>NW_020884910.1:3160152-3765782 GCF_003945725.1 Corapipo altera
CAACTTCTATTCCTAGCACATTACCAATCAAGTTCAGATTTGAGACAAAGATAAATACTGAAGTGTGATTCACCTGAAATCACCACTGTTTTTAATATCTACCTATATTAAGGAAAAGAAAACACTTGTGACATTAGGGTTAAATACACGTTTAAGGAACCACAACCCCTTTTAGGAGCAGCTGAAGCTGGTGTGGAAACAGCTGAAGACATCTTTTCTAGGCATTTTTCTGCTCTGCCCTTTCTATATTTTTTTTGTTCCTACCTTTTTTTTATCCTAATGAGGGCACTTGCAATGGAAACCAAGCTTTTTGCTGCTTCTGAGGTCATTTGCCCTTGCTGCTTATTTCCTTCCCCACACATCATCAGCCACTCTGTGAACCGAAGGTGCTGTGGAGCAGAGAAAATGCTACCTCCTAGGAATGGAAATGGCACTGCATCACCATTCCTCTGCTTATGAAGTAGCATTCTTTCTTTCTTGCCTTTTTTTTTTTTTTTTCCAGCAGGGTTTGTCCTGATCTCAAGCTACCTGTCTCAGCTACCCCCGAGATCAGATTTCAGTGTGTAGGTCAAGCTGGTCAACTCAATCTTTGTACAGGTGACTATTTGACTTAGTGAAGTCTTAACTGGACATTTCAATCAAAACAAATGTTAGACTTGTATTAGGTCCTTTTACCATTAAAGCTTGATTTCCTAAACTGAAAAGAACAAGCTGCACTGGTTAAAGGCATCTTTATACCAACATCTGTTATGGATCTGGAGGCTGCACCAGTTTAACATTATGTAGTTCAGATAATATAACTAAAGCTTTAGAAAACCTGTGGTCTTCTATGCAGTTGCATTTCCCTGCTGCATCCTGCTCATTGAGATCAGTCCCAGCCCTACTCTGCCCCATAGGATGAAGTAAAGACAGCTATTTTCTTGCACAACCTGTACTGTTCCTCTCTTGTTGATGGTGGTGAATTGCATCAGAGGACACAACTAAAAGGATTGTGAACTGAAGCAAATCCTCCTCAGCCTGCAGTCCCAGTGAGCTTCAGCAGGCAATAGCCATTTGAGGGCTTTTGCATGAGGAATGCCACCTGCTGACACAGAGGACTCCCACAGGCTGTCCGCGGACAACTGGCACCCTCTTCAGATGGTGGAGTAGCCCACTACCATCACCCTGAGGTGAAAACTTGCCACTGCCAAAACCAAGTGTCTCTCCCCAGTCTGCTACACAGCTCCTCTTGGAATGTGACCCTTGACTACTTGCACAGGAGAATTTAAGGCTGAGCTAGCTCTGCAGTTCCAAGAGATACAGCTGTGTCCCTGCCCTTGTTTATGAGTAAAACAGGCACCCAAGGTGGCCAGTGAAGAGCAGAGTGTACTCTGAGCATTTTTTCCTTCCACAACGGTGTAATCCTCACCCCACCATTCCCTCCAGCAGGTTGGTTTGATGGGAGGTGTTTCTGCAGTGCCCACTCTGGGACTGTGCATTATGACAAAGCTTAATGGGATTCCACAGTCAATTACTCCCTGCACATTTTTCCGCAACAACACCATTGCACAACCGCTAACAAGTGAATTACAGGAGAGAAAGGCCTTTGCTTTGCATAGGTAGGAGATGTGTCATTTGGCTCTTCAAGAGTATGAGAACAGAAAAGATTTAATTTTTCAGCCTCTCACTTCCCTAGCTCTTCATCCACCATGAGATGAAATAAACAGAAGGAAGATGGGCTTTTTGCATAAGTTGGGGATGTATGACTGATAACATGTTATCTTGTCAGCTGGAGACACCTGCATGGCAGGTATTTATGCTATCAGAAGGGTTCTAGCTGGTGAAATACAGTTTGGTGCTGATAAGGGGACCCGGGGACTCATGGCGGCAGCCCCATGAGGACAAGGGGATTAATGCTGATATTTTGCAGCTTTCTCTTATTAAATTCTGATTCCTTTTGTGAAGTGAAAAAAAGAAGAGGGGAAGAATGATTGGTTTAAAGCAGATAAAAGACACGAGGGGTGGGGGTGGCTGGTAGAAGAGGGGCTGATGAATGGGAACACAGAAAGCCAGGGGATCTCTTGGGAATAAAAGGAAAAGTATTAAACAATTTTCTGATTGACTAAGTCTTCTCTGTCAGGCAGGGAATCAAAGTAGGGGGAATGGGTTTGGGGAGTTCCTGAGAGTACAAAGACACAGTTATATTAAAAGCAGAGCTAAATTATACAGGTGGGGGAGGGGGAAAGAGCCAATTTCCTTCATTTGCTGGGATTTTTAAACATGCAGCACTGCTGATGTTCAGATGCCCAGCTCACAGCCAGCCTACTGACACTGGCTTATGCTTCTTGCCCCTGGCAGGACCACAGTGACTGAGCCCCTCAAAATACTCCCATTTAGGATAAGGCTTCCTCCAAGCAGGCAACATACATCAGATTATGGAAAACCTATATGCAAGGCGTCACCAACTGCAGTACGTGGGGCGGGAGGGGGAGCACTGGCAGACTTGGTGTGGGCAGCCTCAGACTGGGAGAGCCAGCATCATTTTGGCTTCTGAGCATTTTCAGGATTAAATCCATAGGTCTTTGCTTTTACTTTTATCTTAGAAAAGAATCGTTTGCAACACTCATGAAAGAAAAGCTTTAAAAACTTCAGATAAGCCCAGGTGATACTTTGCATGTTTTCCAGGAATTCCTCTAGGGCTGGAAAATCATCAGCAAAAAAAACTGTGAAGGAATGATCCCATGCATCACAAGCATCAGTGGAGAAACATACCACATTAACCACACACACTGTGTGCAGAAAGGGTTTCTATCAGCTGCAACAAGAATCAACATGCAAACACAAAAAGATACTGAGAAATCTTACAGCAAGAAAGATACAGCAAATCCTTTTCTAGGATGGGAAGGTCTGTGATGCAGACACAGATGGATCCTTTTGGCTATATGATTCTGTTTGTGGTTCTCTGGGCATGTATTATTAATATGCTACAGAGTTTTAATTAGAGCTGAGAGATTCATTCATTTTGAATAATTTATCTGATTAATTTTGCCTTGCTTCTGTTCATGAATTGTCCGTAAGCAGTTTGTAATTTTCTCAAATTTATTTGTCATTTGCAATTATTTGCTGACTTGTCTTGGTAAATAATTCTCAGCATATTGTTTGTCCACAAACTGTCCCTAGATAGTCGATATTCAAAATCAGAGCTGGGTTAGATACATTTTTGTTAAATATATGCAGTAAATCCCATTGAATGTTTCTGTTTTCTGGGTAACCTTTAGGATCAGGCTTCCATAGAGAATACTACTTTTTATGAGTTCAAATTTTGCTTCCTGCAAATAGTCTCTAATATTTACATAAAATTCACTGTTCCCATGAACATTCCTGCCAGTCAATATATTCACTACAATACACACAGAAGAGACCACAAAAGGAATGTTTTATAGCTGAAGCAAATAGTTCTTTTGTTACACAGTGCCCCAGTCTGTTCCTAGGGGACCTGACTGCAGGTTTGTTTAGTTTTGGGGTATTTTTTTTTTTCCTGGTTTGTTTTGCTTTTCCAGCTCTCCCAGTCAGGGGTTATGTTCTCCCTAAGTCACTCTCACGCAAACCGTGCTGCATACTGAATACATCGTCTTTTGTGTGCTGGCTTTACCAGCCTGTCTCAGAAGTCTCCACTGAGCACAGGGCACTGGGTAAGCACCATCCAAACAGAAAGAGTGACTGTCGCTGCTGAGCAAGCCAAGCAAGTCACTGCTTGCTCTGTCCTGTGCTGCTGTCAAAAAACTTGAAGAATAGGAAGTGCCATACAGCCAGGCCCACTCACATGAATCGACCCCCCTCTGCGGCAACAGGAGAAGCTCACCAGCTCTGTATGGGATCTTCCTTCAATGTAATTGAAAGAAAGATCCTGTATGGTTCAAAGATCCCTTATTATCCAACGCATAATATATTGTATGGCACTGAAGAGAGAAGTTTCTCTGTTTTCGGTGCTCAAGTACCAGTGTGAATAGTAAAGGGCATCTTTCCATAATTACCAAGTAACTTTCACTTGGTGGGTTTGAGTTATTAGCTTCTAGCAGGGAACTGTGGAGAAACATCATTGTCATCCAACAGTAAGTGACAGAGTTGTTTATTTTTAAATCAAATTCAGTGATGAAGACTCACGTATTTCAGTATTTCAGAGCAGCTGGGACAGGACAGGCAAAAGTAATCATTTGTGTCACCTAGTCCAGCATCAGTGGAGCCAGGACCACATAATTCCCTTCAGTGTTTTTTCCTCCAGCCTAGTCCATACTGGTTTTAACTATTGCCAGCAGTAGGACTTGTACCTAATCTTTCCAGGCCTTCACATATTTCACCTCTCAGTATCTAAGTTCTTCCAGGTAGTTTCCATCTTTCCTTTCTCAGTGCAATTTTATTGCTTTTATTTATTACATCTGGGGATGGAAACATTCTGGCATACTTGTGCAGGTACATTGAGGGTTTCCTGCCACTTGCTAGCTCACCAGACCAACAGCTCCCATGTTTCCATTTTGCTCTCTGATTAGACCCATGTGTCCCCTTTAAGTCCTCATACTCTCCAGTCCAAGTCCCACTGAGGTCAGTTCCAAAAACCTTTGGTTCCTCTTGAGTCTCAAACATAACTTCTGATAGTTAATGACTCACACATCTTAGACCTCAACTAACCAAGTGCTGCTGTTTCCCTTGCCCCTCAAATCAATCTCTCGACCATCTGGCTGCTCCTGCTGCTCAAATTTGAACTTTTTCAAGTCTTTCTATGATGTTCTGCTGCCTTGGAGACTAGAATGGGCAGGGAATACAATTTCTTTGCTCTGGATTCACTATTTGCATTTCCTAGGGTCTTGTGGGTGTGTATTAACATTCTATAGAGCTTTGTGGGTACATGCAGTATTAACAGCCTATAAGGTTTTGTAGACATTCATTATTAACACACAATAGAATCTGTGTAGATGCATTATTAATACCCTCTTAGCTGGCAAGAGAATGGTGATATTTTCATGTGAGAAATGTAATTGTTTAATATCAAACAGTATTATTTCAAAGATTTAATTGTGTAATTGGGGTCAGTAATCGCTCGGTCGTTCCCAGAGCAAGATGAACTTCCAGGGTAAAAGATTTATTGTCCTGACAATAGAGAGCAAATTTTAATATTTCTGAAAAATTGAGAACTATTAATCCTGGCATGTGTTACTCTCGAACACAGTGAACTGATAAAACTTTGATCTAATGTTCTCTTTGAAGGGGTATTGGTGGGGTGTGGGAAAGGCTGTTAACTGTATGTGGCCTGCCACTGGAAGCACAGCGAAGCACAAAGGCTAGCCACATTCAGCTTCACAGGACCCCTCAGATTGTGCACAAGACAGCTACTGAGAGAACAAACTGTTCCAATCCCACTGTGTTGGAAGGGGAGGGAAGACAGAAGTGGTTTCCATGACCACAGGCAGCTTCACGGTCATCTCTCGAAGGGATGCTATTTGTGTTTGCACCCACTGTGCACACACTTTCCTGTTTCTGGGAGTTCCAACCAATATTTGCATTCCAGATCAAGCAATACACGTGTTAGTGGATGATGAGGTGCATACATGCCAGTTGCATCAAATATTTGGGTAATTTATCTGTGTGAAGCTTATGAACTCTGATGATACGGGGAGCTTGAGTATTAGTGGAAAACTTTAAGCTTTGTTTTAATGAGAGGCTCTGACACCTTCTCTTTATTTGGTTTGAATTTTCTGTTTTGTGTTTTTCTGTATTCAAGTTGAACTAAAATTCACAGGAGATGACAATGATAACAAAAAAATCCCGTTAAATTTTCATTATGTCAAATGGAACATAAAAGAAAACCAAGCGCCTGCTGCCTAGGACAAGCCAATTTTCCACCTCAAATCTAAGACTGGAAGTGAGAAGCAAGAAAGAAAGAGAGCACCTGACTTGGTGAGGCAGAAGTGGGGACATACTGCAGAGGTAACCAGTTACTGTAAAAGCAAGAGTGTTTCCTCGGTCATTTGGAGAGGAAGGCTGGTGAAAAAGGGGAAAACAGAAAGGCCACACAATTTCTGTGATAGGCACGGGATCACTGTGTCCTTGGATGGGAGCAGGGAAAGGTAGTGGGGTAGCGGGTAGTGTATTATTTTGCAATACATAAATTATATAGAAGTGCTGGTAAAGGGAAAGAGTTTATGGAATTTCTGAGTGTTTACAGTTGTGTATAACTCTGCTTTAAGTGAGATAGGTCCCTAAGAGAGAGATCCGTAAACTCCCCCACCTACAAAGCCAGAGATCTGGCAAAAGGTGGACTTCAGCTTTGAAGCAGTGACAATCAGCTCAAGGGCTTGTAGTGATCAGAGCATAAGTTCCAGTTTCTGTGATAAGAACAAAAAGTACACCACATAGGGCAAAGGGAGGAAAAACAAATCAGGCAAATGGCCTATGCAGGCCAAGAGAAGCTTACAAATATGTGAACCCAGTACACCTGGACACAGCTGCAGCAGTCTGGCATGGAACAACCTAGGAAACTACATCAAGGCTATACAACAGAGATGAAAGAGGAGATACCAGCTTGTAAATACAGCTTTTTACAGATGTGGGCATTGCATTTGCAGCTGAGCCCTGGGATCTGCTAATGAAAAAGACTATCTGAGAGGCAGAATATAATGAATTTATGATAGTGATCACTAGGCACTGTGTTTTTCAGACATTCAAAAAGAAAGAGCTGTCCCTGTTAACAATGTTTTAGTATCTCCTTGTTTTTCGAATATTCTCTAAACAAACACAGGAGCAGAAAAAGCTTCTTTCTCTTAGTCTAACCTCCCCTTTCCCAGTTACTTTGGCCAGGTATGTAGGGATAGCCAAGATGCAGACCTGTACCTGAAGTCATCTTGAGATCCAAAATTCAGTGACGAGGAGCCAAATTTAATCAGTCTCAGTTCTACCTAAAAACCCTTGCTAATCGCTTCTGGATATGAACTTTTAAAAGGTTTGAGTCAGCTATGGAGAAACACAAGACTTAAGTCAGAATTTAAGCTATCTGTATCTGCTCAATGTATCTAGCCAAGCTAGCTAGACATGACAACCTTATCTTATTCTGAAAGACAGAAGTGCAGTTTTGCCCAGCTTGAATGACAAAAAATAGTAGACTTTGCAGCCAAGACATTCTGATGCGGGGGAAGAGATGTGGGTCATATAAAGATTTTTTTTCTACTCCCTGTGCAATGCATACAGCATTTATTTTTGCTTCCCATAGATTATAGGAAAAGAGATACAAGATATTCCATGAAAGAGAAAGTAACACTTGCAGGTTTTTGGAGTCCAGAAGGACGTGCTAAGTCAGGATCTGTGATCCCAGATTCAATTTCTTCTGGGTACAGTCTGCCCTGCGGTCCATTAAGTCAAAAGCAGAGACTTGCTGCAAAAAACCAGCAGCTCCTGCAAAATTCTGGTCTGCCAGTTCAGCCTGGAGATCTCACTGCTCCTTCTTCAAGTGATTCTGCAATTTACTGCTTTTCATGCATACAGTGACTGCTAATCTCTGCTTTACTGAAACAGCTTCCTCTGCCCCATGCCAAAGAGTGTGTTATTAGACCAGTTACTCACTCCTGAACACAACAATCCAGGTATGGCACTCCCTCACACTTGCAAAAAAAAAAAAAAAAAAAAGGCAGCAGTGAAACTAGAAAATTACTCCTGCTATAATTCCTTTCCAAATGGTGTGAATGTCAGATCCAAACCAAAGCCAGCAACACAGAACATGGAGGAAATCTCCTTTTGCTATGTTATCTGAAAGCAAAACAACTAATAAGGCATGCCAAGGCTACAAATTCACGGTGGAATCTGATACTGTTAAAAACACACTTTGCAGTAGGACAGATGGTGGTTTTATGCAGTGCTCTGCATTGAGGAGGGATGTTCATGGTGCAGCAGGGATTCTTCAGTGGGCTCAGGCTGACTTAGCCCCAGCAGAGCCCTGGCTTCAATGAAAGCTGCTTAACCATTATTGACAACATGTGGCTGCCCCCTTCCCTCTCTCCCCAGATGGCATCAGCTCCACTGGCAGGCACAGAAGACATGCTTTGTTCTTCATCTTATCTCTATGTCTCCCATTAGGTCCAGTCAATTCTCTTTAAATCATTTCTCTCCACTGTGCCTGTGGGTATACTGTTTCTGTGTCCACGGTTTGTACATGCATCTGTGTATGAACCCACTGTGGGCCACACATACATACATACACAGACACATGCACATGATGTATACAGTAATTTAACTTTCTTATTCAGCTGGATTAAATGTGCAAACCCCAAGTAGCACAGACCTAAGTCTGGTCTCTTGCCACATAGAGACTCAGACACCTAGAGGGTAGGTGGGTTGTGAAATCATATCACCAGAGCCTTTTGAAGAGGCAGAAGAAATTAGAGGACACTAGGTTTAAATATTTTCACTAGAACTCATAACCCATAGGTATGGCCTACTTTTCAATTCTAGGAAAAAAACACTATTACAAATTGTTATCAATTAATCTGGCCCTCCTTCCCTTGCTCCTTACAGACCATCATGAGAGCATTTCACCTTGTTCATAGGAGCTCAGTAAGATGCAAAGTATGACAAGCTGGTAGAAGAGAGAAATAGACACATATTTCATTCCTGAAAGGGAAACAAGAAGAGGGCTGTAGCAAAGCTAGATAATAAATAGGATTAAAATGTTTCTGTCTAGTCTTAGTGTTCCCCTTTGTGCCTACTCAAGTTTCTTAGAATGATGTGGGAGGTAAGTAGGACAGGAAAGGCAACATGTGCACTCTATAGAAGAACCAAAACTCCAGCATGGTAACCAAACTGCTCAGGCAAATCTGTTGACATAGGAGAAAAACAGGGAGAGGGAAAGAAATGAGACGGGGGGGGAAAGCCAGGACTAACAGCAATGTCGAAGAGGAGCAGTGCAGAAAAGAGATGAGAAACATCACAGCAGAGAAATGACTAGCTGAGGACTAAATGTATTAAAAGAGCAGATTTATAGTCTAAGTGGTCACACAAGTCTCCTGTGGGTTTGATAGTAGAGTAAACCTGTCACGGATACAGACTGGTTCTGTAGCAACGCAATCTGCAGGAAAAAGCTTTGCTAATCCATCCAGTCCCCTGAGTGATCTCCAGGATGCTCTTCCCAGTGCCAACCCACAACAAAGTACAGCAAAGGGTCAGCGAGGACCCTGCTTGGCCTGCAGAAGCAATAATGCTGGGAAAACTACCTGGAGAGACAAGAGGAGCATGTACATGCCTTTCCAGGCAGGGCTATCTGTGAGTCTTGAGTGTGACTGTGACACAGCTGGATGCAACAGTCTGAATTCACAAAGTGTCATCCAATTTCAGCCTAAAATCTTTCCTCTTCTTGCTGCTGTGTTTTATTGCTGCTGTTCCTAACAATTGGGTGCCAGACATTTAGAATTATGTGCCCACTGGCAGCCACTGCAACACAATTTATTCAGCACACCAGTAATCCTGAAGCTGGCCTAGCTTGTAGTTTGATTTGCACAAAGCCCGGGACATATAGTTCCCAGTAAATTCTAATCCACAAACCAGTTTAAAACCCAGCAGGATAACTAATCAGGGCTACCACAAGCCCTCCTTGCTTCCTCTACAAAAACACTAGAGTCGGCTGACACCCTCAGGTTAGTTTTAGTCTGGTCCATGTCCCCTCTCAGCACAATGCATCAGCGTGCTCTCTGAAAGCTGGCATCTCAGGCATGGAAACCAATTCTCCATGCTATCTGCAGAGGTTTGGTCATGGGATGCTGAAAGCTTGAATTCAAAACCCACTGAAGCTATTATAGCTATAAAGAGGGAAGGAGGAATAGGGAGGGAGAAAAAGACAGACACAGGTCTATTTCTGACAGGGAAGCAGTCTTAAATATCCAGATGTCTGAGAAGGGAATACTGTCCCTCTCTTTTGCTAAGCCATGGAGACATGGTCTTTAAGCTTTGCCATTCACATTTAAAAAGGAGAACTACTTTTAGCACCTGAAGTGTGAATCACATACTGCTTTTCAATGACTCAAAATAAAGGAAATGAGAAAGTACTCAATGTCGTTGCATTAATTGCATTTGTATGTCATAGTGTGCATACTTACTAGCACTGCTGCCTGGGAGTAGTAAAGCAAAGACTGAAACTCTTTTCCTTCTATGCTATTGTCTTATGAGAATTTTTAACATATGAATAAAAAAAAAACCTTCTAGAAGTGACTGTTGGCATGATAAAAGAAACAGGGAAATTCATCTTATTCTTGCCAAAAGTCTCCCTCTCGAATCTCTGCATGTTAACAGGGATTTAATATTCTCTACCCTGACCATCCAGCAGCACCACCAGCACCTACCTTGAAGCACTGTCATCGCTTGCTCGTCCCAAGCTCAGACCAGAGAGTATAATGATGATGGCACAATGTTTTCATGAGTGTACATATTGCTGTTTTGGATATGAAGACAGATCTTTGCATCACCTCATATTGGATCCACATTTATATGACAGATTGGTCCTATGATGGAGGAGTTCAAAGGGAAAGGGGTAGGAGGTTCAACACACGCATACAAGTGGTAGTACCACCTAAAGAAAGTACAGGGGACACAGGTGGAGGGAGCAGGGGACACAGGTTGAGAGAACACTACAAATTCTTGTCTCTCCATGAATGTGTCAGTCAACTAAATCATGAGACAGGACCATGTGGCCTTGAAATGTGCAGGGAGCTGCAGTTCATCCCCAGCTGTACCCACATCACAGGCTGCTGTGATAAAGCAATTGCTGCTGGCTAGGAGACAACTTTCTACTGACTCACCCATCAGGCATCCCCACTCTTGCTGAGCTCAGTGGGAGCTGTGATGCAGAAAGTGAGTCACACAGAAGCAAGATGGGGCCAACCAGCTGATGGGTTGTACCGTGCTTTCCAGAGAAGAAACAGCTCCCAAATCAGTGGGTGATTTCAGAAACCCAGCAGTGGTGGCAGCACTTGCTGAGATCATCAGAGCTCTCTGAACTGAGCTGTTTTCTCCAAAAAGTGAGAGCACAGTTATCTCCACAATAAAAAAGTGGCATGGTGACATACCACCTCATTTCAGCTTCGAGCATCAGCTTCACCAATAAAAAAGTGTGAATTCCTTAACTCTGTGCATGCACAGAATTTGTGCTCCATTGCACTCCTAAGGGGCACTTCTCAGCGTACGCTGAACTGTGTCCTGGCAGCAGAAGCAAAAGTAGAGAAATCGAAGCTCATTCACTTTTACCAGAGGAATTTCAGTGAATGATTATTTAAGAATGTGATAATATCAAAGAACCAATAGAGAACAGTCTGTAATTTGCTAGGCACTGAGGGAGAAACAGCTTCTGTTTAACTGCCCACACTTTAGTAGCCAGACCTGATACTGTTTGAGTGAGTTATAGACATATTTCATTTTAGGTACCTGTGTTTTCTTGCGTTCTTTCTATGACATTTCTGCCTTGTGGTAGAGTATTTGCATTCTTAATGCTTCTCTAAGGCAGATGCCATTTCTATATCTCGATGGTGAACTTGGGAAGTAAGGGACTAAATGACCTGTCCCACATCCCATAGGCTATGCGGGACAGCAGGAAATTGAACATGCCTCTCTCAAATGTCAAACAGCCTCCTACTTGCTACCTCTTCATTCTTGTACCTCTCATCTAGTTTATAAAAAACAATCAGGCAGTTCATTTCCTTTGTGAAATGCGGAGGCTTTCATCCTGCAATCTCCATTCTTCTCAGTGCATATGGTATTTACCTTAAAGATCCAAACCCCTCTGAACACACATACTCCTCATCTGATATCTGGACATTGTTGGAGGCCTGCTCTGCTGCCTTTACTTTCTCTTGTTGTCCAGGTGAAGAAAACGTGAAAACAGAGAGATAAAATTGCAACTAGGCAATAACCTTTATAATAATTTTAGGAGAAGATTAGGTTCTGCAAAGGAGATGCTTCTTCCAGGGCAGCTCAATAAAGGCGAGGGAAGTGAGTCAGGTCCACTATGACTACCTTAATTGGTAGTCCCTTTGCCCCCATATCCCCCCGTGCTTTTTTCCTATCTTCTACCCAGCACTGAGCCTGAGCCTCTGCTGCCTGCTGTGCAGTGCAGTGTGCCATTGACTGAGCTCCTGGGCATTGTAAAGATGGGCTGGCATTTTTTGTTCCTAGGCTTGACTACTCACTTCCTATAAGAGTAAAAAGGCCTTATCCCACAATAGGAGATTGCCCAGTGCACACCCCACAAGAATGTGAGATATCAGAAAGGTCAGAACAGGCCCAACTAATTCTTTTTAAGCAATCAACCACCAACGTCTTAAAGGCATTAGAGCTCAGCTTTCCCTCATGAATTGTAGGAGAGTGAAGGGGAGTTATGCCATTAATCTCAGTTCTCAGTGAAGTGGATTTACCCAGGTAGCCCAAGACTTCCCCTCACATCTTTAATGGAGTCATTCCCATCTACCTGTCTGAATAAAATGCTTCCTAACAATCTCTTGGGTCAAAGCTCCTAGCTGATGCCATTGGCTTTGTTTTCAACATGCACCTTGCACTTAGGCTGCTTTGTGTTCCTTCACACTGTGCAATGCAACAGGTCTTGATGAACAACAGTCTCCAGAATGGTGCCTCCCTCCTTCCCTGTTGCTAAAAATCAGAGATGGAAAAAAAAATAATCAGAAGTCACGAGGAATGACTAGCCATTAGCAACACCTGCATCTTTTCTCAATGTTACCTTCATCTCATACCGGACTATGCTGCAGTGGATGGGTACCCGCTACCTACACATGCACCCTAGCTCTCATAAGTACAGGCATTTTTAGATTAACTCCCCAGGCTCCAGGGAGAAACACAGGACTCTTACAGCCTCTCTGTCCCCCATAGTCTCAAATTTACACACCCATTCCATCCCTGCATCACTCTTACCTATTCCCACACAGCTGCCCAGTTACACACCCTTCTATACCATCACATGCATGTAATACTCTCACAAAGTCAGGCGTGCTGTCATGTTGCCATATACACATTTTGCTTTCCTGTTCTTCCAACGTGAATGTGTCTCTTTCCCACCATTTGCACAGGTACCGAGGAGGCACACTAATTACCATCATGCTAGCTGAAGTCTCCAGCTCACCCTTGAGCCTGAACACTTCATTTGCTGTCATCACCTTCAGGTGCCTTACAGTAGTGCTCAAGCTTGGTCTGTGCTGTGCTGTTACTGAGAGAGAAGGAATCTGTCTTGGTTGGGAGGAGAAGAGCGATGGTTCAAGCCCAGACCCTGCCCAGACAGTCAGAGAGAGCTGATGGCCATGTCTGAGCTCGTGCTGAGGCACAGAGCACAAAGACAAGGACTGATGGAATGAAAATGTCTTGCTTGCAGTTCTCTTGCCTACTGCTATTCCTCATTTGCCAGTAAATATGAGTTTACCATGGCTCCTGCTGAATGTCACTTGTCTTTAAATGTCTCTTGACGGTACTCAATCTCTCATCTCTCATGGTTCGGTAGGAGTGATGAACAAGGAGACACAGTCATCTCTGTTCCAGCTCTACCGTGTACTACAAGAGGGAAACAGATGGTTTAATATATTCTCTGTCTTTCTTTTTTCAACAAATTCTGGTGCTTGCAGAAGTGCTAATCTGCCAGAGCCCCAGGGGGTAACTTTTTGTCCTGCCCAGATAAACAGTTCCCATCCCATATTTTCCACTAGCCTCACACTGTTCATCTTCATTAACCCTCCCCTGGAGAGACCAATTCTAGAGAGTAAGGAGATGAATAAGCGTCTGCTACCATTTTAATGTTTGGTCTTTCCAATGAACCAGTCAGAAAGGATCAGTCCCCTTGCATAGGTCCACCCTGACTAATCATAAACAGAAACAAGCTGACTCCCCCTAACTGTCACGTGTACCGCCTCCTTCCATGTGATGCTGCTGTACAACATGCAGTCTGTCACAGCAAACGGCACATGTGCTGACATAGTTTTTCCCAGCCAAACCCACAGAGCCACAGTGACAACAAAATTACAGAACAGCCTGGTCACTAAATTACCCAGCAGCTATGAGACAAGCCTTCTGAATTGCCTTGTTATTATTTCCCTAATACAGTCTGTTATAGCATCTGGCAGTACGGTGTGTTTCAGGGCTAAGCATGCAATAAAACTGTGTGATTAGATAGTTAACTGTCTTGTGATAACAAGGTAGGGATTTGCAACCAGTTAAAAAAGGAGAGATTCTCTCTAACAGAGCAAAATCCAGCCAGGAAAGCTCGAAGTCCAGGCTGAAAGACACAACATCCTCCACTTTAATAGAAAATTCCCATGTGAGATTTCACTGGTGGGTGAGAAGAGGGGCATAAAGGTTGGGGTTTTTTTGGTTGGTTGGTTGGATTTTCCCCCTTTTTTTTCTCTTTTCTTTTCCAGTGTTAATTTTCCCACACTGGTTGGTCAGCAGAGAGCAGTGATCACCTCTGTAAGGCAGAATGGAGGAGGCAGCTTACTGTGGGGAGTCTTTCAGGGAGAATGGCAGGGGCCTGCACAGCTCTAAGTGAAACTCCTGGGGACGACAGCTGTTAGGGAGCCTCCTATTAGCCTCCTGTGGTTGTGGCAGCATCATGCATTTATATGCTGGGGACTGGGCACATGTGGACTGACAACAGATAATAGTCTACTCAGTCCTAGCTGCCTTTTCTGCCCTGTTCCACAGAGACATCAGATTCCCCCCAAGGGAACAAGTGGCACCCACAGAAGAGCATGAGTCCTGTGTTTAAAAGTCCTGGGCTCAGAGCAGGCAAAGGGTGTGATCAGGCTTACATAAATTAACCTTTGCAAAACTCTTTCAGGTTCTAATTACCAGGCAGCATGAAGGACCAGGTAACCACCATGTAGTTACAGGAAATTTGCCATGTAATTTGCTGTGTAGATGGATACTAGGGATACTTGTCAGCTGATTGCTATGTGGGTGAACAGAGATGTGAAAGGTTTACCACACTTGAGAGATGACTTTTACAGAATCAGAGTAGGAGGCAACCTGACTTCTCACATCCCTTCTCTACCTGCCAGGAGGCATATACCATGTCCTCACAGATGTCCCATTCATTGCTCTTATGATGGGGCATAGCTTGACAGTGGGTTGCTTTTCTGTTACACTCTGTGAAAACAAACCATAAAAGTGGTGGTTCCTACCCCAAGGTACACAGCTCACACTTAATAGGTCAGGCTGTCTCGTAAATTCCGTAAGTGATTCTCCACAATTTGGCCCCAGCACAGTATGATTTGTGACTGGATGGGGCATGAGACCTTTTCACTCATAACTATCTCCAATCACAGCTGAGAACCCTCACCTGGTATTTCTCTCCTAACAACTGTGGATTTTGGTTTTCACATTTTATTGAAGCAGGCCTTTTGTCTTCTCTCCCTGTTTCCTTCCCCTGGCTCTGTTAACCAAACAGGTAGGCAAAGCATATGCAGTCATTTGCAGTTATTCCATGTGCAGCACTGGGACAGCTCTGACCTTTTTCTGTTTGTGTACATTCTGTTTGCATGTGTCCAGCAAAATGTGCCTCCTTGCACCTCATACATGCACACACTACAGTTTTAACTTTGTTCTTTCTCTGCATTGCCCTATGACAACGTGTGAAACCAAACACATCCTTTGTATCAGGAGCAGCTTTGTAACCTTAGTTGACTGGATGTGCAGCTGCTCTTGCTCTTAAATGGAAATGGGCTTGAATCTTCAAATCCAGTCATTTTCTCCAGCTCACATGTTCAGACAACTCTCAGACTCTGTTACATCTATGATAAACTAAGTCCCAATCTTAGACACCCTGCTCCCTTAACGTTGGGGTACCTTGGTGTTTTTATCTAAGCTCCAAGCAGCCCTATTTCACATGCCTCCCAGAAGAGAGATGCTCATGTCAGATCTCCAAAGCAGACCTACCATGGGAGAACTCAAAACTAGCAGTGGGCAGATTACTTATTACATACAGTTTATTTAGCAGCTTCCGTCTTTTTTTCCTCCTCCTGCTGATAGATGGTCTATGAACAAACTTTTATGCATTTATTATTGTTTATTATTTATTTATGCAAAATTGTTCAATGAATATTTTACAGGGGCAAATTTCAGTCTGTGTGTTTGTAATGAGCTTTCATTCGATTAGAGAATTCTGAATATTCATGATGTCTAATTGGCCATCTCAGTCACATGGTATTTTTTTCTGTCCCTTTACTGGAAGACTTAACTTTTATTAACTACTTCCACCCCAAGGAAATTTCTTCTCTGGACTGAAAGGATGAGAGTGATTAGCTTGAAGTTGTCTTTCTGAAACAAAAGGCAGCACCATCCACCAAAGGCACAAGGCAATAAATTAGTTTTAGAACACACAACAATACAAGCGATGATCATATCTCTGCTAAACAGCTAAACCAATTCACTGAAGGAAATCAGTCAGACATTGCCCCAGGTGGCCCTTGCAGAAGCCAAATTATTGCCATGCAACACACAGCCTTAAACTGGGATCTATTCCGGCTTTTCAGTTCTTGGACAAAAGATCTCTACCACTCATACCACTCACTTTGGCTGGTGTTATTAGCCAAGAAAGGCCAGCCAAGTGTAGAAGATTGGTTGCTTCTCACACAGAGAAGCTTGATTTGCTATTTCACATAGCTCCCAAGGAGATCAACATGGGAAACCAGCTGCAGGTTCTTTTTTGCGGTGTCTGTGTGTCCCTTTCCAACAGTACTAACAACTACAACTTATGAACTGGTTTTTTCGCTAGTCACTCCAGCAGCCAAGTCCAGTTATAGCTAAAATCATATTCTTGCTGAAAGGTCACATGCTGACTAGAAGTGCTTGAAAATGTGCCAAATAGTGCAAACCATATCTAGTAAAACAGACAGTTCTGAAGCTATGTCTTTAGGGCATAGAACAGAGCTTTGCCAGGTTCTGCAAGCCAGTTTTCATACCAGAAACAGTGTCTTAGTGAAACAGCAGCCCAGCCATGCTTATGGAGGCTTTTTTCTCTGCAGGTTTAAGTAGCCAAAAAGTACACTAGGCCGGAATTAGATTATTAATATCTTGGCTGGGTGTCTTTGCATATTGCTGCTATTTACTTGTAAATATACTAGAGCTAAATTTGGTCAAGTTTAATGCTGAAGGCTCCTCTTGAGTTAGACCACAGTCCTAGAGTTCAGTATGGACTCTCAAAGCCTGACTATCATCTCATGCCATTTTGGTAACATCAGATAAACTGCTCCCTAACCATGGCTATCTCTTCCTTGACTATAAGGAGCCTGCAGCCAACATGGCTACAGGCATTTGTGCTGTAAGCTGCAGATAATTAGTAATAGGCAATTTCCCTCATTCTGAATAAGAGGTGGAAATTACTGAGTTGTCTGATACTCAGGAGTAGGTATAGCAGAAGGAAAACACATGGTGGAGTCTCAAACCAGCATCCCATTCACTTGGTGATATGCCCAGAGTACCAAAACACGTCAAGAGGGAAGAAGGGCAGGGGGGCAGAACTAGGAGAATTTGTGGTATTGCCCTATGTACAGTTTGGTCATTTCAGCCTTTTCTTATTCAACCCTGTGCATCTGGAAGGATCACATCAAACATCAAAAAAGATGGCTTGCTGAAGGTACTAAATTCCAAACCATTCATTTCTATCCTTTGGTTCTCTGCTGCATGACAGGATGTGTGTGTGCATGCCAGTATCACAGGGCACACACGAGCACCTGGAGAGCAGTACAAGATGGAAAAAGCCTCCAAGTCTGTGGACTGTGGTGGCATTTGGAGCTGTTGCTGTTTTCTAAAAGCCACCTCCAGTTCTACTGCTCTAATTCTTTAGTGTGGGGATAGAAATTGAACTGATTCTAGTTGAACATGGAATTGAATGCAGGAACACAGACAATAAAATACTCCAACACTCTTTCCTCAATCAAAGAAATTATATGATATTAATGCAAGGTAGCTTGGATTGACTTTACCTGTGTTAAAGTCAGGAAATTTAGAAAATGATGGTTCCCACAGCAACCTTAACTCACCCATGTTGCACATATCTAATAAGGCAGAGTTACCAGCATACACATGAATATAAAATACTACTCAAGCAAATCTCAGCCATCAGATTGCATTAATATTCATTTGTTTCTTTTAATAATAGATTGTCCCATCATTGCTTTCAAGAGAGCTTTTATGAAACTATTTTTTTAAGTTAAGATTAAAAAAAAGAAAAGAAAAAACTAACATATTTTATTCACATCTGAGATTTTAAAGAACCGACATTGTTTTTCCATATGAAGAAACTGACAGTCAGGTAGAATTCAGTCATTGTTTTTACACTATTACAGAAATTTCAGTTATAGAGTTTTTAATTAAAAACCTAAGTGTGTCGGCAGCCAGAAGAGGCACGATCCAATTTATTGAAAATGATATATTAGTCTCCTCCTTCACATCCTAAGTTTCCTTCATTTCTGTCACTGAGCTGAACTCTCCTGCTGGGGATAAGTCACCTCGTTGATGGGTACCAGCCTAGGATACAGTTCCTTCAGGGCTATGCTAGACTCATAGCCAAATTAGCAGGATCATAAAAACATAGAATCATAAAATGAAGTCAGAAAGGACCTCAGTATGTCACCTGATCCAACATCTGACTCAATAAAGGGTTAACTGATCTTGGTCCAGGTTGCTCAAGATGTGGCATGTGTGTTGAAAGTGGCTCTTTGGTACAGTCACATGAAGATCAGCTACTCAGTGTCCTGCAAGGCACAACTGAAATGCAATAGCAAAGCTGTGTGGGGATTCTTACTCTAAATAACTGGAGACATTGGAGTTCGGGATGCCAGTTGTGATATAACATGAGAACACTGGCAGCTGGTGTAAATGCTCGTCTTTCAGAAGTTGGCTTACAGTGGGTCTAAGCTGAGTGTAAATGAAAGCAAATTGTACCAAGAGATAAGGACTCGGCAGGCACGGCCACCTGGGACTGCTTCTGTGGCGCTGCAGAGCTGTTTGGGCAGCCCATGGCAGGAGAGCTGTGGGAGCTGCAGGGGAACCCTGACTGAGCAGTGTAAAGCCAGGCACTTTGCACAGCACCCTGGAAACCGTGGTAGTTCTTTCTATAGGTGTAACTGGCACCCAAGTGACCAGCGATTTCAGCAGCTCTCTGGCTGAGAGCCATGGTGCTCACAACTCTGTGACCAGATCTCATTGCATTCCACAGCAGTACTCCGAAGTCCCTGCAGTACTCCGAAGTCCCTGCAGCACCATGTTCTGCTCTTAAAAGACACCCTCAGGCACAAAGAGAAATGAATGAGCTCTAGGAATTCAGCTGGCTCCTTGAGATTCATTCAGTCAAGGAAAAAATATAACCTCTTTTTTCCTAGACCCTGACACCTGACTCAGAAATGAATCATCAGAAAAAAAATCAAGCCAAACAACATCCTAGACTGTACGTCTCATTTTGACTTTTTTTTTTTTTTTAAGATAAATAACCCCCTTAATTTGATTCCAAAGTCCTTGTAAAACAAGCTCGCCCAGCCCGCCCAGCCTCCTGTTTAAACTTTATAGCTTCTCTTTTAAATTAACTTGCTAAGTGTTTGAGTCCCTGCCTGGTTCGAGGCACTATCTGGTCCATCGGAGGAGCGTGGCTGCTCACGTGGCAGCTCTCATTAGCGAGCGGCAGGGACTCAGCTGCGCCGGCTTTGATAAGCCCGGCTCTACTCTCACAAGTACGCCGCAAAGCAATTAAAACAGCAAAGGACCCTTTTTTTTTCCCCGTACTATCCTTTTTCTTCCTCCTCCGAAGTTGAATAAAAATGATTTGATAAATTATTCTTTTCAGAGCTAAACAGGCGAAGGAAGGGGGAGGAGGGAAAATCTACACAGGGGAGGGAAGTCGCTCCTGAGGACCCATTATTAGCCTGTATCCCCAGCTTGCTGGCAATCAGGACAAATCCTGGTATTAGGGGTGGGGCAGTGCCACAGCAATGCTCCTTGCCATCCATCTCACACTGCTATGAAGTCTGCTGATGTGCACCGTCTGTGCACATCTCTGCATGTAATGGACGACAGTCGGGGCAGGTTTAGGACAGTGTCAGCCTGGTGTTATTATGCTGCCTGCCATTAGATGCAGTGCAGGCAGAGCTCGATCCCGGGTCCTTCAGCATCATCGGGACTCCTCTGACTTAAACTAGAGAAGGAAGCCCTTAGGAGGCTGATAACAGAAACAGTTTGGCAGTGCCAGGCCATGCTACCATTGCCACCATAGTAGAAGCCAGAACTGTATGCTTGAAACAGCCCTGGAGTTTTGCCATCTGTATGTAGTGACATTGCCATCTGTACCATTGCCACTGTTTTCTGGGACTCCCATTTACTGAGAAAACACTCCCGATTACAGAGAAGTAGAAAAGATGGGAAAGCCTGGGTACCATCTAGGTTGGATTAAGTGATCCACTGAAGTGAAGTGCCTACTGATTAATGTGGAACTAACACAAGACCTCCTGCAGGAAGCAGAAACAAGGATGGGAGTCAGGGATTCAGGAAGAAAGGAAGGGTTGGCATGGCAATAACACAGCTCGCAGTCAGAGACCTGCTTCTGCAAACTGGGCTTGGCATTCACAGAAGGGAGCACCTGATGGCTAGGAATTGAATGGGAGAGCTTAATTGAGGTAGCACCATCCAAGAACAGACATGCTAAACCAGATAGTACCTAGGTTCTATCTATGTTTTTCAAATATATCTGGAAAATTATTTTTAATAAATGGAATTCTAATGAGTGCTTGAATTTACGGGCTGCTCAACAAACAAGTACTGTCAGGGGGTTGGCCAGCCACCTCTGAAACTCTCTGCCTCTCCTTACTTAGCCTCTGACCATTATCTGGTTTGGGAGCCAGGGTTTTCCATTCCAGTTTGTAGTAATTTTCTGCCATTTCATACAGCATTAGCAACTGCAGTTTGTAGTAAGAAGAGAGATGCAGGGAAGGATGGTATTTGGGAAAAAACCCTCCAACAACAACAAACAAACCCCAACAAAAATTCTGCACACAAAGGTTTCAAATCAGCAGCACAAACCCACTTACAATCTAAAATAAAACAACTGGAAAACTGCAAAATCCTTCTCCTTTTTCCCTATGCCACAAAAACATCTGACTTACACCATGGTGCACACTGAGTAAACAAGGGTTAACATGCAAGATGTTCTATACAATATGTTCAGAGAAGAATTCTCTCTCTCAGCTGTCACCTACAGAAATGCAAACAGTTCATCCATTTAGGTGACAACATCTCTGACTTAGAAAAGCAGTTTCAGAGAAGGGGAAGTATATCAGAACATCTTGGAAGTTAAGAGGGAGAGAAGCTGGGAACTGGGAGTTTCCTGGCAGCCGCAGGTGGATGCTACAGCAATGATGCATGATAAAGAGGCATGGAGAGAGAGGCGGAGGGTGCAGAGGACACAGTGCAGTTTCCAAGTGATCATCCATCACCAGTGGCTCTGCCTTCTCCTCTTCATGCCAACAGGTGATGGAGCCTCATCCATAAAACATTTCCTGGGTGTCACTAACTGGAAGACACATTGGAGGGTTACATTGACTCTGCATAAGAAATAACTTCCCAGATGAAGGAGAGAGCTGCCACTTTTAAACTCCCCGTGCTCTCCTCCTCCCCACCTGTCCCTGCATTCTGCACCCAAGAAATCATCTCTCTCCACTTGCATCTCTTCTCCTCACCAGCTGCCATGATCCATACCATAGGCTCCTCTTCAATAGATACTTTTTGTGCAAGTATTTTGTATTTTCTATGTGTTTGTTTCTCTTTATACAGGCTACCCCAAATGTACAGACCTGTGGTGTCTTGATCAAAAGAGGAAAATCAAATTCCCAACATACACAATAGCGCCTCCAGCTCCTAGCTCCTCCCAGCTCATCACACTCTTCTCACATGCTTCTGAACCTATTTCTGCCCTAATTCATACTCTGTACATTTTAACCTTTCAACAAAAAGCTCCCAAATGTGCACATTTAGTAAAACACAGCAAAAGCATAACTTCTCTCTTTAGCCTAGGTGGCAGGACCCTACTGACTACATGAGTCAGGGCTTCAAGATCTCTGAAGGTTCTGCTCCCAAAATAACTAAAACAGAAATATCTGGGAAGGAAAAAGAAAAGTGTTCAAGCAGGGCAAAGCCACTAATTGAATGATTTTCATTTACATTTACAAACAAACAATGGCTGGGTGATTCCTTAAGTACTTTGGATTTGGGATCTGAAATATGACTCAGGTTACACCTGATGAGAATCAGCAGGTTTTTCTGTAATGTTCTGGAATTGAGAGTTCATTTTGACAAACCTCTGTACGCATCAGCAACATTGGCAGCCTCCACAAACAGGAATTAATTCCTTAAATAGCAGGGAGAAGGCAGGGGGCTGCAGGAAAGCTGGGAGGGTGTGTGTGGGGAGCACTAAAAAGCTCAAAGTTGGAAGAACTAGAGGGTTTGGGAAGATGAGGATGGGGGATGACTGCGAGGCTGGGGAAGGAGCACTGGCAGAGCTGAGTATAATAAACAACATGCAGCAGCTGTTTGCAGCCAGCTCCATCACAGCACATTTTTCACTAGAATTAGAATTCAACTGTTCTTAATACCAACTCCTGTGCCATTTATTGCCTGACTTACCAAACCCAGCTCACTTCTGGAATTGCATTCCCATGTAAGCAAATTGATGGTTCAGACTGCCAACCTCAGCTGTCAGCCACCCAAGTGTTTCTAGAAACGTATTGCATCTGATGTTACGACATTTACTTGTCTCCTGAATTAGAGGTGGAGTATCTGGAGAGTAGATGAATCTCATCTGTAATTAAATGCTTCTAAGAAATAAAGTGGCTACAGAACTAGGGTGGGTGTATGTCTTGGAGATGGGTATATGCTCTCGGAGCAGGCTGCCTGTGTTTTGGAGGATTAAACAGTATAGAACTATGGGAAGCTAAAAATGAAAAAGGGAAGGATGATGAGAGAGGAAAAATAGAGGAGAAAGAAACATTAGAGACAGCGAAGTATGACAGTGAGACAGAGAAGACTACCTAAAGAAAGAAAAGCAGGTAGAATTGCTGAACAAAGAAGTAGGAGAAAGAAAGAAAAGCTCTGTGCTGCTGAATATAGTACCCCGCCTTTAGTCCCCTCCAGAGGAATAAATGCTGACCCCACTTCTTTCCTGGCTTGTCAGGGGCTGTTTGGCTGAATAAGTCCAGCCCAACAGCCCTCTCCCGCTCTCTCAGCATTAATATATTCATTTCATTATTCAATTATTTAAAACGTTTCTTATGTTCCATCTATTTCACACAGATGGAGGTGGGGTGAGCTGCTCCCTCTCTCTCTCAAACCTGTACTGCAGGGCCCTCGAGGAATGTAGGGCACAAAGTGCTTCTTGGTTCTCCCTCCTCCACCAGCTTCACGGTGGCTCCAACACCAAATGCTCCCTCACCTGCACCTCAGACATCTTTAAAAGGAAACCCTGTGAATGATTACTACCACTGCAGTGACCCCTGTGAGATGCAGGGTGCTCTATGTTACTGCAAGAGGCCCACTGTGTGTCAGAGGGAAGCAGATGCACTGAAAGTTGCTCTCCTGTCAAACTCTTCTAGCCCCTGCAGTCAAGCCACTGCCTCACAATATGTAAAATGTAAGGCTGTAGGTTAAAGAGAGAGACTCTTTTCCTTTCCATTTGTCTACCAGCTTTTGAGGGGCTAATTAGCTTGTTAGTCATGGTGTCTCTCTCAGGCTTGCAAACCACCATAAATCTCCTCTCTTCCAGAGGAGCATTAATTCAGATTCTTAGATGAGAGAACTCCAAAGACAACTTAAGGTGCTGAAGGCAGCAGGGTTCATGAGTGAGTGGCTGTCATTCCGCCTACAACGTCATTAGTCCCCACATCCCAAAGTGATGCTGAGAAGGGCTGCCTGTAAAGCAAAGATTTTTACCATTTGCAATTACCAGAGAGTCAATGGGTATTTCATAGCACTGCCCCAAAAAGTACATTACTAGAATCTTATGGACCTGAAAGACCCCTGCTGAATCACCTCACCATCTCCTACCCTTCAAAAGCATCAACCTCACTAAAATCATTCCTGAAAGCCATTTATCCAACCTATTCTAAACTCCCAGTGGTGGAGAGGCAATGGGCCCCCAAGTCCTCTCCTTCAATATGTCATAACAGCTTCTGAAAAGAACTTCATTGCCAGGTGGGTATTCTCCTCCTCTACCCTAATGCACACCCAGGAAATTGTTACAAGTATTTTTGTATACCCTCAACTCCTAAATTTGATGCAAATCAGCCTTTTTCCTATGTCATTGTCAGAAAAACCATTTTTTGAGAGAGGCTAATCAAAGGTAATTCAAGAGATACCTAATTAAGGTATCTCATCCACAAAGAGATTACTCTGTCCTCTATTTGACTAGCAGTCCTTGTTTGCCACAGCTTACAAAACAGCCAGGCCTGCCTGCTGCTCTGATGTGTCTTCTTACTTCCTAGCGTGGGTTGCTTGTTAAGTGGCTCTGAGGAACAGCAAATTCAGCTGGTCTTGAGTGATACCATCAGTGCAGGGTTTGCCTTGGGCTTCCTGCAGCTTGTCACTAGAAGTGGTGGGTGTATCCAGCCCCCAAAATCCTCATTTGAGGCAGAGCTGGGTAAAGATTTTTCAGGGAATCAACCAGGTATTTTTAGTTTAGCTTAGCTATTTTTTTCTGCAAGAAAGAATTAGCTATTTGACAAAGACTTTGCTGTACCTTTATTAGCAACCTTTATTGTGTTCAACTCTTATGGGAGAGTTCCCTCAGTACAATTCCATTCAGGCAATTCTGCTAGTAATCTGCATGGTTACCAACACTAAAGCATCACAGCAGATAAGAAAGGAGCACCTGGGGAATTCAACCCTCTGCTCTGCCATGAGGATTTCCTGCAGTGCATGCTCAGACTTTTGTCCAATTCTGTGATAAATGTTCTCAAATGATGGAGTGTTCAACTGTTCCCTTTATAGGAAGAGTTCCCGAGCCAAGAACAACTCACTGACACAAAGTGAATCTGGATAATCAGCCCCATTTGCATTCTTTCCCTCCCGATGCTAGCTAAAGCTGGGTAAACAATTCTGAATGAATCATTTATTAGTTTAATTCTACCTCCTCCAATTCATGAACTGTCCACTGGCGCTTCCCAGTTTTGTTTCCTCCAGCCTATTTTCTCTACAGAATCATTTGGGTATGAACACAACACAATCCACTGAAGTCACCAGGATGATTTCTTTGCATAAAAGGATGATTTCTTTGCATAAAAGTAAGCTTGTGCTTTAGAGCTTTTGTTGAACAGGGCTTGTCTTGATGGGTCTTGTTTGTTTTTTTCTTTAGAAATGATCTCTCATTTTCAACTTACTTGTTAGCAGTGAGCTGAAATTTTACAACTACCTTTCTTCAATACAAGAGTCGTGGTAAGTTTGCATATTTTTGAATGGATGAAAGCAACTCCTAGAGCACTTAACTTCTTAGGAAACCAACAGTATTCACAATGTGTTTTCTCAGTGCCACATTGCCAATACTGCAGTACAAAAAGTGTCAGGAGTCAGGGCACGAAAGCTAAAAATCACAAGGCTTTGTGGTTTTTTTCCAAGTAATAAATGTTGGGTTCTTTTCATTAGTCCCCTTGCTTTTTAACCTTTCAGGTCCATTTTCTTCATCAAAAGCACAAGGGCCAGAAACATGCTGTTTCAATGAAAGAAAAAAAATATCTTGCCTTCAACAGCAAGGCTTTCAGAAATACGGTGAATACAACAAGCCTCACAACAAAACATAAACGTTGGCAACACCTCACTAAATAATTATGCACTAATAATACAAACTAAACATTAGTTTGCAATGCTGAATTGACCGCCATGTTTTCTACAACAGTTCCAGCCAGGAGACTTCTCTCTTGAGATAATCACACAAATCAGACTCAAAAAGGGGAGAACAGAACCAGGGCCAAATCGAACATTCAAGCCAGTGCTGAAGAAAGGATTTGGGCTTCTAAGCCCTATTTACTCCCAATTCAGGGTTGCCCTAAACAATAACTTTTTGTCCTGTATGCCTTTCCAGTATATGACCGCTAGCTACTGTCCTGCTCTCTGTGCCAACTGTGCAAACATCTCTCTTATCTTCATTTGAAGGTGTTCCCTTTGCTTACTGGGGCAATGTCATTTCTCCGTCGTCTCAGTCTAATACACGAGCATCTCAGGAACTGCTGAACTACTGTTTCCAGGAGTGTCTAACTCATCCTCTAAGCAGCTCTCTCTCCCTTGTACCCGTTTGGAAAGGGAAGCAGTCATGTCCCTCTCCAAGAGCGATGTGAGTGCTCCCTCTGCTGTTACACACGGGCTTCAGACAGCTGGGGCCATACGGCACTCCGTAGCCCTGTGCAGCAGCTCCTGCCTTCCCGGAACTAATAGCTATGTGGCTGACATTTGTCTCACAGTGGAAGGGTTACCGCAACACATGCTGGGAGCGTCTGGCCAAAGGAAACTGAAGTGATGGAGATGTTTCCAGTCCTCTTGCCCCCATCATGCCCAGTGATTTTTAAACTGGGGGCATACATGCACTAACTGCACTCTGTGAGATTCAATTTATACCAGTAGACAAGAAGTCAAGTTCATGATCCCCAGAACAGGAGAGCAGATGGCTTTTCGCTTTTGATTTTTTCAAGCGAAACCATCTGGCTAATTCTCTGTGGTTTGTGTGTGTGTGTGTGTTAGCAGAGAGAGACACACAGCCTGTTTCCCTGTTGAGGCTATGCCTGCAGTCACAAGGGAAGAATTTGTTATTTTGGAAATGGTACTGCCAATCCTTATCTCTTTGGATAGGGAACAGGTATCTGCATGGCTGTAGTCACTAATACCAACAAACGAGATGCGGTATAAGCATGTTATCAGCAAAGTTGTGACCCTCGATTAGACAGATACTGCCTTTCCTTATTTTTCTTCAGGACCAAAGCCTGCTAGGGCAATTCCCATATACCCACCTAACAGGTCACAAGTCAGGAGATCTGACCCTATTTACCACAAGGGTTGAGAAAGTGTGCGCTGGTCTCTGCCAGTATTCTTTTCCTTCCTCCTTAGGCCATTATGCCATGCTTCCCTGCTTTTCAATCACCTAGGATGCAAGTACCCATAATCCCACCTCTTCATCCATACAACACTCTAGGGCAGTGCTGGCACCCTCATTTTACAAATGGGCTAGAAGCCCAGACAGAGTTCTCTCTATCAGATGGGAAATATATGACAGCAAAGACTCACGCTACCTAGCTTAGCTCCCTAATACAAGAGATGGTAAACATTGTGATAGTCTGCTGCCAAGTTTGTTTGAAACGAACCAAAGTAAGCTTTGAAGCTTATTATCACTGTTTCCAGCCCAACTCTTAGGGAAAATTCAACTTGGCATTGGTAACAATGATGTGCAGATGCTGTTCTTCCCACTGGACCAACATCACCTCCGTGACAGAAAGCTCCTGAGCTGTCTTCCCATTTGAGGCAGGATGCTGCAGTGGTTGATACCAGCCTCTCAAATTATCCTGTCAATGTGACCAGATCAGGATATATTCCCCCATCAAGCACCTGCACTAGCATAGCATTTTCACACCACGGTTGCATCACCCTGCCACCCCAGGAGGAAATGTTTAGATACTTCCCCAATTCAGGGCCTGTGTTTCCAGACCATCAACCCACTCTCTGGGAATGATCTTCTCATTGTATTTACGTTCAGGTGGTATGGGCCTTGGGAATCCTGCTTCCCATTGCAGGGAGGCTCAGGCTCATCTTACCTATCCCTGTGTTGACTGTACAGCTTCCTGCCAGCAGAAGGGAAGCCTCTTGACAGGTCTACTCATAGAATGTGGAGAACAATATCCCCAATGGCTACTCATTGAGGCACCAGCAAGATTAACTTGTCAGATGAGCAATATACACCGCAACAAGAAAAATGTCTCCCCTACTTAATTTTACATTACTGATCTTGAAGCAGTCAAACCCCATATCTGAAGCAGAGCTTCCCACGGCAAATAGGCAGTCCTCCCCATGCAGGACTCCTCTCTGGGAGATGCCCATGGCTGGGGCCTGCCTGTCTCTCTGGCACAGAAGTGACGGTGGGTGCAGCACCTGGGGCTCACTCTGACACTCACAGCCAAAAGCATTGATGGGAAAACCAGTCCCAGGTGGATAAGCAGTCACAGGGAAGCACTATGCTGGATTGGATTGAGGACAGTCAGTGTGTGTAACTATGCTGCTCTCTGTTGGCTGCAGCAGAGGAAACAGAGAGTTTCAAATGCTGCTGTTACTTACATTCAAGTGGATCCTATAAAAGACTTTACAGAACAAACTGGTATTTGGGAAGTGTTTTGCAGCTTTCTACACAGTAAAGTGAAGCTTTCAAGATTGAAAGTGCATGAGTTCTATCCTCTGTGCTGGGCAATGAAAATTCAGCTATTGGTGAATTCATAGTCAAATGCAAAACAGGAAAAAAGACATCCAGATCACAAGACCTGTATTCCTAGACCACAAGACTTCCATTCTCATGCCTTAAGCACCTGTTTTGCCCCATCCCTTTATCTGTCTTTGTCCACTTTCCCTAGCAACTTCCACATCCTTGCTCTTTGTTTCTCATTGTTAGTGCTTACAGCAAAGCATCTCTGCTTAGCAGTGCTCTGCCTGAAGCATAGGGGGAGCTCCAGGGATGGGGAGCTGATTGGGAATGGGCTGAACTAAGGATGGTCAGAGCCCAGGACAGAAACAGCAGAAGAAGATGCAATCCCTAGAAGCTACTAAAAATGTACAGCAAAGATAGGGACTTTGTTGTGAGAAACTGTCTCCTTTAGAAAACTCTTACCTATGGAGCCCATGCACCTGCATCTGTGACTCACCAGCTCCAGATGCCATCCCACACACAGGCTGCCCTGGTCTGCTCAGCTGAATGTGGATGTTCCCTGATGCTTTTGGCTCCTTCTCCATGTCTTCCCCTCCCTAAAGCTTCTTGTCCCAAGTTGCTTTATAGCTAAGAGGGCTGTCACAGGTACAGCTCGGTTGCTCTCTGCCCATTGTCTTGTGAAGGCAGGGATGACTTTCAACAGGAGAAAACAAACATGGAACTGAGTTGTAGTGGTATTCTATAGTCTTTACTGGCTGGTGATTAGGAATAGCAAGAAAGTAAGAATCCTGTATCAGAGAAAGATGGAGTTTTTGAGATGTGTTTTGAGGCTGCTGTGCATAAAATATCAGAAAACATGTTTGAAAAACAGCATGAAAGAAAAAGATGAAATGCTAAGCAGACACACAGATGATGCTTTTTGTTTTCAGAACACTATCCAGTCTACTATTTCCTTGTTTTCCCTACATCACAGGGAGGGAAAGTTTTCTCAGAGAAGTTTCATCAAATTTACGCTAATGGGCTTGACAAGGAGTATTTTCCATGAAAGTAAACAATTCTTCCCCTTCATCATTTCTCCTCTCCCCCTTGCCCCTGACCATTTCTGAAGCTGTAAAGGAGTAGTCCACATGCATTTCCACATGCCTCACAGACCCTACTTGTTTCTAGCCTGGGATCAAATACCTGCCTCTGGGGTAATCATCCGTGGTCAATGCAAAAACTTATAAGAGACGGGATGAAGGTTCAGATGCCCTCAACTTTTATTAAGACCTGGATCTATTTGAGTAACAGTGCCTATAAGAAAAGATGGCTCAGAGTTATACTGCCGGCTATGCAGAAGAATTGCTGTGCCATGCTGGGTGCTTGCCTTACCTTTGTTTCTTGTTCAAAAATAACGATGAAGACTTACAGGACACTGTGACAATAGACATCAACTGTGCCTTCATTTTTCTGGGGTTAGAAGAGCTGGGGGTGGTCCTTTCACACCTTCTGCAACTGGTGCAAGTGAGGAAAGGTCAGAACTCTTTTGGGAGCACTGCAGAAACAGTAGGGCACTAATGTACTGGTCTTCTACAAGGGCAAAGGCAACTAACTTTGTACCTGAGTAGAGAAAACCTTTAATACAACACTGGGAATGCACAGGTGTTATAGTGGATGAGGCCTGCTCAGTTTGCCAAGGACAGGGATGTGTGTGAGCATTTCAGAGGGACCTTTATAATGCACACAACCCCAACTCTTTTGTGCAGAGAGTGGTATAGTTCCCCCTGCAACACTTTGCATGAGGTTACAAAGCTCATTTTCCTGAAGCATTGTGGGGCTACATAGTGGTGCCTATGGGATGTCCAAGGAGGACCTTCACTATTCCAGGGAATGGCAACAACTATGCCAATGTCAAGCCAGGGCTGCATCCCTCACCCTGCTTGAGAATCTGGGGCAGTGAGACCTCTGTGTACAAGTAAGCCATATAAATTGGTAACGCCCCATGTACACTTCACCACCAAAACACCCAAGATGGACACCTGTTCATGGTGCTTTACCTGCTCTAAAGCTGGGGGAAAAGAAAGAAAAAACCCACCCCAATCCACAGAAAGGCAACTTCCCTCTTTGCCAGCAGATGGCAATGGCACTCTACTTGTTCATCACCGATCCTGTTCCTGGAAAAGGACACATCGATGCCATCTACAGAGCACTCGGGAGAAGCAAACGCTTCAGCTCTGCGCAACGAAAACACTTTAAAAAACCGTGGGAGAATAAATAAGGCCATTTCATGTGCAATCCCACCACCTAGAAGCCTGGACATGATGGCAGAGTCACACTGCACAGGAAAAACTGTATGATTTTCTCATTCTCCCCCTTTCATTTTTCCTTTATAGAGATTAAGTCTAGAATATTGAGGGAATACAGTTATTTATTTAGTTATTTATGCCATTTCAACTTTCTTGATTGAAGAGACAGGGTTTTCCCCCTTTCCTGCACGTTCCAGTCTGTGTAGAGGGGAAACAGTAGGAACCCAGCAAGGACCAGACAATCTTAACAGGAGTTCAATGGCAGCTCCTCCTTCTGCCACCTGTAAAGCTTTTCTCTTTCTCAGTTTTGAATGAGTCCTTGAAATGCCCTTGAGCTACAGTACATGATAAGCTAACATTTATAGACATATGCTCAGCAGTTCAACAGATCCATGTGGAACCTGCAGCTCTCCCCTGATAAGGGTACTCAATAGAGCCCCCTTCTTCTGCCCCATTGAAAGACTAAGCACTGTGAGGCTGCTAACCTTCCACTGAGGGATCATCCAGCCAAAAACAGGTCTTTCAGGGTTTCAAAATCTCCCACTGTACTAGAGGAATAATTTGACCACAGCCTTCCAGCTTTGGGCTCTCACCAGAATAGAAAGGAGTCCTCAGCATGGACAAAGGACTTCAGGCAGAATGCAGCTTTAGTGACAGCCAGGTAGGAGAGCCCGGGGCAAATCCCACTTGCAGGAGGCTGGACCAGGCACCACAGGAGAAAAGGTACTGGAACCTGTGAATAAGGGGGGGCAGTGGAGGCATCCTCATTTGGATGGCCAAGAACAGCGTTTCTGAAGTGAGTAATTATGTTTGTGTGGACACTGCAGGTCCTCTAGCAGCCGTCACGGCACAGGGTCACTTAAAGATTAGGCTGTTTAATTAAAACAGGGTGTGGAACAGATTCAGGGGAAGGGCAGCTTGCCCAATGACAGCATGGACTGCGCAATCTCTCTAGGAGAGCTGCTGATTAGAGATTAAGAGGCATCTCTGCCGCAGGAAAGTGGACTCATCCCTGAAACTCCTCAAACAGGTACTTCACGGTGACTTGTCTTGTTAGCACAAATAAAAGTCCCATCACAGGGCTTGGCTGAACTGGACATATTTCAAGCTCCTCTCCAGCTGGCTAAGTGATTCCAAAGTGGGAGGAGATGTGTCCTTGAGATATGCTTTCTCTTTCAGATATTTCCACCAGATGCAGAAGTAAGTAAAAACACATCTACACACCACCCCTTTTCACTCCAGTCAATAACCCACCCCTCTCTACAGTGAAGTTGCTCCCCAAGGAGAGGGCTGCCCCCTCTATGGGTGTTGTTGGAAGACACGGGGCTCCAAGTGGCTTAACATGTTGACGGGGCTCCAAGTGGCTTAACATGTTGACAAGTTCAAGGCACTCTGAAGGAGGAGAGAGCAACAGAGAGAAAAAAGAGAGGGAAAAAACCAGCAAACCAGGGGTAAGACAGATTCCTCAACTGCAACTTGCTGCCTACCTCCTGTATGCCTGCAGCAAAAAGCTGACCAATCCTCACTCGCCTTCTGCTTCTGAGGATCACATAAGGAGAATAGAAACATGGATATAGTGAAATATTGCCAAATGGTAAAGACCAGTGCTGTGGTTCAAAAGGGGAAAAGCCAATAGATCTGTAAATGTGAGCAGGTTGTGAGCCTTTCAGCCTTACAGAAATGGTTATCTTAGATCATAAAATGGCCCATTTACTGCATCACAGATAGGTCACTTGTGACAGGCTGGCACTGCAAGGGAGAGGGGGAAAGGAAGGGGGTTTATACCCAGATGTATTTGAGCTTTCAGGGCTTACCTACTCACTGCTCTATCTGTAAGCAGGATGTTCTGACTGGTATGGGAGAATTTAACTGCTCCATAAAAAGGAAGACCAGAATAAATTAAAAGAGCATTTTTCCACAACAGCTTTGTCTGTCCTTTCCCGAAGGCCCCTGTCCCAGCTCTCCCAGCCCTGGGTTCCCCACCAGCTCTGTCGGTGCCCTCCCTGGGTATGCAGACCCACAGCTCTCACAGCCCTGAGCAACCCCATACACCAAACCCCAGCAGAATCCCCAGTTCCAACTGCTCAATTTTCTTGGTTGCCTCTTCAGCAGGGGAGGCAACAAGAAGAACCCCAATGTAATGACGTTTTATGCAACTGAAGAAGACTAACCCAATGCATTTTTTTAAAGTGATCTCACTCGGGATTTCATACTCAGCATCACAGAGTAACAGGCCCAACTCCAGCTATACACAAAAAAAGAGCGCCTGTCACCTTGCACAATGCTGTTTTGCATGCATTCAGCTTCAAATCTGTGCAACCAAAAGGAGAGCTTGTCATAGTAAACTACAGTAGAAAAGCTAATCTTATGTGACAGGTAGTCTACACCACATTGTCAGCCAGCAGTTGGCTGGCATCCTCTGTTCTTATAGGGCGCTACAGTCTTGGGGTAGGAAAGCCGTGCTCACATACACACATGGAGAGCTCTGAGATGGCAGAGTGTGAAAGAGAGTAAAATCCTCAAAGCCTATTACAGACATCACACGGGCCCACATTTGAGGCAGTGTACATATACCCTTTTTACGTGCTTTGGCAAACCCAACTGAGCATTGTGTGTGGGCCCACTCACAGACTGGGAACCGAACAGCACCGACAAGAAGACAGACAAACACTCAGAGACCTCAAATAACACAACCCCAAATCACAAAAGCACTAAAAGAAATTCCTTCATAGACTACCAAAATGGTGCAAATTTAGCCATATGCTTTGTCAGACAGGAGTGATGGGCAATGCATGTGTTCAGTGGCAGATACAAATTCACAAATGCTTTTGTGCACCAATACAGAGCCTCATACAGCTCCTGAAATGCACACTGCCATACAGTGAGGTTTACAAAAAAGCCAACTCTAACTAGAACTATAGAAAGAAGTGTTTAAGGTGGTCACCAGGCCTGAACACTCCTGTGAAGCAGCAACTCCCAAGTATAATCTAAATGCAGGGGCTACTCTAGCAGCAGACAAACCTGGAAGCAGCTGTAAGGAACCTATAGAGGTGTCTAGGTATGAAAGAAGCAACAGTTAGGTATAGCACTGTGGAGAAAGATACACTCACAGCATCACAGGGCAGCATGGGCAGAAACTGGCCATTCTCAGCCACTCAATGCACAGGTTTTTCCCTGTGTGGCAAGGATGAGAAAAAGAGGATGTTTGCTCTTTCCACCATTTCAGAATGGTCCTCCTGCAGAGTCCTTCGAACCGTCCAACAGCACAGTGGCTGTTCTCAGCATTTTGCAAATTATATTATTGCACTGTCAGCCTTCACAAAGCTGATGGAAAAGGGCCATACAATCAGGTGATGCAAATCAGTTTAGCTTTGCTGAAGCCATCAGAACAGTACCAGTTCTCCTGCCTGATGCTCAGGCTCTCATGCCAGTGGTGAATTCAGGAGTGAAGCTGAGCACATAGTGGCCCCCACAGTGACTCCTTCTCAATATTCTCTTCAGCAAGTTTTTTGCAACTTATTATTTTGTGGCTCTATGCGCAACCTTGACACTACTCACAGTACCTTGTAATCCTCACATCATGCCGTTTTCCTGCAAGAATATAAAGAGAAGCCACTGATTTTCTCAGGAAAAAAAATATTTTCAAGGGGAAAACTCTTTCATTCTGCTTAAGCCAACATGTAGGTTACTACCATGCAGCAAGCTTCTGCCATGGCAAGCGAAGGCAACAGCTGCTGCAGGGATAACGCAAAAAAGTAGATGGATGGACACACCAGTGAGTGTGGGTATGCATAAATGAGACAAGATAGAGGAGCAAGTCTGATCAGTGAAAAGGCTCCTGCACCCTCAGAGCAAACAGGAGCTTTAATCTACCAGGTTAAACGGATGCTGAGGCATCTCCCACCAGAAGGAATGTGTCTGCAGCACGGCTGGGATTTGACCTTCAACTTCTCTCCTCTGTCTGCAAAGCACAGAAACTCTGGTTCCCTCATGCTCCTCCTACAGAACAATAGGGGGAAGGAGAAGGGGAAAAAAAAAAAAAAGCACTGCCAAAGAGGCCCTAACTCATCTTTTACTCTTGGATAAGTGCAAATTTATGTCTCTGTCTGCCTCTGAGTCTTTATTATCTCCTTAAGTGGTTAGCTTTGTACACAATTTATTATAAAAGCCTGGAATCTACAGTCAAATTACAGATCAACTGAAAACTACACAGAAAACAATTAACATCTGGCAGCGGTTTCATCTATAAAGCTGTCACAGCCTTTGCCAACCCTGAATTCCTCTTCTGACACCCATATTTCCTCTCTCCAAACCCAGTCTCCTCTTTTGCACCTCATGAGTCTGTGGCAGACTGAATATCCTCTCTCCTATCCTCTCTCCAATCCTGTGGTGGCACATGGCTGGCTCAAGAACACCAGCATAACACCCCTCTGTCTCCTCTAAAGAGATTAGTTCCATCAGGTGGTACAGAGGGAAGCTAAAGCTGGGACTGTCCCATTGTACTGGAGCTTCCACCTCCTCCTGAGTGGGTAGAAGGCAGGAGGAGGCCGGGAACCTTGGTCTGTGTTTTGTCTCCATTACTGTTTATTGATCTGCTGCTTCATGTTCTCAGAAACCTTCTAACTTCACAGGCATTTCTGCCCACTTCCAGCAGCAGCCCTCTGCTAGGCAGCCATGCAAAGACCATGGGAAAGATCAAAAATGATGACAAACCCCATCATTTGCTAAGGAGAAGCCTATCTTTCACAATGTCTCTCAAAGCCTTTCCACTAATAATCAGCTCTGCTTTCCCCTCAGCTCTCCTGTGTTTTGTGTCAGTGAAAGGAGAGCAATAAGATATGGAGATGCCCACAGGCAGCTCTCTGGGCAGTTTTCTGTGGGAGAGTGTGGCCTTCTCCAGGGTCAGAGCTTTGGTATCTGAGGGCTGCTGTGATAATAACTTCACACAAAGTAGAAATCAAATGGAAAAGCACTGTAACACTTGCAGATACCTTGTCCTTCTAAAAACTTTTCTGTCATTCGTTCCTGAGGATGAAAAATGTCTCCAGCAGCATGTGCCTTCAACCTTGCGGCCAGCATGTCATCTCCTCACCATCCAGAGTTTCACTGCTTTTTGGCAAGGCTCTTTCATTTACTGGAAAAATACGAGGGAGTTAGGAGTTCATTGATCTTGAAAACCCCTTTGTCCATTCTCCCATTTTCTCTCTCTCTCTCCACTGACCTTGCACAGCTAATTCCTATTTCTCCATCTCATCTGCACAACACAAAGACTCCGCTAGTAGCAAGCACTTCAGTGGGCACTGAGGCAGGAACACTGAATCAGCAGGTAATACTGGTTTCAACAAAGAACACCTAGCTTGGCTTTCCATTATGTGATGTGATGGGAGTACAAGGGTATCTGCTGAGTTCACACATGATTCAGGTTGGAGAGTTACTATCCACTTTTTAGGCACAAATTGATGGACACTATCTCATGCCCAACAAAGGTGAGGTCACTGAGGGATTGGCTGCAACATTCCTAGCCGTTACTTTTAAACAGTATTGCTGTAGAAATAATTCATTTTTCTGATGTACACTGTAGTTTGCATCCCAGCTGAAATACTAGAGTTGATATAAATGTAAAAAACACTGTAGGAAAGATAAGTCTTCACTCATCATTTTTGGGACAGCGGGGCAAAACACACTTTGGACACTTTACCTGTCCTTCCTCTTCCACCACTCCCCAGATATGCATCCATCCTTAGCAAATGCTGATAACTTGCTGTAGAAGTGAACTCCCTGTTTGGATGGCAGGAACACTGAACTGAGAGTGACAGCAATTCTTGCTCAGGAGTAGCTCTGGAGATGCTTGTCTCATGGAAAGCTGGGGAGAGGAAATGGATGAGTGGACGGTGCAAGGGAAGCCTCCGCCCTTCAGTAAGCTAAGAACAGCTGTTGTTGATGATGATTGCTTCCTAATTAGCTTGCTCTTGTATAATCTGGATAATTTTATGTACCTCCAGAGGAGCAGATTAGCTCTGAATTCACATTGTATCCATTCGTGAAGAGTACCCTATAAATTATTTACCTAACTCTCAGAAATATGAGCTCAGGAAAACTCTGTCTAATTATATGGCAAGAATAACAGAGTAGAAAGCCTTGCTGCATTTTACAAGTGCACAGAAGTGACAAAATACTTTTAAAAGTTACCATACATACCCCATGATGCTACAACCTGCTACAGCTCATTTTACTAATATTTCTCCAAAGCAGTTTTGGTATGGCAGGAGCACATAGAAACCTCAGGCACAGATTTGTCCTTCAAGAGGCAAAAAAATATACAAATCTAAAACAAAACTAAAAACCAATTCACTGTCTCCAAATACATAAGGTTATCATGGCCATAATGAAACAAAATGAATTTGAGTGTGTACTGGTAAATGGCTCTAAACTTCATAAAGACTCTAACAACCTCTCCCAAGTTGCTGGCTCTGAATCACTACTGGTTTAAGTAGAATAACACAGTGATGAATCAGCTATGCTATAATTTTCACTCCATTTTTTGCTATGTTAGTACGTTGTTACTTCATTACTATTGAACCGCTATATTTTTTCTGTGCTTTGCAACCAGCATTCTGTTAACCCATGGCAAGCCTGTGGCCACTGTAACAGAGCTGATACTGAGTTTCACGGCAGTAGCAACCCAGTTCTTATTTGAAGACAAAATGAGACTTAGCATATTGCAGTATTTACAGATCCATTGACCTTATTTCAGGGTGAAGACGACATTCAGATAGGAGAAAACAGAATAGTATCAATTAATGCCAGGTTCAATTAGGAGAAAGAAAATGTAACAACATGAAATTGATATGGGAGAAAAGGAACTAGAGAGACACAAGTCCACAGAGAGAGTACTATGAAGTGCAATGGGGACATCTTTCCCCATCACATGGAGGACTTTTCCAGCTTACATTGACGGTGGGTGGTAGACCCTGTTTTGAATACATCTTGGTCTGTTAAGCTTCTTTTCTCTCCTTTGGTATTAGAAAAGTATTCTGGCTCTTGCTGGAGCCAGGCTACTGAATGCAACAGATCTTTTTGTCTGGTTCAATATCACATTAATGAACAAAGGTGTAACTCAGAGCAGCCACAGTTCAATCAGTGGCTCTAATCTGTGAATATTCACTGAATGTTTATAACCCTGGTAGGTATTGATAAAGCTTAAATGGCACTGTCAGGAGCAGACAGAGGTATGGGAACAAGTTCAGTTAGGAACATAGGGTGTGGCAAAAACAACCAAGAAAACAGTAAGACTTTACAGATGCAAGAAGAATACTCAAGACCTATTTTTTACATATTCCAAATATGCAAGGACAGTGCTGGGATCATGCTCTGTGAGACACAGTCCATAAGGTATGGAAAACTCATCTCTTTCTAACCTCTTGAGCCATTTTAAATTCAAATCCCCTGACTTTGCCCAGAATTGCTCTCCTCACGTTGCTCATCTTGCCTCTTCTCTTTTGATCACGGGCTACTTACACTCTCTTTGATTCAAATATGATAAAGAAAAGCTTCCCTAAATGTACCAGCAGCACTGTAACAGTGATCCACAAAGATGCACAATTACCTACCCAGACAGTGGCTGTCTGTCACATCTGGGAAGACAATACAGAGCTTAATAAAACCTCTTCCAGAATGGGTCCATCACATACTGGTATCTTGCATCTCTTATGCCTGGGAAAAGGCATCATTCCTGTTGAAATGGACTTAGGGATCTTTACAAGGCATGCAATGGCAACTGTAGAAAATTTAGGAGTCCAGTGCCACTTCTGGTGTAGTCTTTGCCTCATGGTTTTGTAGCAGGGACATTATCAGGGGACACACGTACCACAGTAAAGGAGTGTATCACGGCTGAAAGGTTAATTCTTGATTTGATTTGTTTCAGAAGTATTCAGAGAATGATTACTCAGATAGTCACTAATGTGCAGGGAGAATCTCTCGATTCCTGCCAAAAATGTATCTATTTGATTTTCCTGAAAGGCTTTTCTCCATTCAGTAATTCTCACACTCCTAACACACACAGCTTTTGGCTGTATTGCCCCCTTTCTCCTGCCCATGCACCCTTCCTGGGCCACAAATCAGTTTAATGCAGTGTGGCTGGATTTGCTTTGGAAAGATGGTAAAGAGGGGGGGAAAAAAAGGAGGAGGGTGTTTGAGAGTGAGAGAAAGCAATTGAAACCAAAATCCAGAAGTTGAATCCCTCACGCTGAATGTTAACTTACAGAAAAGTAACCCAACAACCTTGAAATAGAGCAAAGCCCAATTTAAATTCATTACATTTAAATTAAATTTAAAGCCCATGTAAATGATTGACTTAGTTAAGAATATGTCATGTGGAAGAGAAAAAGTGCAGCAGCGACATGCCAGGCAGCTTTGGCTAATTTTACAATTCACAGCAAAATCTTTATAGTCTGATTGCAATTTAAAAAAATACACACATAACTTATTAGCACCAATATTAGAACCAGAATTTTTACTTCTTCCCAAGAAATCATTGAATGTTTTGCAAACTTCACACACTTCATCTACGGAAATGTGGCTACTTTGCTGGGGTATGAAGGACAAGGACCTCCATAGGGGGCATAGAAGTTAAAAAAAAAAACAACACAGAAGAATAAATGCAATTGTTCCTGAGTGGAATTTTGTCCCTCTCTCAGGACACATGCTCTGAAGTGGGTAAAAATGCTCCAGAATCTCTAACTACTATGACCTTAATTCCAAGGCAAAAGAACATTTCACTTTTATTCAATTGAGAGAAGAGTTAGAGCATTTTTGAACATTTTTTTACATACTTAATCTACTGACAGTTACCACCGACACCAGTGGGCATTAGGTCGCAGCCTGAAGGATAATGTCACTGGAGTTTTATAAAACTACATGATTTGTAAGAATATTAATGATAATATTAATAAATTAATTCAAAACACGCTCTGTGCCTATCTATGCCCTCCCTTCTATCTCACACAATGATTTTTTCTTTGGTCGGTTTTGGTCTACTGCACCAAAATTACTTTTGTTTATTTTTTATGAGAAAAATGGCCCTGTATGGACATTTATAATCTTTGGTATATTCCAGAATGCTTTCTAAAATTTCGAAATACAAAATTATGACATTATGGAATTCATATTTTAATCTGTTAATAATATATGTCGTCAGAATAGGACAGTTAAGTGGAGACTGAATAGTCTTGAAGTAAGACTATTCAGGTCACATAACTCCCTCATAGTCTTCATTTCAAAGATAACTTTTATTTTCCTGCATGAAGTGCAGATGAGCACCATGGCTGAATGAGGAGTCATACAACAAGTCTGACCCCAATTTGATGAATAAGAGATTGCCCCAGTGAAGTACCTTGAAGACATACTCTACCATAAAATTGGGGGCAGCTGGGGATGAGAAAATATAGGTGTTTGGAGGGAAATGGGTTAATACTCAGACAAAAAAAGCAACTGTTTCTTCTGCGAGTCATACATTATTTTTTTTTCAGCAGCCACTCCAGAAGTGTTATTACCTGTGTACAGCTTTTTTGCTTTTCTTGTCATCATTTTTTTCCAAGATGAACAGGAGCTGGGTATATCTTGTAAATAGAATAGAGTAAAAGAGAACTGTACATGCTTCCCCCTAAGTGCCATAAGAAGAGACATGCTTTATAAATACAATTGTTTTGCTTCATTTCACCTTCTTATTGGTGCTGGTTCCAAGCAAGTAGGACTTCAAGAGTTGGTCAATTTAATGCAAGAGGAATGAATGATGCAGAAGCTTGTGAGCTCTGAATATCATCTAAGCTGTGCTGCTGGGAATCAGGGGTAACACAGCTGAAAGCAAGGGAGAGGCCCTTGCATGAAAACAGCAGAAAATCAGAAAGGGCCTCTGAAAGTCTTGGTGTCACTCCCTTCACTGGAAGACAATCCACCTCTGAGGCTGGAAATGCTCCCAAGCAGTATTAAGTAAACAAGAACAGAAAAAATAATTTACGTAGAAACCATGTGTCCTTTTCTGGGAATGCAATGGCTTCTTTTCCTTTCAATTTCTTTTTTCTTTTTCTCTTTTTTTTCATTTCGCATGTACTGAATCTGCTGCCATTGGAGGCTGCAGGGGCAGATTATATCAGCACGTTAAACAGCAGGACAAATGTATAGACAACAAGGCCATGAAGAGATATGAAAGCAAAAAGGAAGAAATGCATTTCCTAATGTCCCCAGTCCAATGACTGTGTGTGCTGGGGGAATATGAGGGGAACAGACTGCAGAAAAAGCATCTTTGTTTGCACAGATTCAGAGAAAGTGCTAGCCCAGACCACTCTTCTCACTCTTGAGGATGCTGCTTATACTTGTGGGTAAAACCTTATCCTACTGAAAGGCAGAGTTGCATGATGGGCTGCTACAGGACAAGTAGAGTTTACAGAAGTCAGGGACAGACATCCTTCCTCACCCGATGAGTGGCATTTGGAAATCCTGGCAGCACAACCATGCATAAATTATCTTGGGAACTTGGTGGATGAAGGGGCTTGAGGAAGAGGTCACAAATGGGAAACTGCTGGGTCTCCATACCTACAGCACAGGATGGGGCTGCAGATGCAGCTCGTTTCCAGCGTGGCCCAACGGTGGCATAGCATCTGCTGCTGAGTTGTTTCCTCCTGCAGATGGGAATCTGGATTATCCACCAGCAACACTCTTTTTCTGGTTTAATAATTGCACTTAAGCACAGCCAAGCAGCAGGTTGTTCATTAAGAACAGATTCAGACAAGCAATGAACACAGATCTTCTCCTTACTCCCTATGGCTCAACCCTGAAGTGCTTTCTCCTATGAAGGCTCATGACTGAGTTGCAGCACCGAACCCCTTTAAAAGAAGGCAGTGCCGTACCGGTTGAAGAATTGCTCTCAAAAGTAATCAAGTATCTCACAGAAAGGGGTCTTGAAAGCTAGGCACACCAATTTAAAGATTTATCCAGAAGATTTTGACAAAGCTCCTTTAAATGGAGCAGATATTTGTCTCAGTGAATGGAAAAATACAGTACGAATTAAGTCTGCAGAATGAGAACATTGGAGGAAGCGACCTGCATTGACTGGTAGCCAATACTGCACCCCTCATGATGTGTAACTAATAACAGCACGCTAGACATTCAGCTTGCACATTAAATATTAATAACATTTTTCTTCTGACTCATCATTAAGCTAGAGCCTTGCTGCACAGCACAAACTGATTTACAGACCATCCGCAGCAGGCTCCCATGCTGCCCGTGATGCTCAGCTAAGCAGCTGGTATCCTGAGGTTTGGTGAGGGACCAGAAAGCGAGCTTGGTCAGAAAGTGGAGGCTTTCAAGTGAAAGAAAACAGTAACCCAGGCAGGTAGACAGACAAACAACCCACTCTTCTGACCACCCCTCTGTCCACAAATAATAGAGAGTGTATGAAACAAATTTCTGCAGGGAGCCAGAGTTAAAGTCCAGCTGCTTACTTCTGAGAATGCGGCAGCTGGTGTGCAGTGTTTCCCTGTCCATTTGCTTCTTGGATAAATCTCATGGCAGCTCTAATCTTCTGGGAAAGCCTTCCACAAGCAAGAAATTTACAGCCCCTCCAAGAACAAAACTATGACTGGTACTATTTTGATAGTGAAGAACAGGACCTACCATTCTCTTGAAAAACTGGTAGTCTCAGCCATGTTTGTACTAAGAGTCAAGATGCTCCTTTGTACTCTCCCCTCCCCTCCCCTCCCCTCCCCTCCCCTCCTCTCCTCTCCTCTTCTCTGGTGGTTTCCAGTACAGAAGCTTACACTGCTTGCAGCTAGAAAGAACTGTTTGCCTGATCCATGGAGAACATTTTGCAGGGACATTTAGACAAGCCATTTTTGAAATACGGGACTTGGAAAAATCTAGGTGAGGTATAACAATTGGAAAATGCGTTCAGTGATTCTTAGCAACACTCTATCAAAAAACAGCTTGTCTTAGAAACTTCAAATGTAGTTTCTTTGAAAGAACTTGGCGAGTTCTAGCAGTATGGAACTGATTTTGAAGAGGTGAAAACTTGAGAAGTGAGTCAATGATGAGTTAGAAGCATCAGAAGAGGGTCAGATTTTTAAAGAAGGTGCCAGACATCTACCAAAGAACTGTGCTTTTATTTAAAAGACTAAATAAATAAAAAAGTAGTAGCTCTCTAATCCTTTTTCCCTGTGAAGTTTTCAAAACATAGGTAGATCACTAGAGGGTTCTTTACACACAGTGATTTTTTTAGAGAAAGATATGAAACTTATTTCATTCTGAGGCCTTTGTGGGCCAGCGAATGTGGAGGGAAAGAGATATGTGTAAGAATCCCAGACAAAGCCTTCACACTTCCCTCATGATAGTTAGGAGTATTCTTCCTTCACTTGCTGGTATGCAGAGATTCTAGATCAGCTAGCAATATTTCTCAGTGGATATTGTGATGGGTAAAGATTTAAAAAGCCAGAGTACTATTCACCTGTTGGGGTGATCTTTGACAAATGACTAGAACTAGTTATGCCCAGCTTTCTGGGTCTATAAAACAGAGATTCTAAGCTACACAGGCTCTTTCCTCATCTCTCTGAGGTCTCTAGTGCCATAGAGTGACACAGATACATGCTTGTGTACACCTATATGAATTTGCAAGTGTTAAGTGTACCTCTGCATAGGCATGCAGACATAAACATTTATGGTTACTCTCATTACATTCATTCTTTCTTTTTTCAAGTCACAGTCATCGTTTCCTACAGCCCACATTTCCTTCCAAACACAGCACTCTCTTCTGCTGCGTCACGGAAAGAAAATTCCATTGTTCTTCCCTCACCTCTTTTTGTATGTAGAAGGCTCATTAATACATTCTACATAAAAATCCCTACTGCAATAATATTGCTGTGCTGCTCAGCAAAGATTGATGCTTACAAGGGAGTGGTACCATATTTGCAAAGGTTTATTTCTCTTATGAAATCTGCTCCAGAGCATTAGAAAGATACAGACAATTAGCAATTTTCAAAATAAGTGAATAAAGTGCATTTTGTGATTCACCGTCCTTGCTCTTTTTAATTCTTATTGTTGTTATGATCTCTGTTTGCTAATTTGCAGAACTGTGAGAGGGTGTCACTATCACACAAGAATTTGCCAGATTTTCTCACATTATCTTGTGCGTTCCTCTTTATTGCTCAGTTGTTTTGATGCACAGCAATGAGACAACTCTCTAAAAAGTGGTACTTTTTTAATTGCTTTCTGCTCAGGAGCAGGGGACAGGTCCTGTACCTGTTGGCACAACTGCTGAATCAAAGCCTGCTAGCTACAGAGTTGCCTCCGAAACTCTCATTCCCCATCAAAGCATCACGTGTTTATGTAAAAGCACTGCAGAGGTTTGGATCATTACCCAGAAACCATTGTCAATAAAACAGCATTAGACACAAATCAAAGCACCAATAAAAGACATTCATTTCCAGATGAGGCCTGCGTGCCAATTAAAATACTTCAAGATCTATGCAAGAAGAGATCACTTGATCATTCAAAAAGTACATAAGGACGAAAACCAGGAAAGGTGGGAGGGAGGGGGGAAAGGGGTCATCAAGGGAAAACTGATCTCTGCATGGGATTACTCTTCACAGGAACCAACTTGTGTTGATGAGTTGGACATTTAAGAGCTGATAGCATGTTGTGCTGTCTGATATGACATTGGTGGCTATGGGATTTCTTCAGCAGCAACTTTATTCACAAAGATCCAAGTACCAGATAATGAACTGCATAGATAGGTAACATTTCTCTGTGTCAGCATTGGAGGCAGCAGGTTGTCAGCTGAGTTTTCTCTGTTCCAAGGCTGAAGGCTGGGATGGAACTGAGTTGGTTCTTTCAGGAACCTTCCCTAGAATATATACTCTTTTGGCAGATACTGAGGCTCACAGAGCAAACAAGCTGTCATGAGCTTTTTTTCTTAGAAAATTTGTCCTGGTAAGGCATGATGAGTGATAGGCTAGGAGTCCCTGCTCCCTGGGAAGCTAATGGAGCAAGTATCTCCTGAACACCACCAGGCAGTGCAAGGGTAGGGCTCATACCTCCCATTTCCTCCATGAGACCTCTCTGCACTGTTCCAGCAAAAAAGGGCCAGTCTTGAAGCTCCTCCTTGTGAGACACAGGCTTCCTCACAACTGCTTACTTTAAGAACATCCAAAAATAAGATTTGCATTAGGGAGATGGAGGTGCTGTATCTTCCAGATGCCTCTCTCCTTTACTCTCCTGCCCCCTCATCACCGTTTTCTTGTGTTTTGTTTATTTCACAGAGTTTGCTTACCTCTAATGGGTAAGCCAGAGGGAAAAACACATAATCTTGCTAAATCATTTCAATCTATTTATCTGCCTCCTACTCTTACAGTCTACAGCTAGCATTTCAGATTCCAAAAACACTGGGAAAGTGTAACCAATAATGCCAATATCAGGAGAAGAAAGCTTCAAAAAATAAAACTCAAACCTCAGCATGCCAGGACAAGAAAACTGAGCCATCTAATTGTGTACACTGAATAAACTGTGAAGCAGGACCAATGGTTATAATTTCTAAAAGATTTAGTTTTAAAATATTAGTAATACAGATAAGGGATTAACATTAATACTGTAGGTGACTAATCTTGACTGTGCCTTTTTTAACAACAGCATTGCTACCACCATCATAAAGGAAATTAGCACTGATAATTAGATCAAATCCTTTATGTCAGTAATCCCACTTGAAGATATTTTCAGAAGGTTGGAGGTTTAAGGCAATTTCCTGTGTGCGTCCAAGACTCATTAATTAATATTGATATTTAATGTGTTCCAGGGTTTCATTTCTTGGTTATAATCAGAGCTGTGCCCAGCTAACTCATTTGAGACAATAGTTTAGTCACACTAGAAAATAACTGCCCATTCAGCGCCAAAGACTATCAAGCAACAAATCAGAGACCTATAAAATGTCTTACATATCAGAGAATTAGGTTTCTCTGTATCTAAGCAATATATGTCACTTTTTCCTTTCCATGAAATTACCCTTAAAACCCTGCAGTTGAAGTAAAATTAATCTCATGGTATGACAATATTGTCCCCAATGATTGATATTGCTTATGTCATTAAGATTTCTTTCCTAAAGATCGGCCTCTACATTCCTGAAAATAAATATAGCATCTTTATTTTCTTTTTTAATAATTTTAAAAAGCTTCAAGTATAGAAGGGGAGAAGGAAGGAGGAAAAGAGGGAAGGAGAAAATATTCCAGATTCACAACACACCAAAAAGCCCCCAAACAAGTGAAAGTATATGATTTAAAAACTTCACAGCTCTTGAAGTCAATTGTATGGTTCTGAGGACCAAAACAACTATTTTACCATGGTCCTGGTTGGCAATATTGACCAATGTCTCCTTCCCAAGAGGAGCAAAAGCAGAAGATAGAGTCAGACATTTGCTGGTAGCACTCAGCCCTGCCAGATTAAGGAGTGTGTACAAACCACTTTGAACACTTCAGCTCTGGTGCATACATGTGCCTCCATAGCATTCCTCTAACAGGCACCCATTGAGAATAACGCAAAAGGAAATCGGAATATGCAACAGACAGTGCACCCGTATCAGCTGTCCCTGGGTTTGGAAGAGCTTTGCACAGCCTGCCTCCCACTGTGCTAACAGCCTTTCATGTTTTTGTTCCTAGCGGTTGAAGATCCATGAACAATCTCTCCCCACGCTGTACCTTTAGCTCCTTATTTCTGGGCACCTCAGTAAGGCTAGATTAAACCGCAAAAATCAAAGGAAAGAAATTATTGTTTGGTTAAGGTTAAATTGCAATTCGCCTATCTCAAACGTCCTGCCGAGGTGCTATACAAACTCAAATGAGGAAAATACTTCAAGGTGCTTAAAAAGAAACCATACCACAAAGACTACCTTTGAGAGCTTGGGTTTGCTGATTGTTCACCAGTCTTACAGAAACAGGAATGGCCACTTACCTGAAAAGAAAAAGAGAAAGAAATATCCATGATTATTCATTTTTTTTTGAAGAAAATGACACTTTGCGCAAAAGGAAGAAGAATAAAATTATTGTGGTGCACCAGTAGATTGGGTGTGGGATGCCCAGGGCTGCAAAAGCAGAGAATCAGCCTGAACATACAATGGCAGAACTTTAGGATAAAGCCAGGACTGAAATAGGGAAGTGTAAGATTGGAAACAAGTAGGGTACATTTGTAAACCAGTAGAAGAACATGCAGACATTTTTCTGCCTACAAAGATGTCACGAATAAAGGCAGCAGTCACATTCTCTGAGGTTTCCTTCCTATTTTCTGTCTTTCTCCCATTTCTGCTATGAAAATTTTCTCTCAGTGTACAAATTGAACGTGTCTCTTTCTGTAGATTGAAGGATTCTATCTCTGCAATAAATGTTGAGTTCAGAGAAACAGTTCCTGAATATTTCCAATATATGCCTCTCCTTCCCCCTCTCCACCAAGAAAACCAAACAAAAAAGTCTGAGGAACCTGCAAACAAATCCCTTTCTGTGCAACTTTGTGCGCAGTCCCATTAGCAGCAACACAGCAGGCCGTTGATTGGGGAGGGAAAAAAAGCTTTGTTTATGGTGATGGATTTTAAGACTCCTGGTGATAGTTTATTTCATAGGAATTTTTGCAGAGTTGGCTATTACACTGATGGAAACCCTCAGAACAGGCTGATTTTAAAAGGCGTGCGGTGAAAACAAGTGGCAGTGCTTATTTTTTGAAAAATATTGTTATTAAATAATTTGAAACTGATAAAAATGTGTCTGAGAGTTACGCTGCTGTAATTTATAATACAAATTACATTGCTATTGACAATTGACAAAAAAAACCCGGGAATTTAATCCAGCGACTAACTTCAACAATGTGAATTCCTCTGCTGTTTTTCTTTATTTTCTTTTTCCTTTTTTTTTTAAAGACACAATATACAGCATACGAAGCAGGATACTTGCTGGGATAACCAGATGCTGTGCTGTTTCTGGCCTCAGACTTATTTTCTGCCTCATCTCCCCAAACGATACACAACTGGGAGTAACCTAACCAACTCCCTTAACATCTTTAAGTATGGATCAACCCTAGGAAGTATCAACAGGGAGTTCATTCTGCATAAATACTTGGTTTCAAGCTAAGCAGTGTCTTTTGCATACCTGAAGTCATCCTGTCTACTCCCATCCCAAGAAAATCCCCATAGGGAACAAAACCAAAACAAATCCTCAACTTGCTTGGAATTAATTCACCTGGAAGATTTAAAATAGAAATGAGATCATGATCTTGTCCTTGACATATTCTTAAGGAACAAACACTTGGTCTGAAGGATCCAGCCACCTACTGTGCTGTCTATCCTTTTGCAAACACATCCTGAGACACATGTACCCATCAACTTAGAGATGCCAAGCCCTTTGCAGTAACACTGCAGAACTAACAGCTGTAATGGGATACTGGGAAATCAGATCATCCTACGTTTAAACTGATTTCTATCACTGATACTCTTTGCGGTACAGAAGTAGCGTTAAATGCAATAACATGCTGCTGCATGGTCACTTAATTCTAGGAGTAAATTCGATATTTGGCATCCCCTATCCAGACATACAAAGCGTGCACATGTATTGGAGATGTTAGTTAGAATTACCTTTGCAATGCCTCCTGGGGAAAACCAGAACAGCTTAGGCATCTGTCTGGGAAGAAAGGGTTGTCATTCTCACCCTGTACAAAACTGTTTACAAATTGTTCTGCCACTTGCTGTGTATTACCATTAGGACCCTGTTGCTGTCTTGGACATGTGTGGGTTTTGCTGCAAGAAGTAAGAAGGGCCCATTCTCATTGCTTTCAACATTTTCAAAGAAGGAGCTGGGGTAGAACAATGGAAACAAAAACAATGTCTTTGTGACACTTGCATGTAGTTAGGAGCAAGTAAGAAACAAAGCCAATGTTCTTCTGAGTCATTCAGAAGATTTCTTAGGAAAGCTGTCTCCCAAGTGCACTGTCCAGAGCTCCATTAAGAAATGTGAAGATTTTTCTTTAAGACACAGTTTTGTCAGTGTATTTTGGAGCCTCCTTTTCTGGCTGAAGGAAATACAAATAGGGAAATATGAATATGAAAACCACTACAGACATAGGAATTTGGCTTTAAATGCTAAATGTGTTCAGTCAAAGGACAGGAAGATTTTGGATGAAGATTGTCTGACAGGTGTATCTTAAAAAGCAGACCTGAGTGACAGAATATCTAGGAGTTGGGTTCAATTTATACATTGGCTCATTTTGTGACCTTAGCTAAGCTTGTGCCCTGGGCTGTTTGATGATACTCATCAGAACAGTTCCACTATTTGTTAAGTCTGTTAAGATGTTTCAAGAGATAAAAGGTATTTTTTTCTAGCACACAGGATGACCAATGGGCAAAATTCTACTGTGTAACTGGACACAATAGACCCATGACAAAATCCACCTTCAAAGTAAGGATACAAACTTTGGTTGTATTTGTTGTGAGAAGGATCTTCCTCAATTTCTCTTAAGGAAGCTGTTCCACTTCAGTTAAACAAATATTACTTGCCCAGAGCAAGACTGAGTGTAACTCTATTGTAATTAAGGCTTCCAGTTCTAGTTTCAAGGAAATGAGCAGGATTTTGCATCTCCAGTTACTCTCCCCACTCCTGTAATGAAAGTTTCCTTATTTCAATTCAAGCTTGCAAACATCTGCAGGGTAGGTGACACAAATAACATTGCATTTTAGAGCAAACACAAATGTTGTCAAAAATACTTCCTCCAGTTCTTGTTCTGTCACCATCTATGGGAGAAACTTGACTGGGTTCATTGTGCCTTTACAGAAATACTCATGGCTGAGCATGATGGTGAATGAGAGAGGCAGTGACATAGACTGGACCCCAACGCCCCTTCTGCCAGGACCAGGGTCTTCCTGTGGTTTTCCCTCCTCAAGCTGACCTATCCTTTCCCTTACTTAGCTTGAGAATCTTGATGAGAAGAGAGCCCGCGGTGGGATGGCTGCAAATGTAATGCAATCAGAAGATAATGACTTCAGAAGGAGAGGGGAGGGAGGGGATAATCAGCAGAGGCAGATGAACTCCCAAGATATAAAAAAAAAAAAAGATTCTGTTTTCATGCAGATGTCCCTAGTAATGAAGAATGAGGCAAGAGGAGTGCTGAGAAAGAGGTGAAATGGAAGCTGATTTGTTTCTAAATAGCACTATTTCAGAGTTTTCCATAGGGTGTAAGTTGCTTCTTAAACTAAGACTGTCTGAAAATACCCCAGACAAATTCAGACCTCTCAGCCATCTCTCTCTCTCTCTCTCTCTCTCTCTTATACATATATCCATGCCACAATTTAGAGTTAGCTTTGGTGGGAATTGAGGACAGGAATATAAAATATGCAGGGAACATCCCTGTCTCCCTTCAGGCTCAGGTTGAGCTAGGTGCCTATGAAAATATTATGCAAATGTGACAGTGTTTTCTTTGGGCAAGCCATTTAACTGGAGCTTTCAACACCTCAGAAGCCTGGAGACAAAGGGTGCAGGTAATGATAAATGCAATTTATTTACAATGAGCATAAAAGTGAAGGTGTAGGCGGCTGCTCCTACAGGTGATCTTTCCTGCTCACCCTACACAATCACAGGCTCCAGACCTCTCTCATGATGTCTACCTGTTTCCTGGGGTGAGGGGTTTCCAGGGATCATTCTGCTCAGAGAATGCTCTCTCCCTGTTCAAATTCTGCATTTTATATTCAGGTACATGGCTTCCACAGGCAAGAAGCTTTAGCTTCTAAAACCAAGGCAGTAAATGACCTGACCCTGGCAAGCCTTGCACGAATTCTGATCCAGGGTTCAGACCTGGAAGAACCTGTGAAAATTTTCAGTCCCTTTGAGGAGAAACTAGATACAGATACAGTATCACATCACTCTCCTTGAAATCCTCCCTAGCCTAAACGCATCAATACTTAATGGCAACAGCTCTGAGCAGTACACATGCATTTCTGGATGAGAAGCTACCGAATGTACCACTGGGGTGCCACAGGGGGCTGCTGTGCAAAAAAATAGAGTCGAAAAATCTTCTAGTGCACATTGCTAGAGCTCGTGTTGTGGCTAAGGTAAAATCAGAAGCCTTAACTTCTCAGGTGGTTATATACCTCTCCTTTCATCCCTCCATATATTTAAGCATGGGTGTTAGCATCAGCATCTCAAACAAATTCCACCATGCATCCATGTGCTCTGCCTCTTCTCATTCCCTCAGCAGATGAAGTGGTTAAGCTATTCTGCTTTTCCTGCACTAAATGCCTGCTCTGTTAGAGTGCTGCCACACTCACATCAGCAAATTAAGTTGGGATGGCTAAGGGCATTATGGCCTGCAGCTCTCCATCAAACCTCTCTTACAGAGATTGCAGAATCCACATAAGGGACAACCAAACAGCTCCTGGGTCAGCTGCTGCACTTTACAGCTCACTCGATTAGCATGAATCAAATTGATGTCAACTTTACCAGGCTGGCTGTAAAACTGTGCAAGGGAAGGGGCTGCTTCATGAGCCATTCAGCTGCCCCTGCTGTGGGGTGGTAACATCTGGCAGAAGCTTGAAGCTGAAAGCACTTGCCCCCCACAAACTTCATTAGTTGCTGAGTGAATGTGAAAATACACAGCCTGTTCCATCCCAGAAATGGCTGCTGTACAGGAGGAATAGCAGGTGAGGTGACCTCTATACAGCTGGGCTTCCAAAGGATGTTCAAACATAGGAAAGGTGTAATGAAGTAAGTTATTCTTTGTTATTATTACCCCTGAGACCAAATACTCTCTTAAAAAAATCTAATCCTTTTTAATTTGTTCTAAGTAAAGCCATTAGTTATAAGTATGACAACGGTATTACTAATTATGTAATAATTTTATACCGAAGCACTAGTAAAAATGGCTTCAACTCTAAAGTAGGCCTAATAAAGAATTAATTTAATAAATCACTTGGTCTCAAAAAAACTATTTACTTAAAATTATAGTTTGTTCAAAAATCTCACATTACTTTTTATTGATGCCACATAAAGTAATTTTGTAATTAGAAATTAACTTACCAAGTGACACAGTTTACTCGACAATGGTGCACAGGATTTATATGGCACTTAGCACCCCAGAAGATCCCAAAATACTATGTTAAAAAAATGTATGAGCATCCAAGTGTTGCTCCATTTACCCCAGAACTTCAGCCAGCTCTAGGCTGGAAGCAGTCAAGCTCTTATGGTGTATCAGCACCCAGCAGGAATTTAGGAAGGAACTTGAAGAACACAGAGCTCAGCTGAAGGGGGGAGACAAAATAACATTTTTCCTCAGAACTATAGTTGAGACACAGGGGTTCATATTGTTTCATTGAAAATAAATTATGATGGGACTGACCAAGGCTGCAGAGTATCATTACTTGCAGCCTAGGTCATGTCAGTGATGTGACCTCCTCTCACAACCCAGACCATCTCCAGTGCTGCTCAGGGCAGGATTATGGCAGCATGGGGTTCCTTGGAAAGGATACATTCCACTGACTACACTCAATCTCATCTCGTTTACAGAGTCTAATTAAATTAGAATCAGTTATAATGAAATTAGAACTAAGAAAGTTATGACTCTCATGGAGGGTGCATTTTCAACCTGGTGCTGTACAGGGAAAGTGCTAGCATGAAAAAAAATACTTCTGTGGGTTTGGGGACCCTTTCTTCCCTTTTACCTTGAAGTGCTTGAAGTGCATGTATATTAAGTCTGTGTGATAAGTAAATTTAAAATGGTTCCATTGTACAGAGGAGACACACAAAACTCAGTAAGTTTGGGATAAATGGGCAAAAAGCACCTCATCCTCGCATGCATTTTAACCAGTAGCTCATCTATCGCACTTGAAAATAAGGAAATTTACAGTGGATTAAATATTCTTTGGGACACAGCACATCTTTAAAAAGAAACAAAACAGATCACTGAAATCCACCCTGGACAAGTAATGCCCCACTGTGAAGGAGCTGGTGTTGAGATTTGCCTGAATGTATCTGTGCCTCCATGGCTAGAGGGAAGAGCCAGGAAGTGATCTCTTGTGGATTCTGAAAAGAACTCGTGCAGTGAATGATGCCCCTGCCTGTGTTTGAAGGATCACAGGTCATGCCTAAACTACGTCTGTAAGAAGGCAAGGAAGAAGGCTGCAATGGCTTGACAAATATAGATAGTTAAATAATTTGAAAGTTCTGAGCCCTGAGATGAACAATGCTGAGCAGACTTACAGCTGCAAATGATTCCATGAGACTTGAGGGTTTTTTTAAAGTTCTACGTTCATCCCTTTTAAAAATCAAAATAAAAGAAACAAATATATGTCCTCAAATACTTCTGCTCAGAAAGTGGAACCAGATTATGCTAGCTAAAATTAAATTTATTTGCCTATGGTCTCTGTCAGAAGTTTCAAATGCACTGTTAAAATAAAAGAGCCTCCCAGCAAGGTGTACACTGTAAAAGCTTGAGCAGTTTGGATGTGACTCCTGGGTCACTTGCCATGTTTGTTCCCTCACTTGCCTGAATGAATCTTTAATTCCTCAAAGCAAATTTTGAGTGCAGATATTGCCAAATGTGAATTCCAAATTTGTTGTCAGTGAGCTTTACCTGAAACCTACTCTTTCTACAAACCTTCCTCATCATAAATGTGCTCACTGGAATAATCACAGGATATGGATGCCAAGAGAGTGTCAATGCAATCAAGACAAATTGGTGAAAGAATTGAGAAAACTACTTGACAGCACTCATCCAGCTTGGATGAAGACTACTTAAACATTCCCTCTGCTTTCCTGCACCATGGGAGGTCCTTTGACACCAGAGTGCTTGTGCTCTGCTACACACAGCGCTGGGCCCCCCACTCCTCCACCGCCGACTGCGCGGGACTCGGCTACGTGAACTAAACATCTGCTAGCTGGCTGCAGCTGGAGGTTTTTATCACAGCTGCACACCAGGCATGACAGAGGGATGTGGTACACGTTTATCCAAAATGTTACACCTTTCCACTGTCATCCCAAGCACACGGGAATTCAGCTCCCCAGTTGCACTCCCCAGTGACATCAACTGTGGGTCATCATGGCAGATCAAACACAGGAAGCCTTTAAGAAGAGCTGAAAATTGTAACAAGGGCATAACCATGAATCAGCTTGGGATTGATTAAACACTGTGTTGTTTGGGATAGCTCAGCCTTTGGGCCACAGACTGTCAAAATGAGAAATATGGACTAAAAAACCTAAAAATGGTTTTAAGCTGAAGCTGAATTTAGTTATGAAAGAAACCAAATATTACAACTGTCAAAAGCAGCAAGGGCTTCAAAACAGACCTAGGGCATTTTAAATCTTATATAAGATGTCCTTGGGCACTTGACAGATCTTTTACTGTACTTGTGGGGAAGCTGATTACAATGTTAAGTCTTTCTCTTGGAAGTCTATCTTCTGTCCATTTTTCTGCTGCCCTAGACACTTCCCCTACCTCAAACACTGTGATATCACTGCTGACATTTTAGGATCTTAGAGGAACCTAGCATTTCCTAGCCTATTTCTGAGTATAGCAGCTGCTAGTTATTTAAAAGCATAATTTTAAAATTATCTGGAAGAAGCTGACTGTTGCAGCTGGCATGGTGTGAAAGACCAATGGCTAAATAACTATCAAAATGCTCAGGATGAGTGTAGACAAAGCTTATGTGCACAAAACCTACGACACTGAACCATCAACACATAGGAACATAGCCAAATAGGTCCAGTATGGTTCAGAAAAGGATTACTATGGTCATCAGCCCTACAGCAAAAGGACCTCACAATCATTCACTGTGGGATGATCAGCAGTGGCAGAAGCCATGGTCAGCAACTACTTGCTTGCTTGTTTCAGTGTAATGTGGAAGTTACAATAAATACAATTTATTTAACAATAAGATATGTTGCAAGCTCTACTGCTATAGCAGAAAAATTTCAAGTAAGAGTTGGCGGAACATTTTCAACTAAGTATTTTCTGGTCAAAATGTGATTTTTAGTGGAAGCCAAAACATTTCAAGTCTAGGGCAGACTATGAGTGTTTCCAAGGGGTGACAGAGAGACCCAAATCAAATACTTAACATTTTCATTCCAAAAGCAGAGCAGACATTTTAACACAATTGTGCTTCATTAAAATGCTTGAAAAGTTTTGGGTGTAATCCAGCATGGATCAAAAACAAAATTCAGAAACTTGGAAGTTGTTGTGATACAGAATTATCATTCTCCAGCCTGCTTGAGTTTTGAAAAGGGTGGGGGAGGGTAGCTGTTGCTTTTTAAGATCAGCATTGGAAATGGAGTGATGCCAGAGAAAGAAGATTCAAAATTCAAATGTGACAAAGTTCAGAGGTGCGTGGGCCTAAGTTTGTAGTCTAGGCTGTTAAAGACATAACACACAGGCTTGAAGCCACCTCTAAAATTATCCATGAAAATCAGAATATCTCCCTCAAAGACAGGGTCCAAGTGTGATTTCTGCTGACAAGAGCTCTGAATCCCGCTAGTTAGGGACCATCTCTATGGATTCCCAGATATGCTGATGAGCTGGCAGTTGACAATGTGTGTGTCAGGGATAACATTTTGTCATACGTATCAACGATGGCATTTAATTTCCGCATGAAATTTCTGCATTTATTTTCTGGAAGAAAACTGTCCAGTCCCCTAAAGAAATGAAATGCTTGTTAAAAGGAGAGGCTGTTTGATCTTCGCTTTGTGGAATTTCAAGCCTCTGACTTGCAAATCTTGTTCGACTATCATTTTTGAACTACAGGCTAGCCTTCTGTTTGCACAGAGGCTTATGCTAAGTTGACGGATTCCAGTGGTCCAAATAAGCTGCCTTCTGACTGAGGGCACTGTATTAATGGTACAAGCAAGGAGAATTAGATCTTTGAATTTTTAAGTAGGTTCAGGCTTAGAGAGAAGCTCAAGTCTTGAAGAAGCTGTACAGCAATGCCAGGAGGAGAGGTGCATGCAGTGATCAGATTTCCTGTCCCCATCCCCCTAAACTTGTCTAGGTGTCACCTATTTTGCAGTTGGTTTCACACTTAAGTATAGAAACGTGCCCTCCAGCTGTATTAGGCTTGCATAGCAAGGTTTTGGTAGCAGTAGGACTACCAAACCTGCTGGTTGCCTGGGAGAAGAGACCAACCTCCACCTGGCTACAACCTCCTTTCAAGTAGTTGTAGGGGGTGATGAGGTCTCCCCTGAGCCTCCTCTTCTCCAGGCTAAACAGTCTGAGCTCCCTCAGCCTCTCCTCATAGGACTTGTACTCAAGTCCCTTCCCCAGCCTCACTGCTCTTCTCTGGACCTGCTCCAGCACCTCAATATCCTTCCTGAACTGAGGGGCCCAGAACTGGACACAGCACTCGAGGTGTGGCCTCACCAGTGCTGAGTACAGGGGAAGAATCACTTCCCTGTACCTGTTGGCCACACTGTTCCTGATACAGACCAGGATGCCATTGGCCTTCTTGGCCACCTGGGCACACTGCTGGCTCATGTTCAGCTTCCTGTCAATCCAAACTCCCAGGTCCCTTTCTGCCTGGCTGCTCTCCAGCCACTCTGTCCCCAGCCTGTAGCAATGCAGGGGGTTGTTTGGGCCAAAGGGCAAGACCCAGCACAATTAGAGACTCTCTTCTCAGCAGCACCAGGGCACAAACACTTCCTACTCTTACTTTTCCAGTAATAGTGACCAATATGTCTGAGTAAACAAATTCTGTCTCAAAATGGTTCCGTTCCCAGTTGTGGAAATATAATCTCTTGTTTGGTTGTTTATTTGTTTTTCTCAATCAACATTCACGGAGTGGGGTAAGGAGAAGGGAAGCAGTGAGACAGAGGAAGACAGATGCAAAGAAATTTCAGATCCATCTAACAATGTAGTTTGCCTCTCTTTGCTTGACATATGTAGCAGTGTCGGTACAATACAGTTCTAGGATAGAAACATGATGGCAGAAGAGAAATGCAGGGAATAAGCAAAGCATTTCTAAGAGAGATGAGGTTTGGTAGATTCATATGCTTTGAGGTCAGAATAGAGGTTTAAGCAATCCCTCCTGACCTTCTGTATGTCACAGGGCTTTCATCTTCACCCAGCTATCCTTGTACTTGGCTTAGTGAATTTTCTCTGGCTAATAAATCTTTTTTTTTAGTGAGGTATCCAGGCTTGACTTGAAGGTGATGAAGAGTTCGCATGTCCTAAGGGAGTTTGTTTCAATGTTTGATCACCCTCATTGTTGAAAGGTTGGGCCTAATTTGAATTTGTCTGACATCAATTTCCATGTCTTGGTACTTGCTATGCTTTTCTTCACCAGATTAAAACATTTTGTATCATCTATATTTTATTTTTTTTAAAATGAAGACAATTATGCTCTCTAGTGGTCAAGTTCCCCCTCAATATTTTTAGCCAAATTAGACTGATCTGGAAGTCTCACGGCAAGTCATTTTCTCCAGTCATCAAAGTCAAGTTGAAGACTTTTTCTGTATCCAATGCTGCAACATGAAAATGTAGGAACCAGAAAAAGATAGTATTTCTGAACTGGATTAAACAATGTCATATGAGAGAGAAAACTAGTTCGCATTACATTTTATTACTGCTGTGTTCATTAATCTATGACCTTTAAGCCCCTTTTTGCTACTGCATCAGTTGGAAATCTGAGATCCATTTGCACAACACCTTATTCTTCCTTTTCATATGCAGCCAAGTTCTCTGAAAGCAAGATCTGCTGCTCTGCCTCCCTAAATACTCAAACTTATTTTGGGTGTGCTACATAACTTTGTATGAAGGGGTGCAGCCTTTCTGAGAAATCCATTAGATTTTTACTGTCATTATTTTCTGTATCCTTCTACTAATCTTTGTATCATCCACTCTTTTTATCAGCACAGTTACTCACAGATCATTGATAAAAGCACTGAATAAAATGGAGTTTTGTACCGATTTCCCAGAAGCCAGTCTGGAATACTCCTATTTGCTGATAATTCCCTATTGACAAATGCTTTTTGAGACCTATCATTTAGTTTTCTCTCAACTCATTTAATCTCCATTTTATTGTTATTTTATAGTGTTAACTTTTTATCAGAACACCATGAAGTATTATACCGTGTTAGGAAAGTCCAAATATGAAGGCATCTTTATGAACTAGACTTGTAATTCCACAGGAAAAAAAAGAAAAGAAAAAGCAGATTTGTTTAAAAAGCCTATTTTCCTTAAATCTGTATTGACTAATGTTAATGACATTCTTACAATCTTATTCTTTAGCAGCTGGATGATATATAAAATTTTCATTCTTTTTTTCTGGAATGATGTCAAAATAACTGTCCTACTGTCACTCAAGTCATCCTGGTTGTTTTGCCTTAAATCCAGCACAACATTAACATTCTTATAAAACTTCTGTTACTGTCCCACAAAGATCTGTGAGCTGGAGTTCCCCTCAATCAAATCCTGAGCTCTTTGGCATGAGTAGCCAGGGACTATAGCTTTCAAATATCTACCCTTAGTGAGCCCTGCTTAATAACCACACAGTTATTAACAAGCTCAAAACCACCTTACCAGCCTCATAGTGGAGGAACAGTTACGATGTTCCAGCCTAAACAACCTCCAACAGGTTCCTAAAAACTCTTTTACATTTGGGACTTCAGTTCACTCTACCAATTTCCCTTCCCACCTTGGAAACATTCCAGTAACTTCCCTTCAATGTCCCATATGGAACATCTATAAAGAAGCTGGCACTACATGAACACGATGCAAGTTTTTTCACACTTCATCAAAGGCATGCAAATGAATGTATTTCTGAGCTGGAATCTGGTAGCAATGGTGCAACACAGGCAGAAAGAAAGCCTCCCTCTGAAATACTAAAATGCTTTTTCCATCGCAGCAGACTGCACCATCAGCCTAGCCAGCTATCCCTCTGACCTGTAACCCAAGCATTATCTCCCATTCAGATGTCTTTCTGGGTCCTCATACTTGAGCTTTGTATAGATCTCATAGACTTTTGCTAGAAACTATGTCTGAGGCCTGAATTACTGAACCATATTCACTGCTGCCAAAACAGTTGCCCAGGCTCACATCAGCTTACCCTGTCATTACTACAACATCCTTTTCCTGACCTTAACACTGCGAACTTGCCTGGCTCAAATTGTGCAGAAAGACAAAGGTCACATTCCCTTTCTGTCATTTGGAGTATGTTGTACCTTTCTCTAAATGTTTCTTTTGGTTTCCCCTCCTCTACCTCATGAAACACAAGCTGGTTGTCTTCACTGTCAAGACTTTTATAGCTTACCCTCCTCCAAGCATCACCTCTGAACACCTAGTGAAAGGTCAGCTCCCATGTCTGATGGACCGTGTTGCCAGACACCATCAGATCTTAAATGTTTTCAAGACCACCTTTGAGCTTTCTCTGCTAAACTTTTGCAAAGGTCCTTCATCGTTCTCCTTAAAACTTTCTTTATACTAAAACTGCAATGCTCACAAAGGAATATAATGCTGACAGCTAGTCTTCAGGTGCTCAGGCATCTCTGTCTTAGGTTGAGCAACAATATTACATCTCTTTTTTTTCTTCACCCACTCATTTCTTCATCTGAGTCTGCCTTTGTCTCTTGCTCTATATTTCATTAAAATACATAATCTGGGCTTTCTGAAATAAATTATAATAGTGATTGTCTAAGACTTTCAGCCAATGTTCAACACTATTGTTTCCTTACACCCCAACTGCTTTGCATTCATTCAGATAGGTATACTGAGGAGCGATGTTGTCAGGTATGACTGGCTGGGCTGTCAGGACGCAACTATATTCATAAGTTAAACAGTGCCTGGAGGTGGCCCTGGGAACAGAAAAATAATCATCTGTACTGTTAAGCAGTCCAGCTCTTCCCCAGCAGAAATCTGTAAGCACTGCATGGGAAGAGCTACTCTGGGCCAACTGTCCTCAGTATGCAGAAATATTCACTAACTCATTTGGTTTATTTCTACAGATGTATTCTCAAAGGTTGCCCTCCTCTTAGGCTTCTGCACTTGTCTGTTTCCGTGCATGGCCCTGGCATTTTGACTTATCAATAACTGTGAAAGGCTAAAAACAGCTTTATGCAAAGTACCAGTCCAGCCCTGTTATCCATTCTCTTGTTCCTTAATGACCATAGTCACATTTTAAATGTTATAATCAAGTGCTTTATCCCACCAGGTTTTAATCAAGTGAGGCATGTCAAAATTATTTGTGTCAACAAGTATGTTCCCTGCCTCCTCCTCCTTGCTGACAGTCATAAGGGAGTGGTGCTCATCGAAGCAAAAGAGCATCTTCTCTGTGCATTATTTGCTGTATTGATTCAATTTGTTTGAAGCATTCTGAACCTGAATTCATACTGTGGCTGCCACCTTAGCAGTACAGTAACATCCCTGGCCACTCCCAGGAACTGTTGGCTACTCAAAGAAGCCCAGAACAATTGATTGCTGTTCCTGACTTTGGAAGCAATTATAGGCCAACTCCATTGCACACCAGATCTAAATACAACCTCAGGACTGCTCTGAATTTTTCTACTTTATAATGTGCTCTCAAAGCTATTATATGGGAAGGATATGGCTGGAGATAAATGCACTCTAGAGTTTTTTCCTATGCCCTAATACACTGCCAGATGCATGAAACTGGTAATAAACTAATTAAAGATCATCCTAGGCCAGTTGCTCCTATAATTTAGCTTTAAAAATGCCACAGATAAGATTTTGTAAGGGAAAGAGGAGCACAGCATCCCAGTGCAATTTGCTACCACCTCTCAATTTGATTACTGCAGTGGTAAAGTTGTAGGGGTTGAGGGGAGAGAGATAGAAAAGCAATACAGATGTGAGACATGATTGTAGCTTGGCTTCATCCTATTCACAGAGGCAAAGCCAAATTTAACTAGTCAGAAACCTCCTTTGATATGGCAAGAGCTCTCAGCAGGAGCAATTCTGCCATAAAGGTGTTTCTGTTGAGACAAATTCCGATCCTAAGATCTCAGGTCAAGGTGATCCACAGTATCTGACATCTCTAAAGGGCAATTTGTCCTCCCCCCTACCAGAAACTCTGGAATTGCTAAATGCACAGAGCACATTGACAGCTCCACCTTGTCTCTTAACTATCACTTGTCTTGAAGCTGCTCTCATGGCCTCACAGTAAAAAATATTCTTCTTTAACAGACTCAAGCATAAAAATAAAACAGTTTTGGTTTTGTCTCTGAAAAACTCCTTTCAAGAGTTCAGGTTTGTGATTCCTTCAAGCAAGTGTGCTTTCAAAAAGGAAATCTAGTCCAAGATCAACAGGGGAAAGATCAGGAGACTGGAAAATAAAACCAGCTCTTAGCCTGAAGACAGTGCACTCATAAAAGAGCCTGACTGGATTTAGTAGGGGAACATGGGCATTAATGGCTTTCAGAAGATCACAGTTTCTGGATTGAATGAAGGATGCTTTTGACCTTTGGTATGGATACATGAGGCAACCCACAGATGTTTTCTAGTTAATCCTTTCCATGGACAGCAGTATCTGATGAAGTGGCACTCTGCTTAGTCCTGATCAGCACTCAGAAAGACAAAAAGACTCCTTCAAAGAATAAGTCCTGGAATTGGGTATGACTCAAGACAGTTCAGTCAGGGTAAATGGAAGATGTTCACTGTACTGCTGAAAAATCCCAAACTTCCTTTCAAACAGTAGTGAAAATATTTTTCCTGCAAAGAAAAGATAATTTCTGGCAAGACATTGTGGCTGACAGATAGTGACAGAGCGGGCCCAAGGCAGGCACACCATGAGCAAAGGCTGTGTAAATCATCAACAGGCAATTTGTCAATGTACCCAAAACCTCACCAGGGGAGCCATGGACTGGTATTCTCACAGTGTTTTCCATCACTATCCTAACTCAAGTGAAGCAACTGGATTCATTTACTCCCATGCTTACTCCCATTTTGTCTCCAGAGAGTACTGATCCATGCAATCTTTTGCTATTGGATTTGCAGGGCTGTGCACAGTTCCTCCTACAGGTCAGGACACAGAGATGCTGGCTTTACCTACTGCAGCCTACATACACCTCTCCTTCTGACTGGCAACCACTCTCATCAGCACGGAAATTCAGGCGTAGAAATCACTATTTATAAAGAAGTGTGTGGTTCTTCTTGACAAAAAACAATAAAACAGGGTGTAAGTATGACAGATTGAGACACCAGAGTTGTCCACAGGGAAAAAGAGATGTCAGTCCAGTTTTGAAAACCTCCATTTCTGACAGTCCACACTAGTGTGGAGAATGTGAAGGTGAAGGGAGATTTACACAGCTGAAGAGAGGAAAAACAAAATCTTGTAATTCTTTTACTGAAGAGATAACCTCTTATGTGTGAAACAGAAAAGGCTGAGCTAGTGCTTTTGGTTTGATTTTTTTTTTTCACCTTTAATTATGCATCATCAGTGACAAGCTCATGTGGAGCTAAAAGCTGGATCTAAGCATAAAGCTAATTTTTGGAGCTATTGCCTGTTCACTACCAGGAATAAAAATGATTCCTTGTCTTCCTAGATTTGGTTTAAGGAACAAAACCTCTTTGTCTCTCCCTCCATATTAGCTGCCTACAGACAGCTCCATTTTCCATTTGTGCATTTAATTATCCCTTCCTATGTGAGCTATTTTACATTTGTGCTTATTGAATCTCAGCTTATTGATTTCAGCTCACTTCTTGAATTCATCATAGTTGGACTCTGGGCTAATCCTATTCTCCAATGCATTGGCGATTGCTTCTAGCTTTCTGTTGCATATGAATTTGATTAGCATACTCTCCAGTGAAAATGTTAATGAAAACATCGAGCAGTATCAGATCTAGAGCGCATACACACAGGACTCCACGCACCACTGCCTAACCTGACTCTAAACCTTTAATAATACTCAGTACTTCTGGGGTACAGATGGTCAGCTTGGCTAAGTGATATGCAACACTTTGTGTTTGTGAGTTTGTATTCTGCAGGAGCAACTAACAAATTCAGATCAAATGTAGGGGGAGGTCAAGGAAACATCATTTGAATTGTGAAAGTATAGAATTTTTACATTCAATCAGAGTTAGAGCTCAAATTCAAGGATACCGTAACACACTCTGAAATTTCAGCTTCAAAAACAAAAAAAACCTCAAAAAGAATACTTATATTTTTTGCAAGTTTACTGTTTCAAGGTAGGTTTTCACTGGTGTGGTTCTTCTCACATACTTCAAAAGGGTGCCAAATGGCAAAGTATGATGATTATGGTGTGAATCTAACTTTCCAGAAATAAAAGGATTTAGGATTTAATTCATGCTCGTCTCATTAATCAAATCCTTCACTGTGGACAAGATATATTGGAAGGGACATAGACATGATTGTTTTCATATTCTAATTTACCTACAACAAAACAGTTTCCCATTTTTATCAGTGGAATTAAGCTGGTTATATCCACAACCATTTCTTAGCCATAAGGCCTAGGGGTTTTGTCTTTTTCCTTAGAGGTGGGTGTGGAGTGTGTGTGTGTGAAGACTCCACATTATTTTACATCTTGGTTCCCTTTACACATGTGTTGGTTATTGAGCCAGGCATTCAACAGTGTTGAAGTTTAATATACCAGACCACAATTCTCATGTTTCCTCTTGTTTGCAACTTTAATGCTGCCTTTCATTTCCCTCCCCTCTCTCTCTTCCCTTGGGAGATGATGCTTTACCATTTACTTTGTCTCCTTCTCTTTTTTGACACAGTAGAATCTCAGCACCCCTCAGAAGACCCCCAAATACTAATCCCTAATAACAATAAGGAAGCAAGACACACAGAGGGCAAAATATTCTGTTTATGATGAGATTAATCTCTTTCTGGAAGAGACTAGAAAGCCCCAGAAGGGTCTGCTTATTCCTGACTCAAAAAGATGCATCCAAAGAGTGCAGTTTTGGCCTTTGGAATGTACTACATGGCACAGGCTTTTTAAAAAGTTTCCTAGCTCTTTTCCAATACTGTTCTCCTGTTTCTCTGTTCATATCAACTGTTTCTTCCAGAATTGTGTTGATGCAGGACTTCATCACTCTCACTGTACCTCTTAAAACAGCTCTTTAGACTGTGCAGCAATGTCCAGAGAAGGACACCAATCATTTATTTCCAAAGCCACATGCACCAAGCCAGGTTAATTTTCACTATCATCAGTGTTCATTGAGATCTGTGATACCATAGCATGATACTTCCTTTCTGAGGGAGGCTCACAAGTGGCTCTGAGTAAGTATAACTAGACCAATGGCACTATAAAGTTTGTTCTGCTTGAGGAAAGGGGCTTTCTGACTTAAGAAGTGAAAGAGTTCTATTCCAGCTCTGAAAAGTTGCCCTGGAAACCAGATGTAGATGGTGCCATCATCTGTCCTGTTCTTATCATCCTTGTTAGCAAAGTTAGAACAGCAACCTGTTCCTGGCCTTCTCTAATTTGCTCTCTCTCTATTGAACATTTATATTTTACTTATAAATCTATTATGAAATCTTTAATGTAGCCATATATAATTAATATTTATAGAATGTCTGCTAGTTAAGTGCACTGCTCAGATACCAACTCGCACTGCTTTTGCAACCTCATGTGATGAAAATCGCTCATTTAGGCAACTCTATTGACAGTTTTAATAGACTTGTCAGTCTGTAAAGGGCCAATGCAGTTAAAGCTGGTTTGATACCATTGTATTAGAGCAGCAGGAGATTTTCTCAAACACCACCACTTTCAGAAGACCTGTGCAAAGTCAACTAGTTCCTACTGCTTACCAGCAGCTGAAGTAAAGAAAAAAATGCATTAAGTGCTTGCATAAATTTAACGTCTCAATATATCCAGAAACAGCACCCAGAATGTCATTCAGTCAAAAATCATGGAAGGATGTGTTTAGCATCGTGTTGAGTAGACAGGAGCAGGTGTTAACCTGTACAGGCTCCATTTTCCAAAGGAACAGATGGCCTCGAATACACTTGTCCTTTCTCATTTTTCAGTCACCCCATCGACAACTTTGCTCTTCCACTCTGCAACACCCTTAAGCCCAGCAGGAAATTCTCATAGCTGCTACAGAGAGGTTTTTATTGCACTTTCATTTAAAGGACTCTATATGACCCTATTTATAACATACCAGTGTTCCAAACAGGGTAGCAAGGGAAAGAAAAGCTATTGTCTGAATTGCACAGAATAGAAATGGAAGCACAGGCAAAGCTCCTGAAAAGACTTAAATGATGCCTAATGATGGGGGTAATCACAAAGCAGCATTCTCAAAGGTACACGCCTAACTAATCCTCATTGATTTAATTGAAAGGTGAGTAACCTAATGGAGGGGGCTTGAGCATTTCACTATGTATTTATCTGCATCACGAAAATCCTGAATACCTTTGGTAAGCTGGCCCTTGGCCTCTATCCCATTTCAAGAAAGAGAAGTAAGCAACTAGAGAGGTAAATCAAAGGAATTCCAAGTCCTCAGTGTACAAATCTTTTCTGAAAAACAAGTGTAAACTCTGTCTTTATTAAGAAATACTACTGTAAGTTGTTTACCTGGAAATTTCAGGGCTATTAATTGATCTGATTGACCTCATCATCCTACTCATGGACACATCCTTCTCATTCCCTACAGAACTCATGAGTTAGGTACTATTGGCACTGTTTAGATTAGGCTTTAATGAGTACCAAAAGCTTTGCATTTTCTTAATGAGAATTGAAGTAAAATTGAAAACTACAGGCTTTGTTTAAACAAGAACAAGAACCTGGCAGAATTCAAAGCAAGCTACAACTGAAATATTGACCTATATAAAAGCCAAGAATGAAATATGAACATGACTGAAAGGCATTCGAGTAAGATACAACCAGCTTTAACTGAATGGTGTCATACAGAAACAGTAGCTACACATTTGCAATTATTATACACTTAGTAGTGCACAGAATTCACCTCTTACTATCCTCAATAAACAATATAAATATAAATTTAAATTTGTAAAAAAAAAAAAGGCAAGGAAATCAAGCAATTTAACACAAAGTAGAATTGTAGATAACTGAAAATCTAGATGTGTAACTCTTCAGTGATCCTTCCATGAAGAAATGAGCCAGAGAAAGAATAGAAGAGACTATGAACAGGGACTAATTCATTGTTATGGAATTAAAATAACACTGCCTGGCATCTCATCAGCTAAGCTTCGAAATCCAGAGCAATCCTTCACCATTACTTGGCTTGTGTCCTTGGCTTCTCTTATCCTTTTGTGCTCTTCCAAGCTCTGCTGGACTGTGTGTCTTCTAATGGAACAAACAAGTTGGTGAGGCTGAGAGCAGAAAAGGAGTAAGGTACATTATAAAGCAAAACCTCTTAACATTTAAAAATAAGAACCGCCCTGCTTGCTCACTTCTCGGATGCCATGTGGGTTCCACACTTTGTGGACAGGTGAGTTTATGTCCTTCTCTTCTTACAACCCTCTTCACGCTCCAGGGGAAAGGATACAACCATTTCCATTCACAGCTTACCATCATACAAATTATTTTGTAGTCCTCCATTTCCACCTCTCCCAATCCATTTGCCTCTTCCTGTCACAATATATCTGTACCTCAGTGTTATCCACAGACCTCACAAGGTAACAGAACATAATCACTTTAATGTGATTGTCTGCTTAATCTCTGGAAGAGTTCCCTGCAATCACTCTCTTGGAAGTTCATTTGTTAGATCATTCCTCATCTGGGTGAGCTGTATTTAATGTTTATACTGTGGAAAAGATCACTGGCAGGTCTTTCCCAGTCCTGCTCTAGTTGGTGGAATCTGTGCACATGGTAGAAAGGAGCTGACTGCAACTCTTTCATTTGAAGAAAAGGGCAGCATTGCTTTTTCAATAATTTCTTTGTTGCTTTAACCTGAAGAGAATATACTAGGCAGAATGGGTCAATTTCAAGATTACTCCTCTATACAGGGAAAGGTTTTAAACAGATCTGTTCTGGCGTCAAGTGACTTGAGTAATTTTCAGGTTATTGATCTATTTTCAGCATAATTTCTTTGTGATTATTTTCCCTCTCCATTCTCGCCTCATCACTCCTCCATAAGGACCCTCCAAAGGAGTGGTGATCTATTCCTCTTTTCCATCGTATGTACCCCAGCTCACCTTTCATAATTGCAGAAACAATGTTCAGTGAGTACCAGAGGATCAGAGATAGACTTAGGGAAGAAATAAAAGAAGTTTTTACATGCACTGTTCATTTCCTACTTTTCCAGCCATAAGGAAATCAACCATCCCAAATTCACGCTGATAAAACTTTTAGATCCCACTATGAGTGTATTCAATAAAAGCCTGTGACATGAGCTTCACACAGTACCAATCTGTTCTAATCTTTCCCAACAACTGCACTAAACCAGCAACAGCAGTTCCACCCCCACAAATGCTCACAGCGGTACTGCTCTGAAGATGTAGCTGTCCAATTCAGACAAAGCTGCCCTAGGAAAGAAGATCACAAAAAGGCATTGGCAAGGTAGACAAAGATGACCTCACAAAGACCTATAATAATTAATGAAAATGCTTTTTGAACAAGTCCTAAGGCTACACCTTCTACTAGGTTCAGTCCCTACTCACTATAAAGGACACCAATGCGTTGGTTTGGCTGTTTCCATGCTGGCTCACATAAGGTGGTCCTGAAAGCCCACAAGTAGAAGACTTCACAACTCACAGGATGCCTGTGCCTGTGCTGCAGCACCCTCCTGTGAAAAGTCTTTCCTAATGTCCCATCTGAATGATCCAAGTCACAGTGTGTAGCTGTTGCCAGTGTTGTACTGTCTACTGTGATTTAGAAGAGTTTAGTTCTGTTGTATTAGTAACCTTACTTCAAGTGCCATAGGCTTCTATCTCACCTTTTATCTTCCACTACATTACACAAGCTTAGATTCTTAGTTTGTTTTCATAGGACACGTGCCACAGGTCATAGTTATCTTAGTAGTTTTCTCCACTAGACCCTCCCCAGTTTCTTGATTTACTTCTTGAATTGTTGAGCCTCAAACTTGATACAGACTCCTAGGTCACTGGGCTGAGGGAAATGAAGAGTTCCATGTGAGTCAGTTCTCATCCTGAAAACATCAAACTGGTGTACTGGGCTACAATAGGAAGAACATGCCCAGCAGGGAAGCTCTTCCTTCCAACAACTACACAAAACTGAATGCAAGTGTGGAACTCCTCTTTGTCCGATTTTGTGCTTGGTAGGGAACTTTTCCTACTGTCTGAGAGTTTTCTACTATGTCTCATTAATCTTTGAACTCCACAACACTGGACCTAAAGGACACTGTAGCTTTACAAGCAGGTTACTTTTGTCAGAGGTATGGATGGGGCTGAAGGAACCTGTAGCAGAGGAAGGCCTGAATCTTGGAGTTCCCATGTCTATCGTGGATGTTATTTGCATTAGGCCTTTGAGCCAAAGGAAAGAAAGCTGCCTAACCTCCTCGCTTGAGTGATCTGCACTTGAAGATGGGTGTTGGATCTAGCAATGCAAGGAAGACAGCTCACAGCTGTCAGTACAAGAGTAGTTGTATGCATGCTGTTCCACTGAGAGCTTAGGCAGAGAAGACTCCACATCCTCACTACCAGTAATGAGGGCTGGGGAGGTGTGTTGCAAGTACAAGTTTCAGCTGCTGGCAGGTTGGGGACCTACTTTTCCCTTCATGTATCCTGCCCACTGATAGTAAGAAAGATGGCAAGCACTATGTTGTTGCATGTGAAAATAAACACCTTCATGGATTTAGTGCAACATGATGGTTTTGCATTATGAAGGGCAGGTAAGCATGTCAGATGAATTAATCGTCGTATAATCTCCCTATCTCACAGGTTGAGTCGCTGTCAAATAGGAGCCTTTCTCCTTCTGTTGCTCTAAAGAAACTGAGAGATACAGACTGCTTGGGATCCAGACTGTGAATAGTAAAGCAGAATGAAAATAGAAGTTGAACATGCTACTGCATACCTTAAAATCTTCTGGCCTCCACAAGCACATCTGTTTATGAAAGAATCGTGAAGCTACAGTGCATTTTTGAAAGCTCTGCTTTAGACAGACAAACCCAGTTTTGCAGACATGGGACAGTAATTGAAAGAATCCCTCCTACTCTTCAGAAAAAGAACAGTCCCTACTATCCTAAAATTCGGTGATGTATAAGCCTAAAATAAAGGATTGTTTTAAAACAATAATACCCCATCCTCCACGCCCATATACACCCCAATCTAAAGTGCCTGGATATGCTTAGTACAGCAGAATAACCTTCAGCCTTTAAAGAGAAAGACAATCTGAAAAGGCCTTCCAGTTTTGGATAGAAGATAAGACAGAAAGCAGATTTACATAATTTTGGGAATCTGATCTGCCAATTTCAAGAAATCATACAAATTTTTAAATTTGTAATGATTAAATAATGTTTCACTCTTTTGTAGGACCTGAGTACCCTAAATAATTTGTCATTTTTCCTCAAGGTAGATTATAGTGCCTGGCATTCTCTGCAATGTGAAATGAGTGGGCCAAAGACAAAGTTTGGCTGAGATCATACCAGTGTCTTTTCATTCATTTTCAGAAAGTTCTTTTCTCAACCAAGTCTCACAACAGCACACACAAAGCCTGCCATAGCAGGCCCCTGACCTACAGTGTGCTTTTGTTGCAGATATTAAATGCTACAAATATACAGAGTAGACAGTAAAGAGCAATTCTGCCTGTTGAATTTGAGGAGGGCCAACCCTGAAATGGGGTAGGTCTTGTAAAAAGTCAGTCGTGATGCGTCTAAAAAAAATTGACAGACTTTCCTTGACAGGAAATAATATAGACCAGCTCAGACTTTTCTGCATGCTACTGCCTTGCACCCTCAGGTATTCCCAAAACCCAAAAGGAACAATCAAAAAGGATTCTGGGCCAGAAGACTTCAGAGGATACCTCTAAACAGAATTTCTATGATTCTGTAAAGTTCATGTTCAAACCCAGGAATGATAAGCAGGAATAGCTAAGTCCCTAAGAGGTTTAGGGTAAAGGCCATATTCCTTCACTTAGCATTTCCTAGCAACTACCTCAGGTGGCTTTACCCTCTACATTCTGACTTTCCTGAGTTACATTTCTGCACATTTTACCTTTTCCTATAGGGCAGAGGAAAAGCATGTGGGCACTCAACTTGGGACTGTGGTATCTCCAGGTGGAAGCCACCGTATAGGCAAGCACGGCACCAGGTAGCCTTGTGGTGCCCAAGCTATCCTTTAAACCAAGCCCTTATAGCACTGTGCATTGTGAAAGATCTCTGCAGTTGGCCAGATGTTCCTCCACAGACAAAATTCTTGTCCGCAGTGGCTCATCAACAATATCAGGAACAAAATAGTTCCCTTTAGTACTGTCCCTTTAAAACACGGAGTTTACATTGCTATGCATATGAAACACCAACTATTTGGTGCTGCAAAGGCCACAGATGTTGCACTGATGGTGACAGGGAACCTTCCACCTCAGCAACCTCACTCCTCCACAGTGGAAATGATGGTGCCAGCAGCAGTTTGCCATGTCAGTCACTTAACTGTCAGATACAGCAGAAAGGATGAAGAGCAAAGAGGGTGAAGCGGAGTCAAGACACAAAGTTCAAGTCTCATTTTGTTTTTTACCAAAGTTTTGTGGGAAAGAATTGGCTAGGGGCCCATTTTCAGTTCAAAGCCCAAATTGCTTTGATAATTAGCAAGTCTATTGGAACATGTGCAGAGCCTAGGCATAAAAGACAAAGCAGATGATAGCATGTCAAGAAATCATATTTGATATAGATTAAAATTACTGAAATATAGGGAATTATGGAAAAATACAATCATTTTGCAATTAAGATTAGGACTAAAAAAGGATTTGCATTCATTGTAACAAGCAAGACCAGTAACAACTAACAACCACCTACGGAGATGGAGCTATTAACATGCAAATGATCATTATTCTGACCGAGGTATTTCTACAGAAAATGCAGCATTTATGCAGATTTAAAAGAAGTTTTTTGAAACAAGGTATGTATGGATAAAGAGCCAGGAATGGGAACACTGTTTACTCAGGAGAAACAGTTCTGCTTGATATAGAAGAAAACCAAGAAAAACACAATTACTGAGTTGGGCCTGGAAAGACATGGTGTGGGATTCCAGCAAACCTCCCTGACAACACGATTAGAACAGAGAGCGAGTTTTGGGGCCAGAATGTTAATGCAAGAAATGCAAGTCTTTATTTAACAATTTACAGGAGTAAAAAGCAGGGACAAAAGAGGATGCTAGTCACAAGAATGAGATAGGAGGAGATAGGAAATTTTTGTGGAAATTGTACAAATACCTGAGCCCTTCAGATGTAAGAAAATAGTTTATACCTATAATCACGAGTGCAACTCACAGGGAGAAAGCATTACTTGAAATTACCCTAATTATGACTTCCTTTGCTATCAACATCCTGTGTTATTACTGCACTAGTTTCAGTGGAGCTTTGGCCCCTTCATACTTTTTAGGTCTTGACAAATTCACTGAGGTCCATTCTTACAGACATGGAACAAGGACCATTAAGCTATAGTGGGAGGAAAAAATAAGCAAAGAGTTCATTCAAGATACGCAATGAATGGCAGACAGCACAAGACTCTTTATCTCGCCAGTATGTTGTCAAGTCCCTGGTAGAGGTTAGTAAAGAAGTCAAAGAGACAAGTATAGCAGCCACCAAAACTGAAGGGAAAGAGCTACTGTGGGAAAATTCTACCTTTAAATAAGATATAGGAGAATGTTCTTCTGCACACTGTGGCAGTGTCTTTGAGAAAAAGACACTGAATTTCACTGCAGCTCCCTTTAACATTCATACAATGTCAGATCTATAAGACTTCAAGCATCAAGGAAAGTGGCCACTTTCTAGGAGTCAGGTTTTCCAAATTTCTGAAGATTCTGGAAGTCTCTTTTGTGATTCTGGTAGCAGCAGTGTATTTTAAAATTGCATTGCCTGGCCTTATCAGAGAGCCTTTAAAAGGTACTGTAACATATGGATTTGATCTGTGTGGTAGGAATGGGGTGAGGGTGACAGCCAGAAAGTGCAAGAGCTGTGGAAGTTACATCAATTTCCCACTTCGCAGGCTGTACTGATCTCGCAGTCCTACGTAATTGAAAAGAAGGGCATCTTAGGAGGACCTGAATTTGCAAATGTCAAATTATAATTCCATATTTTGAAGGGCACAGTAAAATTCTTTCAGCTCTTCAAAGGGTGTTTCTCAAAAGCTGTAAGGCAAAGCACATCACTGCACACAGAAGCCACCCACCTGCTGATGAGACAAAAATAAAATAAACAGGCTCAGTTTGTGGGTCTAAAGTTAACTGTGCCAAAGCCAATGAATGGACATATTACACTATTCCTTCTTCCTGGCAACTATGGCTTTTCATTTGTCTATTCTAATGTGAACACCATCAGATAAATGCTGAATACCCTGAACAGTGTGCTCCCACAGGGAATGTGTAAGAGATTAGAATGACTGGCACGTTGGGCTTTTTTGCCCCACAGTCATCGTATGAGCAGCTGTTGGAAGAAGAACTTTTTTTGCCTAAGAAGTAGTAAGGCAGGATCCAAGTATTTTAAGGTCTTGAAAATCTCCCAGATTGGATTACAGAATCACAAAATGAGTAAAGTTGGAAGGGACCACAGTGGTCACTGAGTCCAATCTCATTACATCTAATTCTTGCTTTTATACAGTTGTCAGAAGTATCATACAATTCCTACCAGTGACCAAGGCATAGGGGATCAGTGAATGGTTCATCTGGCCACCATCTAAGATGGTTTAGCTTGGATGAAGCAAAGACGTGGATCTTCTACTTCCTATTACTTTGTGTATTGGAGAACCAACTCTAAGAGAAATGCATCACGCAGAGTTTAGAATAACCTGCCCATATGGGATGATTACACAAACCCAGGAGCAAGTTAAATTTAAAAAGACAGTGCTTGACTAATGTTGCAGTTATTTCATATTTCTTTTTAACCTCAACACTTAGCATGCTGCCTTAAACCATATTTTTAAGTCAAGAAATTCTGTTACCTTCATTTTATAGATACAGGAAACAGTAGTGCGCAATGATTTACCAAGCTGTCCTGGTCCCTTGATTGACCCAGTCTAAGTGAGGGACCTGCTTGGAGTGCCCACAGCTCCCTTCCCTTCAGGCCATGTAACTAAGGCTCTGTCCCATCAAAAAAAAGGACTATAAAAAGAGAGAAGAGGTGGTCATGTTCTCCTTGTTGACCCAGCAGGAGCTGAAACATTCTCCCAGACTGTCAATTGAGCCATGAATACAGCAGCTAAGGCTGCCCTATATTAGCAAATTTGAAGGTGCCCAGATGCAGTAATGCTAATAAACTGCATGCAAGTTTGCTGGTACAAGATTTGGGCTGTTGAAATTTGCACTTACTCCAATTCCAAGCCATGGATGATCCAGGGACCATTCATAAGTAGGAAGTTAGATGAAGCTACACTATTTTGGGAATTACCAGTGGTTTGCTGCCATATATCTGATTCCATGACAGGTGACTTTACTGCCTGAAAATAATGCAAGGTACATTTGATTTATAAGTACAGACATAACTTAAGATGCTTGCTGGAGATCACCCAGATAGTCCATGACAGAGCTGTGACTACAGGCCAAGTTGCCCAAGTCCTGGTCTGGTTCATAATCACTAAGCCACATTTCCAGTATCAGTGCTCCTCTTATTCAGCACAAGCTTTTCAAATTGCACAGCAGTAAATTACTTGGACTAACAGCTGTCGGCTTAAGTTTGAATTCTGTGCTCCCACAACTTGCTTAGTAGTACATACAAACTTCTCCACCCACAGATTCCAAGTGCTGTGAAAATCTACACACTATTCTGCAACATACACTTAGTCTTTACAGTATAAATATACCCCATGTTTCCTCATCATGGTTCCTCCACACTACAGCTAAAAGCATGGTCAGTTCCTGTAGGCTTAAATCACATATCTTGAGACCGAGGCAGTGACTCAAGCTCAAGTTCCTTATAAATGTTGTCATTAGGATACTTGAACAACCTGTAAGAGTTAACAAGTACGCCTTCTTTAGAACTGCAAAAGACTGTGTGGTCCTAGTGACTACAGGTACATGTCAGATAAGCTATAATAATAAAATATGAATAAATATAATAAACCACCATATTAAATACATCAGTATTGAAAGCAACCTTTGTGTAACCAATAGAGAAATAGGTGGGGTAATCAAGAACAGGGGACTATTTAGGTGGAAGAACCAAAATATGGAGGGAAAAGAACAACTAAGAAAGAAAAAAGGGCCATAAAAGCAACTTTCCTTCATGTTACCTGCATACACATGCAATCCACAATGCTGCAGAATTAAATATTTACTTTTGCAGAGTTTCTGAGCTCTTGAAAATTTGTTCACTCTCAAAACTGAATTTCAATAAACTTAGCTTTATTCAGCAGAGCCAAGAAGTTCTGAAGACCTTTCTAGTCAACAATATATCCTTACACCACAGCTTAACATAACCCTTGGGAGGAACCCTGGGACACATCTGTAATGATATTTGAACAGCAGTGACATGGCCAAGTCACACTTACAAGTATCTAATGCTCTTTGCACTGGTTCTCTTAATAACTCAGAGAGGCCAATTCTACATCTGTAGAGATCTGAACAGTTTGAAAATCACTGCCCATCCAACCACTTTCAAATAGTTTGGTATGAAGAATATTTTAAGCAGCGATGAAGGAGATGCCTGATCTTTTTGAAAATGTTTGTTATATATCAAACATAGACCAAAGCCTCTTAAAAGTTTATGAAGGTTTGGATGCAGCAACTCAGTTGTGCATCTACTGACCACCAGATAGAGATGTTGTACTCAAATGCAGGAAACCTTATGTATGCACAGCCAGAAGTTCAATTTTCTTTCTGATGTTGGTAATTTTAATGCCATCTATAACATGGATGGGAGACAAATGCCTGAGAAAGCAGCATTGCAATGATTTCCTTGATGAACAGAGAGTTCACTTCCAAATAAAATGAGTTAAGGAACAGAGAAGGGATCAGCAGTTTGCAGGAGTGATAGTGTCCTTTTCTCTTCAAGCATTCCAAACCCTTAAGGTCGTGGTACTCTCAGGAGGATTTCTTAGACTGCAGCAAATTCAAGTTCAGCTGAAATGTTCAAAAACCCCTAGCTTGGGAATGGGTTATGGAAGCTGAAGATCTGGCTCCTTAAAGATAAAGGGTGTTTCATATTGCTTTCCTAATTGTTCTGAGGGAAGAAAGCCTTTTGCAGCATGCTCTGTTCAACCTTGGGACTAATGGGAGGCATGAAGGAGTCTTGTTAACAAACAAGAGGCTTTGGAGCTTTGTGAATGGAGAAATTCTGCCTACAAAGCTGAGTTTTACACTGAGTTGGTTATTTTTCATCTTACACAAGTGTAGGAGACATGAGCAGTGAGACCACTAAAAATACTAAAAGTACAGAAGTATTGTTTTTCACTTTGCATTATGAATTTTTTTTAAGACAAAGCCCTAAAAAATTCCCCAGCAAAAGTTTCACATCAAAAAGGGGAAAGCAGGACAAGGAGGTGCAAAGAAATTTGGTAAGGTGACAGAAAGTCAGTGGCAAAGCATTATTTCCCATCTGCCCTTACATCAGGACTTTTCTGCAAGTGCTTGTAGGAGAAGAGGGAGACAGATCATTCAAAGACAGATTCAGAACTCCTTCTTCCCCAGGAAACTGCGCAGAAACCTAAATGTATTTTTGAAGACTATTCAAAAGATTATGAAGTATTCTGCCAAAGTTTAGTTTTTCTAGAATTTCAGTTGTTTTTTGGGTTGAAACTCTATTGCAAACCTTGTCCACCAACTCTTCCCACTAGCAAAAAGCAATGTATCTTGCAAATTCCATATGGCAATACAATTCTACCAAGAAATGGAATTTTTTTCCCTGTTATGACCTAATTTCCAAAATCCTTGAGGCAATTTTCAGCCTGATAGTGGCAGATGTTGCACATTAGACGACAGTGTTTTGAAGTCAGGATATTTACCTGGATCATAGTATTTATGCTGTTCTCTAGTTTCCTGTGCAATATCCATCATCATGTTATTCAAGCACTCTTGGTATCACTGTGTTGATATAAACAGGACTGATAACACTCATTACAGCTTATAAACCACCATCACACCTTTTTGCAGAATGTGACAAAACATAAAGCAAGCAATAGTTCCTTCTCTAAGTCTCAAAATACAGCAGTTTTGAAGTACCAGGTTAGAATATAGTAAATAATCTTACTGGAAAATGGCAGACCTTTAGTAAACGTGGAGTGAGGTACTTTCATTAAGTACAAATCTTCTAAGGATCTTCTACAGATAGTGACAGAAAGAGAAACATCATTTATTCTGACATTTTCTATAGGCTTTAGTCTTCCTCTGAAAGGGTTAGCTGGTGGATTGAGGTTTGGAGACAGCTAGGCCAGCAATCGTAACTGAGTCGTGGTTAGAGGTGTAACTAATTTATGTCCAGAGGCATGAAAAGTCTAGATGCTCCTATTCTGGGTCCCTTTTCTCCTTTGCTGGTTTATAAGGCAGGAAGGTGATTGTGGCCTTAGCCAAAATCACGGGAAAGTGCCAGCCTTTGCCTCAAACGCCACAGAACATTTACCATCCCTGGTTCTTCAAAGAGCCATCCCAGCTTTCTTAGGCTCCCAGCTGCTAAGGTGCCTTTTAAGCTGGTGACACAGCTACTGAGCAGCAGATCAGAGCCAAAAGCATGGACAGCACCTGGGATCAAAGGGCAAGCAGGAAAGAAAAGTAGCTCTGTTCCAAAACGAAGACAAGTCTCACTGTACCCACTTTGTGTCCCCACTTTCACACACCAGCCACCATATGTGGGAAGCTTAATGCTGAGAGGAAGGATGGTGAGAAGGCATATCAGCCTTTCATCTCTCTCCCTTACAAGCACCATCCCTGCTGCTGTTTATGCCTCCCAACCCCAGGGACCAAAGCGCCTATTAGACTCATCATCCTCCCTCTGCGGATGTTCCCCCTGAGAGGTTCATTAGGCCTTGCTGCCTGACAGCAGGCAGTCAGAGAACCAGGTGGCCACCTTCTTTTGCAATGCCAATGTTATTTCCAAGGGGTTAGACTTGCTGGGAAGAAGCTTTTAAATTCCCTGTTTCTCAGACACAGGGAGGGCTCCATAAAACCCTCCCCGCACAGATGGATTGAAGAAAGGCATTAAAATTGGTACATTCTCTGCAGGAGTTCATTACCAGAGGGAAAAGAGAAGTGTGAATCCTTTAGTGTCTGTCAACAAGCTTAGGAAAGCAGTTTCCACAGCCCTTCCTATCCCAGGATCACAAAGAACTTCACTTGCATCACTCGAATATACTCCACTGCATCCTGTAACAGTATGATCATGCTGTAGATGGAGAGATGAGCCTGGTGTCCATTCACCCTTGAAAAAGAAAAAATGGATGCAGGGAGGACTAGTTTAAACTTCATTGCTGCTACTCTTTCCGCTTCTCAGTCACTCCATAACTCAATACAATATTATCTTTCTTTTCAAACTTCAAATCTATTTTATAACCATAGTTACACTTTATTGAGTGGCTTGAATTTTTGGGCATAGTATAGAAAGGAATGAAAATTTCTGGCAGAAAAGATATCAATGAGGAAATAATGGAAAGAAATCTGAAGGGAAGGACTTCAACAGCCACTTCAAGATGCAACTGAAAATACTGAACCTATCACCACTCAGTCCTACTTTTTCCTACCTACACACAGACTTGCTATGGACACTTCCTCATGTGTCTGCTATCATGGGTTATAGGGGCGATATCTTTGTTAGGTAAGGAAAAATTACCTTTCCACCTTGTATTGAAGGAGGCTTCAAGAGCTCAATGACTGCTCTCTGCACTTTCTTCTTTGTACCAGTATGCGTAATTTGGCTCTTGTTAGGTGTGACTGCTCTTCCTTTCTAGACCATGGAGAGAGAATGGGAATGGGTAAGGTAGCTGACTTTTAAGGGGGGCTTCTCTGCGATGAATTAAAAACCTCACAATAATAATAAAGTATAATTATATAATAGCATTTTTCTAATCTGCTATTTTCAATAGAAACTTTATTTATAGAGCAGCCATTTAACACAGAAGTGTGGGAGTCGCAGCAGCATTTCAATTGAATGTCAGGAAGAACACTGGCTTGTAGTTAAATGACAAGAAGAGAAGAGCTGGATGTTAGGTTGAGAAACAAGATGACCTCGGGCAAGTCATTATACCTCCCTCTGCCTCACTTTACCATTCTGTTAAGCTGAGATTTAAACAATTACCTGGTCTGCCAAGTGTAATCAGTATGTAAAGAGCTCTAAAGTGGACACGCACTCAACTGATCCTCACACAACCACCAGCACTCTTGGGAACAGGCAAGAGGGAGGTAGCAAGATTCAGTTGCAGGCTGTCTTCCACTGCAAGCACTGGATATTCTTGGGAATCGTAAAGACTGTGTGCTTAGATACATCCATAGCTTCCTCATGCTCCTGTTAGATCAGGACTAACATGATGTCTGCTAACTGCAGACAGGTGTAAGAGCCAGAAAGATCACAAGGCCAAAATCAGGACATCGGAAGCAGAGAATCATGGGAACCACCATTTAAATGACAAAAATTGCACTTCAGAAGCACGTAGCCTGCAAAAAACCCCACACTGAGAATCCAACACCCTTTTGGATAGTGTCTGTGCAAGGCCACACCCTATTGGGTAGCCATGCTGCACTGGTTGATATCAATATGGGAGATTAAAAGTACCTTTCTGCTTCTGCTATATATATTCATCTAGGCAACATGAACAGAGGAAGAGTACAGATACCAACAGTGCAGCCTACTCACGCACACACACAGTTCTGCAGCACATATAGCAAATATGACACATCAGTCGGGGAGTCAAGGAGTTTTGGGGACAGAGTACAGGCAGCAGATCAAGAGCTCACAGAAAAAACCCTTACACCTGGGCACAGAAAAGACATGCATACTTCAGGGAGTCCCTCCTGCTCCCATTGAAAAATGTGCTATTGACATCATTTATACTCCTTGGAATAAACACCAGCTTCCCTTGAAAGACAGAGGGACCACATGGGAATATGGGCTGGTTGGTGGAAGCTGTGGGTGCAAAAGGTCCTAGTATCACAGAATCAAAGAATACATCTAATTGGAAAGGACCCATCGGGATCATCAAGCCCAGCTCCTGGCCCTACGCAAGACACCCCAAAAATCACACCATGTGCCTGAGAGTGTTGTCCAAATGCTTCTTGAACTCAGACAGGCTTGGCGCTGTGACCACTTCCCTGGGAAGCCTATTCCAGTGCTCAATCACCCTCTGGGTGAAATACCTTTTCCTGATATCCTCCCTTGACTCAACTTCATGCTGTTTCCTCAAGTCCTGTCACTGGTCACCAGAGTGAAGAGATCAGTTCCTGCCCATCCTCTTCTCCTCATGAGGAAGTTGTAACTTTAATGAGGTCTCCCTTCAGTCTCCTCTTCTCCAGGCTGAACAAACCAAATAACCTCAGCTGCTCCTCATATGGCTTCCCCTCCAGACCCTTCACCAACCTTGTGGCCCTCCTTTGGATGCTGTCTAATTGCTTAATGTCATTTTTATGTTGTGGTGCCCAAAACTGCACACAGGACTCAAGGTGAGGCCGCCCCAGTCCAGAGCAGAGTGGGACAATCCCCTCCCTCGACTGGCTGGCAATGCTCTGCCTGATGCCCCCCAGGACATGTTTGGCCCTCCTGGCTGCCAGGGCACTGCTGACATATTCAACTTGCTGTTGACCAGAACCCCCAGGTCCCTTTCCATGGCACTGCTCTCCAGCCTCTCATTCCCCAGCTTATACACACAACCAGGGTTGCTCTGTCCCAGGTGCAGAATCTGGCACTTCATATAGTTGGTGACTGCCCATCTCTCTAATTAGTCTAGGTCTCATCTCTATGAGTTGTGAAGATCAGGAAGCAGGAAATCAGGGATACAAGCCTGGCTAGATGACATATGATGGACTCAGAAGTGGGGTATGTTACAGACAACTTGGGAGCAGGAATTTAAGAAGCACGAGCTGCAGGGCAAAATCCAAGGGAGAAGTTCTTTATAGCTATACCAGATAGATTACTTGAAGAGAAGCATGCTCTGAATTCAAAGGAAACTGAGATAATATCAGTAACTCAAGGCCTATGCATGCAGAATTCAGTATAAAGTGAGTTTCTTCCATTATTTTCCTGCAGAAATAAAGTTGCAGGCACTTCTGGTTGCTGAAAGACTTACAAACACACGGATAAGATGAGGTACAACAGAACTGTGTCTATGATTGGAAAGACTGTGCAATCAACATATAATTAACCTGTGAAACTTGTTGCCAGAGGATATTATAGAGGAAAACAGATTAGCAAGATTCAGAAAAGGATTAGACCTTACAAGAATAGCATCTGCAGCTAGGCTTGCTAAAATAAAAACCATATGGGTTATTAGTCTTCTCACTTCAGGGTATAAAATGATCGCAAGTTGGGGTCAGAAAGCAATGTCTCCCTATTATGTAGCATTGTAAAACAGGGCACACCAGGGGGTTGTTACGAGTCTATCTAAAGCATCCAGCACTGGCAATGGTTAGGACAGAATACTGGACTAGATGGGCCATTAGTTTGATACAGACGAGCAATTTCTTATACCATTCTGCCCTCATTTCCTGGGAGAATTTCACTCCCCAAACTGATATGCACTCCAAGCAATTGAAATTCAAGTGTAAACATGTTATTGCTTGAGCAATTTGTGGGTATACAAAGATGCAGACTAGCACTTAGACCCCAAATAGAGGCACCTTGTGGACTAAGAGATTTTTCTATTATAGCTTTGTGATGACCACCGACAGACTTGATGGTTGTCATTCAGCTGGTCAGCGTCAGTGGAGGAGCAACCAAAATCTCTCTTGCACAGGTACTCAGTTTGAAAGCAGTAGAGAAATCCCCTGAATGTAGGATGGATCCTACACCATTTGCAGCTGCACAGTTTGCTTACCCCATGGGAGAAAGAACCAGGATGCAGCAAAACAAGGCAAAGGACAGACTAGCATTCCGTTTTTTCTGATGTTGCTGAGGTTTTTCCTTTCCATGTCTTATGCGGGTAGGAGCCACACTCTTCCCCGGCTCCCTGCTGCATAGCAAGTTAAGCAAAGAGTGTCCCTCTATCCTACTGCCTCAGACAGGAACAAGACTGGGGGAGAAAAAGGTGAGAGGTGGTCGGTGTGGTGAGGCAAGAGCAGAAGGTATGCAGAGAGGCAGTAGGGTAGGTGTCAGGAGGTGAGGAAAAGAGCAGGACTACAAACAAGTGGCACTAGTGTGTGAAGCAGAGGGGGAGGCTGCTCAGGGTAGGGGATGCAGTGAAGGAAGAAGGAGTTGCTCAGGACACAGAGGGTGCAGGTGGATGACTATATGATCAACCACAAGGTCACATAATGCAGCAGCAAAGGCTAACATCCATGGGGTGCAGATGGACAGGCAGGTAAACACAAGCAGAAGGGGAAGGTCCAGTGGGAAGGATGGAAAACACTCTACTTCCTACTCAAAGCCACAGCCAAAAGCAAAGCAAAATTTCAGTGACAACAGAGGTGAAAATGTTTGATCATAGGTGGGGACACTGTGCCAGTGATGCTGAGAAAGTGCATTTGTACAGGCACGTGCTTAAAAGTGGGTGGCATTACCATTACACTGCTTGGAATTTGAGCAGCATAGGGTGAGTGCTTCATGTCTAGCAGGTGTGCAAGAAGCAGAGTGAATCTCCTCAGCCCCCCTTTCCATCCCCAGAACAAACTATTTCAGAATTAAAATGGGATTTAAGACTATCAGACTAGGAACAAATACAACTTTGGGTGGTGAACTATTTATACCATCCTAGACATATGTAGTATGCACACAAATTTTAATGGGATAGGCTCTGCCTTTCACATGAGCTTGTAACTGCTGAATTTCACTTTCTGATTCTACTCCCAGTCACTTCAAATGTCTTTGTGAAGAGTTTAGAGCCCTTTATCTCCTATCTCCTCTAACACTGGCCATAGCCTTTTACAGCAGAAACCATATTTTTGGGACATGTCTAGTACAACAGGGACTGGACCCTTGTAGAGATCATTCAGTTTTCTGAATAATACAGTTAAATGTTTTCCACCTGCACCACCAACATCTCTCAGTTCCTGACTCGAAGGTCAAGTGTCCACTCTGCATCAGATAGCCTGATCTTCAGAGACTGCATTTACTCTCATAAAGGTCAAACTAGTAACACAGCTATTTCCCCTCAGAATTTTCTATGATCCTGTGTTACCTCTGCAATCGAGAAGTCATTTCTCCCTCTCTTCTGAACTCTGGCCTATCAGACTTGGCAGTTGTCTCTTGACTTACAGTGACCAGCCCCTGGAAGGTTCCTCTCAGTCTTGAAAAGGTCGGGTGCACATAAACTCTCACACAAACACATGTCCACAGAAACACACACAGATGCCAGGATTCACAGATGCACACACAGCTTCCTAGCTTCGCACTGCTGTTTTCAGCAAGGACCACTCAAAGTGTTTAGCCTGACATGCTGTGATGATGATGTAAACGGAAAAAGAAAAGCCCTTCACCTGTGAAACTAATTAATAGTCAACAAACTTGCTTCAAGGTAGGAGAGCTGGCACTGAAGGCGAGAGGCTGTCCCGGGGAGTGGCAGGAGCCAGGCACAGCTGCTAGGTGGCAGCAGCCATTCACTCAGCACAAAGCTGAGGCTTGCCAAGGAGGCTGCTGGGTTTAATTCTCTGAGAATTTGATGCTCATCAAAGTGAGCCACTGTTATAGCCCCCACTACAGCAAAACCGCTCAAGGCCGCTGCTGTCGCTGCCCGTGATGGGAGCATACATAAGCATGAAAAGAAAGCCATCCTGACTGTTAAGGAATACCACAATTGGGGTTGTGGCTTTTTAAGGGGATGAAGCTGGACAGAGACCTTGTGATGGTGTTGATGAAATCACGCCTTATCAGTAGGCAGAGAGGCTGTGTCCTCCTCCACAGCTATTTCAGGGCCCTTTATCACCCCCCCAACAAGGCGAACACTTATCTTCCAAGGGCTTTTCAAACACCACTTAATTAGTCTTCCCAAACCTATGAACAAAACAGGGGACCCAGAGCCTTGCATTTGCTGTTGCAAATGAGAATGAAACTCTGCGAAGGGCCCCAATTACAGTAACCTCCACTGCAGCACGTGGGAAGTGCTGCAGTAGATTTAGGGGCACTTTTAAGGATGCCAGTTGAATATTATAACCTCGTTATTCATATAATTAATACTGCAACTACTACTGAATTCCATGTGTTATTTATAGAAGCATTATGTTACAGTTATTTTCTGCAGCTCTTGTCTCTTTGACATGCAATAGATTTTCTTATGAAGACTGTAGGCCTGCATCACTGAGGACTCATGGGAAAGGCAGATTTTCAGCAGAATGTGGTTAAATATTCTGGTCCATTTAGCAATGAGGTGCTGTTGAACACAGGTTGAAAATTGAAGGACAGAGATTCAAACTACACCAAGTCAGAAAGCCTTTACAATATCCATTTGCTTGCTGCCAGCTACCACAGCCAGCAGTTATGAATAAACCTTGACCCTTCATGCTTTTTCCTGGCATGAAGAGCAGGCAAGCAGTAAAAAAATACTGACATCAAAATCAAGTCATTAGGTTCCAGGGTTAACATCACACACAAATGACTGGAGGTGCGTCAACTCTCCCTCAATGAAACTGGTTTGGGCAGATATTGCGTTGATTGTTCACGCTTGGGAAGTTTTCTTTGCAACTACAAGAAAAAGAGTGGGTTTTCAGGAAGAAATACCATCCTCTTTTCTCTGCAGATGGGGAGAAAGGGCTCTTGGACTCATACTTAGCAAGCTAAGTATGAAGGTGGCGTAAGTGTCGTTTGTGTCTGCTCCACTTAACTTATGGTCATACTTACTCTGAGCTTCTAAATCTTCAAATAACAATACAAAATGAAAACATGAAGGTTAGGTGCTGTCCTTCTTCCCTGGCCTAGAAGCAGGAAATGTTCCCGGAGATGTTCACTTCAGCCCTTTGAAGTATGGAGGAAATTGGATTAAAATTATGACTCATATTGCCAGAACAAGGACTGAAATCAAGCTCTGAGCCCTTCCTATCCATAGTATTTAACAGTTAACTCCTTCTCATGAAGTTTTGCACCACTCCAACTAGCACCTTCTAAACTCAGCTTCCCAAAGAGGCAGCTAACCCGACACCCAAGCAGTGTGGACAGAAAGCAGGTCCATACCATGTGGTCTACCCCCTGGCTCTCTTCTGTTTAGCAGGATAAGACGCAAAGACACCTTTTCTGAGTGTTTGCTTTAATCATGACGCTAGTGGAGGCTGCCCCTGCCACTTCAAAGGCCCTTGAGAAAAAGGGCCTTTAAAGAAAGCGCATTTTCCTTCAGAAAATGGGGAAAACACTTGCCAAGCCCTAAGACAGGAGTGGGTTTTAAGACCCTCTTATCCTTGTTGTTAACCCGGGCATTTTAACATCACATTAACCCTTGTTGTTAACCTCCATGCACTCCTGTAGGTGAATGACATTTTGGGCTCCTTAACTTCCCCCGTACACAGAAAAATTTGTATGGGGCTTCAGGCTTGTGCAGGTTCAGGGCAGAGGAAAATGTTCATTTGCAGACATTTCAGTTTTGCAGAGGAAATTCCCTTGCAAAAAGCCATCAGTCTGCTCCTCTGCAAAGTGGTGGAAACCACTCCCTGTCCCCATGCTCATTAAAGATATTGTGAGGTGCCATTCCTTGAGGACTGCCTGAATGTAATTGGTTTATTCTGACTCACTGCCTCCAGGGAGACTGCTCACTTTGTCTGTTTTACTCTACTCGCTGCTCTCCTGTCCTTCCACTTCAGGATAAACTTATAATTCAGGTCAAAGCAAAAGTTCACTTAGCAGCACTTAGTAGCACCTAATATGTCAGGCTTTCAAGCTGCAGGTCAGACCTACAGGTTAAAAAAAGCTACAGGTAAAAACAATATTAAACAAAACTTAGGAAAATGGTTCCCATGGAGCTGTAGAGATCTTGCCTAGATCTCCTCTGAAATCACCAAGCTATGAGAGTAGCAATCCCAGGTTCATACAAGCACATTGGCTTCCTCCACTGTAGTTCTCTTCCCACAAACCTGGCAGCAACCCACACACAGCTCTGCATGTGTGAGACACAGAACAGGTCTAGCCACACCCTCGCCATCAGGTGCTTTGCTAGTTACTGCTTTCTCAACTAGAAACATTTTCGACATTTCATCCATCAGATTTGATGATGCTATGATCACAGGTACTGTCTTATCTCTTTGAGCACATCCCTTATCACCAAATCCTCAAAATCAGTCTGGAAATCTGGTGCCTGATCCTCTGTGCATCTGTTCTGGTCTAGGCAAACAAAGCTCTTTCACTTCCCTCTCTTCCCCCAGTCTTTTCCCAAAACCAACATGCTGAGGTTTGCTGCCAATTCAAATGCAGATGCCAGGCTGATGCATTACCTTACAGAAACAGCTAACTGCAATGTGAAAGAGAATTCCTCCACTAAACTCCTGCCCAGTTGGCTAAACAGCACCTGATCTATGTATATATAGTTGCTGTCTGTTCCTAAGACCTGCAGTTAGTTCCTAGTGAGCCTGCTGGTTAATTGTCTCCACCCAGTCTGGACTGTTTAATTTATAAATTACATTAAATAAAACTAAAATCCTGTTGGGGCTACTAATATATCATTCATTAAATATTATGTAAAACAGCAGAGATACATATTTTCTGTTAAGCTCAAACACGTTACTAACTCCCTGTAGAGATCATGTGTGATATCTCTGGATGCAGGCATACTGCCTAGATCCCCCCTGAGGACAACTCATCCATCCTCCCACCATCTGTCGGCATGCTGGGGTTCCTCTGTCACACCTAGGCAGCTAGCTGCTGTGGATTCTGCACTGTGGCTCCGACACTCGAAGTTAAATGGGCCTTAGTGCCCTCTCTGAGACACTGGAGAGGAGCTTGCACCCCTGGATTTCTAACTTTCTGACTTCTCGCACCACAAACTTGACGCAAAGTCCCTGGAGTGTCATTAAACCCACACTCTGAACAGATTAGAGATGCATCTACATTTGTCCTTCCCAGCATTCCCCTGAAGAATAAGTTTCATGAAAAGGCAGAAACTTTACAAAGTGAAGTGGAGCTCATCTCTGTCTATTTCAGGTAACCTCTCCATCCTGTCAAACAGCTTGTCTGTCATAAAAGAACAAATGGAGTGGTGCAGGAGTAATGGGAAGCAGAGAAATAAAAACATCTAAACTCTGGGCAGGAAGTTTCTGTTGTTATTTCTGAATGCGTTTAGCATAGAGACATATTGTACATTTAGCGTAAGTCCCCGGGACCCTAATGAGCTCCTAATGTACCCCATACTTCAAGGGTTTTCCAAAGAGGCCAGTAACTTAGCAACAGCAGCAAATCCCTGACAGGAATAATCAGTATTTGTGCTGCAGCTTTAGGTTTCCCCTCTTCTCTCCCACTAAGTGGAAAGTGGTTTGCCTGGGATTTCTTCTCTGCTTTGTCAGTAAAAACCCACTACCAGCAGCTTGCATGGAGCAGAGTTCTTGGAGAGTGGAGCTACCAAGATTCTCCTGTGAAGAGTTTTGTTGCATTGGAGTGGTATAGAGGTGGTTCTCTAGGGATGCCACAAGCAAGCCAGGGCTGGGGAAAACAGTGATTTTCACAATAGCAAACTAGACAGTCACCAGGGCCAGTGGTGGTTCCTCGGGGATACCAGCTAGAAGGTGATGAGCAATGACAATTCTTTGCTGCATTCATGGCTCTCAGCTACAGGAAACTGAATCACCAAACTCCAAAGACATTCTGTTACAAATACAAAGCAAATACTGATAGCTAACTGTATTTCTAGAGGCCATATGAGACAGCGGGCTCCCGAGGAACATGAGGTCCTTCTGAGGCAGGCTCTTCACTCTTTCCAATGGGGTGTCATTTGATGCCAGCATGCATAAAGCATATGCTTCCCCTGCCCACATCTCCTGCCTGCATCCATTGCCTTTTTGCTAGTTGTAGGCATGGCACTGGTTTTGGACGGAGACTGCTTTACATCTTAAGCAAGGAACAAGAACAGGCATCAGTATGCTAGGTGCATAAGAGAATAACCCATTTTATTACCACTAAGAAGTCTCCAAAATGGTAACCTGATGTGCAAAAGTGAAAGGAGTTGTCCAGTATCACAGAAGGCCTGAATAGGAGACAATCTATTCTGAAATAATATCTGTATGTCCTATTAATGTTCCTTAGTAGTTACACTGTAAAATACATGGGATGAACAATCAGTTTTCAGCTAAAAATCGCCAAACAGCTGTTCTAGACCTTGGCTAGTACACTTCCAGCAACCAAAGTACAATACCACCAGTTCTAGAGGTCCAAGTGTAACCAGAATTTTACAGACACAGCATATCAATGTGTTTTTTTTTCTCCCCAGCATTGAAAGGAAGAAAGGTTAATAGTGAAAAAAAAAAAATTAACACGGACTTCTTGACCCAGCAGTGGCCTTTGAAATGTTGAAGAATGGTAAACTCAGTTTAAGAAAGCCTGATATATAAAAAACACGGTATCACACCCATATCTCTTGCATTTGTAGCAAGAGAAGTGGACTAGGCTTATACACTCACCTTGTGAATTTTAGAGAAGTCAGTGGAATAATTTCAGAAAATTTCAACTACTTAGAGCCAACCAATCTTATTTACAAAATATCAACTGACTGAGCATGGAAAATGAATGAAGAAATCTTTGCCAGGATGAGGAAAAGACTTTTTTTTTAGGTGGTTGTCCAGGCAGTAAATTGGAAGAATATTGTGGGCTAACTCAGGTGAAACACCATTGAAAAAAAAAACCAAACAAAAATTCCTCTACATTCAAAGCATGCTCACTGAGGTACAAAAGCAAGCTTCCCACCACACAGATCTGAAACTCAGCACAGCACAGACACACCAGTGGGCTGCAGCACTCAGTTGGTGGGATCTCCTGCACTGTGTTGTACAAACTCACCCCAACACTGTGAAGCAACAAGACAGGTCCAAGGCAATATAAAGGATTAAATCTGCTATTCTAAGCAAAGTGGGTGTTCAAAATCCACCACGTTATTTCAATTACTCCAAACTGTCATCACAAACTCACAGACAAAGGAGGGGCACGTGGAAACTCTTGACCCCTGAAAGAAACCTACTGGAATTGTAGGAAAGTATCATAGTGATTCGTCCTTCCTTGTTTTTCATTACACATATGGCAAGGCAAAGCAAGTCCGAGACCTGCCCACATTGTAACTTTGGCCTACAGCATCACTCAGTTAGGTCTCCACGAAGCATGAGAGAATCATTAACGGCCTCGCTTTCTCTCACAGTCAACCTGGCTTTACCCAACCAGAAATGTCTGCAGGAAAAATCTGAAAAAGCCATTAATGGGGATAATGATGCTTACCTCCTGTATAAAGTGCTTGGAGATTCATGGGATGGAAAATGCTGTTTCAGGTAGGTATTTATTAAATACTTATAGTTTCTTGTATTGAGGATCCATACTACAGTCCTACACTTGGACATAATTCCCTCAACCATCAGAGACTAACCTCTATAGGCTGCATTAAAGAAATCTATACCATATGGTTTGAAATCTATGGCTGTCACATCTATCCTGCAGACCAGATGTAGATCTAAATAGTCCGTGCCCACACCTTCACAAGCAATGATCTTTTTGCACTTGTCTTTCAGAATATGTCACCTCATATTATGGAATGAGACAAACAAATCATAGTTCTCAGGTGAAATCCAGACCCCCTTAAAGTCAAAGGCTAGGTCTTTTTGATGTAAATAGGGACAGTCTTTCATTCTTTGCCTGAAATTCTCTTTGATCTGAAAAAGCACGGTTTGAGTTTTTTTATGTCTGACTTACAGAGTTGAAGGAGTCCTAGAGCTAAGTGATGAAACAGTGCTAAGAAGTTGTGGGGCTGTTGTCACCTGGGACCAGCTGCCCCAATTTTGGTAACCAGATAATCTGCTTATTTGACGTTTCTGGGGCCTCAATACACTGTCTCATGATACATCTCTTCCTCCTTGAATAAAGCTCAGTAAAACATTTGACCTTTTCCAGCCTTTGGAGTTTCATTGTTGTTTTAGAAGGAAAGCAAAGCATGGGAAAACATCTGCTGAAGAAAGAATTCTCTCATTTGGATAACACACTCCTGTTTATTGTAAAGAAAACAGGCTCAGAGGGGCCTACACCTGTGATTTCCAATTAATGATTTAGTGCTATAGAAGTGACTTCATTCCTGAAAGTACAAGCGTCTCCTCAGAAGAAGATGTTAAATCAGAAAGGACCATAGGGGATCAGTTGGCAAATCATGACCTCATGAGGAAACTGAAGTTCCTTGTCCAGTTTCTATCAAAAATGACAATGAATTCAGAAGGTTTCACCCTAGACCCTTCACAAAACCTGCTGTGAGGCTCAGCATAAATTTCAGTCACTAATCAGGGGGCACACAATTCTGCAATATTGAAAAGAAAGCTGAAATCACAGCAGAAAACCCAAGGAAGAATGGGTGAAGGGACTGGGGAAGGACAAATTGTTAGAGTAGGCTGTGCCACAGTGTTGGCATTAAGGTGTATTTAGCAGAGCTGTATGCATGCATGAAACTCTCACTCTGCTTGCCTTTAGTCTGCAGTGGCTGTCTCTCACTTTTTATGAGCACTAGAATTCACTAAGCCCAGAGAGATAAAACTGGTGAATTAAAAAGCAGTTCTCTTTGTTTGGTTTTAAGGCAGGGTATAAAACACAGGTCTTGCTGAAGCATTATGCTTCTTGCTGCTTTGTAGGCAGCCACATTAGTCTCAGTGCCTTTCAGATATCTGCCATCAAACTAATTACCTGCCTAACGGGAACTGAAATAGATTTCCATTCTCCTGATGTGTAGGAAGGCGAGGAAGCATATGCAACATGGAGGAGGGCATGGGGACTACATTAGATGGGAGAGTCCTAGAAAAGGACCCTAAATGCAAGAACCTTTAGGGGCAACATGGGAGGCCCGAACCTAAAATAAACACCTGATAACTCTGCTGGTTTGGCAGCAATTAAAGACCTAAGAGTAAGATGTGAAGTTCTGCTTGAGTTCTCAAGCATCCTGCTGCCTGAATCCAAGATTTTGCTCAAGGACCATCTTTAGCATTAATCCTGTAGTTAGATACATGACACAAAAATTCCTAAGATTGTAATGCTCTTACAGTAGGACACTTCTGGAAACCGGAGTTATATCAATAAAATGGATCATTATTGCAATTAATTTCACTGAAATAAAATTGAAACAGAATGTAACATCAAATTCCCATCTGCTCACCACAAAGAGCTAGACCAGTCCTAAAACAAAACTAAAAATAAACACCTGCTTATAGGTCGAGACAGCCTTTATTACAAAGAGGGTGAAGGGGAGGTGGGGAAAAAAAGAGAGTAGAACATACTCTTGAAATGCCATGATATTCTCGCTCCATCCCAGCTCATTTGCCAAACCATATTCTTCAGATGAGAAGGGTTATTTTCCGTTTTGTTGCTTCATGATTAAGTGGAACAAGAGCCTTTGCTCTCATTGGTTAATTAGAAATACCCTCAACGTAGATGTATCTTTTTCCAGTCCCTTGCTTCTTAGCAAATAGAAAATCTATTTTGGTTTTCTTGCATTGACCCTTTAATTGAACCAACATGGGTTTTGTTACTGTTCTTTGTTTTTAAATAAGCAATTTTGTACTTGCAAATTTTAATTTCCCACATGGCAAAACACTTCTGAATATTGCCAAATCCCAGACACTGGGGCTAGAGAAAGTACATCTCTGCTTTCCTACACCCAATTAAAAAAATGTTATCATCAAGCATCCCCCCTGAGTGGCCCTTTGCCATGACATTCTGTTGGTTTCACGTGAGAGATCATGTCGATGTGCTATGTTAATCCCGTCATTAATTCTATTATTAAAGTTATAGAATTGTGAGATTAGGAACCTGTTACCTATGTAAAGCTCAGACAATTTCTCTCTTTCTCTCTCTCCCTCTCCAAAAAAAGGAGAGGAGAATCTTATTATTTGTATGTAGTCTATTTAAACTAGGTTTGCAGAATTCTACTCAACACTTACTGGAAGAATATTCCTTTATCGATAGAGTATTAGATGGGGAATTTTTGACTGTGTATTATCTTCACTGTGGTGGTGCAGAGGGAGAAATCTCTGAGACTCTAGTTGGCAATTTTTTTAGTGACAGTTTTATGTGTTTATTACTCTTGTTTTTTTGCCAGGTTTGTTAGGCAGGGAGTAGGTAACAACTTGCAATCTTGTCCACTGGCATGTATACACACATTAATGGGCCAGATGGAGCTGCAGTGATTTTAGCAGCTGAGGGTCTGGACTATTATGTTTATACAGGTTAGGGGAGAGAGGAAACAGATAACTAATTTAATATAACTTCAGAGCCAGAATCTTCACTAAATTGGACATAGGATTCAAAGTGAAGAAGAAAGAGAAAATCTGGCTCATTTTCTTGGCTCTGCCACTGATCTAGTTTGTAATTGTAAGCAATTATATTTACCCCATCTGCAACACGATTCTAATGTTTCTCACTGCCTCTGTACAGAGGCCTGAGATGGAGATGCATAAATGATTTCTCAAATTTACCTGACATTTATTTTCATAAAACTTCAGATATGTAAGCTGCACCTTCCATGTGTTTCTTTTTTAGGCTTGACAGTGTGCTTATTTTATTTCTCTTGTATGCTTGCCTGCAATAATTAACAGATTTTAGGAGTAAATGATGTTCTCTTTGAAGTGCAGATTGTAATAAATTCACCTGCATTTTGCACTACATTTTAAGCAAAAGATTTGGATTTTTTTATTTTTCCTTTGAAATTATTACTGTAGAATTTCACCAGCTATTTGCTAGAGTAAAAAACACAGATTCGTATTAAGTGTGCATGGTTTCTGGCATCTTGCCAACCTTTTTGTCCTTTTTGTATGAAGTACAGACTAATTTGAGGCTTACATGTAATTTGTTATCAAACTGTATCAATAAACTGTAGTTAGTTTCTATATGTAAAGAATATAGCAGTATATCCAGAGCGAAGCAAGCCAGTATTAACTATTTCTTTTTAAATTGCTAGCAATATTCTGTTTCTCTGTGTGTTCTGGATCACAGCTTTCAATCCTGTTACCCAATACATATTGCCCAGGTCATCTGCATTCACAGGTGTCCACAATTTCTTACCTTCCCCTTATTACTGCTTTCAACAAATCAATGAAACTTCATCCAAAACTTGTCCTTGCTTCTGGCCCCTGTCCCTGATCCTCCAGACATTGAGAGAGAGGGATGGTCCTTCTGTATTATGGATTGCAACCATTAAGCCTATGGCAAATTTGAAGCAGCCTGAAATAATTTGTGCTCACTGCGTGAAAAACTGCTTCTCTTTATGACAATTTTCTGAATGTCCTGTTGATTTAACTCAAAGACTGCTGTTTCCAGGAAGGGAAAAGTAATACAGTAGATGAGGTGGTTTAACCTCAAATACTTGAGGATTATGCTTGGTTCTGGCTGACCCCAACTCATTCCAGTTCTACTGAATTTCTTTAAGAATAATAAAATCTTTAGCACTAAAGATCCATCACCAAAAATGCAAAATGCAGTTAATCAAAAGCAGAAGACAACTTTCTTGATAAAAGGAACACACTCCAAAATCTGTCAGAAAAGAAGCCTTCCTAAGTCCCCTTTACAAGACCTGTGACTTCTGATTAGACAGATATATATACAAACAGCTCGTGAATTACAATTTTTTTCCTCAAATTATTTTGTTCACTTGTATAAATGCACAGCATTTTTGCCTGAAGTGGCTATGACATCACTGCGAGTTTTCCAAATAATCATTACTAATACAAAGGGCACTATAGCCCAGGGCTGGGTTTAATATTTGTAAAATCAGCAGCTCTGTCAGCAAGAAGTTGACACGTGAAATTTGGTACTGAACAACTGCTGGAGATATCAGAAACGGAAAAGAAACACAAGTTTTAGAAGGTGGCCAGTCACACCCAGGCAGTTTTTCATCCTCTTTAACAGAAGTCTTCCGCCATAAAAAGCTGCACTAAGCCAGGGAAGCCCAGTGTATATTGATTATATTAAAGTTGATAGTAAAATTATAGTGGAATACATGTATAAAGAACTATGCCAAGTTACGGGGCCAGACTTTTTGAAAGCAAAGGCCAACAATGACATGGATGGCAACAGGGGGAGGGTTTTACCTGGGCTGCAGTGAGCTCATTTTGTAATTTATCTGCAAAACTCCATATGCGTTAACACATATACACTTTAAAGTATAATGGCCATTATAATATCTCTTCATCTATGATGCATTGTTCAGATACTTTTCTCAAAAGCAACGTTCATTAAGCTGTTTGTCTGAAATAGCCAGAATACTGAACAGCTGCAAGATCCCACACATTTGTCAAAGCTCATAGAAAAATATGAATGTCTTAACGTTGTGTTATTTGAGAATTGATATGTTATTATACTGTCTTTAAGGTCCTTATTATAATGCATGTGTTCAAGAAAGGAGAGTTAAAACTAAATAGTCATTCTTAATTTGGGGATTTCATCTAAGCTAAGCTGTAAAATACTAAACTTAGCAAACGCTGCCATTTCCTTCAGTGATCATTTAGGTGGATGTAATTTATATGCTTGTGTTTTTATGTGCATGAATAGTGGGTGACATGAGCTCTCTTGAAACAAAACAAGAACTAAAGAAATCCCAAGAAAGCTATAAGACTCAAAAACAAAAAACAAAAACCAAACAAAAAACCAACAAAACCCCTAACAACCAAAAAACCCAAACCCCAGTCCCCTACTTTATTTTTTATCCTCTTGATATTTTTCTAGCTGCCTCCCTTGACTCTGCGTTGTGCAGACTGCATTCATTCTGCGTTCTTATCGGATGCCATATACATTATATTGCCACTTATAACTGTTTCCTGACCAAGTTAAAACAACATATCAGCGTGAAATGGGGTTTCCGCCAAAAAAGCTCATACAAACAAGTTATTTCAACCTACAGAGGTGCCCTTGAAACTGCTAAACTTCTAGTCCTTGGTACCACATCACTCAGACCTACACCCTTAGTGGACTTAGTAATGAGAGCACTTGCCATTCTCCTTGCATTTCTGTTAGTATAGTTTTGGAGAAACAGATTCAGTTCACACCTCCCTTCTGAATCTTCAATATTTATTTTGATTCTTTACGTTAATAAATAAATAAAATCCAGAGCTTTACTTGCAGTATAAAACAGCACAATTCACTGCTGGGGTATAGAATTGATGTACTAGATATTTCTCATTTATTAGCTTCATTTCTTTGCCTAGTCTCCTGCAGTAATGTTATTATTTCCCATGAGGGTCACATGAGATTTTTTCCTCTTGCTTGCTTTGTACATGTCTTTCTGAGTGTGCTTATTTATTTAATAGGCATTTTCCCCCTTTATCTACTGCTTTATCTACCCATTTGATCTGAATACATTGGCTATGTGTGGCCTGTGCAACCAGGTCTGCTCTTAATGGTGTATTTACACCAGGTTTTCACACAATACCAAAGAGATCCATAACCAAAGTGATTTAGAAGATGATTTCAATGTTTCTTTCCCCAGAACTGCTCTCCCTTTCTCAACAAGGAGGAAATGGCACTGAAGGGAAAGGATTTGCTTGCAAGTCTGCTGTAAAAGCACTTTTCTCTCCTTCAAAGAAATCTCCCTGAGAGACAAAAATTAAACCAGGTTCTCAGAACAGGTACTTATTTTAAGAATAGGCTTTCCTTAGTACTGTCAGAAACATGGTATTAGTTTATGGACTGTCTTTATGATCTACAGCCCCCTCCCTTATCTATTCTACTCTCAGGAAACATAGATACCCTGTGAGTAGCAGCAGCTCTTCTCTCTCCTTGCCCTGTCCTGGAGGGTAATGGGGCAAGTTGAGGATAGCCAAATTCCAGCCATCCCACCTCACTGCTCCCACTGTGGGGGACTGGGACACAAGTCCAAGTGCAACTTGACCAAAACTTGGTATTGCAGATACCGTGGTGGCACCAGTCCCTTCAAATCTTGCACTGTGAAGCAACTGTGGTGACACAAAATCACTGGCAAATCTGGCCAAGTGCTGAAGGGCAGCATTAAAGGAGACCAAGTCAAGACTCCAATGTTCTCTATATTAACAAAATTTCACCACTTCTGCCCCCTCACCACGCCCCATCATATGAGTGCAATGGACAATACAAACTATCAATGGCTTTATTTAGTTTTGTTTGCCATAGGGGGCATGGGGAGCAAATGGGTTTATAGTTTTTTACAGAATTGACACATCCTCATACAGTTCTGAAACTGGCATATAAATGTGGTGAATGCCACCGAGACTCAGTCAACTCAACCACAACAGCAAAACCCCTGCTTGGATACCACTCTGCTTTATGTGGCTGAAGACTCAAGTTTTGACAAGACTTAAAGCAGGGTTGTCTGGAAAGCTTTTATAGCAGAATCTTTCCTCCAACCTTGCTGAAAAGGTCAAGTGCTTTTTCTTTAACTCCTTGCCTTTCAGAGGCACTCAGGTCTAAACCACTGAGATCTCCATTTTAACTTTCTACTTGCCTCATTTAGTAACATCACGCCTTTTGTCAACTCAGGAAATTCTTTTGTTTTCAATAATGAAGGAAGACTTAAAAACAAAAGCTAATCTCAACCCTGAATGCAACCAAGATATTCTCAAGGGAGTCTTCTATCCTTTTTAATCTAGAAGAAGAAATGAAAATAGTAAACATACCAGCCTAACAGAATTTAATGGAAATAACCAGTCTAAATAACATTTTGCCCTCTTTCCTATTCCACAGGAAGCATTCAGTCAGTCAAAAGAAACACTTAGTGTCTACAGATAATGCCAGCAAGATCTCCAAACTCACCCCTCCTCCATGTGAGAGCCTTTAATCAAAGTCAGCTCGGCCAGGAAAAGCAGGTAGCTGGTCACCCCATTGCAACTGGAAACTGCAGCAAACGTGCCTTATGGAACTGCTACCCACTGCCCACAGTTCTCCTTCAGCATATGGCAATTGAGACTGACTTTTTCTGGTTACAGTCTTCAAACCATTGCAGAGAGACCACCAGCCAGGCATTGTCTCCCCTCCTCATGGGTTGGGAGGAAGAGAAGTAGTTAGATCATGGAAAATACATTGGCATCCACCTTCTACATAGATGCCTGACATTGATTAGCTTCACCTAATATCTTTTCAGCCTATAGGAATCTAGAGAGCCTTCTTCTGAGGTACTTTATCAGTAACTGTCAATAAGCTCTGAAAGGAAATGTAAGCTCACTTCTGAGAGTTACCTCTGACAATTTTTTCCTACTCCAGGTTTGAACAAGTCACTTGCAGGAAAATCTAAGCAGTCTATTATCAGTCTCCTGACACACATAACTCTTTAACTGCTGCTTCTACCAACAGGTTATATTATAATCTTTACATATCTTTAGGTCCTTGAGAAATAATAGAAAGGAAGCAGAAGTTAGACCCATTTTTCCAGGCCTGTAGGAAAAGATTTCCATCACAGCAATTCCTGTAACGAATTTTGTTTTCTGCAAGAATGCTGCTGTTGAACACTTTTTCTCAATGTGGCCAGGGGCCCTCACTAATTACAAAGCTGTTCTTCAACTCCTCAAAGCTCTTCCTTTCCAGCCCTAGGAAGAGATTATCAGCAATTCATAGAGAGAAAAAGAACCCTATATATCCCCACTATTTATTTCGTTCTTCACCAACTATTTGCATATACAACTTTTTACGTGACATGCCAGATAACAAAGGCAAGCCAGAAGGGAAGAACGTATGATAGTATTTGCTAGCATGTTGTCTTTTATTTCCTTTAGCCTCATGAGGCAGCTGTATGGCACATTAGAGAGAGTTTTACACAAATGGCCTTTCTTGCAGGAGAGGTTTCTTTGAGCCTGTCTTGGAGTTCACATTGCAGACCAGATCAAAGATGTTTTCCTCCATTTTAATAGAGAAATCTGAGACAGATTGTATCAGGAAAGAAAGAGTAAAGGAAAGACTGAGAGGTTACTTGGCAATTAGGTAATCTTGATTATTTCCTTCTTGTCTTGCTAAATCTTTCAGCTGGCTATTGGGTGGAAATGATTTTCTATTCTATTTGACACTGGCTTCACAGCTAATTTGGTTTCCATCTATCTGCCTAATCCATTTTATCTATCAGTTCTAATTCAGTCCTATCCCCGCTTTTTATTTGCATGCTTCCAATATGCGTAAACAACAATAATTATATTTTCTTCTTATACGGAGAAAAAAACCCACTTGGTTTTCAGGTGAGAGGCATAAAAGTAAGAGTAAAGATGCTCTTACATTACACTTTCTCTCTTGTAGGGAGGTCACACAAAGAAGCAGGTACTACCCCTGATGAGGCAAGAATTTCGTAACCTTTTCTTCATGCACCAGAGAACTCCAGAATACAGATCCAAGTCACTGGGACTGCTGTGTCACCTGTGTCACTCTACCTGATCAAGCGTATAATGCAGCTACACACGGAAGTGATACAGCCTCACAGAGAAGTTAGTAGCTCTCCCAGGGATTTGAACATCAGATCAAAGCCTTTGAAATGGGCCATGTGTCCAAGGGACAGATGGAGAAGATAGTGGCAGATAATGGCAATGTGTCCCTCGACAGCTGTTTTCCTGAGCAGGTCTGCTGCCAAGTTCTCAACCAATGGGCGCTTCTTCAGTTGTGAGGGCTCACTTCCAGACAGGGAAACTGCAGTCCCCATGGTGTACCCATGACAGAACCATGAATCACAGTACAGGCAACTCACGCATCGGAACAAGTATTTCTCATCACCACAGAAAAAGTATTCCTGCCAACACACCCACTGGACTTTCTTCACAGAAGCCATGTCTATACTATATTGCTCTAAAAGAAGCATCAAGCTTCAGGGTAGAAAAATTTCAAGTGCGTAGTCAAAACCCTGCTGTGACCAACAGTGTGCTCTTCCATGGCCTTGGAAACCCTGTGGCTCACAACGTACATGGGAGCCAGGATCACTAGGCTCTTATTGCACATCTGCTATTGCTGCAGCACATCTGCCATTTATAACCAATTACATATGAATCACTTCCTCCCTTTGGTGTGAGAAGAAACCTGAGGTCCTCAATTTGGACGGGGTAGCAGCACAAGGTATTACACTGAGGCTTTGATTCATAATTAAGTAAGCCTTGAGACTCATCTGGGAATTTTGCCAGACAACTTTACACATTAAAACAGGAACTTTAAGAAACTCATTTATGGTGTCACCCTGAAAACTAGTAGCATCTCCAGGATGCAGGGTCCCAGAGCAGGAGCTTTTCTTCTGTAGAATGACTTCTTTCTTATAATAGTAGCTAGCTACTGCAAGGGACACTTAGACGAATTAGATCACAGAAAAAGCAAGAAGATTAAATTATTCCCATCTATTGCCATATTGACTTCAGTGCATTACTGAGAACATCAGAAGGGGAAATGCTGTGGCGATTCTTTCCCCATCCCTTGATAACATGTTTTTTGAGATGTCTTCCTTTCTTCTTCAGACCCCTAACTCCTTAAATGCTCTCTCTCTGTTTTGCTGGGGCTGCTGCCTTCGTTAGAAAGATTTTCAGCTTTGATTAATTATTGAGCCTGTACTGCTGAGGGCTTTCTATTCTCCAGTTCTCATTACTGATGCCTTGCAGCCTGTGTGCTTCACTGGTCCCATTGCAGGATTTGATGGATGCACCCGTGAAGTTTTCCTGCCTGAAAAGCCAGTCTTGCCTTTTGCTGATTTTGTTTGGTGGGCAGGGAATTTCGCTCTTGGCTACAGTGAGCAGTAAAGCATACGCACTGGGCAAAGTATTATTGTTATTATTATGGTGGAAGCAGCATGAAATTCTTGCTTCTTTGCTTTCTGCATATTTCCCCTTCAAATCTGTTTCAAAAATTCTCCCCAACGGCCATTTTATTCTCAAAGTTGCTGCATCTTCTTACAGAAGATTCACCAATACATTGCTCTCTCATGGGAGACCAATATTCTTTCTGGTTGTTTGCTTTAATCTGGAATGAAAAGCTATGCATAGCGAAAATATGTTTTGTTTTGTTTTGTTTATACTCCTTGTGCTTGGCTGCATAATCATTGCTAGGGTTGACCAAAATATTTTTCTTTGTTTTGATGAAATAAAACTCTTATCTGTGATAACTCAAGACATGGGTCTGATGCGCTATGAAAGAGGTAGTCCAAAGGGAGAGCAGAGCCCATAGGAGGGAACAAGCATGTGGTAGGTTCCGTGTCACAGCTTCCATGAGGGCCTGAAGAGGCTCAGAGATTTAGAAACTGAACCTGAAGCAAGTAAAATTCTTTCAAATTTTGAGAGTCTGACTTTGCCAATACTCATAATTGAAAGACAAATTCCTTGAGGCTGACTTACTTGCCCTGACTGAGTAGAAAGATGAGCGCTCAAATGCTTGCATTTTCCATAAGGGGCATCTTGTGTTTGTAGTCATCTTATTTTAAATGTAATCCATCCTACGATGTTATTTCAAAGGTAAGGCACAGCTGATAGTGGTTTGTGCTTCTAATGATTTTGTCCTCTGCCCAATCATAGCAGTAGTCCACAGGATGTTACCTTACTTATCCCTCAGCAAGCAACACAGACTGCTCATGAGCAGCCTGGCTCTTGTTTGTGAGACAAATCAGTCAACATCTATCTCAACACCTCCCTCACACATTCCTGAACCCATCAAGATATCAGACAGCTAGCCTTGTTTGGAGATCAGGGCTGTGATTTAGCCTCAGCATACTAATCATCACGAACAAGTTAGATTAGATATAAAGATGAATTTTTTTGTAATGAGTGTGATAAAACACTAGAACAAGCTACCGAGAGAGGTGGTGGAGGCCCCATCCCTGGCAACATTCAAGTTCAGGTTGAACTGGGCTCTGAGGAGCCTGATCTGGTTGAAGATGTCTCTGCTTATCGCAGGGGAGTTGATCTAGAAGATCTTTAAAGGTCCCTTCAAACCCAAACTATTCTGATTCTATGTAATGAGATATTTTTCATTTTGTTCCAGCACTAATGTGTATCTTAATCCCTGTTAGCTCTGTGTTCAGGCACCATGAAGAAAGAAGTTGTAGTCAGGATCTGGTCGATTTGAGAGTACCCAGCCCCAGTACAACCCTGGGATGGCCAGACAGGACCCTGAGAAAGGGGCTGGGATGGCTTAAGACTTGGCTGGGACATGCAGGCTGGGCTCAGGATCAGTCCTGGTGGGGGCACCCAGGAAGAGACATAGCCCTGTGATGGCTGGGCAAAGCCACTGTGAGGGAGCTGGGCTGCAGCCAGGCTGGGACATTCACTGCAGGTTGGAGGTCTGGATTAACAGTGTGAACGGCCAGGCATGGCTGCCTCTGAACTAGAGACAAGTACTCTTCATGTGACGTAGGTCAGGCAGTGGATAAATGGTTAAGGTTCAGTTTAAAAAGAGCTTCTACAGGAAAGGAGACTGGTCCTGTAGAAGCCGCTGACAGTGTTTTCTGAGGTAATCTGTCTAAGGCCACCAAAAGAAGTGGGGCCATCCTTGCCTGCACGATCTCAAAGCTGGCACTGAGCTCTAGCAGCCAGACCTCTGTGAGGAGGGATGCTATCAGAATCCCCTTCAATCTCTTCCTGCCTCTACCCTTTGTTAGAAAGGTCCTGGAGCAACTATCTGTGGCCAGCTTGAAAAACTCATACATCTTTCACTTTGCAGCAACAATGGGAACAAGAAAAGAACTAGATGAAAGACTAAAATAAATAGCTTTGACACAGATAATCAGTTGGCTGTGCTTCACTATCAGCTGAAGTTGTGTAACTCTGTGGGCATAATCTTAGCAAATATAAGGGTCTGAAGCCCAATTTAACTACCACTGTGGATCAGGTTGTTACCCCAAGGACAGGAAAACACACATAGACAGGCAGTGCTGGGTGACTTCTTAGCCACAGCAACTCATTAGCCCAAGCAGATGACATACATACAGTCAGAGAGAGGAGTGGGCCCTAGTATCCCCTCACACAGGGGGATGTATCCCACATGTGCATGGACTCCTTTCTTTCCTTACTATTTCTCAATTCAAGTATTTCCCTACCATAATTATCTTGTCTGCTTTTAACTCATCCTGGACTCTGAAAACAGCTTATCAGAACTAACTTACAGTAAAGTCAGAGAGGGTGGTTAGGTTGTGTTTTGTTTCCAAGGCAGAAAAGGAGTATTATTAAAACATTGCAAATGCCAAAGATCAGCTCTGATGCAGCACATATCTAGTCTTCCTCCCAGCACTTGCTAAGACTGTACATGGGAAGAGCAAGAAAACTACAGACAGCAGTAAATCCATGATAATTTAATCATGGGTCTGACCCTTCATAATATTTGCATCAACATTATTTACTCCAACACTAGCACACAGCATAAGCCTAACACAACACACACACTGCCTAGCTGCAAACACCTGAAACATAGGCTTATACCATGCATGCTGTAAGTACAGCCTGATGCATGTGGAGAACCGCAGCTGTCAGAACACATGGGAAGCAGGTTCCACACAAAGGGAAAATCTCTGTCAATCAAAGCAAAAACCTTAATTTCCTCATTTGTACCTTGACGCGTTTGGAGCAAGGCAAGCCAGTATGGCTGACCATAAACATAAACACTACCCTTTGAACAGGCTTATAGGTCTGCACATAAATGGCTCCTCTTCAGTCCAGGAAGGATTGGAGCCCTGAGGATTCTTCCCCACAGTAAAAGGCCTGAAAATTCCTGCCACCACCATTTCTGTGCTAAAGCAGGATGCCCATGTCCTGTAACTGTGCATTGACAAGGCTCATCATCTTTCTTTATTTTAAAGGTACATGGTAGCTTTCATCTGCAAGTCAATATCGGTGAGAAGGTCTGCTGGGATCCAAAATAAGTAGCATAGCTTTTCAGACACAGTAGCATTCTGATGGCATATTAAAAACCTATGTGAATCATAAATCCCATTTCTTTAGGAATTGAGTCCCATCAGAGCACAAGGCTGAGGGGAAAATGGGCTATTCTGCATATAGCTAGGAGATGATGATGATCTATGTAGGTAAGACATAGACATTCCGTTGTGAATTTTTTGTGACTGTTGCTGCTTTTTAAACAAAAATTTAAAATAATGGCTTAGGCTTCCCTGTCACACGCCAGAGACAAAATTCTGCTACTATTAATAAAGGTGCAAACAAATTTTTGCAAGCTTTGCACAGAACTGCCTTACACTGACTAAAGAATAAAAATGAAGAGCAAATTTTTTACACATAAGATAATCACACTGCTGAAGCAAACACCTCTCCTAATGTTGTGAGCAAGGAAAAGGCTGAAGTGTGTGTATGTGTCCACAAGAGAGTGTGTGAGTATGACAGAGATTGAGTTGCTGTGTGCTGAAAAGCAGGACAGAAGAATACTTGATCTGATCCTCATGAAAGCAAGCTACAAAATCTTGAGGGAGTCAGATTGCTGGCATGCAGGACTAGGAACATTAATCCCAGAGTGTAGGCAGTGATGGACGGCAGGTGAGCAGATGGGGAGGCAGGTTGTGAGTGCAAAGACGGTGGCTTGGAATGAGCCCAGTCTGAGCTCTGGGCAAACACAGTTCAGCAGAATAGGGGCAGCTCTACCCAGGGAACCAGCCTGCAAAAGCTTACCCAGCTTACTTTCAAGGTAGCAAGTTAGCCAGCGTTCCTGCATGCCAACAATCTCGCCCTCTTGGTCTTGCAGCTTTGTCTTCTGCACTTCTCAAAACAAAAGGTTTCCAGTTTTATGAATAAGTTAGGATGTCTGATCAGCTCAGAAACTTGGACTTCATTCAGCTTGAAATCCACTGGGAACAGGACAGCCCCACTCCAAAGGTACCTGGATGCCAAGATTCTCAGACTGAAGTCCTTCTCCTTATTTCCCTGTGCACCATCCTCTCTCTCTCTTGCCTCACAGTTATTTTGGAGAGAATTATCTGCCTAGCTCTTGGACCCTGATCAGAAGCTGAGCTGGGGCCTAGCCTTTACCATCTGTCCAGGTGGCTCCTTTGCAGCAAGATATTGTCCCACGTGTCCTATATGCATCCATCAGACTCAGGTCTATGCCAGCTTGAGTCTGGGAATGAATCACTGCACTCTCCTTATTTGAAAGGCAAGCTTGTGCCAGCCACTCCGTGATCCTGTAGATATGTGCTCTCCCTGGGTACCCGATACTTTCACAGTTGCCACAGCACTTGCTGGGCCCTGCAATTGTCTGCATAAGATTCACAGAACACTATCCATCCCAGTTTCCGCTGCAGAATTTTTAGAGTAAAATACAGGAACAATACTTTCTCTCATCTGCAACCTCTATTTTTAACTCCCTGTCCTATAATCCTTCACAGTGAAGTTTCAAGGGACCAACAGAAGAAGAAAAAATCCTCTGCTTTTCTGCCACACAAAAATGAAGAAAATCTCACAATTTTTAACCTGACAAAAACATACCACAGCTAGAATGGGGAAACCCTTCTCTTTAAAAGAACCACGCAGGCCAGTCCCCTACCTCACTGTATTGCAAGAAGAGGAAACAAAAATAGAAAAGCATCTTTTTTCCTTAGCAAGTCTCTAGATGGGGACAAGTTGCTGCATATTTTCTGTGAGGAGAAAGATAAAAATCTCAGCTATTTAAGTCTGCGTGCATTTGTCTTCCACACAAAGCTGATAGCACTTTAGCACACATGCCGCGTACAACTCTATCCGCAATTAATGAGTACTTGCATCACAAGTACATTTAATAGGGAAAAGGAATCCTCTTCTACAGCGTTAGAGATTTGGGGAGGGGTGTGAGGGGGTGGTGGTGTTGGGGGAGGGTGTGGGGAAGAAATCATGCAGTGTACAACATTAACCAATTTACTGAAACTACCAGGACAGCTGAGTGGCACAGTGAAGACTTTAACTTGTGCAGTACTGGTGCCTTCACCTGATGCCAGCTGTGCTCCATGCTGAGATGTGTCCAGGAGGCTGCCAAAGCTTACTGTGCACCCTGGCCAGGGAGCAGGGCTACTCTGCTCCAGGCTGGGCTTGGATACATCCTTGGCCTTGTAAGAGACAGTGCCGCAGCAGGCAGACATCCTAGACTGAAACAGCAGAGCTGTGAGGAGTGTGAATCCAACTGCTCTCACAGTTCCTCTTGCCGTACCTTGCCTCTCGGTGCTGGTCTCCTGTCTGCCTAGCACACAGTTTGCTTATTCACTTGCTCATGCTCGCTCCTTCCTTTCCTCCCTCCCTCCAGCAGTGTCAGGGAGACAAGTGAAGGTTACAGTTTGGCATGTTTGTTTTTGCATTATTTATCTTGTAGAGGACAGAGTCAGACATCTAGAGGACAGTCTTAGGTCACATGTGAATCCTTCCAAATGGGACTCAATAGCACAACCAGCCAAGTAGAAAACAGACTTGGACAGCCCCATGGAGGGAGGCAGCATTTGGAAAGAGATGATGTGCATCTATCTGGCCAAGGTACCTGGCAAGACCACAGGTCTGTTTGTGACTCCACCTTCCCTCGTTTCTTCTCCTTCTTTTCCGAACACCTCTTAAAGTGGGTATAATCTTTTTTTTCACCCATAATTAAGAAGTTTTTCAATATTTTTACATGCTTCACATACACAGGGCTGCAAGGAACTGGGATCTCCCCTCCACCTCAATTTCTACCTCTCTTCCTGCAACACCTCCTGCAGACAGCAGCTGCTCCTGGGTTAGTTGCACACATCTGAGAGTAGCCAGAAACATCTCCTACACAAAGTTCCCTTTCCTGTTCCCTTTGAGGCTGCCCATTGGAAAGGCTGGTGCTGGAGTACCCCACAAGCAGTGCTGCTGCGGGTGGCCCTCAGCACTGTCTACTGGGGGAGCCTGGCACTCACAAATTAAGAATCCTTTGCTCACACATCTTCCAACTCTGTTTCTCTCTGACTCCTCCAGTATTTAATAATAAATAGCTATGCTGTACCCCAACAGAACAGAGATTTTATGCTACTTATTTTCTCCATATTTTTCAGCACATCTAAGTCTCCCTCAATTTCTTATTGAAAATGAAATTGGGACAGTTCTGCTTATACAGCTGGAGATAGTGATCACCAGTGTACAGAGACTGACTTATCAAGCAGATTCTTAATGCCATAAAATCAATGGGTTTAGAAATTCTATTATCTTGCCTCTGATAGAACGCACCAACTAAAGAAACTTCTCGCCCTTTTTCTTTTTTTTAAAAGCATACTTAAATATAGCATTACTGCTGTCCATAAACAAGCTTTCCCCATGGTCCTCTAGTGGATATTACACCAGAGAAAAGGAACAGACAGGCTGCATGGTGAAACAGAAAGGGCAGTTTCTTTCTGAGTTCTTCCAGCTATTCTGTTACAGTGATCTGAGGCTGCTGGATCTCTAGATTTGACAGCATTTCATACCATGTAGGGTGCAGGACTCTAAGAAAATTATTTCTGCAAGAAGAAAATGCAACAAACCCAAATATGTGGCAAGTGCAAAATCAGTCAAAGCTGCCTGAATGCCTAGAGGACAGTAGTAGATCCAAGTGAGTGGAGCAGGTTTGGTATGCATATTCATAGGTCCAAACATCCAAACAAGTAAAGAGAACATGGAAAAGAATATCTGTGTGTAAAACAGAGAACACAGAAATTAGGACACTGGCAAATAACGGGAAATGCTTGATACTGTAGTGAAAATCAAGCAGAACATAAGAACCAAGCCAGATAAGACATAAGGAGGGAATCAGATGGGACAGAATTTAAACTGCTGCAGCAGCTGGATGGAATATTAGGGACAAATCAGACATGAAATAAAATGATACTTGGGTGAGAGCCATTCAATGTGACACAAATGACTTGTTTTTATCTTATATTCAGCCTGCAGATACTGACTAGGCGAATCTTAAAAATTTGTACTAGGTCCCTTAAATTCTCCGAAGTGGTGTGAACAGAACCTAATTGAAAAATAAGTTTCTCCCTTCAGTCGTCTTCTTAGATTCCCCTTCACTTCTTCCCTTCACCCACAAAAAAAAAAAAAACCTCCATCAGAAAACATAGGTGGTGGCTTTGCATTTGGATAACAAATGTCCAAATCTGGAAATTATTTTTTTTAAGTTTGGCAACCTTTGGAAGAAAAAACCTGAAGAAATTGTTTTCACTCACTGTGATTCAGTATTGTCATTTGCAGCCTGGGGTTGCTGAGTCCTGCCTATCTATAAGGCTGAGTGAGATGTGGTGAAGGTGCAGTATAAGTGCTGTCATCCTCCATGTCACCTGAAAGAAAATGGACTACAGATAAGTTAATGCTTGGCTGTGGGTCATATCAGTGGAGACCCATCATACATGCTCTGAAGGAGTGTGATTTAATCATGGAATATATTCAAAAGGGAGAGGTGTTTTGACTCGATTAGCCTATCACAGTAGCACAGGGCTATAAATTGTTCTCAGGCAGTAAACAGCAATGGCTGATGTTGAAACACTGACTACTTTTAGCTAACAAAGGAGGTGTGAGCGTTTGAAGACTGGTGTTTCATGGAACAACCAAGCAATCAGCCAAGCAAGAAGACAACAAGAGACTGATCAAGATACATTTTTTGTTAGCCTCACAATCAATACATATAGAGGCATTTTCTGCAGACAGCTTGTGGAGTACCACTTGTATGTTATTTAGCTTTGATGTGTCTTACTGCATCTACATTAAAAATGCTTTGTGATCATGAGACTCGATTTCCACTTCTCATCCAGTCATGCAAATATTTATAAAAGAAAACTTTCATTGTTGGATTGCTCTGCCTGATTTCATTCAGAATAGAGGCAGTTTGGGTGGGGGTAGACTAGAGAGAAATCTATGAACAGTTAGAATAAAAATGAGACTGCCTCTAAGACTTCGATTTGTTCGACCAAATTGAACAAATCAAAATTGGGATCTGGACACCTTGCAGGCTTTGTAGAAACTCAGGCCCATGTCCTCTGTGATTAAATCCATCCCCTACTCCTTCCTGGAGATATCTTCTGAGCCGAGATCTGAGGGAGAAACCAGTCCCCTTGCATGAAAACATACAAGTTAAAAACGGGTCTTTGAAGAAGAGAATTTAAAGCAATGGACAACTTCTAAAGCAGAAGCAGTCAAACAGCAAGACCATTTGTTCCAGATATAATAACGCCTTGCCTTCCTCTCTCTTACCATCAAAAGCTTCTGTGTTTGTGGGAGAAAATCTCTCCCCCATCACCAGCCCAGTCCTTCCTGCCGTGAGGTCACAGCCCTGTCTTTGCGACACATCTGTCTGTTGCTAGGATAGTGTTTGTGCTTTCACAAAATCAGCACAGCAATGACTTCACAAGCAAGGTCATGGAGGAGCAGATGGGCTTGGGAGGAGGGAGCGAGACAGACCCCTTGTTTAAACACAAATAGCGGTGATAATTAATTAACCAAAGTAGCAGGGGAAATTATGAAAAACATGTGAAAGGTAAATGGATTTCTGTTTAGCTGTCTTTCCCAAGAGGCTAAATGTCTCAACTGCAGAAGGAAGATCTTTACAATGAACTAATGAAACAAGGACATTTTCTCTAGTTTCTTCAAGTGGAGGCTCCTGGAAAAAAAATATGAACAGAGCCTACACTTTGCCATCCTTCTGCCTTCCCTTCTCATCACCACTTGTTGACCTCAACTAAAAGATCAATATTTTCTATCAGAACCTTGAGTACCTATATCTTTTCAGCATACAAGGGCTGTAGTGGGAATAGACAATTATTTAGACAGGAAGTTTATTGTTCTGCAGTAGCTTAACAGCAAACACGCTCTGTTGATAAAGGAAGCTGTTACACATTTATTCTTCTAACTGCCAAAGCCAAAAGCTTGTCTTTGGAGTTGACCAAGGTGGTCTTTTTCTTCTTCAAACACATAACGTTTGCATGATAAGGAATGGGCAGCCCAGCTATGCCTCTACTTCCACCCATGCTTTTATCTTTTGCCATGGCAGTGCTGGTTCTGCTGTACACCTTCATGTTTTTGCCCAAGTCAACAGATTTAATTCCAAAACATGAAAAAGTAAGTTACCCAGGTAAGATCAAGGGAATCATCTCAATATGCAAGTGAATTCATGGAATACCTCTGAAGAACTTGGACAGCATTAAGTACAAAAGTTGTTCTTTCTTCATCATCCCTTCTCTGTACTGCATTTGTGTCACCCACATAGGTCAATATACATTCATCCATTTGAGATTTAAGGGGAAAGGGAGCATCTTGTCCATATTCTCTTCACTGTTTATTCTATGAACACACAATTCTGCCTGTCACCTTTTCAATGGGAGCAAAGACTCTTAAAAAAAAAAAGAATAAAAAAATTCTATGCTTACAAGAAGGGTAGGACACCTTACCAGAAGGTAAGGTGTTTTTGTGACTGACAGTTCTTTCATGCCAAAGAAGCCTGGAAAAGCAAAAACCCAAGAAATACCATTCAGACACATTAAAATGAGTTCAAGAGAACTTCTACAAGAAAAGTGATGCTTTCAGTAGGTTTTCTTCTACATACTGGACTCTGTCCATCCAGCAGTTCTATGTTTTCTACCAACACAGACATTGTCACATCAAACATAAGCACCTAGATTCACAGAACAATCATTGTGATTGAAAAGTGCCACTGGAGATAGCCTAGTCTGTCCGCTTTGCTCAGAGCAAAAATGGCTAGAATGAGTTGCTCAGAGCCATGTCCAATTTTTAACACCCTCTCCAATCATGAAGATCCCACAACTCTCTGAGCAGCCCATTCCAGTTCTTGAGCATCCTTTCAGTAATAATAAAAGGTTTTTCCTACATTTAAATGGAGTTTCCTGTATTGCAATTTGGGCCCACTGCCTCTTGTACCTTCTCTGCCTATCACCGAGAAGAGTGTCTCCAGTTTTCAATTCACTCTGCTTTGCACTTATCTAATCCATACATCATCAACTCGTCAGTGAGAATCTCATGTCAAAAGGTGAGACAGTGTCAAAAGGCTTTAAAAAGTCAAAACGAACAACATGATCAAGATCTCTGATATAATGATTCACTGAACTAATCATTGCATTATAAATCCATGCTGACTGTACCAAATTACTCATGTCCTTCAAGGGTCTGGAAATGGTTTCCAGGATTATTTGCTCCATCACCTTCCCAGGAAATAAGGTGTGGTTGAACATGCTGTAGTTCCCTACGTTTTCCTTCTTGCCTTTCTTGAAGACAGGTGACGCTCCCTTCCAGTTTTCAGGAACTTCCCTCAGTTACCAAGACCTATGGAAGTAATCTAGAGTAGCTTCACAATGACATCAGTCAAATCCCTCAGTATTCATGGAAACATCTGTCAGGTTTCATGGACCTGTCTGTATCTAGTTCGTTTAAATAATCTTATACTGCTCTACTAGGGGTAAATTGCCATTGTGCCAGTTTCCCACTTCTCTCAGAGGCCTGGGATTCCTGAAGGGAAACCTTCCTAGTAAAAATCAAGGTGAAGACAGCATCAAGTACTTTGATCTTTTCCAAATGTTTTGACACCAGGTCTCTGCTCCATTCAGTAATGGTCCCACATTTTCCTACACTGACCACACAGAGCGTTTTTATAGAAAACGTTGCTGTCTGCAGGGTTAAATTAGCTGATACTTATTTCAGGAGGAGCCCCACCTTCTACGTATCATGGTGAGCCATGCTGGTTACAGCTGTCTCCTTTATCAGCATTGGTAATACATGGTCTGGGGGTAAGTTACTGCTGCCTCCTATCAGATAATTAGTCAGTAAATCATTCAACCAACTACAAGGTATATAGCAAGGACAATGTTTCCAAACCATATTATCATCATCAGACATTTATAGTGCACTTTATCGCAAAGGATTCAGAAGATTTACATATATCCTGTAGAATAGTGACCTTTTTTTACACCTGCTGGTAAAGTGCAGCCCTCTTATGAGGGAGGTGTCTATGTTTTTTAAAGAGTCATGTTATGGAGTAAGCTTATCACAGGAAATTGTACAGATTACTTCTGTTTCTACTTGACATTTTTAAAACAGTTCAAGGAGAATAAGTGGTCTAAGGTGGAATTTTGCAAGGAGGCTGCAGCTAAAAACCAGTCTTTTCAGTTACAAGACAGTTATACCATGTTACAGGAACGTGACTTTTTACAGGGTTTGCAATTATAGTGCTAGAAAATAAAGTGGAAAATAACAGTTCTGCAATTTCTTCATGTTTCAAACTGAGTTTTTCTCCATCTCTTTGATACACTGCCGTCTAAGCACAACCAAATAACGCCTTTAATTTAAGCCTGATAGGCTTAATGGGACAGCTCCCATGAAGCCACCAAGAAGAAGTAAGAGCCTCAGTCCTTTTGTGGTTTTGTTAGCTTTGGTCATAAAAGGAGATGGAGCAAAATCATTGTGTGGCTCTGGCACCTCTGCCAGTTGGATTTAATTGAGCAATACTGATCTAGTGATGAAGTGGGAACAATGCTAACATTTAATTCTTGCAAACAGGCGACATCCATGACCAGATATCACTTTTATGTGAAACACATGCCCTCTTATGTCATATTACTTTAAAATCACAGAATCAGGCAAGCATTTATGTTGAAAAAGACCTATAAGTTGATTCAGTCCAACCGTAAACCTAACACTACCAAGTTCCACTAAACTGTGTCCCTAAGTGACACATTTACACATCTTTTAAATACCTTCAGGGATGGTGACTCAACCACTTCCCTGGGCAGCCCATTCCAATGCATGAGAGATCTTTCAGTAAATATTTTTTCCTACTATACATCCTAAACTTCCCCATGCCATTTAAGGACATTTCCTCTTGACCTTTTGTCCTAGTTAGGACAGTTGGGACTGATTCATCATTGGATGGGTGTAGCCCAAAACTGTGTATTCTATAGCCCTCCATGCCATTTCCCAGAAACTGTTGTCAGTAGAGGCCTGCGTGGTGCCCCCCCCCCATGCTCCTGTCCTCATGCCCTTTTGTGGAATTCCCTGACTGAGCACCCTCACACCCTTTTATGGAATTCTCCACTCTGAGGGAAGGATTGAGCATCCTTTTATGGAATTCCTCGCTCTGAGGGAGGGGCTAAGCATTGCTGCCTGAGCTGGAGAATATATAAACCTGGAGTTTCAGAACCTTTCCACTCTCTCGTGGGATCCAGAGGAGGACTGCAGCTCACCGCTCTCAGCCGGACTGAGACCACCACCCTCAACTGAACTGCAATCACCACTTTGGCCGGACTGCAGCAGCAGGTTTTTTCCCCTCTCCCTTTGCTTTGGACTCAGGGGGGGCCCAGGTAGCACCGTTTTGTTTGTGCCCTGGGGTGCTGGGTTGTACATTTGGGCTTTGTGGATTAGGGCCGGTTGCTTGTCCGTGTGGTCGTACTTATTGTATTATTTTATTAAATTGTTATTCTGATTTGTAATCTCTCTTTTGAGTTGGGTTGGTTTCCCCTGCTGGTTAACTTTTAAACCAGCACACCTATCTCTTGTTACCTGGGAGAAGAGACAGAACCCCACCTATCTACAACCTCCTTTCAGGTAGTTGTAGAGAGCAATGAGGGCTCCCCTGAGCCTTCCTTTCTCCAGGCTAAACACCCCTAGCTCTCAGCTGTGCTTGTGCACCAGACCCTTCACCGGCTCCATTGCCCTTCTCTGGACATGCTCCAATATTGTTCTTGAAGTGAGGGGCCCAAAACAACAGACTATTTGAGATGTGGTCTCACCAGTGTCAAGTACAGGGGGAATATCCTAGTCCTGCTGTCATTCTAGGGGAATGACAATAGTGCTGAGGAATTTCTCCTTCCCAGTAGCCAGATCTCATTCAAGTCCTGATTCCAATAGTTATCCCAGGACTCTTTTGGAAGGGAAAGATCTCCCAGGATGTAAAGGAGCTCAGTTTTGCTGCTCTGCTACAGGCTTTCTCATCTTGGTTCAGCTGCCCACATAGAAGTCGTCTGACTTGCCTTATTGCAAGTAAGGTATCTGCACAAGGCTGGCAAATATGAAATAATATATCCTCTATTCTGAAGCAGTCAGGATATCCTAGGGCATCTCAAAAGGTAGCAGATGATTTATGGTGTGTCCGTGGTAGTATTTCAGTTCAGAGTGTAAACGTGCTAATGAAGAGAATCATCAGGTTATCCCCACTGCCCGAGTCTGGATTGTGGAGCTGTCTAGACGGGCACAGACTGGATTTTTTTCTACTGAAAATACAATGTACATCATAGGTACTCCACTTGCTAATGGATATTCAATTCCCAGCTAGATCTAGTTCAAAGCAACCTTCCTCAAAAGTTTTACAGTCAGGTCCTCTGTCCTGATGTTTCAACTCTATAGATCTGCTTTTACAGGTCTACATTATTCCTAATGCAGATACAGGCAAGTCACTAGTCCAACTCCTCATCTAGACTATCCTAATTACAAACTGGGATAACTGTTCTGGTCTAATCACGGGTAAGTAAATTCAAGAATACAGGGTGCTCCGATACTGCTGGAATCAGAGATGTGTGTGAAGGGAACAGGAACTGGAAGAATCATCAAGTAAAGAAATGCAGTTAAATCAAAGATTCAAATTTCCATGTATGCCTGAACAGGTCCTTAACAAGGGCAAACATATTAATAGTGGCAGTCTCACTGCTGACATCAGCATCACAACTGTGCTGCTCCCCATGCCCTCTCATGCTTCCAATAATCTTTAATTGCAAATGACAATGTCCTTGATGTTAAAAAGAACAATATTTATTGAGAGGAGAAGTAGTTTTTACCTTGTGCTTACCAAAAATCATGTCTCTTTCACTGGTTTCCCTTCCCTGATCCTCATCCACTTTCCTCTTGAGATATAGCTAGATGCATGCACACTTCCTCCTCATAGAAGAAAACCTGCTATTCCCTCTAGCTTTTTGCTAGCCTAAATTGAAGTTTTCCAAGCAGAACTAATACCACTGACTTGTAGACCAGTCCCATTTCCCTTGTGTCACTATTATGTGGGAAGGCTGAATGAAGAATGGCCAACTAAATATGACTGCCAGAGTTTTTTCAGGTAAAGAGAAACCTCACTTTCTTTTGCCATTATCTTCATGTGCGTTGTCATCCTCTTCTCTCCCTCCCTTTACTATGGCAAGTCCACTGAATCACAGCTTGGAAAATGCATTTTTTTATTTTTCTCTCTATTTTTTGCTCTTCATCTTCTAGAGCTATAAAATTATGTTCAAGTTCATTTCTAGGAAAGTATAGATCTATTTTTCCTAAAAAACTACTATGAAATGCTCAATATATTGAGGTTTATTCCAGAGACCTCCTGAAATAAAAAGAGAGCTACAGAATCGGGGTTTCACAGCTGGGCATACAGTGTAGTATATACAAACCCTCTTTAGAAACAGGCAATGGAAGAACACTTGTTCAATCCCACCAAACACACCCTACTGGCAGAGGGCAGAGGTGATAGCAACCAGAGAAAAAGGGCTTCTAAGGGATGCAGTAGAAGCTCCTTGGAAAAACAACATGAAAACGACACTCCAAAGACCTGAATTCCTTCCTTCATCAGAAATTAAATAGCGGAAGGGATGAAAATCCTTTTGGAGGATGCCCCAGGAACAGAGGCTTCAGGTCTGTTGTGCTTCAATGTAACCTTTTTCTTCAAGGAACGCTTCTCAGAGATGCTATACAGTCATTCCCATGTTTGGTGGAATGGAACAGTTCAACTGCCCCTGTAGCCTGCTTTTCCCATTCAAAAAATCCTAGGGGTGACTTCTGTGCACACTAGTGCCATGCAAAAGCAAAGTAGTGACAGGCTTGTCATGGCTACACCAGGACAGCTGCAAAATTCCCTTGTTACAGTTCCCTACAACCACACACAGACAGTGTCTTTGAGGTCAAGAATAAAACCCCTCAAAATGTTTGGCAAAGCAAATAACTGGCACTGAAGCTTGAGACTATGAAACAGCTTTGCTATAAAGCCCTGATATGTTCAAATCAGGAAGATACAAAACCTGATCAAAATAATAGCTATATGTGCAGTTTCTCTCTCTGCTGTTAAAAAGTGTAGAGAATAAAAACAAAAGAGAAGGGGAAAATACATTTAGATAATTAGCTTTCGAATCCTGTCTGTTTGGGTGGCTTTTATCACAGTTATAAGTCTGTCTCTGTACAAGCAAAGAGATTGGCTATTAATGCTATAAAGTATTTTTCATTACTGAGTACTCAGGTTTTGTTGCAATCCAATACTAAACTGTTACACACCTTCCTGTTGACCAAGAAAGACTGTGATTCAGCTTCCTAAATATAGGCAGCTGATGCTATCTTAAGGACTGTAGGGTGTCCTGCTTGGGTGTCCTGAATAGCACAGGCTGTATGTTAAATGTTCTGGCCTTCAATGGATATCTCAGATACCACAGAGTGTGTAAACCAGTTACAAGATACCTGAACATAGGTAGCCCAGCCACCCATGTACTGACTCAATTGGTTCAGAAGCTCCAGAACACAGCATTTTTTAACAATATCCTACACTAATCATTCATTCATTACCTATGGAGAAGAGAGGAGAATATTTACCATTAAACTTAGTATATCATGAGGCTTTGGGTTTAGGGAGAGTGGACAGAAGAAACTGGTGTGTCCAGGAGGGTCCAAACTGGGTGGTGCACAGTTGTGCATTTTTTCACACCACAGCTTAAAATTCAGGTAACACCGGTTTAAAAGGCAGAGCTCTTTAGCTAACCTTATACCCTCAAGTAATCCAAAATGTCAAATTACTAGAGTCCAAGGATTATAGAAGAGCAAAAGAGTAGGCTATGAAGAATTACAGAAGGGAAGCTTGCTTAGGCCAGAAGGGCTGCAAGGGTCAGCTCCCCAGTATATGCCCTTTAGTGTTGCTAAATCAGTTTTCAGTTCTTGGGGTATTCTTTTCCTTTTTTCATGGGTGGTCCATAGACAATCTGTGTGAAAGTACAGTTTTCGTGGGAGTTTGGTTTTTTTTTTGTTGCTTGAGGGTCTTTGTATGAATGCTTCCACAGCCATGACTGTGGTAGCTGTGTGCTCTTCTGTTCAATTCAGTATTTGTGGACATGAGAATGTTTATGTGTAACCACATGTGCTCTGCTTTCACTGCTAGGATAGATGCACGCATTTATATTGGGAAAAAATATCTCCCCCTTATCCATTGGTGTGTTGCAGGATTCAAATCCAGCAGCAGGAGGATGCAGATTCCCCCTGCCTCTCCTCCTCCTTCCCTCCTGTCACTCAGATGATAATGATCTGTGTTGTGGGCATTTGCTGGAAAGCTTTAACGTAACCATTACTTTTAGGTTGCTGGAATTGAGGTGGGCATCGAGTACTCCAATGAATACAAATTAGCTCAGATCCAAGAAAACTCCATTTTGTCTAATCTTTGCTAAGCAGTAATCTGGGAGGCACCTTGCCTGCTCTCATTTTGTATGGGAGAAGAGCAAGCACACCACAGTGCACATTACTGAAGTCTGGATTGATCTGACCTGTTCATATCCCGAGGTCTCCTAATCCTTCTCTACCTCAATGGCTATAATCTTTCCAAGGAAGTAATATTCACAATGAGACAACTCCACCTACCCATTACTGGAGCACAAGAGGCAAAAATTTTTTCGACCTTATCGAGTCCAGAAACATGTGCTCAAAATAGATATAAATCCAAGCTACAAGGTTGGGAATTCTGTTGGAAACTTCTCCAAGTTTCAGATGGAGAGGCTACATTTGAACCCATAGATTAAGCTTGCTTATTTAAATACAGAAGTTTACAGCCTCTTTTTAAAAGAGATGATGTAGAGAACATGAAAAGATGACAGAAAGTTAGGATTTTGTTTTGTTCAAATGCACTTGGGTATTGATGGTGCCAATTTTGCATATTCTGTCTCATCACATGATAACACCCTTGAATGATAGCTCTCTTGCAGTTCCTGCATTCCAGATAAGGAACAAGAAAAAGGATGTTCATGCAACAGGAGAACATATCAGGAACAGAAGAAAGAAAGACCTAGGGAATGAGGAACGTATTCTCTTCGTGGTCTAGAAGTGTACAAATAAAAGGATACTTGTCAAAAGTAAAGATGTGCAAGACCTTGTAAAGGATGCTTATTATCAAAAGGAGTACAAATATTCTTTGGCCATATTAATAACAGGACAGTAAAGTAAAAATACGTAGGAATGCAGTAAAGACTGAATATAATCTGTGCACAGACTAAAAAAATAAAGACTTGGCTTAATTTTTTTTTAATAGCAATGGTGATATTGAGTGTGGGACAAAGGCAGTGTAGCTAATGAGAATGAGAAAATGGAAGTAAACTTCAAGATAATGCTGCACTCAAGAAGGTGGAACAAAACTTCCACCCCAAAATGTTTAAAAAGCTGATAAGGGATATTATAGGATAAGCTGCAAGAATCTCAATACACCTATCAATACAGAAGAGTATTACATGTCTGCAGAATACCTGATTTAAAACATTGAAATAAGTAAAAAACGAGAAGGGGATCTGGGCAAATACAGAGTTAGTTATATGATCCTGGAGGTAGGCACTGCTCTGGAATACATGCAGAAGCAATTAAAGACATCAAGGTAAGCGGAAAATAGGATAAAATGCATTATGGCTTTTCCGAAAGCTCAAAAAAGCCTGACTGCCTTTTCTGATAACTGATTTTTTAAACAAAAGAAATGCAGTAAAGACTAATCTATCACAATTTAAGTTGAGCATTGGATACAGTGTCTTATATTGGTTTATTACTTAAGATGTAAATGATGGCATTAGTAAAGATTTTAAGGCAAATAAGAAATTGATGAAAGAGATGACCACTGGTCTGGCTGAAAGAGGAATTTATTAGTAGAGCTCCTCAAGATGTGAGACCAATTTTATTTAATATTTTCATGATTGATCTTAACATAAAAGTAGGATAGTGCTACTGAAGCAGACCGATGACACATAGTTGGAAAACACTGTCAATGCAGTGAGAGCAAGATGTATAAACAAAGAATTGTCTCACGTTGAGGACTGGTCAAATAGAAATGAGAAAAGTAAAAAGTGCAAGGTCAGGCACTACAGCAAAACTTTCTCATGCAAGTTGGGAGCTCATTAGTTGGAAAGAACAGTGGAGCAGACAGACTTGGGAGTAGTAACACCTCATGGGGTGACTATGTGCATTGACAAAGTAATGGAGATGTCATTATAAAAAGCACTGGTGAGATCTTTTCTGAAAGAGATTTGAAAAGATCTTGCTCTGGTTTTGGTTTGAACCGCTCTGCTTGGATGAGCGAGGGCACAGAAATTTCACATCAGAAGGTCGCTAAAATAGCTGATTTTATTTTTCATTTTCCAAACTGCTTCCTCTATCAGGAGGAGATGTTGCTGGGTCTTCAAAAAAACTTAATTATACAGGGATGTTTTTTCTCTCTTTTTCTCCATTTGTGTGAGAATTTCCAATGGCAAGAAACAATATGGCATCACAACCTCCACTGGTTCTCTACTAATTTACCCTGACTAGGAATCTGATCCTTCTTCCTTTTCTCCTGATGAGGAAAACTGCCTTTTCACCCATCCCAGTAACTCAGGTCTTTCATTTAGGCCACCACTCCAGTCCTTGTTGCTAAGGATGAAGAGATAAACTCTACAAAAGCAGCACTGAAAGAGAAATCCTTGATAAACAAATCTTGTTGCATGAATAGGAGAACATGTAGTTCTCATAAAAATGGTAATTAGAGCCCAGCTGAGGAAGCTGATTTTTCCATAATAATAATAATAAAAATAAAAAAAAGTCTCCAAGAGCATTCATTGAGGGGGAAGTTATATTTGCCAGCATTATTACTGTTATTATTGTATTACCACTAATAACGATGATAAGGCTCTTGCTAAGGGACAGGACCTTCTGTGTAACTAAGTAAACATGCCTAAAAAGGGTTCCCCTTAAGGCATGTCTTCAATTAATAAAGATGACTGACAGATCAGCTTACAGCCCGCTGCAAGGTACCAGCTGATTGCCTCTCTCTAGTAACTGTTCAATGTACTCTTCCCTTACCAGTTACACTGGTGCAAAATCATTGACCTCTGCCATGGAATGACAAAGCAGCTGGCATTTGCATAGGCAGAGGTTTCCTGGTCCAGCCCTATTTTCTCACATACCCTGTCTTCCTACCCCTATCTTGTCCATCAACTTATTTGTTCCCTCCCTCCTAGCCCCAGCACAATGGCTGCACAAGGCACCACTGTTAATTTTGACAGAAAATGGTTTGATGATGCTAGGAAAATAAATTGATCAAACCTTCTGAACAGCAGCCATGGGAAAAAAGGAACACCCATTTCACATTGACCTCTCCCTGTGCTTAAAGAAAACTCATAAGCTCTCAGCATGAATTAGCATGGCCTCATTATAAAAACAGAATTGGGGTCAGAAGAAACTAAAATGGGTAAGGGGAAAAAAATCCCATCAAAAGTAACATCTGAGACAGAAATGCCCTAACTGGGGAAGGTAAAAAAAGTAAAGCTTCAGAGGAAAGGAAGAGGCTAGAGGTAGAAGAAAAGCAAGCACAGCTTTCTTTAAAAAAAATAAAAAAAGGTAAAGCACCCACAAAGCTGCAACAGCTTTGACATCATACTGGACACTCCTGCAGAAAAGAGTTTATGCATTTTCATCCTTCATGAATTGCCATTTCCAACCCATTTGCCGTCATTCCTGCCACATGGCCTTGTCAAGCCATCGCTGTTTGATGGTCTGTGGAAAAGATGGGCATCTTAAAAGACTTCAGTTGCATAGTCTGAATTCCAAGAAAAGAAAATGTAAATGGCAACTGCACTGTTGGCATTTAGTGTAGAATATATTTCACAAACATGACATCAGTCTGTACTGTAATGGTGCTGATCCCCAGCTATGCTGAAACTTCCCTGTAGGGAAACAAAGCAGCCCAGTGCTGGCATCGGTCACCAGCAAAAAACCCAGCAGCTAACTACAAAAACATGTCTCATTATGCTGCCCTGTCTGCACACTTAGCTGCAAAAAGAAAGCACCACAGGGTCCTGTTGTCAGTTCTCTGCCCAGTTTGCCATGGAGAGGGAGTGACACAGCTGAGGTCCCCGGCGAGGGCACCTGTGCAAGTGCAGATGCTTTCCTGACAGCTCTCCCTGCCTGGGGAGCTGGACAGCTGTGGTGCAGAAGCCTTTCTTGACGGCCTCTCTACTCACACACTGTGCTGCTGCTTCTGCCTCCACTGACTTGGAGAAAGGTACGTACCTTGGAAAGGAGCCCTTTGTTATTCTCCACGTTTTCTGGAGCTTTACATCCCATCCTCAAAAAATCAATGCCAGTTTGGCATCTACTCTAAATTCTCCCTCCCACCTCTGTCCATGGCCGGCACACCCAAGCCTTGGGTCTGTCCCCAGGACACACTTAGGAGCAGATCATGGTGACTGTGTAGGCAGGAGGATGAAGCACAATGTGCCTTTCTCAGCATTGCAGGCAAGCATGAAGGCAGTGTCACTGTCTACTCTGTGGCAGTTTAAGAGACTAGTTCTGACTTAGAGAAAAAAGGAATAATGGTAGTTATGAAAGTTTCTTCCACAAGAATAAAGCCCAGAATCAGCCCCACTCATTCAATTTTCTGAGAAAGAAACACAATACATAGGCTCTGATATTTTTTTCCCATCTCTACCAGAGACTTGTGAGCCCCTCTCCCAGGCCTCTTGGCCATCCAGCCTGTTTTTCCTTTAATGCAGAGAAAGGCTGTGGCTTGCTGTCACAGGGATAGCACAGCTCTATTCACACTGGGTTTTGTCACACTGCCTTCACCCTGACAGGTGACAGGGATAGAAAAGCAGGAGGAATAGAAAGAAGATGGCAAGGCAGGAAATGTTATAAACTAATTGAGTCAGCAGCCTAGATCTGTTGATTCACTCTTCCCCCGCACCCTCATAAATTATTTTATTTTATTAATTTTGCCTTGGGGGGGAAAAAAAAAATTAAAAAAGCTACATGAAAGAAAACAACAAATTGGACCTTGAGTTTATTTACTTCAATACTATGCCCGATCATTCTGACCCTTAAATCACCCTGCTGCAAGCAGCAGGGCCTTCCTAACATCAATATTAATGCTCCTTGCTCCTGGCAGTGGCTAGTGGAGGTGGCATTTCATAATTCAGATGCAAAAATTAAAAGGCAAATTTGAGAGAGAAGGAGTAGGGCAACTATATTTGCTCAGTCTGCTGACTAAAACCCCTCAGTGAATTCTACAACTGTCTCCCATTAGCAAAGGATGGGAACTCAGGTGTGATTTGAAAATTGCTTCCCATACAGAGTAAGAATATGGGTTTGAAAACTAGAAGTCAGGCTAGTCAAATACCTGAAGCAGTGTCATCTAATCTCAGCAAGGGCTAAATACAACAATATTCATGTTTTTGGTGTTGGTTGCTGTAGGATATGGCCAGCACAGAAGAAATTACTGTTGTGGGGTATGATGTAAGTGGCAAATCTACATTGATAAAGGTAGCCTCAAAGATTGAAAAAAAATAATCTATCATCTTTCTCCAAATGCAGGATGCTTGACTAAAAAAAATATTTCTTTAAAAAAACCACATTGTAATTTTTCTTTTCCACTCTCTCCCTTCCTTTTAATATAAATCTCCTCTGTCCACCTTTCCACCCAGAAGGGCTAGAAACTTTCTTTGAAAAGAAAATAACAGGAGGTTGGATTTTCATGTAATAACATGTCATCAAGTGCTGTGACTTTAAGAAATATACCAACTATAACAACACTCTTGAAAAAAAGCCCCAAAATTGGCACCATTTCTAGGTCTATGAGTCACAGGGTCCAGACACAACTCAAACAGGTATTTCCGCACCCTAGCCCACAAAGCCTTGCGTTATTTGGAGGGGAATGCTGATCCAGTTCTCAAAGCAACATAACTGCCTTAGTGTGGCACTGCTCTAGAGGCTGGTGCTGCCTGAGAGACCAGCAGGGCAGTCCTGTGGGGCTTGTGGGCCCTGGGTTAGGAGGGCAGAGGGGTCTGGGGATTGCCACAGGTGAGCGTCAGCTGCATTGAATGTGCAAGCCAAGGCAGAGCACCAGAGTAGTCTGCAGTTCACAATCAAGGGGTGCTGCCAGTGAGATATAGAGGGGGCAAGGATGCTGTAGGAAGGTATGATAATGTCTCACAGTGGAGGTTCTGTAAAACATCATTTCCCATGGAGTAATGTTTGGATACCTGAGTCTAATGATGGAGTTAACAGCCCTTATTTGCACAACCTCACATTCGCACACAGTGGTGCATAGGATACAAATCAAACCTCTGTCTACTTACAGCCAGGATCCAGGCTATTAGGACACAGCAAGCAGCAGACCAGCCAGGATCATAGAAAGGAAAACATTTTATCTTCCAGCTCTCTATACAGTACCAAGAGACATGTTTTGCACCAAAAGGCTTCCTCCCCTTTCATCATTTTCTGCCCTTGTTGTCAGTGCAGTCTGGCCCAAGAGAAGTGACTTTTAATACTTGCTGATGCTTTGTTGTTTAATCAGATGGCCACTGGAATCAAGGTTTGCTGGTTGAAGAGGCAGCTGAGCAGGGACTTTCAGAGAGTAGAAATGTCAGTTGACCTCTTGGGAGACATCCCTAATCCATCTAGAGCTTCTTCAGACACTCTTAATGATTGTTTTGTATTTAAAATGGCCGGGGAAAACGGGGTGCCTTTAAAATAAAAAATAAATTAAACCATTGGAATGAGAAGAATGTATCTGCTAAGCTGCTGACAACCCATCTGTCTGAATTTCACCTAGCACTTCGCACACAGAAGAGGGAAGCAGGGCTAAATGCATTTAAAGTCTGGTACAGATGTGAGGGAGTAGATGCAGATATTGAGTGAAAAATAGCACAGATCACTCCTCTTCCTTACCAGCCACATTTCTAGGAAGCATACAGTGCTCCTGACTTTATGGCATACACTTTACTTCCAACCCTTAGTCATCCCCAACTGTTTCAATGCACCTCTGCCTGGCTTCTAAGCATTTCTGTTACCTCAGTCCCTACTGAGCCTCTTCTCTGCTGCTGCATCTGATGCAATGGTTGTGTAAAATGGCAAAAGTGCTTACTAAAAACCAAGCATGCACCAGAAAGATTTCCAGGTCTGGCTTAGAACAATGTCAAATTATGGCTGAAATACAAGCCAATCTAACCCAGAGGATCTCACTAAAACTTCTGAGTCGAAATTTCAATTACACGGCAAACAAAGAATGTAGCAACTGACATTCCTGGTGCTAGAAACTCACCACTTTAGTTTCTACAACAGTAAAAACCTATTGCGGAATCGTATTTTTCTGGGCTAGTAAATAAGAAGTAACAGCAGTCATGCAATCTGTGGCATTTTTCCTGTTAAGTCAATTCTGGGCTTAGATCTCTATATATTTATCATATATATTAAAGAAACCCTACTGCCCTAATAATTAAGCTAATCATACTATCCTCTACACAAAGTTGACAGTCCCCTTGAACACTACATTTTAGCCATGGTTAATTTTACAAATGCAAGGAGTTTGCTTTTATGAAAGAAAGTGAAAATAAATGGCTCTGTGATACAGACAGGCATTATGATTCCTGTACTATAAATGAAAACTGAGGCACAGAGATTTTATGATTTGCAAAATGAATGCACAAAGTCTCTGTGGCTGCACTAACCTTGTCTTAGCCACTGGAACAGATGTTTCCCCCTCTTGGCATTGTGTAGGTATTGTGACACTGGACATATCTTCCTAATGAACCACAGAGGCAGAAGCCCCTACTTCCGCACTTATTACAGAGCTCTGACCATTTTCTCAAAGATTGGAGATGTAAGATGGGTCTTGTGACCTAGTTCTAACTCACTGCATTACACGTTTACCTCTTTGCTTTCTTTGACCCCATTCTCCTTCCCTGCTTGTGGGAATACGTGTTTTCAAAGGGACCTTTCTTTCTGCTGCTCACTAGCGAGGAAGAGCAGTGAAGAATATCACTTCAGATAGGAGACAGGACTGAGCAAAACACCATCCAAAATGGTACCCACCTGAAAGCATGGCCAGGAGGACTTAATAAAGATGTGAATTCAGCCTTTTAACTCTAACCAATGGGTATCAGGGACACAAATTTCAATGCAACAAAACTCCATGCCAATTTTTACATAGTGCTACCCTCTGCAAAATAGCAATCACAGGAAGAACTGCGTTCAATTGTGGTCCATGCAAAGAATCCCCTGTGAACAGTCAGGCTCCTGAAAAGCTTTGACAGAGGACGGCCAGTGAGTTCATCTCTTTACAACCCAGTGGCTCAAAGAGACATCTCTGCCTTCAGTCAGCACTCAGATGTACCGCAACGTTTCCCTTTGTGAAACAGAATAGACGCCTCCAAAGACAGCGAGCATTGTCCATGCAAGCATAAAGCAATATTTGGACATGCTGAATGGCTTCCTAAGATGAGAAAAAGTGCTGAAGAAACACTAAATTATGACAGATGGGAGCCCTAGAAATGCAACTACCCCCAAACTGGAAAATGAAAAGCCAGCACAAAGGGCAGGCATAACAATAGAATTTAGGCATAACGAAATACACGCCATTTAATGTGGAGTGCACTGAAGCTTCGATCCATAAGTCAAAATCCTAGTCATTAAATAGCCTCATTTAAAAAGTTTTAAAGCAATTAAAATAAATTAGAAACTTCACAGGAGGACGAAATCACTGAAAAGGATAAGAAGCACTTTATGCCAGGCTCTGCTTCTGACAGTGTCATGCCCATGAGGCCAGATTTTTATTTGAGAAGAGCTCAGGGCCAGATTTTCAAGGGCTCTGCACCAATAATTAGGGACAGATTTTTCCAAACTGTTCAGCTTCCATTATCCAAATAAAGGCCAGATACACCAAAGTGTTCAGGGTCCAGCAATTCCTACTGTGACAGTTACAGACACAACATGGCCCGCTTTTTCAGAAACGTGACCATTTATTTCACTGTCTGCCAAGGGAGGCAGTGGCCTATTTAAAGGCCATCTTCTAGGGTTTTTTGCATCATGTTGGAAGTGGATGATTTTTAAGTCCTAGTAACAGTGAGAAGGCCCCAACTTTGCCAAGTCAGAGACAGCATAGTCTTAAAAGATAAGTGGAACAAGACCCGCTGCATTTACTCTACTTTCCCTAATTCCTGCTCAAGAGACATCATCAACCTCCATACGAAGCACTTCAGAGCTGACTGCAGAAGCAAACTTGTGAAATTATAATGCTGCCTCCAGCCATTTTGCAAAGCTAGATACATCATTTGTAGTACACCAGAGTAGGAATCTTTCTCTGAAAGAGAAAAATCCCTTAGCAGTGCTGCTAACAAAGAAGAGAACACAATAGGACTTTTTCAGCTTTTAAGCTGGTAATAGCTCAACTTGGAAGTGAAACAGACTGAGGTGACCCTACAGCCAGACCACAGACCACCAGACTTGAAAACTGTGGGGAGTTTGTTTCCTCTCAGATCATCCTAAAATGGATGTTGCTATCCTTCCTAGTGCCAAAGTCTTTTGGATCAGGGCTGTTGTACGTACAGGAGGTGGTGCAGAGGAGCAGTACTTCGCAAATCCAAACCCTGTAGCTCAGCAATGCTTACTTGTCCGCAAACTGTGGACTTTCAGAGACAAACTTTCTAGAGAAACGTGGGATTCTTTCCCTCTAAAGTAATTTCTGTTCTTTCTGGAAGCAACATTGGTGAACTTCTTCAGTATTTTACACATCTGTAAAGCAGAACAAACCAATATTCTCAGAACACTGCACACCCACTAATACTTAGCACTATACCTGCCCAAGGGAGTTAGTGACCAGTGCCTCCATATAGACCACTCCAGAGCAGTGATGCTCTAGCAAAAGAGTAAAAGTGAGGTTCTAGCTCTAAGGAAATGCAGAGTGCCTTTCAAACAGTGAGAATACCCAAGAATTTGTTACCTGGAGTTGCTATGGGAGCAATGGAGTGCCTCACGTTAGTTCCAACTAGGACTGAGAAGCAGCTGCAATACACTAGAGAGCGAGTGGAACAGGAGACTTCAATGAACAAACCACAGTTATATGCAGGTAGGATTATGGAAGAAGTCTGGGCTGACGCCTATGGATGGTTGGTAAGATGCATAGAAAAGCCAACACACCAAAAAGGTCAATTTTCGCTGATCTGCAGTGTTCACAGCTATGTTTTCTTAGTCAAACATATGAGCTATGGAAAATACTCTCACTAGCAACCAAACAGCTTAGGAGTCCTTCATCACATTTACTTTCATTAGACCTGAAGCCTTTTCTACCTAAAACAGGATAACGAGACCATCTAAGTTTCTTAAATGCTCTCTGATATTTCTGATTTTTTCTGTCTCTGTCTTCTAACACTCATTTAAAACAACCAGAAGGAGTGGGGAGCAAAAAGTGCTCTGTTTTTTCCTGATACTTATGTCTTCCATATCCATTTTTACCAATGAGAAATTAAAATCCACTGCCAGTACAGCACCATTAAAACATCTCACAGTTACAGCTGGACAAGGCAAACTGGGTACCTCAGAGCATGAGAGGACAAGAACTTAAGTATTTCAGTGCTCCTAGTTCACCAGTGGTTCCGTGGTAGCTAGATATCGTTGCTATCTAATCATACATTTGATGACCTGTAACAGCTGGATTTGAGAGCAACCCATTTAGTGCATTGCAGAGAGAAATGCAGGGCACTAAAGAAATTGCTGCCAAAAAAAAAAAATCTCAGAAAAGACAAGCTGAAGCTGTAAGTTTTTACTTGTAAAACTGGCTCCAGCAATTTTCTCCAGAGTAAAGTCAAGTGGGGCAGTAAGAGGAATGTGCACCTTTACTGCTCATTGTGATACAAAGAGAACGTATCTCCCCTTGGAATTAAATGTTTGCAATTGTATACTACAGAGTATATTATAGCTTAGTAAAGTACACCACAGAGAAGCATTGTGACACATTCCTGTTAGACCCAGTTTCAAAAAAAAAAAAAGTAAAGGAAAAAAAAAGAAGGGGGGGGATAGAAAAAAAGAAATTAATTCAATCTGTGCTGTCCAGGTTTGAAAGGAAATCTTTTCTTCTGCATTGCCACCTTCATCCATTGTAACTGCACCAGATATCCCTAATTTCCTTCACCGCAGAGCAGCAAGCAGGTGCATAGCAGGATGTGTATTAAACCACACCGTCCCTACTTTATGCTGCCTGTTCCCTGTGGGGGCAAGATAATTACATCCAACCTAAGAAAACATCAATATTTTATTTTTAATGAGCTGGGCAGACCCAATTATCTCAGTAGGCTGTTAATAAGTGAAATTGTGAAGTACGGCTGCAGCTTTGATGGAAACAGAGTCATCTCTAAAATGGGGATTTCTGACACACAGAGTGTTAAATAAGATGCCAGACTGCTGGAAGTTAGTCAGAGAAAGACTGTTTAAGAAAGAAAATTTGCCTTAGTAGCATCTCTCGGTATTCAAAGATAATAAGCAAAACCCAAAGAATCGTCATATCAGCTTAAAAATCACAACTCCTGAAATAATAATGTATAGTGTTTTTCAGTGCCATTCTGATTCTTCATGTTTTGTGTTTCATATAATAAATTTTTCTTCCCCCAAACAGCGATAAGAAATGTCTCTTTACCTTTTTTTTTTTTTATTAGAAGCAAACATTCTCGTGGAAACATGAGACAATAGAAAATAAGATTTAAGATTAAAAAACTAAAAGGTAGGACAAGACTTGCCATCATTGTGTGGTGGACTGAACCACACATTAGCAGGGAATGGCCACTTTTCTCTTTAGTATTGCAAAAGGTTTGGTTCAGGAAGCACATTAATCTGTTGTTCTTCCCTTCCCTCTCTTGCTGTCCCCCTCAGAATATGCCTTTTTCATTCACATGTTAAAAAGCAGATAGAATATAAGAAGATCTCAAAAGATCAATGGATGAATTTTCAAGAATACTCAAAACTTATTTACCATATAGCCAACAATAGCAACTGGAGAGAGAATTCAAAATGTGATGGAAAAATACAAACATACCTCCTCCCTCAAGATTCTGCTTGCAACTGAACTCTATCAGTACAGAGAGCCTAGCTACACTTATAATTCAAATTTTATTTTCGTATTTAAGCTGAATTCCAGGTTCAAAATGGAAGGAAGATAATTTATTCACTAAGCTACATATTAGATATTAATCATCAAGTGAAATCTATAAGCACTTTGTTTCCTCCTGAATCTCAGCAGGTATGTTCTTTTCATAAGCCAGAGAACCAAATTTACAATTCCAGCTTCTGCCTCAGATTACCACAAGATTACTTAGTTTTTCAGATCTCAGATAATTTCTTTTTTGGAGGTGGAGAATAAAGATAAACATGCAAATAGTGCTGTGTCCTACCCTCCGGTAAAGCCAATGTCCACCACAGCAAAACATCAAATACAAGTATATTTGGCAGGTGTGCTAGTGAGCTCAACAGTATTTGTTGCCTAGTCCATAAATGTAGATAATATAAATGTGGCTACAAGTAGCAATTGAGCCACATGTGAACTTTAAGCTCTCATCCGTGTGAAGCGGTTTCTCCATCTTTTCCAATCATTTCATTAGGATCAGTACTGCTATTAGTGAAACAAATCTAGTCTTTGGGAATCAGGGTATTCAATTCAACCTCCAAATGAACAGCTGCTCCTAAGAGAAAGCCAGCCTCTGGTTTCACATCTAACATGCCAGCTCTTGGTTTTATCATTCCTTTTTCCCTTTAATAATTCTGACAAATGTGGAACAATTCTAAATATGGTTCTGTAGCTATGGCTCTCATCAAAAGAAATCCATGTATTAGTGTAATCATTTTACTGACATTCCAGACACTCAGTTGTATGACCTTGCAGTTCATTTTAAAGGGCAAGAGCAGAATTAGCATCCTCAGACAGCTCAGTGAAATAAACCATATAATAAAAAAGAAAAGAGAAAAAAAAGTTTTCAAACTTTGAACTCCCCTAATCAGTTGTATTCCACTAAAAGCTATCCTTCTTAAGACTTCTTTCTGACTTGACTGCCCATCCTAATCGTAGAAAATCAGACATTTAATTCTGGGAAGATGTAAAGGCACAATACAGACTTTCATCCAAAGCTGTTTCTTCTTGTTGGACTCCAAAAACAGTTTCCAGGCTTCCAAAGACTCTTTGCCAGCTCTGATTAGAAGCCACACTGGCTGACACAGTAATTGCTCTATAATCATATCTTCAGTACCCTGACCTGGTTTATGCATACAATCTATATTCTAATAGCAGTCAACAGGTCACCAGTTAATAAAAATACCATTAACATCCCCCTGTGAGAAAAAAGGGAGATATTCATCTCACTAGGCCAGTGGTGGGCCAATATAATTTCTGTGGCTGTTAGTGTAATTAACTCTGCCGGCATGTGGATCTCCCTAGAGGACAATGCAAGCACAGAATGACCTTGCTGTGAGTCCTCACTGGTGGTACTATGCGGGGCACAAAGATTTACAGGACTCAGGTCGGAGAAGAGTGGGTGCTTCCAACAGCCTGACCTCTCAGCAAAGAAAATCTCATCAGTTATAGGATGCTGCGCAGCATATCTGGCTTCAACTCTAAAACAAAGGCAGGGATGGTCACAACATGGGCATCCAGAACTGATATCCTGTGCAGTGCTGTTCCAGCAGTGTCTAAAGGGCAGGCAATGAGAGAGAAAGTGAGCAGCCAGGTGAGCCAGGCAGGCAGGAAAGTGGTAGGGAAACGAATTTATGAATGGGTAGGCAGCTTTTCCATTCAGCCTAAATGTCACCCATGTAAATACAGTTTGTGTGGCACATGTTACAGCCATTATATGTAGGTCAGAGGAGTATTAGAAAATTTCACAGGTTTCCCAGAAATAGCCTTAGAGGTCTGTGTTGCTTTCTGAACACTTAACATAGGCATATACAGTATCTATGAACAGAAAGGTCTGGATATACCACAAGATACAAGGTGCCTAGTGTAGAAGGCCCTTTTGTGAAATAGGTTTGTGGGAAGAGATACCACCTCTTCCAATCCCAGAAACCAGCGTAAGGACACACGTCAAAGAAACCAGGCAATCCAAGACTATAAGAAATAAATTCCTGAGAAGAACTTGGGCTTGCAAGTCAAAAAGCAGATACTGTCCCCATACAGTGGGGGGATATACATTATCCTCAGTTTCTAGGTTTGTTCGCAAACTCTTTACACTGTTTCCCAGTTTTGCTGTCTGATACGGTTTGAATCCCAGGAAAATGCACCCCAAAGAGAAGACCCAGGTTGACAATCTCTTGCAATGCAGACTTAACTCCAGTCTAATCCATCTCTGCATGCAAGAATCATTCAACTGGAAACAGACCAAGACCTAGCAGAACTCATCTCACATAGAAGTCCTGTTCCGAGATCAAAGTCAGCTCCCAGCAAATAAATGTCCTGCATTTAACTACTCTAACACACCTCCTCCAAATCATCTCAGATCCAGATCATTGCACTGCCCGCACAGATACATTTACATTTTACTCCACCTACGCACGTTCACCTGGACCCATGCCCAGGAGACATGAAGGACCGTCCCCTCCCATCCTCAATTTAGCATCTATCAAAGGTCCTCTTGTCCTCTGGTTCCTTTTCCCCTTTACTTGAACAGCACCATGGTGCACATTTGGAGACTTCCACGGTTGTTTTATAGCCAGATGAAAGGACAGGACCAAGAGAGAGCTGCTGACTGGATTTGTTCCACCAGCTGACACAAACCGAGGCAGACAGGCACTTTAAAGACAGCATGTCATTGTCAGATGAGACTTGCCAGCATTTCAAAACATCTCGATCTCCAGGGGCCCATAAGAGCTCTGATGTTGTGCCACACTCCAGATTCTTTCTGACCAGTGTTGATCCCATTATATTGGTAATGTTGACAGCGGTGGACAAAACTGACTGCTATGTAAAAAGAAGGCCAATACATTTTCTTCTTTCCTCCTGTGCTCTCTGCATGATCTGGGAGCTTATAAATTTAGTGTATTAAACCCTAAGCAAAACCATACCAGATTCACATGACAATTTGCAGATCTTAAGGATCCAGTTTGATTTTAACTGTCAAATGATATTCAATTCAGAGGTGTTAAAAGACAGTCCTTGCTGCTAAATTTAGGGTAAAACAGAGCATACTGCACTGGGCAAGGAGTGTTTGAATGCTTTGTGCCAATGCATGGGGTACTTCATTCTCAGGAACACTGCACTAAGCTTAATCACTTAGGAGGATCCATGCAACCAAAACTACAGCACAGTAGATTCAACTACACTGATCCATGGAAGAAGAGCACTAAGAACCAGAAAGCAACATGGGGAGAAGAGGGCCAAGCACTCTAGAGAGAAAAGAGCAACCACAAAAGTGACTGGATCAGGATGAATTTTTTCACATCATTTCCCAGAACAGCAGACTAGAAATGGAAATTCTATGCAGCATAGTTTGTAACTGAATTATCCACTGACTGCACGCAATATGTCTTTATATACCACGTAGCTAACAAGATTAAGGAAATGCAATCTACATAGCTGATAAATAACCCAGGTAGAATCCACTTTCAAAGACAATCAGGCACCAGCTTTATTATAAATCAAGAAAAATGGCAAACACACAAAAGAAGTATGTTAGACAGAGGAATAACTTAGCAATCAAGATGGAAGATCAGCAAAAGAACAGAATGTGAAAGAATGCCAGAAAAGAAGGAGAGAAGCAAATGAATTGATGGATAATATGGGAAGCAAGGGAACAAAGAGGGAAGGCTCAGTAGCCCGAATGCTCTTACGCTTTTTGTAACCAAATTTGTAGGAATTTTCAGACATGGCTGCAGCCTTAGGATCTTACTATGCTATATAAATGTTCACATTTTTCCAAATTATTTCACGACTCCCTTTTCTGATCTCTCAGCATGGCAATTAAAATCTGTCTACAGTACTGTTTTGTCACAGTCCTGCCTACTGTTTGCTTTGCTTGTAGGGTACAGCATCATTAGCCAAAAGGATCTCCATCCACTTGGCCACCTAATGGTGTTCCTTCCAGTGCATTTGGGAGAATCTGGCAGGTCTCTGCTATAGCCTCAGTGAGAGACTAAAGAGCCCAGAAGATATGCAATCTGGAACGGTACAGTGTAGAACTTGAAAGGGAAAAAAGACAAAACAAAACAAGAAACAGGATGCATGAACTTCAGTTGTCAGCTCAGTTCACTAAAATGGTCACTATCAGAGATAACATCAGCTGACTATACTGTGTATGGATACTATTATGCCAACTACCTTCCTGTTGGTTACAGATGAGGATAAAGGGCTTTCTGCAGGCCCTAGGATTCCTCCAAAACCTGGTATATAGATGTTTTTTGGGAAGTGAGTTGCAAAAGAGCAAACCAACCCAGAAAGACTACCACACAAGCAGAAAAAGGTCTAGCTAAAAAAGGAAAAAAAATCAAAAATAAAAACTGAACCCCCATGAAATGGTGCTCAAGGTTTTCATTTCCCAGTAGAATTATATTTCTAATAGAATTCCATTAATAAGGGTAATCTAGCTCTATGGGAAGAAATAATGAAAAGCGTTTCTTCCCTATGAATTTTGGTTTCATGGTATGTTCATAAACATGGTCCAAGTGCAGGACACCGTAGCTGCATTTTATCTGGCTAAGCCAGATAAGCCCAGCTAAAACCTGGGCTAAGTCCTGCTGAAGCCCATCTGTGAGGTTAGGACGATGACAAAAAGCTAATTATCTTAGAGAAATGATGGACACCCGTGAAGATAAAAAACCCGGAGGCAAGAATATTCCCCTGAATTAAATCAGGACAAGGAGCAGCAGACTTGCCAAGAAGGTAGGCACTAAACCCCCAGAGAGAATTTATTCTGTTATTTGACATTATTATCTAATGTAAGCAAAATTTTCTTTTCAGGAATCACATGCTGCCCTAAAACATGGATGAGGGTTTGACCATAGTCCTGCAGTTCTCAGGTGACATATACAGGTACATATATTTGCCATTTTTCTAGGGAACAGAAATCGAATGATAGTTTCATTTCCCCTCCAACAAGATTTTTCCTACCCTCTGGAGATGCTCATCCTCCCTTCCCTTTCTTTACTAGAGACGAGGCTTTTCGTATACAAAAATTTGCTTAATGATACCCATGTTCTTGAATGTTGAATTGCTTTGCTGACCATAAGGCATTAAAGATTTGATGGAGTAGATCCAAAGTCTCTCCCAGCTCATGGGAGCTGTTCCAACTCAGGACAATGAAAAACAGACATGGCCCATATCTTCAGTTGTGTTGTCTCTAGTTCTTAAAAAAAAAAAAAAAAAAAAAAAAAGAGAGATATCTCTCCCAGCAAGCAGAGATGAGCCAGGATCTATACACTGACTGTATATGAAACAAAGTGGTGAACTCTTTTCTTCCCTTGCAGCTTTGTAACTGTCTTTATAAAAGTAAAAATAAAATTAAATTTAAAAAAAAAACACACACAAAAATAAAAGAGTAAGGTTGCTGTCTGCCTTCAGAAAGATGTTTGTTTTCCAGAAGAATCTACTTTACTTCAAAACCACTCTAAATAAAAGTAATAGATGAGAAATTTGTCATAAATATATTTAATGCATGTGCTTATATCACCTTGCTCCACTGGGAAACAAACAAGCACCACATCAGCACAAAAGCATATCATTTAGTACCATGCTTATAATGGACTGTATACTATATACAGCAAAACTGAACTAGAGGTGAAGTCAACGATCCAAAGCTAATAAAACAATAAATTACAATAATAAATAAAAGCTGTCAGAGAGGAGAAAGACCCATCATCTCCTCCAGTATGTCCATTTGCCAAGCACAGGACTGATCCCTGCAATTTCTGACCTAGAGAGTTTTAAACATCTCAAACAATAGCATTCCCAGCACTTCCCTTGAGTAGCTCAATTCATCTCACTGCCAAGGAGCTTTGCCCCAAGTGTTGTTCTGAATTTTCTTTTGCTTGGTTGTCACTGTGTTCTCAAAACAATCCCCCACTGGGTGAATCAGAAGTCAGCCAGAGGAAGAGAAATATAGAAAACCTTGTCCAGGGAGCTTCTTGCACTTGATGAGGTAAGCTATGAAATGTGGCTGTATGGATTTCTGCATTGTCCAAATATCCAACAATGTATGAAGGCAAAAAGAGCAACAAAGGTCACAATACTATTGGGCTGATATTTAAGCTGTTCTTCTAGAAAGTATCTACTAATCCTCTGGGAAGGCCTGGAGAAGGACTGGCAACAACAGGAGCAAAAGGTGGAAGACACCAGGATGCAGGTCATGGGATGCAAGCTGCTCTTTGACATCAAGGGGAGTGTTGCCACCTGGGACTGAGGACAGTGGCCTCAGACTGAGGCAACGGTGGGTGTATTTCTGAATGACTGTGGGTTAGTACTAAATGCAAATAAAAGATTTACAGATAGAAATATGGGGGAACTGCTTAGTAATCACTGACAGATCTATTTCACAGGTTATGATGTTACCATTGCAGAGAGTCCTGTTTTCCTCCTGTTTGGAGAAGCCAGAGAGATCCCAGTATAGCATCTGCCAGAGTGCCTTAGAACCATTCATAAGCACTTTATGCACTTACCTAGAAGAGATGAAAATAAAACATGAACATAAGCAAATGATAGAAGACAGAGCTCACACCAGCAGCTACGCCACCTTCACTCAGCCCCCTGCCTCCCTGTCACACTGTAGGTTGGGAAGGACCTTTTGTGCTTTGGCTGCAAGGGTGGCAGCCTAGACAGAGCCATCTTTTCTGGGCTCTTCACAAGGCAGTTACACTGAATATTCAGTGACTTATCTTCTCTCCTAAGGCTTTTGCTCTCCATGGTTCCCTGTTGATGCAATCTGAAGCCAAAGAAGAAATGACAGGTGCCTGAAATTCACCTTTTCCTTCTGTTCCTCCCTCTTCCTTCCAGTGCTTTTACTTTGATCTGCTACCATTTACCATTTCCTCTCCCTACATCTATGGCTGCTTCACAGTGAGGTTTCATCGCAACCCAACACTAGCCCTTTTGAGCAAATCCCATTTGGTCATAAGTTCTAGCTCAATTTCCTTGCATGCTTTTTTAGACCTCGGCATTCCTTTCTCAGCTGCCAGCACCCAACAACCTGTCCCTAATTGCAATTGGCAGCACCTCTGCAATAAGGCACCGTTCCTCTCTGCCAATCTTTTCAGGTCATTTAAGCAAAAAGCACCTTTTCCAAAACTGGCTCCTCAGCTGACTAAATCCTCACAGCCACTGAACAGCTGACTAGTAAGGAGTCCCTGAAAACATTTTTCATTTCTCCAAATTTAATTGCCAGATACTCTGATCTGTTCCTCAGTTTTTCTCTCTGGATCTAGCTTTCCAGTACAGATAGAATGCAGATGGTGGGAAATTAATCCAACACTTAAAGGTTTTCTTCTAGGTAATATTATGTCTCGCACTGCCAGCCACACAAGTGTTACAGCAACAGTTCCTCATGCCAGGAAAAAACACAGCCTAACTCTTGTTTCTCCTCCCTGCCGTCATAGACGCGCACACGCCGCAGGGCTGGAAATGAGTTAATCAGATGATGCTCTATAAAGTATGCCAGTTTCTGTATAAACAATATTAAATATGATAATTTCCTCCCGTCTTCTTTTTAAGCTGTTGCATTCGCATTCTCTCTCAGTCACATCAACTTTGGAAGGGAAAACAACTGCAAGAAATCTTGGATAATGTAGTTATGCTAATTTACTGAAAAATCTATAAAAGTCAAAGAATACTCATGGATGTAGGAGCCCTGCAAATAATGTGCTTCATCTTCCTTTCCCATATGCCCTATTCTTTGTCGATCAGAAAAAAACTGACCTGCCGCCAAACTCCTTCTGAAAGCTAGAGCCAATCATATCTCTTCTTTATAAAAGATTTGGGAATAAGATCGGTAAGTTCACTCTCCTGTTATTTGTGAAGCTCTTATTATTCATGAAAATGTTCACAAATCCCCAAAGCCTCATGCATTTTAGCACAGATCAAGTGTCTGAAGATTAGTTCTGGAAAGTGCATAATTCACTTACTATTTTTTTTTAAAGTTTCTGCCATCCCCTCACATATGGCACACTACTTAGGCAGCAAGTAGTAATGCCACAAAGGTAAAAAGTTGCAAAACACTCTGATAAAGCAAAAGAATGGCCAAAGCTATAATGCCTCAAAATGGCCAATGGTTTAAGACCTGAAGTTAACATTACTTGCAGAAAAAAAATCCAGTGACAAAATGTTTGCTGAATAAAAAGCATATAAATTTTATAAGAAAGTTTACACTGTGAGGTCTGCCTGTATAAGTCTGTGTCATGGGTCAGTATTATGATTTACTCCAGATGAGGGGCTGAGCCTTTCAAGGCTTTTTCAGCTTCACTAGGAATCTCCATTTACACGAACTGTTGTTCATATTTATCTGGATACCAAGTCAAAGCAAAAATATGGATTGAAAGTCCTTAGGCTCTGCAAACCATGAAGGGCTTCAGGTTCCCCCACTTCAACACTGATGCTACTCACAGAACTCAGATTTTGCTTTTGAACAAGGTGTGGAGAAGAATGCAGAGCCTGCTCTCATTCCCACATCAGTCTGCCTACAGCACAAAGGCACTGTTATCATGCTGGTGAGATGAACCTCAGTCGGCTGTGATTTTTACTGATGAACTTCACAAGCCTCAGCTCTGATGATAAACTAGAATTACAGTGAGAATTACACTCATCTTCATTGAGTTAGCAAAACCAAGCTAGAAACCTGGGGTTTTTTGTGTGAGATTTCCAGAACTGCTTATTGGGCTAGAAACATGATGACAAAGAAGACCTTGACTCAGAAAAGCACAAACAGGCCAAATCCCTGATATGGACCAGAATCTCCATACGTTAAAAGAACCACCACACTGGAGTTGTGAGGCCTTGGGATTAAACTGCTTTGCCATTTCCACTCAAGTAGCCTGCTTTTGCCTGGTGGCAGACATGAAAACACTTGAGATATTTGTTGCTCCCTCTGTTATTTATCTACACTTTCTTATAGTTACAGGTAGCTGAGGAAACCCATAGGCAGAAAACAAATACCCCCCAGGTCCCTATGACCTTGATCCACATCTATAGTAAGTCACACAAGCATAAAGAATCGACCCTCTATTTGTATAATTTACGTCTCCTTCTCTTTGTCATAAGGAAACAGATTTCTTCTTGGGTTTCAATAGACTTACTCTACAGGATCCTGTTCTGCCTAACGCCTACGGATGAAAGAAGTGTTGATGGAGAACTGCTCTTCAGGAAGCTTCAGACAGGCACACGATGTCAATCACATGCGAATCATTCAGACACTATGGAGCCATTGTGACTGCATTATTGCAAGTCAGCTCTCTATTATCTTGGATAATAGGGAGGGAAGATAACAGGGATGCCCTACAGGACAAGGAAAAAATGGATAATTTGAGTAAGTGGATCAACCTCGGAACTGCAGAGCAGACACACTCCAGTGCCTCCATCAAGAACTGAGTCCACATGAGCTTATTAACTAGGTGGCAGAGCCAGGTGTGCTACTGCATCTAGTATCTAGTGATTGCATAGTTCTCAGAGGTGCTCACCCCACAGGATGATTTATACAAGCCACTGTCTTTCACTGTCCTTAGCTCACCATTCTTGTCCTGCCTTGTGATGAAAAACCTTCCTCCATAACAGCTGAAATGGGGGAAATTACTTCCAGGCTATCACACCTTGGAGGAACTAAATAAAAATACACAAGCTAGTGGTTTAAAGCAACTTTAGGCAGCAGACTTCTCACCATTACTGCTCTTACCCTGTAAGATCTTGCTTCTCCTCACTATCCTGCTCATGTGCACCACAGCTGCTCTTCCCTGGTCTTGCTACAGCAAGGCTGGGATGCAAAAGGCAGAAAATCTTTACCAGTTTTTAGGGCAAGGAAAGGTGGGAGCTGAAATATCATTCTCTTGGCACAGTTGATAACTACAGGGTGACCCACAGGGGTTCAGTCAAGTCAGCCTCTACTGCATCAAGAAATGAAACAGTTAAAAGAAACAGAAAGGCAAACTGCACTGTGCATTGACTGAACACATCATCCCCGTCCCTTGTAAAAAGTTCCATACTCTGGCCTGAAATGACAGCTGCTGTTTAGTTTTCATTCTCCTGATTGGTTGAAAAGTCTCTCCTGGCCTAGTTAGTGGAGGTTCAGCAAAAAACCCAGCTGCTTCCCCTTAGCCTCCTAGAGCTGAAGAAGAAACTCCATCCCATAGGGACATGCCAGGATCTGAGGACTGAGAATGCAGTCCTTATTCTAACAGCTGGTTTGGCTGTTGCAATTAGCTTTTAGATCCTTCTGGAGGCTTATAGCAACAGCTGCAATAGTTTCCCAGATCAGTGGGTCTTGCCTGTGTATGGGGAGAATGAGTGGCAAATGATCAAAGTCAAGGGAGTGCTGTTAGAAGCCTTGAAACATGGGCTGGCTCTGCTGTATTCTCTCTCCAATGATACAGCATCACACTATGTGCTGCGTGTGATATCCAGCGTACCGACTTCTCACAGCGTTTCTCACACTCTGCATCTCTGTGCTTTATTGCCTCACAATCTCCGCGCTAGTTCTGAGGACAGGCTCCAACATACCAGGTGGGTTATCACACCTCACCACTCCACACAAGGCATGTGAAATCACATAGCCTTTCTGTGCTCTCATCCTCTTGCTTTCCCAGCACCACACAATCTGTGCAGAGCACCACAAACACGCCTGGCACCATCACAGGTCTTACCAGCTCACACAGCTGTGTGCGTAGTAACTCAGAGGCTCTCCATTAACACTCCCTCAGTGAAGAAAAGCTGTATACACCATTCCTCTGCCTCTCCATGGCATCCTGTAATAGCATTTCATTATGCTACTCACAGACACCTCTGTATAACACACTAGGCAAGCAGCAAAGAAGGAAGGGAAGATGCTGCAGTGCTGGCTCATAAGCCATGCACCGCATATCTTTCTGTAAGTCTTCCTCCTTCATATATGATATAAAACTCATATCCCTGCATCATATAGTCCTCACATGGGTGAAATAACCTCAGTGTACTGTAAGTTGTCTACCTCAGCAAGAACTGAAGAATCAGGGCCAATTTTTGTGAGATGATCCATTACCTGCTTGCCTTACCCTTGCTTTTTTTGTTGAGCTGTCATGGAAGACAGACTAGCTGAACAGACTGAAGTGACGAGATACAAAACTCTTGTCAGCAAAGTTTTTAAAAAGCAATTTTCTAATAAATTCTTTTTGCAGGGGAACCTGCAAACTCACTAGCTAAAGAAATTCACAGAAAGGCTGTGATCCCAGGACAGTAGTCCAGCCAAAACTAATTTGACAGGTCTAATATTAACCAATTCCCAAAAGCCCCAAAGGGCACAACATCTACAACAACAGTCAGATTTCACTTGTCTCCCAGGCTGGCAGTCTCTGGAGAGATGAAAAAAGCAAACATGCCATGGATACTGGTCCCATCCTGGAGTGAGGTTTCCAGTGTGCTCACATGGCACTGGCAAGAGTTACTACAATAAACGCTGCCTATGTGAAATGCACTTGGAGGAGGATTCATGGAAGGGTGTCTGAGAGCAGGCATCTTTCCCCAGTATGCCCACCCAGCCCACCTCTGAGGAGATTGAGGTGCTAAGATGGAAAGGAGACCAGGATCTGTTGACCCATGGAAAGAGATGGGGGGTGGATTGTTATTCATAGGCTGTGATGTTCCTTATAGTTTTTGGACAAGGATACACACTGCTTCCCACTCCACACTCTCCCTTACCCCTCCCCTCCACTGACTAGAGTAATGAGATCCGGGGGGACCTCTATGCTTGCCTTTGAAGTAGCATGTTTCTCTGAACACATTTTGAATTTCGTTTCGTATCTTGTTTGTTTTCTGGTTGGTCTGCCAGTCTCTCTGTTGAGGGGGTTGACAGCTGTTAGCGGGGCCACTATCACAACTCAGAAACACAGAACATGGAAAAAAACAAACAAACCAATCCTAAATCCCAAACCGAGAAAACCTTTGAAGGAAGAATGCACATTCCCCAAGGAGAGAGCTCTCTCCTCCCAACCAGGCCTTAGCAAAGCCGCCACGTGCAACTGGAGGAGCTGAGAAAATCTGAGAGACAGACAGGCACTACAATTTAGCTAAGACAACTCGGCCTGTAGAGTAAAAGGCATGCTGGGACTTGAGTCATCCTTAAGTCAAGGTTGTTCCTTAGATAAGAGGAGATAAGGTGCTTGAACTTTCTTAAAGAATAACTTAATTCTTTAACTGCTAATTGCCTAAGAAGCTGTGGACTCAAAACCTCCTCCTCCATCATGGCACAATGACTCAGGAAAAGAATGATCAATAGGGCATGTCTCTACCCTTCCAACCCATACAAGTAGACCTTAAAGCACAACAGGACGTATAGAAACCAGAATTCTGTCTAGACTGAAAAGTGGAGGTGTTGCCACCATACCCTAATTCAGTACAGGAAAAGAGTAATCAATTTTGATTTCTCTTTAGTTTTACCAGTAATTAAAAGAGAAATGGAGCACAAGTACAGCAGAGACAGCATGGCTTTCCTTTATTCCCTCACTTGAAATTATCTGACCCCTCCTGCCAGTCTTCAGAAATGTGGATTCTCTGCACTGTCTCATTCTTAATTTTAATGATGAAATCTATGCCCACATGGTTTTAGGTCTAGGGTATTTTTCCTGTGCTGTTTGTTTTTTTTATTTGTTTGTTTGTTTGGGGAGTTTGGTTGTGGGGTTTTTTATGGGGGGGGTTGTTTGTCTGGTTTGGAGGATTTTTGGTGGGGTTTTTTGCTTTATTTTTGGTTTATTTCTTTTATTATGTTTGTAGGGTTTTGTTTAGTTGGGTTTTCCGTGTTTTGTTTGTTTGTTTGATTTTCTGCTTGCTTGTTTGTTTTAGTTTCAAATACAGACAAAATACCATTGACAGCAATGAATCATTAAGAGTGGGTTCCTATCCCTTTTGGAGAACATTATTTTTTCAACATTTTCTGTCTCTACCAGACATCAGCATCCAACTTTGCCCTGTTCTCTTACTCCTCCCTTAGTTTGACACCGAATCCCCATCTTTTCTAACTGGGCTTCCCATGGCTTCTTTTCTCTTCCTTCCCTTCAACATTGCAACTCAAGGAGCTAGAGAGGGAACTCAGATCTTACTGTGGCCACTAAAGTGTGTCACTAGCAGCTGTGGGGACTGAAACCATGATGAGCGAGGTGCAGGAATTATTATGGAAGCTGTGGACTCTTGGAAGGCACTAGAAGGAAAATATCTGTGACAGCAAGGAAGAGTTGTCTTGCTCATTGGTGAAAGAGATAAAATGACTGCTTAGGAGAAGAAACAAGATGTCCTGTTCTTCCTGCCATCTCCTTTCTGAATCTTCTGCCCTTGGGACTTCCGAGATAGGAGCAGCAGCTGTAGCAAAAACGATCTCTAGGGTGTGTAGAGCTCCACAGAGCTGGGACACAGCACTAAAATCCAGCGGAAGCGAGAATGGCAGCTACACCAGGCTTTGCTGCTCCTGTTTTTCTTCTCCAGAAAGAAGAGAAGGCAGGGGAAGGGAATCCATGAAGCTGCTGCTCCCAGTCCCAAGTCTCATCACCACAGTGAACCTTTACTGGCTAAAAACTTGTACTTTACAAAATGTCTTTTACTGTTATTATCAGCAGACTGATGTCCACCTGAACAGAAGGGTGGCTGGATAATTTATTCTCTTGAAAATTAAAAAATTAATAAACCTCTTTCTGATTTCCAGAAGTGCTTTAGAGCACTAAATGAAGGTTTCAGTCAGATGTCTGGCCACAAAACACGTCAAAACATACCAATACATTTTGAGCCTTATATTCACTGGATGACATTAAGCACCTGACTATCCAAATGACATGCAGGGAGAGCAGAAGAACAGTATATAAATACATATATGTGTATAAAAGCAGGTCCCTGAAGTCAGGTGGCACAACTGCAAAACACAAGATTTTCTAATGTGATGAACTCTCATTGCCTTTCACTAAAATCACTGGATAAAATCGTCAGGATCTGGCCACATTATAAAGAGTAGTAAAATCATTTGAGTAGTGATTTGATAGCAAAGGAGGTCATCGAGGTGATAATTAATTGCCTTTTACTGCAAAACCCATGAGCTGTGACGCTTTCTGTCTGCGTCCCAGAAAGGGGATGAATGTCTTACCTTCTACAGAGTGCCACTGAACCTGAAGTAAGCTGGTACCTGAGAAGCTGGAGGAATTTTGATCACAGGTCAGACACACAGGTCAGGATTGCCTGCTGGCCTGTCACTGAGCTAGGAAGCCCAGGCATCCCTGTCCATTATACAGAGAGAAAACTCTGGGCTATTCCTCTTGGGGTCATAAAATCAAAACTCCTTGGTGTTCCTTGAAAATCTGTAGTCCTCTTGCAGAGTGGTGTGAGTTATCATTTGATATTTGTCTTGGAGTAGTTCCTAGAGGTCTCAAATCAAGATAGGGACCCTGCTGTGCTAGCTGCTCTGCAAATATAAAGCTAGACACGGTGCTTGTCCCTCAGAGCATAATTCTTGTCTTGACAGGCTATATATTTCTGCCCAGACACAGGACTATTTCTTACAGTCCTAAAACATCTAATCATCAGGGAACTTAACTGAAAGCAGATTTAGAATCAAATATTAAGTAGGTACACAAGTTTAAATGGTGAGCTTTAGGAAACTCAAAGCTATTTGTCACGCTAAATAAAGGTAACCATTTCACAGCAGAATCACACCCCAACATAAAAAAAAAAAAAACAACAACAAAATATTTGGGGCAATTTACACCTCTTAGCAATGAAAGAAATGTGGCTGTGGAAATCACTTTTAAAAGGCAGTGATCTTAGCAGCCTCTTCTTTACCTTTTTAATCTCCTAACCCTCTATTCCATGGAAATGCTATGCACAGTACCCAAAACAAAGGCAAAACTGTGATGTTTCTCACCCATGCTGAAAACCTTAAGCACCAGCTGCATTGTTAGACAATACTGAATCCAAAATACACACATAATTTAGAAAAGTGGTAAATTTAAAAGGTTTTACTGGTTACTAGACTCATCAGAAAACTAGGCAGGCAGCACGGGAAATCCCACAAGCTAACCTGTTCTCTTGAGGCTTCCAGCCCAATTTTGCAGACCCGAGAGGTTTGGATTAGATTTGAATAATTAATCCAAATTTGTCGGTGCTTCATAGATGAATCAAACCTCCAACCCTTTTAAGGTTCACCCTCAGTGCTAATAACCCTCTTTACTAAGCATTAGCATAGAGTAGAACAATTTAATGATATAAGAAAATGCAAAAACTAGATTTATGCTGTCAAAACTTTTGTAATTGAAAATATTATGGATTTTAATCAGCTGGATTGTTCTCAAAATGAAATATGAAGATTTAAATAAATCTCAAGTAGGTTAAAAAAATCTTCTGTGACTCCCACTACTCTATTACCAAGGGTCTCTCCACCGAAGAAAAATTACGATGTGACATGGGTGGGGACATGTATTTCCTAGAATAAATAAACTGTCTCCTTCTGCAAATGCTACAGAACTAGTGACTTTGGCTTAAGCTAAAGTAAAATTTGCATCACACGGCAAGCAAGAAAGAGTTGACAGGTAGCAAAATCACCAAGAAGAGATCAGTGCTGCACTCATCTTGGGGTACCTGGATGTGTAACATGAGGGCTGATTTATGGTGCTGGTAACACAACACTGGCAACAAGGAAAAGGAACCAGCTGAGTCATCCCAGTGGAGTGCAAAAGGGCTGCAAATACAAAATACAGGAACACACAATCCAGGAGACTGGAGCTAGTCATAGCAATGGGGCTCCGCTGGCCAGCACGGGTTGCATCGTCGTCAGCTGGAGAAGAGAACAGGCACAAGACATGAGAGAGTATAGGCAGAAGCAGCTTTGTGAGAGGGAATAAAAGTGGCATGGAAACATATTCAGGAAAAAGAAAGAGGTGTGCTTCAATCAGTGAGGAAGGCTTGGAAGAGAGAATCACTTTGCACAAGGGTAGACCAGTCACAAGGCAAGAGGTGAGTCAGATACGGACTGCTCAGGTCCCATGAACATCAAAGTGACTGATAGGTGTCATATAATTCTCAATAATTTGGTGGATATTGAATGTTAGTGCTATAACATTTCTCAGGAGGTTCGTAAGGTTCAAAGATATGTTAATATTTGCTCCTTAGCTGTGCTTCCCGATCCCAGAACAATCTAAAAGACAGTATGAATATTCTGCGGGTAAAGAAACCCTAAGCATTTAATTTAAATCTGTTTTAAGAAAGATATGACGTCTCAGTGAAGAAATATCAAAAGTTCAATAGTAACACAAACATCACCACCACAACCTTTACTTCAGCTACTGTCATGCACACACACAAAGCTGAACAAGCACAATGAAACCAGCCAAGCCTGCAACATTCACCTACAGAATCATCATCTCCAAAAAAAAATAATGTCAAAAATAATGAGCTAAGCCTAAAAAAATAATCCCAAGATTGTCTTAAAGACTGTAAGATTTGAAAACTTGCATGTTGAATTTCTAATTCAAAATTTAGGCTTTGAGCCTTTATGAGTCATGCTTTCAAGTTATTTTTCATATCTACAAAAAGAAAAAGGATATTTTCCATTCAAACATAAGAAACCTGCGATTATATCACAGACACAGGATGTCTAAGGTGGGACTTTAAACAGTATCAGTTATTGTGAAAATTGGAAATTTATAAAATGCAGTAAAAGTACATTTAATATGTTGTATAAATAACACTTCTAAGCATGCTATTTTCTGGTATTGGATGAACCATTCAACAAGAAACATTCTTATCAGTTTCACTGGTTTGTAACCTGCACAGAAAAAGACAGGGACTTATGTTTCTCTTTGGAAAGCGTCATATGACCTCTGGATGAAACAATCAAGGTCATTTACTCATCTCCTTATGCTGATGCCGCCACCCTCGTTGCTCACACAGAAGCAGCTCTGCAGCGTTTAACATCCTGCTTTGCTGAGGTTGCTGAGCTTTTTGGGCTGGAAGTCAGCTTGAAGAAGACAGAAGTTTTCTATCAGCCTGCACCTCAGGAAGTCTTCCATCATCCCCATATCACCATTGGCAAATCAGAACTCAAATCAGTCCAGCAGTTTAATTACCTAGGTAGCCTCATCTCCTCGGATGGTAAGATTGATGGAGAGATAGACAACAGGTTAGCAAAGGCATATAGAGCTTTCGGAAGACTCCATGATAGAGTTTAGCAAAATAAACATCTGAAGAAAAGTACAAAGATCAGTGTTTACAGAGCCATTGTGCCGTCTACTCTTTTATATGGGTCTGAATCATGGGTCATTTACTGCCACCACCTGTGACTCCTAGAACGCTTCCATCGACGCTGCCTCTGTACAGTCCTAAACATCCACTGGTCAGATTATGTGACTAATACATCTGTTCTAGAACAAGCAGCAGTCACAAGTATTGAGGCCATGTTGCTGAGAACACAGCTGTGCTGGGCAGGACATGTCTCCAGGATGAAGGACTATCACCTCCCTAAGATCACGCTTTATGGTGAACTTGCCACCGGCTGCCGCATGAGAGGAGCCCTGAAGAGGAGATACAAGGACTCCCTGAAACAACATCTCAGCCTTGGCCACACTGATCTTCATCACTGGTCTACTCTGGCCTCCAATCAGGAGGTCTGGAGACACACTATCCATAACGTTGCTGCTTCCTTTGAGAACGCACACAGGATCACCCTTGAGGAGAAAAGACAACGCAGAAAGAACCATGTCTTGCCAATACCATCCAAGGAGTCTTTCTGCTGTGCCTTTTGCAACCGGTCTTATCTATCTTGCATTGGCCTTTTTAGCCACCAGCATGCTTATAGCAAATGTGGGTAGAGCCCTTTTCAAATCTTCATTCACGAAGGCCTAGCCATGATTACTCACGCTCCCTAATTTCATTTTTGTACCTTGAAAATGACCTCTTCAAATGAGTTGAAAGTAGTGTTTTTCTCCAGTGTAGCTTAAATGCAGCCCATGTGCCTTTCTTGAGCTAGTGGTAGTAAACAACTAGTTGACTATAGAGTGATTTGCAATATTCACCTGAGTCACACAGTACAGCTTCTGTCTCCTAACTGGCTGATCTAAAATACATGAAATGCCACTTCTTTTGAACTCTATTTCCTTGTGCAAGTAAATATTTTTACATTAATCAAAACTTGACAGCAGCATGCAAATTGTTAACTTTAATCACCTGAATGCTCAGCAGCAATAAAGAACATGGGAACCAATGTGAAACTTTGACTTCTAATCAAGAGCATTTTACTTGCTTGCTTACAACTCTGTCATCTCAGGGTGTGAATGCTACATAACACTGCAAGCATTTATCCTCACGAACCTAACACCCCCCATTTTGTCGACGGAGAACTGAGGCAGGGAAAAATTAGCATGCATGTGAACTGCTGTTAAAAAAAAAACAACTGAGTGCATTGGGGTTTGAACGCAGACATCAAAACATTAAGCTGCTGCCCAGAATACTGGACTAGCTTTCCATGCCATCAACCGTGAGCGGTTTTTTTATCTCTGCTTGAAAGGATCTTGTATTTTCTTCAGATTACTAAGTACCAGAGGACCGGCTTTAAAAAGCGAGACTACTGTAGTGGAATATAGAGCGTGGTCCTCAGGAGAATTCAGAACTTTGAAGACATATTTGGTATTTGTGCTTAAAGGGCCTGACAGCATCCTCTTAAACAAAAGCTGTGACTGTTGCTTCTGTTTCATGCTGTTTTTTCCTCCTGCAGGAACTTGACATGAATGAAGGTGACTTGAGCATTAGCCTTGTAAGCCTTCTAAAACAAAGCCATGAGGGGACTTGCTCACCCTTCCAGAAACAGTCCAGAATAAGTTTCATCAAAGAGTCTTTCAGTACCAATGAATATAATATTTCTAGTACCCCATGAACTAGGTGTTACCACTGGGAAGCTGAGTAAACCTTCTTCGGCACCCAAGACGCACAGCTTTCATTCTTCGTCAAGCTCATTTCTATTTACCTGGGCAACTTTATCCAATTTGTTGTCTACATGGACACAGACACATCTGGAGAGCTGGGATTAGGAAACTGAACCATCAGCTGTGAAACCACAGGCCCTTGCCAACTAAAGAAACATTTGACAAGTGAATATTCAGTTTGTTATTTCATATTTAATAGCTGGAGTAGATTCTCACCTGCTCTGTGGGGTCAGCCACTGGTAAGTGGCATCATTTATTCATGTATGCCTACAACACTGATGACTGGCACATCCAAGGGACTACAGAGAGAGACTCTTTTCTCTAGCTTGATGAACACTAACAGTTCTTTTAATAAAATGTAGGACACCTCAAAGAGCAGGCTTGAATAAATTCAGGAGACCTTTTTTCATGTCTCTGGAGCTCTTAGGTGAGTAGCTACACTGTGCCATCAAGCAAAGAAAATTGTCCTCATAATGAAAAAAGATTTAGATGAAAACTTCCATATAAGAAGGACACCTAAGAAGCTGTCTTCCTGACAACAGAAAAGTACTCCTGCTGCCACCTTGCCTTCCCTCAACAACTGTTCAATCTAGAAATAGCTTGCAAGCATTTTTATGGTAAATACTTCAGTGCTTTAAGATCTGAAACATAAGGGACTGAGATTGAAAAGTTCACTGGAGCTGTACTGGAACTAAACGATGTCTACACAGTCTACTGTTTCAGATCCTAAGCAACTTTAGATCTCATTAGCCAAGATGTGGATAGCTGTAACTCATCTTTTCAAATACTGAACACTGACATAACTGGAATGACCCAAAATATTGTGCATGGGGAACTTCCAGAGAAAAACATAGATTGGACTTAAAACATAATTAATCTCATCTGTCTTGTCTGCATAAAAAGAAAATAATTTCCAAGAGACTGACTTTAAACACTGAAAATTAAATAATTTTCAGATAACACTGAAAATTATGAAAGAATAAAGTTATTCAACACAAAAGAAAGTAAGAACAGGGAGCACATCTTTGGAATACTGCACTGACCTCAAAATAAAAGGTGTTTCTGAAACACTTCACAGCCCAACAAACTTCTAAAAAAATTTAGAAGACGAGTCTTGACTGAAAGCAAAGTGGAAAGAATGGGCAAGTGCAACAGTTTCACGTCTGTGTATCTCAGAGTTGGTCTGGGGTACAGGAAAGCAAATCACAGGGAGCACTCACAGCTGTATTACAGTTACAGTGCTGCTCAAGGAATATCTTGGCACTGCAGCAAATCTCACCACCTTTTAAGCTCTCTTAATGTTGGTGTTGCAGAAATAGTCAGCAGAGGGAGTGAAACTGCGGAAACACCTTCCTCAAGAATTCTGTTGACTACAGCAATGGGTGTTGCAGTAAATAGGGAAACACCACAGAAAAGGTGTTGGCACAGTCTAACAGGGTGGGGAAGAACCTTTTTTGGAGGAAAATAGGAAACTAGTAAAACTCCACTGTTAAATTGGAATAAAAAGCAAACTGAAAATTACAAACAATCTAAGCTGCTCTTTAATGGGGGCAGGGGGCAGCAGGCTACAGGGATGGGAGGGTGGCTGTGGCCCTGCTGTGACTCACCTGCCAGATTTTCCTGACTCACAGCCTCTTCAATCCACAACTAATTCCCATTTGTATAATGATGTGTTCTGCTCCTTGTTTCTTCAGCCACACAAAGCCTCTGCAGGCTTGATTCTGTCCTGTGCTGTGCCAACCATGCGAGGCCCTGAGCACACACAGACTGCCATCCTACAGCCCTGAGCACCCAGCAGCAAAATGATCTTCCCAAGGGCAAAGAGTAAACTTAATGGGGATGACTAGATAAGTTATTCGTGCTTCCTCCATCAAAGTTTCAAAAAGTAATTTTCTCCTTAAGTCCAGGTGCTATGTCCACACATATGAGATTAGAGGAGTGGACAGTATGCTGGCTGCAGATACTTACAGCACGTTAACATTTAATTAGGAATGTTTGCTTTAATCATTTAAGGGATATTAAATGTAAATAGAGAGTGTGAGCGAATGGAGTTGGCTCTGTATCTGAAAGTGGTCACAGAGCCTTACAATACAGGCGCAGGAGGCAGCAGCAGGAACGATGATGACTGTTCCCAAGGACAGATTAAGCCGCAGAGGCGTGCTCTGGCTGGGGTCCTGCAGGCTGGCAGGATGGAATGAGATGAAGATGAGGAAAGGAAGATGACAGATGACTCTTATACAATCAACAAAGTGATGGGATGTGCACTTCAATAGTGAGAACAGAGGTTCCCACCAGCCCACAGTCCTGCTGTGGTGTAAGGTGTCTGTCCTAAAGAAAGTCTGCTCTGCAGTAGCCACCTGAGCAAACGTGTTTGCTCGCTGCTCATGTGGCAATCCTGCTATGCAGCACATGAGTAGCATACTGCCCATCAAACATGAGATCACTTATTTGAGAAAATAGCTTATTTTGGGGAGTGGGAACACAGCCCTCACAGATATGTTGCAAACCTCCTGCTATTTTAATTTCACAGCATATTGCCAGTACACAATCTGGCCATACATCACAGCTTCTGATGGCTCTCCAGGCATGCGATCAGACACCACAGTGACAATGATATCAGAAGATACATACAATAAAATGCAGGGTGAATTCACTGCTATGTGGAACATCTGATATTCCAACTGGTCATCTACCAGTTGTTTTTAAAACTGCAGGGTTTAGAACATCAGCCATATTCTTAGCGTGGCAATTTCTTGGTCTACCTCAGTTGAAGAATCAGATATGTGGCTGAAATGATGAGCATACTCAATCACTCCCAGAATTTCCAAATACTTCTAAAGACTCTGGCAACATCTCTGATGATACCTGTGTATGTGAGAACCATCAAAGGGGTAACCCACATCACAGAGGCACATAAGACTTGGCATGTGGTTTCCTCTGGCTTGTACTTCTTTCAGACATCCTTTTATTCACAGCTGTTCCCTAGAAAGCTAGCTCAGGCCTTTGCATGTTGGGATCTGCCAAATGAAACAGCTGCTGTCCCAGGGATAAGGACTAGACTCAAGGGGGAAGAGCTTTTCCAACATGAAAGGGATAGGGAAAGCCAAGTGGTCACCCAGCTTTCTGCCTCTGTTTAAGCAGTTTCTTTTCCATCACCACCACCTGTCTTACACCCCAACCCTCCCTACGCTGTAGTGGAGTGGTGGCAGGATATATATCTAGCCTGGCTTGCAGAGGCTGTGAGTCAGGAAAAGCTGGCAGGTCAGTCACAGCAGGGCCACAGCTGCCCTCCCACCCCTGTAGCCTACTGCCCCCTGCCCCCAGCAACTGTTTGCTTTGCCCAGGGTTGCTAATTCCTAGCCTGGGAACAGTTCTTCCCTCCCTGATGATTTTTCACTGCATCGTAAATCACACAAATACAGACTGAAGGTGGAAATGCACAGAATATCCCATAATGAAAGTGACCCATGCTACAGCACAGGAAAGCAGACAGATTAAACAAGAAAGAAATAGGAGAGCAAAGATATGCAACAAGGAGGCTGTTGGAAAGAGGTGAGCGCTGTACGGGTAGCGGCACAGAGAGAGAGAATGGGGCACCCTCTCACTTAATGAATATTTATTGCAAACTGCTGCCTATTATCTTTCAAAGAATTTTTATACAGTTCCCATGTCTTTCATCTGTTTCATGTTATGGTTTATCTAACTGTGGAAATTGCACGCGTCAGGTAAACGTTGATTTACATGCAAATTGCCTTTGCTAAACTCGCCTTTAAGTAAAATAAGATTCGGAAATAATTTTTTCTCATTAATTTGCAGTTTCAAAGAAGCTCAAAAACACAACAAATGCAAATAATCTAATTCATTTGTAAATATAAAACAATTTGTTGGGATTTAACTTGGCCATATTTTTTTGCCCTTCCATGTGCTTTAAATAAATTGCAGTGTTTATCAAAGACAAACATAAGAGATGCTGGGTTGTTCCAATTCACTACCTTACTGTTCCTTTTCTTTTAAAGGGCCACTATCAAGATAAAAATCTCTTCAAGATTCACTCCTGGAGTAACTGCTGAATTATATAGATTTATATCACACATTCAATTGGTTCCATAAATTTAAACCCAAATGTTACTTCCCTAGATGACACTTTAAATTATTAGAAGTGAATTTTAAAAACCCTAGGCCTGTATTTGCAAAAATGGCTAGTGATTTAGGGACTCTTTTTTTGAGGCCTCTTACTAAAGGTGCTTTGACCTGCTACTCAAAACATGCAAGTCCTTGCAGCTGTCAGTTTGGAGCACCTCAACTGTCATTTATGCAACACCATGATGGTCCGCATTCTGCACTTTATTGGCTTGAACAGTGATGCTATGTTTGATAATATGTAGTTCTAAAAACAGTTATCCCTGTTTTAATGTGTGATGCTGGTTAAATAACAGCCCTATTATGTCCCTTTTTTTCCATTTATTAACTGGAGATATTCTTACTTTCCCTGATTTTTTGGGGCAGGCGTTTAATATTTGCAAAGCCGTCACAATGCAATTTCTTTCTCATTACGTGCTCTCCTTAGTTTTCGGCATTAATGCACTGCTCTTCTATTTGGGTATCTGGACTGATAGTTGAAGGATGTCTTCATGGTTGCTAGAATGACTGAGGACGACTAATGTGCCAAATCCAAGGCTTTCCCGGAAAGATGAACAGAGATAGTAACCGAAAGAAAACATTGTTTTAGAGCTGACTATTGAGCTAAGATTCCCAAAAGATGGGCTAAGTTTCCAATTCCCCCAGCAGATCTTTGAGCAACTGTGGGCAAGACAGTCCTCCCACAAACAGGGACAAAAACAGTTGCTTTTTGCCATCCTTTGTGTCTTGTATAGGTATTTGCAGTGTAAGTGCTTCAGGTTGCTTACAGTCCTTCTCCTCTAGTCTCTTCTTATCTTTATAATGACATCCCATTAACTCTACCATACTGGTACTAATAACAATTATATATAAAAAAAGCTGCTTTTACTTTAAATCACAAAATATTCCTTTCCAGATTTAAGCTGATCAGGCTCTTTACCAGACATAATATGACTTGGAAGCTGCTCAACCATTTCACCTTTATAATACCCACGTTTAAATATGTTTCATTACTTGAAGAAATTTCTCCCAATTTTAATGGGCAATTTGTTGCATTTATTGTTCAGTCCTCTAATGCAAACCCTGCTGGCATCACCAAAAGTCATTCCTAACTTACATGTGAACTGCATAAAATGTCTTGATGTAATCTTGTTTTACTGCAGACAGGTATCCTCATTATTAAAACTATTACTACTGTGCTTGACTCTATATTCACTGACAGTTTCTCAGCAGAGAGGCCAAGAGCTAAATAGACCATAAAGAACAAAACCTCCTCTCAATACAAAAGGTGATCCCTTTGTGCCAGTCTTCAGGGAGATGGGAGGAGCATCCCTTCAGTAACCAGGCAGAAAAATTTCATCGCCAGAGCTGTCAATCCAGAAGAAATGCTAAAGTTCCCTACTCAAAGGAATCAGAAATGAAGCAACAAATCCATAGCCTTTGAAAGGAGAAGGAAAACTGGAGGCAGGCAGGGCTACCTGGGGTCCTGAGTCCTTCTTATCTCACTGGGTTGGTGCAAGGAGCCAGGAGATGGAGCCCATTAATTAGCAAAGCCCTGGGTGAGGCCAGCAGCAAACTGGCGGTGGGTGTCAGTGTGCAGTACAACAGTGAGGAAGTAAACAAGGCAAAGCTACCTTTGCCCGCCTCCCTGGCAAAAACACAGTGCGGAGGGAATCTGCGTTTGCCACTGTAGTATTTGCACGCAAGAAGAAACAAAACATTTACAATTCTTGAAGAGAGAATTCCTTACTCAGGCTGTTGAACAGTGGTGGTCTTTTGGATCGCCAGTTAACATAGCCTGAATAGTTTGGCCCTGCTATAGGACTTCTCCCCACATCCCTTCTCTGTGATGACCTTGCCACCCACGAGAGGGGATAAAACAAGGTAGAAAAAAAATTGCCCTTGTCAGATTGCAAAGGGAACGTTACCAGGCACTGAGTAGAGCAGAGATGAAGAATGATTTTGAAAAAGATAATTGAACATGTTGTAATTTGCTCTCTTCTGTGTTTCAATTTTTATCTGCTTGTAGCTCATTTTGCCAGTAATGCAAGCAAGTGCAAAAGAGAGGGAGAATGCATGTGCCTGTGTATGTGCAGAGTTAGCACGCAGGCATGCAAATATATTAATAATCATAATATACCCACAACCCTGGGCTTCCCTGTGAGGGATCTTCTGCCAGTGGCTAAGCTCAGCTCAGGGAAGATGAGTTCAAGCTGTTGGAAGTAGTGTGCTCTGCCTAGAAGCTTGTACTGATAAGGCCCTCAGCTCTACCAGCACACCATGAATGCAATTCCCTGGAGATGGTGACAACAGCTGGGTACCTGGGAAATCCCAGACCAAGTAAAAGGAATTTCTCTACTCTGATGCAATCAAAGCCTAGGTCTTGCAGCTGAGACTCTGTGAAATAGGACCCTTTTTCAAGTGTTAACACTACTCTTATGCTAATGAATATTTATGCTGCTGACACTTTAAAGGCAAGGAAAAGAACAAACCTATGTTCACAGCCCTTTAACCAACACCCCTGTGTTACGCAAATCAATCAAGGTGAAGCCAGCAATCACTCACTCATTTACCACTGCTGTCCAGATTCGCTGCTGGGCTAATACTGAGTTATTCACAGCTGTCTTACATAGTGGGATTAAGATGGAGAATGGCATATTGGGGCCCCAAGTCACACAGGATCATGCCCTACTCTGAGTCATGTCCCTTTGACAAATTTGGCTCCCTGGTTCCCAGGAAACAGTCACTGCAGATCTCTGCTTTGAAAAGGGTAGACAGCTCTTTTGACTTAGAAGAGATTTCACACAAGTTGTTTGCCTTCCTTGTTACGTGCTCATAGCTTTGACCTTCTCCTGTGCACCAGCACGCACGTGCATACCGAATGGATGGAGAGAAAGAGTTCCTGTGCTCCATACTCTGCTCTCCATTTCCTTTTCCCAGTGTTTAGGGTAATAGCATTTTGTCCCATAACAACTAATCAATTCACATTACAGTCTCCAGAAGATTACTGTATTTGGAAAGAAGGAGGAAGATCAGTAAAGGCACGTTCCTGAAAATACCCACTGGACTTACTGAGCCTGGCTGCACTTGGGATCAAATCAGGTTTCACTTAACCACAGACCAGAGCACTTGTGATTTGCATGAGTAATTAGAACTGATTAATAGAATGACTTGCTTAATTAAGTTTATCTCAAAAGGTGCCCCTTGAAGACTCATGAATCTGAAAATCCAGAAGCAATTTCCCTTCAAAATCCTTTTTGGGTTGGAATGCTTTTAGCTTGGATCACTGGATGTGTGCATTTGTGCCTGTGTCTCTGCTCCCAGATTAATCAAAGCAATGGAATGGATGCACAAAGGTCTTGGGCCTGATGACTGACTGGTGATTTCTCAGTGAACTCAATAGGGGCTCTCACAACCCTGTATGAAGAAATGATGGTAGTTTGCCAAAAGCCAATAAGCATCTCTGTCTGGCAATTTATGGTTCTGCTGGGTTTTGCTTTTATATCTCAACTTTGCCTGATTTTGGTTCAGCACAGCTCCAGTTGCCTGATGTACTGGCAGACCAGTTCTCAATATTTTTGCCTACACAAGAGATTCAGACAATGCTTTTTTATAGGGAAACATGACAAGGCAGTGTCCTGCTAAATCTCCCATTTCCATGACCAGCAGAGGTGTATGTCCTATGGTGGAGTTTTGGAGAAATCTCAACATAGACAAAACCACTAATTTTCCTAGAGTAGGTTAGAGACCTGGAGACTCTTTCTGCTGGGAGCTTTTGTTTTTTTTCTTTTGTTTTCCCCATACTGAAAGCAACATGAAGATTTTATTACATTTTAAGCCAGAACAAAGCCAAACAACTTTGACATTTCCTGTGAAATAAAATTTTAACACACATGCAAACATTTGGTTTAGAGAATTGGAGGCATTGCATTTAGACGAAACCAAGGTGTTTTTACAGTTTCTTGATTCAGAAATGACAAAACATTTCAAATTAATATTACAAGGGGAAAAAGCACTTTGCAATGAAAAAAAAGCTAATTGGAAACATTTTTCCAATGAAAAAATTCAACCTTGCTGAAAGGTGAGATGGAACCAGTTGCTGGGGCTTTTGATCCACTTGATGAGTGGAGGATCCAGCATTGGCATGCAGTCTCATAAACCAGGGAGTGCTGCAATATGAAGGACTCAGTGCTCTTACAGGTAGGCAAGAGCTTTGTGTTCACTCCTGTGTGATGAGAAAGGAGTGCATATGTTTACACACTGTGTTTTATGAAGGATAATGATGGCATGAGGGACCTGCATGTTTTACTCTTCGATCAGCACCCAAAGAAGGTGTCTTCTGCACATACAGAAGGTGAGTCTGGGGGGAGAGACAAAAGTGCTGGCAGCAGAGCAGGGAGCCACATGGCTCTTACCAGCGCGGTGGGGTGCAAAGCCCAGACTTATAAACCCTGCTGGATCTGTGCTGGCTCTGCATGACCAAGTGAGCTACTGACCTGCCCTCCTTCTCAAGTGAGGCTTGGTTCCTACAAGAAAGATTGGGACCAAGCAGTCCACTGCCTTGCTTAGGAAAAGCTATTTAATGAGAATTTGGGCCTTTTTTTCCTACATAAGGGTCCTGGGGCTAGGGACGCACCAAGTCCCCAGAACGGCCAGGCAGCAGTTAAATATGCAATGGCATCTGGAGAGGGGGAGCATCATTCGTAGATGAATTAAAATGAAGTGCCTAGAGAAAAAAGGATGATGAAAAGGAAAAAAGTCAACCAGATCAATCAAGGAAACAGGCATCTGGAAGAAGCTGTTATTGATCCAGCTGTTAAAGAAACCTCCTGAACCAGATTACCCAGCAGCCACAGACTCCTTTCTCCCCTAGATACTTGCTGCAGTTAATCAAGAAAAGAGGTGACATGAGACAAAGAAATAAAACCCAGTTGTTCCAGGCTGAGGTTTTGTTCCTTTAGAAATCCTCAAGAGGATGAAACAGTTGAACCTAAAATGATATAGTCAGAGCAGAACAGATGATACAAGAATTAATTAAGTATCTGTGGAAATCTTATGAAAAAGGGAAGCAAGCTTTCTCTGCCTTTGGATCTTTACTTGTGTCAAGATTTTTAGGAAGTATGGAATTAGCAAGGGAATATTTTCATGCTGTGAACCATACTGTGAGCAGTCTTAAAAAGTTGTCATGGGATGCTGAATTTAACTTTTTCTCTATTCATCCTAATACAGTTTCTTCTGCCTTTTTTGTTCGTTTGTTTGTTTGGTTTTGTATTGTTTTTTACTCTCTTTTCTTGTCTTTGAGAGTTCCAGATTCTCAAGTACTCTTGAGTGTCACTCCCTTTTCTATTCCAGATTTATTCCATTTGGGTACAGCTAGAAGATGCACCTGGTGTCAAGGAAGCAGTAGATGATGACTTGGATTTCTCATTGTTCTTTAAATGTCAAGCCTTGCACTTCAGAAGCAAATTCTTTAGAAAACTTTATTTGTGTATCCTGAGTCACTTTAGTTCTTTAAATGATAAAGTTATACATCCTCAACTTTGTCACCAGAGCCGTCTTTATAGGAAAGGGTAATAAGAAGAATTAATGAAGAAATACCGTCACTCCAGTAAATGCAGAGTACATAAGAGCAACAGGATTGGGATGCTGCAACAACAGCTCACGTGAAGAGACTGAAAGTAATATCTTGCAATCAAGCACCCATCAGAAACTTAGATTACAAGCCCCCACATTATTCCCTGCTTAGGGACATAATAAGGCTAAGAGAAAGGGATGATAGTTATATTTAATCAAAATTCTTCATAAATGCCACCACAAAAACCTGATCTTGCTTCCAGTTCAAAGACATCCTGTACGCCTGTGTTTGCTGCTGTCATGCTGACACAGGATTGCTTGATTTCCTGGTCAAGCTCATAAGAAGTACCACCAGATTGATTTCTAAAGGAGTGGGTGACAGAAGCAGCATATAGCAGTAACCTCCTAAGAAAGACAGCTTTGAAAAATCTAAATACAAGAATCAGTGGTCAGAGTTCAAACTCAAAGCCTGCCCATTTTGGTGTTTTTACCTGAATCTCTGAAGAATGAGAGAATCTGGGAATAAAAGTTTCAGGCTCTATGTAACTCCTGGCAAGTTAGGAATAGAGGTTTGATATGGTAAAGAATAAAAATATATGTTTTCCATTTCTCTAGCCACTTCCCATTTAAACACGTGGTCCTCTCTGCTTCTCTATTTAAGTTTAGGAAATGCTCTTTCTTAGATCACTGTTGTACACGAAGGAAAAGGGTAAATAACAGATGAATTTTGCCTGACTGAAGGAAACTAGACAAAGAACAGCAGAAGAAAGACTGAAAATGTTACCAAAGGGTATTTGGCACACTGTTCCACAGGACACTTACAGCCTTTTCTGTTCTGGTTATGAATTATTACCCCATGTGCAGTGCTTATCACAATCCTCGAAATCACCCTTCCTCCAGAGAACTGAAAGGGATATGCCATCCCTTCCATGTGCAGCACACAAGCACAGATGGAGCACTGGGCAGAACTGCTGTGAAAATATTCAGAATTAACTCAAATCTATCCACACCTCCTTTTTTTTGTCTTCCATCCCTACACCTAAGCCCAACTGTTCCTGCAGCACCTTCAGTTTTGTACACTAATCGAGCAGATTGCAGAGCCCTGACACCTGTACCTGCTTACTCACCACTAAGCCCATTAGCCCACAACCTGTAGGTATTAATACATAACCCATGTACCAGTCTTGAATCTGCATGTGAAGATGATGAAATCTAAGATGTGTTTGAACTATGGCTTTAAAGAGATGATGGCAATTCTTCAGCTGCATCCTACATTTGCAGTGGTTCCCATTTATCATGTGCATGTTCCCTTGTACATGCTGAGGCCTAGGCACATGAGAAAGCACTACAAGAACCAACACCAAAACACAGGGATGCCAGGATGTGAAGCAAGCTTATGAATGTCCCAGTTCTGCATAATGTATCTTGCATCTATCCCCAAAAAACCCACTTGTGTTACAGTGGGCAGCACTGAAGAACATTTCAAGAGACTTCCTAATATGGACATATACATTCATGTAGCCTTTTTTTTTAAAAAGCAAGATTTTGGTAGCAGGGTTTGTTTTTTTTTTTTGGAGTATGATAATTTAATTCTCCATCCTCTGTTGGCATATGTACCAACACTGGAAATGACTGGGAATGCTGTCAACCAGGCATGATGTAAGTTGGCAGTTAGGCATGGGAAAAAGGACTATAACAGAGGAAGGAGATGGATCTGCCAATCCAGGCAAAGGTCATCCTAGCTTTTAAACAGTGATATGCTCAAGTAAATAACAGAAGGCCTTTGCAAGGTTTCTGGATGTGTGTGTACAAAGGAGGACAAAGCCAGCAGTGTTGAGTATGGAGAGCCTAGGACTGGAAGAAGGAGTGCAGCAAGGCATAAGGAGTTTTTTCTACACTAGAAAACACTTGACTATGGAAAGCTTGTCTTCCTTATTGACATAAACCCCCAGTGAACAATTTACTGCAACTAAAATAAACACATAGGAAAACAGAAAACAAATAAAATAAAAATTTCAGCAAACCTATCCTGTAGTGCCATTTTAGAGCAAGTAAGTGCTCTGAACGCTATCACTTAATGCTCTTTAAACAGCAGTTTAGAAAAAATACGATTAATATGTTTATGAAAATAAACGTGTCCTGCTGGTGCAAATCTCAACTAAACACTGTCAAGGTCAATAGACTTCCTTTACTTATACCAATGAAATACTGAGGAATGAGGCCCATGTTCTCTGCCAGAAAGGGTTGCACTTACGTTCTTTAGAAAACTGAAAACAGAAAATAGCCAAGAAACAGTAAAGACTGGAAGGGAAGGAAGCACTGGAGCTTGAGAAAATAGAGCTGGGAATGAAAGCTGGATTCCAGGAAACATGATCAGTACAAGCTGAAGAGAAGAAGAAAGTGGAAACTGAAAAGCGAGGGAAAACTGAAAGGTCAGAAAGGAATGTAGGAGTCATCAAGTAGTGGATAAGTTGGATAGCAGAGCAGCAAGGGTCATGACAGACTGAGACAGTCTGCAAAGATGGGCATCAACTACAGCGGATCACATGGACTGAGACATCAAAGGGAGAGAGCACAGCCCTTGAGTGAAGATAAGGTCAAGTAAGTGACCACGGCAGCAAACGAAGGATTCAGCTGAAAACTGAAGGTCAAATGAGGACTTGAGGGAAAGAAGATGAGTGACAGAAAAGAAGGATGAAGTTGGCAAGGAAGAGATGACGCCTTGAAAGCACTGAGATATAATAATGGCAAGGCAGCATGATGCTGTCTTGGACATTCAGAAGAGAGGACACAAGCTTCACAGTAACACAGGAAATCCAGAGCAGAAAATTTAAATGATCTCTGCCTTCTCTGGGGTCTCCTGTTTCATCGTTTCCATTTTAAATGACATAAAAATAGTTTTAATAACCAGAGAAACACTTAAAAATTAAGAAACACTTGTTCCAGTTAATGTGTCTGAACAGTGTGAGCGTGCACTCACACACACATGCTAAAATCACCCAAAAAAAGTTTCCCCCAGGGAGGTTGTTATTATGCAAAAATTACTCTAATTAGGTCATGAATATATTAGTCCGTATTGAGTGCCAACAACAGCAGGGAGAAAAAGAGAGAGAGAATTGGAAATGTGACATGCATACACTCCCAGTGTGGTTAGGGGGACTGGATTCCAAAATGCCATTACGAGATAAAAAGGTCACCCTGTAGGGAGGTAATTGGAACAGCACTTGAGCAGCTGATTAAAGGGACCTTTGCTTTTGGGGGTGGGAGGAGGAGCAGAGGGTTAATGTTGGATCTCCCATGACAAAGTATATGATCTTGATCAAACATCTACTTTTAGGACAATCACAAAGAAAAAGGAAGAGGCTGTCGTCTTTGACATCCCATTGAAGCAGATGCATTTGTTTAATAACACCTCCACTTGCAAGATTTAAGAGAACGTTAAAGGAAGAGGGTATTTTCCCTCCTGCAGGTTACTCTCTATTCAAACATGTGAGCCTCCGTTTTCCTAGCTCCCATCACACCTACTGTTCAGACACTACCCACGTTGCATTAATAAGAAGTAAATGCTTTTAATGAGTCAGTAATGGCTGGGGGAGTAGCACAGGGGAAAGCTGCTTCTTCGCTCTCTTCACCAAATGTTGACAGGTTCTGTGGCTTGGCAGGCAAGAGAGAGCAGCAGAAGGGCTCAGAAACACCAGTCGCACACACTCCCCAAAGAGAAATATAAGGAAGCTGACTTAGAAGTATCGTAAACAACCCATTTAAGCTCTTGAAATTATTGGTGACACACGTAAAAAACTCGCTTTTGTGTTTGCAGAAACACATGGTCTGGCCCCACATTTGGGGTTAAGACCATAGATTGTACACCATGAGCAGGTAGGGAAAAAAAGGAGGAAAAGAAGAACAGGTAGCACTGCTCCTGGGAGAGAGGACAACAACAGCATTGAGTAGGGTGCACTAATTTTCAAGTTGGCTTGTGAATCAGTTCAGTTTTATAGCCTCTTCAGACTGTCTCCCCAGTCTGAAGTCCTGCTCACACTGTCCAACTGAGTTTTGTTCCAGTTTTGATGCTGAGGGCCACTGGCCTTTCCCCCTGCTTAGAACGATGAGCAATTACATGTTATGCTGAGTGCACAGGCATTTCCAAATACCACCACCTACAGGGGTGAGCCTCTGGTAGCAGAAATGGAGAAATGTCTGGCATAGAAGGCCACTTGGACCAGCTTAGCATGGACCATTCTACCCTGCCAGCAATGCCTGGGCAAAATTTAGAAACTGATTCTGATATAGCTTTGGCTGTGAAAAACAGATTTTAAATCACACAGTACAGGCTTGAGCTTTAAGGTGCTGCTTAAAGACGCTATGCTTTAAATGTCACTGGTTTTAGTCCCCCTTTTAGTGTACAACTGACTAAGGAGATAACTAAGTTTGACTTTCTTCCTTCATCACCCAGGAAAAGCAGCATATACTGAAAATAGCCTCATAATTAGCAGGTTTTGTTTAGTACCCAAAGAAGAATTCTTCATCTACACTTTGACTACAGCTGGGTAATACTCCTATCCAGTGAGAAATATTGACATTTCAACATTTATTTTGGTCCCCCAGCAAACTGAAAAGTTGAAATTAAACATGTATTGAACTGAGTCAAAATAGAACATTTGGTTCACTTCTATAAAATTAAGTTTTATGATTTAGGTTGAACTGACAATAAAATGAAGTCTTTCATATTTTGATTTCCCAAAAGAAGGATTCAATTTTCTGAAAAATCTTTTCCCAGAAAATCATTCCCATGGAACATCCACAACCACCTGTAATTTTCAATGATACGGAAAATAGCCACTGCAACTCCATACAATATAGTACTGATCACTGGAGTCCATATAACCCTTAAAAATGCATGCATTATGACTAAAATACTAGTTAAAAAATGAGAAAAAGAAAGCCCTCCCCCCTCATTCTCTAGACTCTCCCGATACCTCGGACCAGAACTTAAAAATTTAAATTAAAACTTTAAAACACTATAAAATTCTGCAAATAGAATGGGTCATCAAAAGCAAGATTTTTAAGATACCATGTCCAGTCACTGCTAAAGCTTTAGTTTCTTCTTTAAACATATTTTTTTTAATTTTCCCTTAAAAAGTTCAAAAGCAAAAAAATGTAGAGAGTGATTTTGCAATGGAATATGAAATGCCTTTTAATTTCTCTCAAAATCAATACAGACAAGCTGTTCGTAAATTTAGGCTACTTTGAAAGAAAAAAGGAAAACATGTGACATGCATCACTACATCTCTCTGAGACATTTTATCATATGCTTCAATTACCATACAAAATCCTGATGCTTTTATAACTTACATACCTATCACAGTATTATTTCTGCTTTCCAAAATCTTATTTATATGTTGCTTTAGAAAATCCTTATGAGGGAAAGATCATTAGTATCACCCTGTATAGGCAGGAAACACAGAAACAGACTTGCATTATAGCCACATTGAAAGTCTGTGGCCAAGAAAGCAATTGAGTCCTTTTTTCTGTTTGTCTCTTTCCCCTGAGAATAGAAATTAGGAGAAAATTCAGATAGAAGGCATATTCCTCAACCCTTTGGAATGGAGATTTCTCCCACAGCTGCTACCTGCTCCTTTAACATCTCTACAGAGACTTCAATCAACCTCCACTTTTTGCATCTGCAAGCCAGAAGCACTTTGTAGGAAATGGAGAGTATACAAGCAGGCACAAAATCTCTGAACATAGATACAGGTGCTGTGAAGATGCTGACAGTGTTTCAGGGATGAGGGACAGGCAGAAGGCCAAAGTCATGTATGGTAAAAGAAGAAGAAATGACATTGGCTCCTTTCCATGTGCTTACTTGGTTACTTACCTGTTGACCTCTGAAGGAGCTGGGGTGGGGAGTGGGGCAAATTCTATTAAAACATATGTATAAATTCAGACACTTCTAACCTTTGCTTCAAACTTGCTTTGTAGTAAATGTTTAATGCAGCAGTTGTTAAAATATTTGGCAAGCTATTTTTCTAACTGAGAAGCTGGCCATACCATCCATCACTAGCAACCACTTCCACTTGAACGAGAATCTGAATCTATACCATCTTGCTGTACCTGTGCCAAGAACTGTATGCAGACCACAGGACAGATAGAGGAAGAGTCCTCTGTGTCCCTTTGATGAGAGAAACAAATCTATCTGAAGGGAAGATTCTTTGCTGCTTATGCATGATCTGGTGCCTTGTGTTCCAAAGAGTACTCAGCACCTTGCAGTATCTTCTCTGTGTAGTGCCAAACAAAATCCTGGACACATGGGCACACTGGTACAAGCATCTCTAATCCAGTCAGTAGAAAGGACAGGAAAGCCTGGAAACTTCCATGTGAAAGTTTTCCATCTGGAAAATACATCCATGTGGTGCAGTTCATGCAAATCCCAATGCAATAGCTGTTCAAACTTGTATTGCAGAGCACTGATTTCTCCAAGTCCTTACAAAAACCAGGACAAATAATGATCCCTCTCTGCTGGACCACTGAGGCAGGATGAAGAACTCCTACTATGTTCAGCACCCCTGTATTGCTTTCTCAAACAGTAGTTGTTTCATAAACAAGGCAGGCCTGTAGACCACTTGACGGTATGGGACTGCTACCTTGTGCCTTGTGCTACCTTGTCTGTGAAGCTGTCTGTCTGCTCTATCATTTGTGGATTCCTGACTTAGGCTAGATAGATGGCTCTGAGGCAGTGAATAGCTTTTTTCTGCACATTTAAGCTATTGCAAGCTCTAATAGTGACAGCTTTTGAAAGCACACATACAAGGGAGCATTTGTTCTCTATTAACAATGTTGTTAGAAGTCTTCCTGTGATGTGCTATTCCCCATCACCTGGGATTTCATATTACTGACATGTAATTCACATAATTAAAGTATAAGAAGAACATAGATGCTGGAACTATATTGAATATCCCAGGAGCTGACATTTTGGACCGAAATAATTAAAATTGGCAGGTTTTCTACAAAGATCTAATAAGCATATTCCATGCTAATTCCAAGCTAATAACTGAAAGACCTGTCCCCTTCCCAGCAGTGAAACTCTAAATTGATGTTACCCTGTCTTTTTCCATCAATAACTGCAGAGTATTAAACTGCTAGAATGTTTCTACTGCTCATTTGCAGCTACAGAGGCATTTGCAACTTTTCTGCACGGGTGCTACACTTGATACTTTGCCTCCAGCTCTCTGATGCAGAGATGTCTGACAACTTATGGGACATAGTCAACCTGTGATAAAATCCATAACCTAGGTGAAACAGCTACAGTGCAGCACGCTTGTACAGCTCTTTTATGCACAACATTCTGAACAGTTTTCCAGAGTTTAAAAACAAAACACAACCTCAGAAGAGTAGTAAATAATAAATGACTATAGAAGAGGAAAGTAAAAGTGGCACAAGCAGGAAAGAGTCAGAGGTATAATCTGAGATAAGACCTGAAATGAGACTGTAAATCGACAAGTGAGAAAAGTTTAAAATGGCTAATCTAGGTAACATTGGGAGTGGATTTACGGTGGTCAGAGAGCTAAAGGGCCAAACTCCCTGATCCTACACTGGTTAGTGCTGCAAGAGAACAGTACAGCCTCCTACACAAGGGGCTGCCACTCCCCTGACTGCTTTCTGAAAAGTGAAAAGCTCTAGATGAAATAGTAAGTGGCATTTTACTGGCACCAGTCTCAAAGCTCTGTATTTTGTGCACTCATGGACACTTAAAAAAAAAGCTACACATGCAAAAAAGTATATTAAAAAAACCCACAAGAAACCATACACAAAGATTTTCTCCAACAGCTTTCAACTCTTTGCTTGTATCTGGTACTCCCTAGTTATCCCTTTGCATGCGTAATGAAATGATATTTCACCACAAAAGTCAAAACAGATATAGATCATTAGTATTCTTCTGCGAGAACTGGGATCCAACATCATAAGTAGTGTTAGAGAAAAACTTGGGGTGAAATGTAATTTCCAACCTATTAATCTAATTCTGTAAATATACAACCAAAAACTGCCCACCAGGCTCATGAGTTGTATTTCTACTGCTGATTTCATCCAGCCTATATATCTAGAAGTTAACAGGAACTCCAAAATCTGATTAAGTTATGCCCTCAGGACACTCTACCTCCAAAGTCTTTCTTCTACTAGATAGATGCACATTTAGCCCACTTCCTCCATTAAAAAAAATCTTAATAGCATTTCCACCCCAGGCCTGAAGCTAACAAAAAAGTTGCTACTAGTAATGCCCTGAGAGCACATCCATCTTGTATAAATAATGAGGGTTAGAATACTTTTGAGGATCAAGATTACACTGGATCAACATACCATGTTTTCCTCTAGTTTGCAAGGGGGAGCAATATGTTTCAGAATCACAGTAATTCACCATTTTCAGAAATTATCACATATGCTATTTCCAGCAAACATTTATTTGACCTGTGCAAACACTTGTTTAGTTGTAGCATCCTCACATAAGTTTTCAATGGGAACAAGTTCTTTTTTTCTGCAAATCTACACCTCTCTTGATCGAGGACAAATTTTTCCTGTGCTGTCAACCTGGTCTCTTGTAGTGCACAGACCTCCATTTCTGATGCTTTGGTAGTTTCCTCAGTATCACTGTTCATTTGAGGAATAGTAAAAAGTATCTTTGACCTCTCCCAGAGTTTTCAATCCCTAAATGACCTTCGTGTATAATTTTAATAATTTTTCCCAGTAACACGTTTCAGATCGTCATCCTGGTGCCCTTAAATAGAATCCTTTACAGTATTGAGAACTTCTCCTTAATCTTAAAAGGGACAGCAGCACATAAACTTCTGGCCAATAGGTTCACTGATTTTCTAAAAGGTCTATTCCTTAATTACGTAATCAGGACAGTTCTGTATTTTCTTTATATTAGAAATGTTGTTGGGATTTTTTTTTTTTAATACGATTGACACATCCTTGGTTGCTTGTATGCTTTCCTCTAAATCTTCCTTACAAATGCTCAAGAGTATAACTGCAGCCACCAGACCTCTTCCTCTACTATTCAGTTTGTAAATCACACATTTGCAGTTGAACGGAAAAAATAATCCTTCTATGCCTGGCAGGCATCTGCCCGGTGCTTCCTGGAAACTGCAATGAATGGCTTGCAGTCATGTTCAGCTAATATAGGTCTCCAAAAAATACATCCTGGAAATTTTTCATCACCACGAGCTAAGCTAGGACATCTTTCTCAACTTGTATATACTGAGATTCAGCTTTTGCTGCAGCTATGACACATAACTCACTGGCCTCCAGTTTTGAACACATTATATAGATTAATGCTCTAGTATCTGCTCTGGTAGCTTCATGTTTAACATTACCTACCTACAAGGTCTGTTAAGACCTTGGTCTTAGTTGCCATTTATTTCTCTAACTCTTTATGAGAACATGTATCCTATCTCTACTGGGTGTCTTTAGATGAATCTAATCTCAGGCTGTTGATCAGGACAGCCATACAAAGCCATGTGTTCACCAAACTCTACATTCCTCTCAGTTCCTTAGGGTAGACATGTTATTGACAGCTGGAATCTTCTTCAGATCTGTCTGTACAATTCCCCAGTTACTGTCTCTCCCAAGGAATTTACATACTCCCTTGCTATGGCAAGTATCCTTATTAGCTTCTCCAACATCATCCCAAAATACAGTTTCTCAGTAGATGCCAAACACAACAAAAATTGGTGCTATTTCTTCAAACTGCCACGGAGATGGTTCATGGCATATACACACTTTCTTTTCTCAAGAGTACAAGCCAGAATTTTGCTGATGCCTTAATTATAGACAGATACTTGGAATTACTCAGTAGCTCTTTTGAAGTAGTGGAGCTTTTTGCTCTTTACATATTGCTTTAATCATGTGGGCCCTAGACACAGGTGTAGGGAGCCATCTGCCACTCTGTTGATTCTTCCAGTTCCTGAGTGACTCCTAGAGCCTCTTTATATCTGCTCTTTAAGGAAAAGAAACTCTTCTCAAAGGAGGGGCAAGAGCTACATGCCTTTGCCACCCCCATCCTTGGGGTCCTGCATCAATTCCAAAGGGACATTCATAAGTTTATCTTCAATTAATTAATTTCCCTCCAATAGATCCATCCCCTTGATGCAACCAATAGCCTGGAAAAGCTTCACTCAACAGTGGTGAGTTTTCCTCTATGGCCATGAGACATTTTATCTTTTCCTCACTGTTATTGACTCAGTAAGGATTGGGATCCCTATATTTTAAGTATTGGCTGAGCCCATTAATTTCTCCTGTCTGTTCTTGTGTGTCTCAGTTCAGTATGGAGTCCATGTAATCAAAGGAAAGGTACAGAACAATTTTGTAGTGAAAAAAAAATTCTGTGGAAACAAAATAGAGTTCATAGCTTGACAGTGAGAGGTACATAACACCAAACATATCATTTATACATGCTATATAGCTAGAGTCTCCTGATTATCCCCAAGTTATTATAAGACTTTCAAAAGAATTCTTAATTTATAAACTGATTGCAGAAGCTTGGCAAAATTTTGGTTTCTGAGGGGATGAGAACACAGCCAAGCCATTAGCTGAGAGAGTCTTTTCCCATATTACAGGCTTTGTACTTTGTTGAGCTGAATGTCCCACTGGGCAACTATCCGAGAGGGTCAAGCAACTTGCCTTTGGAAGCAGTATGTTTAATGGAAGTCTTGAAAATCAAAGAACCTGCATCCTGAAGCCATTGTTTAATCTGCTGCCATAATTATTTGTTAATACTCAACTGACAAACTGATGAGGGGAAAATGGAACAGGAGAGTTTCTCTCTCCTGAAGTGTCATCCTAGTAGCAAAGCCCATTATAGGCTGATTACAAACCCACCTCTCATCATCATACAAGTAAGTAAAAACCCTTTATTCTTTTGCATGTCAAGGTTTAAGTCACATTGACAACTAGAATTTGTTCTCAAATTTTTCAGTACTTTAATCTCTTTTTGAGTTAAAAAATAAGAACAGCTTTTTTTTCCCAAATTTTTATGAAGTGTCTGATGTTTCTTTGTGTCCCTCTGTCAACCCAGTGAAATCACGTTATATCACAAAATCCAAAACTTAAGTAGATTTTACTGACTATCCTCCAGGCAGCTTCACTGTTCATTTATAATCCATGTAGAGTGCTTAAATACCACAGCGATAAGTGTTTTATACAGGCATATAGATAGATTTTGACATTGGATCATGAAACAGGCAGCCTTCAAGGGCAGCAATTGTAGAATCTCTAAGAAATTGCCATTGTTCAGGAAACAAGACATGATTGTCCATCATTATAGCTGGTAGAGAAAATAAAAACGTGCGGAATAAATATATTCTGTGACAGCACCTGTCACTGGTGAATTCTTTTGCCTGCCACATCAAAGATAGTGGATGATATATGGAAGACAGTGGATTTCTGCTGACAGTTTTCCACAATTTCCAAGCCACTAATGGAGTACAGATACTGTTTTTCAGTTCTCTCTAGCCTGGTCAACACTTTAATTTAGTATTGATATTTAATTTGTTTCTTTATTAGCAATCTGGTGACCCTTCAATCCCACTAAGAACTTAACAAATTATGTCTTTACTTATTAATGGAAGAGGAAAAAGTAAATGTGAAATAAACTGGGAAAAAAACCCTTTTTTTTTTTTATTTTATAGCTAGTTAAAGTTGCTAAGAGATGCAAGTACCTCCTGTTCCCTTTGTTTACAAGCAGCAAGAAGACTTGAAGTAAACAATTTAAAGTGCCATAAATTTTATACTACCCACAGTATAAGCACTACATTATGCCAAGGAAAAAGAAATATGAATTTCATCTCTGCATAGAGAATTTAGCCATTGCTCACAACAAATGCTCTAATGCAATGTCAAAACATCAGTAAATAATGACAAAAATAAAACTGGAGAGACTCAAACCAATTCTTAGATTTTTCTTGAAAAAAAGAAAGAAGGAAAGAAGGGAGGAAAGAAAGAAGATATGGAAATACTGGTTTCTGTGTTCATTTTTTATGCAGCTCATGAGACTTAAGACCTGAAATGTGCACTTTCATTTCTAGCAAGTGTGTTTCTAACCCTTTAGTCTCTCAAAAGAAAAAGCGAACAAAGTGCCAGTCAACCCAGTTAAGTTCTTCTGACCATCTGTTTTGCTATTTCCAGAAATAACAAACATCTCTAATCTGAAAACTACGGTAACTAAGAAAGTTATCTATGATGATTTAAATGCCCATTTTACCAACTATTTCACCCTTGCGTTAATTTAGTGGTGTCAGCTTCTTTTGTAGTTCCAGATCATCTGTTCAGAAATTCCACAGCAAAATAAACAACATTAGGAAAGGTACTGCCCATAATACATCAATTTTGTATCTAATTCATTAAAAATCTCATTTAAATGAAGCTGAAGCATAGCTTCCTCTCTGTCAAAACAGATTTTCACAACACGAATGGACCAGGACTGAGTCCTAGACAACCTGCAACTGCTGTACAGAGACACCACTACGTCTGCTTTGAAAGGTTCATTTTTCCAGAATAGCAGACTTTTGGTTTGATGGCCCTTTTATATGTTGTCAGTTTCAGCTTAAAAGGGTTTTGATTTTGTTTTTCTTTATCTCAAAGTCAAAAATTCAACAGACAGAATGACAGAAATGCTCATTGGAAGGGAACCCTGGGGGTCATTAAGTCTAATCTCTCGCTCAAAACTAGATCAAGTCAGCTGCAGATTTGTCCAGTTTTTAAAATCTCCAAGTACAGAGATGTTGCAACAATCTGGGTACCTTTTCTTACGGAATACTTCCCTCCCAGGGATAAAGTTTTTCTTAAGATCTCATCTGAACGTTGAAACTTGTGTCCACTGTGCATTTGTTGTGGTTTAATCACAGACAGCATTTAAGTACCACGCAGCCCTTTGCTCACTTTTCCCCTGTGGTGGGGAGGAGAATCAGAAAGAAAAGGCAAACCTCGTGGGTTAAGATAAGAACCATTTGATAATTCAAACAAAATAAAATATAATACTAAAACTAGTAATACTAAAACTAATAATAAAAACTATAAGGAAAAGAAGAGGGGGAGAGAGAGAGAGAGAAATTAACCCCAAGAGAAACACATGAAGCACAACCCATTTGCTCACTGCCCAATACTCAGCCTGTTCCCAAGCTGCAAGGGACTGCTCCCAGCCAACTCCCCCCAGTTTATGTACTGAGCATGATGTTCTATGATATGGAACATCCTTTTTGTCAGTTTGGGTCACCTGTGTGTCCTCTCCCAGTTTCTTATGCATCTGCTCACTGGCAAGAGCACGGAAAGCTGAAAAATCTCTTATTTTGAGTAAGCAGCACTCGGCACCAACTAAAACATCAGTGTGTTATCAACATTATTCTCTCTTACTAAATCCAAAACACAGCACTGTACTAGCTACTACAAAGAAAATTGACTGCATCCCAGCCAAAACCAGGATAGCCTTGCTTTATCATTTGTCATTCCTGGGAAGGACCTGGCTCTGTTGTCTTTGCCACTCAAACTATTTGCTCTCTCTACTGCCTCCTTTTCACCAGACTAAATGAATAGAATTCCCTCAATTTTTCCTCATCATCCATGCTTTCTTGGTTTCTGAACATCTTTGTTGCCCTCCACTGGACCTCCCTGGTTTCTCAATGCTTCTGTAGAACTAGGAAGCCTAAACTGGATGTAACACCCTCATGCAGCCTCAGCATGGCTGCACAGAGGAAAATAAGAGTATCTCTTGGTCTGTTAACTACACTTCTTGTACTGGGCTACATGAAGATGATTGTCTTACTCTGCTGGCTCATACTCAGCTTTATGTTTAGTACCTTAACCCCCAGTCCTTCCCCAATGGGCTGCAACTCAGAGAGACAGTTCCTGACCTGTACTGACTACAGATTATTCTGCCTCAAATGCAAATTTTTTCCTTGCTGAACTTAATGACATTACTGTAAGCCCAGTTCTCATGTTTCTCAGTGGAAGCTCTCAGTGGAAGCTCTGCCATCTCAGAAGCACACACTCATGTGCCAACTGCCCATCAAGGCATTACTTTCCAGTCAAAACCAGAAAATCCCTTCTGCATCATTAGGAACCCAAGTGGTAGAGCAGTACAAAGTGGAAGGTAGATCAGACTACTGGAGGAAAAATCACTGACATGAAAAAAAGAAGGCAAGCCTAGACAAATACAGCTGTAGATTGACTACCCGTACAAAAGGTGAAGCAATCAGCAGCAGAACATTAGAAGCAATGTTTTCCTCCTCACTTTAATCATAGTATTTCCCTGTTATGAAGGGTTATCTGTGGAGGAGATGGAAGTAGTTAATGTCACCTCAATCTCCTGGGATGAACGTGGTGTTACATGACACCTGAACCCCTTTGCTCTACCATCTCCTCTCTCGGAAAGGGCTGTCACTCAGAATATGAAATATATTTACAAATTAATTAACTTTGGCCAGTGACTGGAGAATTAGATTCCCACTAACAGAGATTCTGTCTGAGTGATAAATACACAGAACACTGGTGGAATAAAATACTAGCCCTTCTTGACTCCCAAATCTGAATGCTCAGCAATCACACCACCTCTCCCCTTCATCAGTCTTTTTTTCCTACACTGTCAACCCTTCTTTTCTCAAAGCCAATAGAATTTGCTTTAGTAGATGAAGGTACATGTGTACTGAAGAGAGTATTTGATCTCTGAAAACAACTCATCAACTCATTAAATACAAGCCCATTACACAGAGAGCTGTGAAAGGCAAAGTGGAGTTGGTGGTGAGGACATGACATTAGCTGAGAATAAGATGGAAGTCTCTGATGAATAAAATAGTTCCTGACTTTAGGACCTGAAGCAGGGAAAAACCTGCACAGAAGAGTTCATGGTGCAAGCTGTATATTATGTTGGTTGGAAGTTTCATTTTGTTCTATCTCATGTAAAACACAAGCTGTTTGTTAGAGGGACTGTGTCTGCACAGCCAGGAAGATGTTACAGAATACAGGCTCGCACACAACAGTGTGGGTAGAACAGGTGACTGTTCTGATGGTGCTAACGAATCTGAAAATAAATTATGGGTGTGATGCAGTGTTCACAGAGCAAGGGCTAACCATTTATTCCTGGAAACAAACAGTGCTGCAGAACTCAGTCTCAGCAGAAAGGTAGAGGGGAGATCGTGGTCCAGTTCTTAGTCAGTCATGCAATAATGCTTCAGATGGGAAGCAATGCAAAAACAGGCCTTCATCATACTGCTTCTTTTGCATGCTCCCTCTCTGGAGTGGGAAGCCTTAATGAGCTTAATTTTACTATGCAACTCATTTAAGCAGCAAAGCAGCGGCCCAGACAATTTAAGCTATCATCAATTCATTTAGAGCAGCCCTTACAGATTAGTGACACTTCAAGGATATAGCAGATTACAAATAAAATAAGCTGTACTTGCCTCAAAGACCAAAATAAAATAAAGAAAAATCCAAATTCATTCATCAACAAGAATGTTCATTACTTAATGGAACAAAATTCATCTTCCAAATCTTCAAATGTTGGTCCAACAGAACATGTGATGCTTGTGAGGCTTTACTTGTATCAGCTACAGAAATAATAAATTTTGAGATGTTTTTGCAAGAGTTTTGGTTATTTGCCATAATGTCCTTACTAGACCTAAATATCAATGATTAGGTTTTTCTCTCTGTGAAATGTCTCCATGATTTGAAACAGTAACAATTATCTTTCTTTATTTCTTGTTCTATATTGTCAGCAGAAGTCAAGATGTCTTATGAGATAGCTACTGTGTTCTACTTTAGAGCTACGTAATGAAACTTATCTAATATCTACACTTTCCTATATAGCAGAAGATATTTATGTGTTATTCTTTCTACATTTAGAAAGGTCATTCAAACAGAAGCTGGGTAGGCAGCAACTGACAAATAATAATGCTGCACTGGAAATGGGGTGGACCAAAGAAGTTGACCAAATGCCAATATTCAGCACACTGTAATGAGCGAGGCAGCACAGTGCAGTAGGTAAGGTTGACCTCAGAGATCCACAGCTGATTATAGTTACAAGATGTTATTCCTGGGGCATGAAGATTATAAAGACAAATCTCAGCAAATGTAGTTGCAGTTAGTCTCCCGTTGTCTATTCCTTCCTCTCTGCTGGAAACAACCGTGTGGCAAGGGGTGAGTCCCACAATGCCACATGCTCTCCAGCAGTTATTGAAAACTCAAATAGCTGTGAAACTTTGCACTGCAGTCCATCAGACGTGCTCGTGAGGCAAGACCCCTTTATCAAAGATGGGTAATACAGTGTGCTACATAAATGACTTAAGCCCTGGCTAGAGCTTATTCCCAGGCATCTCACAAGCACATACACAAACATAGTCTTTTTCTTCCATCAATTGAAAACAGGATGCATTAGCACTGAAGTCCAGCAAAGGAAAAAAAAAAAAGGAATGGAAAGAACAGAGACATTTTCTGCAGGTCATGTTGTTAGGATAGAAAAAACCTTGATGCTTTAAGACCTTGCACAGGCTAATCTTCAGTGGCTTCCAAACATTTTTTAGTATAATTTAGGAACTGTATTTACCTAACATGAACTGCAAGCTGTTAGACTCCATCCTTTATCAACAACACTTCCGGTATGGCTGAATTAATTTTATTGTTTGTAGAAATATTCTCCTACATTTCTCCAGAGTACCAGAGGCCATGCAGTAAGACTATAAGAAATGAGACTCTTGACCTGAAGGGTGGTAAAAACGCACAGAGAAACATGAGATCTGGTGCTAGGTCAGTGAGAGAAATACAGAAAAAAAAGAAGGTATTTTCCAATTTACCAGCCCTTTGCTGTAAAGGCTGGTAATGTAGCTAATGTGTCAGTGAATGTGTTAAGAAGCAAAGGAAACACAATTATACTTTCTAGACTAATGTCAGGCAATAACAATTTCCACAGTGACAGACTAAGCCATCACCTGCAGAGGTTTTTGAGGTAGGAAGGGAGGGAGAGGTGATAGTCTGATAAGTTGTCAATAGTAGTTCATTATGTATTTTTGACCATCAGCCCCTTGTAGAGAGGGAAAAGCAGCCACCCAGCCAGGGCAGGTATATAATCTGATTGATGCTTCACATAAGTGGCTTTCAAAAACTTGACTGAGCATGAAATCTCATCATTAAAGTTTATGTCCTGAGTGAGTGGGGGAAAGAGAAAAAGAAGGAAAGAGACCAAACCAAAGGGAACCAAAGCTGGCAGAACAATGGCAAATTTACAGCCAAGCATCTACTTAAGCATGATTTTCAAAGCTAATCACACAACACCAAAACAGGCTTCTGCTTCTGAAGGAAGTTAAAGAGCTTCACCCTCTCTCCCTGTGCAGACACATAAAAGAAACCAAGAGTCATAAAATCAAAACCCATGGGATCCCTGGAATCCAAGTATCTGCTCTGTCTGTTTTACCAAAGAGTCTTAAAGCACTGAGGAATAATCAGGCACAAATAACCTAGGGTAACTATATACATTAATTCCATATTTAACCCTCTGCTTTGCTCTGGTTATACAGAAAAAAGTGTTTAAGCAGTATATGAACTCCATGATTTCTGTCTTGTTTAAGCAGTAGGTGAACTCCACGATTTCTGTCTTCCTACCTGCTTAAAATGAAATGAATCAGAGCAGGGAAGGAACGTGGAATAACAACACTGCATCCATAAGATCCTTCCTATCAGAGACAGGAGTTGTTAAAACTTCAAGAATAAAAAGGCCTATCAAGATCACAACATATTCTTATGTAACCAAGTCTCAAAGGACTGGAGAAGAGTAGAATATTTCAGCAATATTCATTCTGATTTGAAAACAAATTGGTCTGACTTGCTTTGCTCCCCCCTTTTTGTTCTTTTGTGCAATTATTCTAGCTTATGAATTTACTGGCAGAAATGTTCACAGAAAGAGCAAATTTTAGTGGCCATTGGAGATTATTTGTGAAGAGTGAATTTAAAATTTTTAATCATTAGCATTCACTGTGTAAATGTGCTTCAAAGGCCTAGGCTCATCCCATAAGGGACTAGCACTGCCCTAGGTAACCAATATGTGCAATCACAGCTAATCAGTCAGATCTGATTTCAAATATTCACAATAAATAGATCATGGACAAGCTGCAAGCTAAAATTATTCATAGAAATAATTTGACAATGATTGTCAATACTGAATAATTCAAGAAGATCCCACATTGTTCATAAACAATTCCCAGAGAGAAAGGAGGGTGAAGTTTGTTTTATAAATTCATGATGGATTCTTCAACTAGGGCTGCTCAAAACACCCTGGTGAATAAGGTTAGCCTCTACCTCTCATAGTTCCTTCTGAAACATGAACATTTGAATGGTCATATTTCAGGAGGAGGAACTGCTTTTTGGATGCTCCATTTGCAACTAGCCAAGTAAACGAGGATCTGTGAAGGACACCAGCTAGAATTAATGGCATCAGTATCTGTACAAACAATCTGTTACATGAAACAACTCTTCAATGACTGATAGTCACTTCTGCTGGTGTTTGGCTTTAGCAACTAGTTTAACAGAGGCTGGAAAGATTACTCTTCTTTCTTCCTTCCCAGTCTTCTGCTCATGTGTTACTAATCCTTCCATGAGGGCAAAACCAGATTAAGTTCCCCCACTTTCCATAAATAAGCATTCACTTCTGAGAAGAAACTTGGCTGCTAGTCCTCCTGAACCGCACAACAATATTGTGGGTTTGTTTTTTAATTTATAAATATATGAGAAACAATGTGTCTGTCTTGCACAGGGAAGCAGACTACATACTAAGATGTGAGTCTAAATCGTCTACTGTCTGTCAGGATGCTATACCAAATGAGTTAAAGGAGATAAAACCTGTCATTTAATATTTACTGGCGTGTTATTTCTTTGAAAACATGTCACCCTGGCATCCCACTACATCTGTATCCAAATCTCCAAGCATCACCCGTTTAGTACTGGGGTCTGCACCTGAAGACTTGACTGAATAAGAGTCATGAGCAAAGCACTAAGAAAAGTATAAAGTTTAAGAAATGTGACATAAGAATATAGAAGGAAAAAAAAAGAGGAAAGAAAAAAGAAGAAAAAGGAAAAAACCAAGAATGACTTGTTTAGCCTAGGAATATCTGAGGTATGACATGATAACAGTATCTCATTATGTAAAACGCAGCAAAGACAACAGTGATCAATTGTTCTCCATATCTGCTGAGGATAGAACAGGAGTAATTAATTTAATTTGCAACTGAACAGAATAAGATTAGATGTTCAAAAGAAATTTCTATTTGTAAGAGTAAGAACTAGAAGTTCACTAACTCAGGCAGTTATGCAACCTCTCTACCAGGAGGTGATTTTTTTTAGAAAAACAAGTTTGACAAACTTCTGACAGAATAGCAAAAGCGACTTGATCATCCCCTGAACTGCAGGATGGACTAGAGAACTTCTCAAGAGACAAATACTCTCGTGACCTCTTACAGCTCTGCTCTTGTGAAAACCTTAATCTGCCTTATAGGAAACGCCCTGAAATGCTGAAGACTACACCTTCCCTGAAGCATGAGGAGTGCTCTACAGTGGGTGGAGAGGTTAGTATTGTCACAGTCCAAGCCATGACATTTTAGTCCCCTTTCTCTAAACTATTTCTGTCTGCTTTGTCTTACTGTAAGGAGTGCAGTTTTCAGATGTAATGCAAGGGGTCACCTTGAAACCTAAAAAAAAATGCCTGCTGTAGAATGTGAAGATGAATTAGATTTATCTACAGGATGCTTTAAATGTAAATTTTGCATGACTGGAAATAAAAGGATGTTTTATAGAAGCACCTATTCCTCTTCCTTCCTCACCAAATCAATGAACAGAAGTACCTTAGATCCCAGGAAGAAAGAAGATTAAACTTAAGAAAATGAAAGATTGCAAAACTCATATATCTGTGCAAATTTTTTTTGCACAGATTTAACTGCTGACACACAAAAGAGACTACAGGTATACTGTAGCTACTGTTTAAAGCCTTACCGTGACTGCATGCAAGTGACCGCTGCTCTGAAGAGCCATTCACCAACACACTAGCTCTAGTGAAGACTTTCCTCCAGACTTTTAAAAACTCTCCTTACCTGTCATTGAACATAATTTGCCAAGGTAACATTATATGATGCTTTTCTAACAATCAGAACACTGCTTTTGAATCTTTTTCTCTTTCGCAAGTCTGGCTAACCCAATTCTCTCAAGTCTAAAAGACCTACCAGAGCTGCAAGCTCTCAGGTTTTGCCCCTCCCATGCTCTGCTATTTCTGAACCCACGTGCAGACCATGAAGAAAAGCACAATGTCTACCTTTCCTGCACTCTGAAACTCCTCTGTTCTTCCAAGACACAGTAAAACATTTTATACCTTCTAGATAACAAAACCCACAAGGACCTATTAATGTTCGCAACTTCTCTTCATTTTGCTCATAATCAACCTCTTCTTAATTGTTATTTATGCACATATATGTGGTTAGTGTTTCAGCTTTTGGGGATGACAGCTCTAAGACCACAGGGCTTGCTAAGCTAAAATAAAGCACAATCAACAAAACCATTACATTAAAATGTTTATATTGAACAAAAGAGGAAATGTTTCCAGGCCTAGAGCATTATGCTACATTTTAATCCTCGCACAAAAATATATTCCTTCTTACAGTCATCTATGGCTCTAGTTCTTGCCCATAGTACTTGAAATGCAAGCAAACAAGTGCCATTACTGTGCCTCTCACAGGATGTTCTCCAAAAATTTCCAGCCTCCTGACTTACAGAGTGTTAAGAGCAACAACCCACAGCTTGTGAGGACTTGCAGATGAGCACTGTATTTCTGGTCAACTCAGTTTTGCCTTAGGTCAGGGGTGAAACAGTTCTCTTGCTGAATTCCCACTGATGAGAGTCCTTGCCTTGTTTTTCTCTAAGTCATATGCCATTTCTGCAAAATTAGAAGTGGACCCTCACAGAAACAAAGCACTTATTTTTCTCTGTCTCCCCTGTTGCACCCTCTGTCGCTTGACTACCAGCAGTGTGCTGATCAAAAAAATCCATAGGAGGTAACTGGGAAGAAATAAAGCTCAAGAGATAGATTGCCGCCACAAATCCAATTCCTGTATTCCTAAGGCTTTTAACTTTCAGAACTAGTTCAAGTCAGTTAGTTTTTATTTATCATATAGGCAAGAAGCTCATTAGACCAACTCGACCATTTCTAGTCAATCACATACAATGGAGCTGACTATATGCTGGAAACCAAGTGTCCTACTCTTAACAGGGCTAAGGATTTCACCCTGACACTTTTACTTACATTTGCTGAAACCAATACTGTACAAGCTGTATGAATTTGTTGTAAAATCCAAGCCCAGATACCACGACCTTGTCTGCCTTGTCCCCTACCTGCATCAGTATCAAGTTAAATTGAACTGGTAGTAATTTTCCTGTAAAAGTTGACAGTGCTATAGACAATGCTTCTGAGTGCTTCTAGGTCTAATGGGTAAAACGTTATTCTCCCTGCAATAATTATGGGTTCTACAGTACTTTGAGTAAAATTGCGGTGGACAATACATAAACACTTCAATGCTGTGATCACTTGATGACTAGTGCAATGACTTTTGGGTGAAAAGGTTCAATGCCGCAATAGTTACGGAATAGCTGATAAAATTTGCATGATTTTCTAGCAATCCTGTACACTACTGTGATGTTACAAGAAAGTATAAGGAAATAACACTCCTAAAATAACTTTCATAACTAATTAATTGTTAAGCAGAACCAAAAGCAGTCCTTCCCTGTGGCTGTGTTACTGTCCAAGTTTACAGACAAGCTGGCGTGTGGGGGAGAGAGAGGAGGAAGGAAATAATGATTTATATGTAAGATCCTGGGAAAGTTTCAGTGATATTAATACTTGACAAGTAAGGCACTTCTGCTCTTAAGCACATCTGACAGATATTTTGCAGCCAACTCAGAATTCACCACAATGTTCCTACCAACATTCCAAAAATCTTCAAATGGTCTGAAGCTGAGGGTCTACAGAAAAAAACAATATGCTTTAGGCGATGAAGTGAGATGTGCAAGTAGCACACAGAGAACCTCAGTGGCAGGACTAGGACTGCATTGAACATGCCCCTGGTGTCAACCCCATTGTACAGCTCATTCACCCATCCTGAACCCAATAGAGATAAGCACTGCTCTGCTGTCAGCCCTGGGATGTACACCTAGCCTAGGTGGCAGCCACCTCTAAACTGTTGTACAGTCACATATGGCCCAGCACCAGTCTCTGTCAAATGAAAAGCACAGTTGTTAAAGGCTGAGAAGTTACAAAGCTGCATGCACTGCAGCACATTCAGTTACTCTCCTGAAAACTGTCTTCAGGTTTACCTTGGTGGATAAAACGCCAAGATGTCAGTTAGGATAAAAGGAGTTGACGAAATAACTTGTGTAAAATAAAAACACATAACCTATTAAAAAAGATGGCTCTAATTTTGGCTTTTAGTACAGGATTTGGGGCAATGTATTTTTCGTTTTGATGATAGCACACGCCAAATATCTATATACAAGTGACAACTTATAGGTTATTGAACTCTTTAGGTGCCTGAAGTTTGCTTCTACTCCCATTAGTTTGCTCAGTCAGTGACTCCTCTTTGGACCTAAAAAGGGCTACACCATGGAAATTATTCACATGTATTTTCCAGTCTTCAGTACTGCTTGTGTTCCTTTCCAAAAACTTCCCTATTTCTGGCACTGTTAATCTACTTCAAGCCCTCCTGAATCTTGTAGAATTCCCTAGAGCTTCCTCATTCTATGAATTTGCTTTTTTAAAAGACTTAAAAAAGAACAATAAAAATATCTCCTGAAGTGAACTATTACCATGTAAATCCCCTTTGGCTCAAACATGACTTTTTTTCAAGCTAAATAGAAAATACTAATGGAGAAGGGGAAGTGGAACAGAATTTTTAAGAGATATAAAGCAAACGTGTGTATTTGCCAAAAAAATTAATTGATAAGGTTGTCTTTATTTTGGTTTTGGGGTTTTTTTTTCCCCTTTTACTTAAGACCTCTGGAATTACAGAAATCAAATTCAAATGCTTACTGTTGTGGTATCCAAATGAGCAGTTCAGAAAAACAGTGAGAATAGAAAAGGATGGTAAATATTGTCAAGAGACTAAGATTTTGGGGTCATTCAGCAGAGTATTTAGTATTTCCCCACATCATGGAAAGAGGGAGCAGAAACAACTTCAGACAGAGGCCTTACAGTACCTAGAAGCTCCTAGAGACCACAAGGGGAGATCAGGTTGTGGTCCTTCCTCTCTCACCTCTGCTTTTTTCCCACTGAAAGATTTATTGAACACCTTTTGTTCTAATTTATTTTTATTTATTTTGACACATAGCAGCAAGGGAAAGGAAAAGAAGCTAGTAGCTAGAATAATTAATAACCTCTCTTTTGAGTTATTTCCCTTCCATTATTACACAACATCATTCATATTCTCTGAGGAATGAAACAGAAAAGAATTTTCCCAAGAGCTGAGATTGCTTCTTCCATACCTGACTGTGGTCCCCAAACTATGTATTGTTGCTTATTTTGAATATTCATCAGTGATCATACTAATACCAAATATCTCACTTTGCTTACCTTCAAAGGGAAGGTCCTGTGACTCACAGAACACGCCTGGACTCTTGCATGTTAAACAGGTATCTGAATTTCATGCTAATTTCTAAATCCAGCCCTTGTTTGCTTTGAGGTGGAGTGACCCATCACATTTCCATTTTGAGATAAGATGGTGCTAGGGCTCACAGAGATTTAATGCTTTCTTAGTTCTCCTCTAACTTCTCATTTGCTTGCTCTAGGACCACCCTCTAGGAAGGAAAATGAAAATGTAGTATTGCTGCAAGCTACCGTCAAAAAGGACTAATTTTACTCCCACCTCATCCTGCTCTACAGAATTATAATTCCACTTTTTTGAGTGGAGCTGTTCCATATTCTATATGTGAGTACCTGTGTGTGTGCATATATGAGAGACAGAATATGTATGCAGGATCAGTTTTTAGACCTTTCCAACTGCAGCACTTAATGTTGAACAAAATGTTCCACCCATACCTCATGTTTGATGACTTCTAGAGGTAAGAAAACCTTTCCTGTAGCCCTGCCTTCCTCACCCTTCCATGAAGCACAACTCTCTTAACTGTTGGGTCCTTCTACTTTAGGCACAATCCTCTCTTGATGAAAACAGATAAGCCCTAGGGCTGCTAGATAGCTGAAAGGTTAGTAATTACATTGGCCTCTCCTTTAGCATCTTCTCTCTTGTAACTGAGAGGGAAGTGTAACTTCAACAAATCACAGAGTTCCATGATCACCATGGAAACGAGAGATGAGCACCTCTTATGATGAAGACAAATGACTGGTTCAGTACCTCTGAAGTTCTGTGTCCTCTCCCCCTTATTGTTTTGCATTAAATATCTAAAACTTTGGAATCTGAGACAAGTCAGGAATGTTAAACAGATGTAATAACAACAGCTCAGAGCAGTTGCGTAAAGAACAGTTCAATCCCCTCACAAAAGGTATTCACAGGTACTTTGAAAATATTATCCTGGCTCAGAAAAGGATGGAATACTTTCAGTTCCCAGGACAGTACAAGACTGGGAGAGCAGAGGGAACTGCAGGAAAGCAATGCTTTTGATACATTTGAGTTGATTCTGTTCCAAATGGAATTTCATGTTCTCTTAGTATGGGGCAGCATAAGGTGCAAGCAGGTGTTTGCAACCCACACGTTGGTAAAAGATCTAATGTGGGGGTAGGCAGCACCGTCATGATATTTCACTGGAAATTTTTATCTAACAAAGAGTATTGGAAAATCAGGAAGGCACAATGGCTTGTCTGTTTTTCGTGCCCTGATATTCCATACATTTCTTCTCCTTCTCCCACACGATAATCTGAATCTACCATTTCTTCCTCACCAGAATCCATGGAAGCATTCTCTGTGTAGTCAAATCACCTTCATTTCTGACAACTGAACCTGCGCTCTTCTACAGAGATGGCTAATGCTGTAACAATCAGGTTTCAAGAAGAAGGTGAACTCCACTGTATTAGGTAGAGTAATGTGACCACAGTAGGAAAGAGACTAAGACTTGTCTCAAAAAGCTTTAACATGACAAGGACAATGGAAAGGTGGAAGGGAAGAATAATGTGGAGGTTTTTTTACTTTACAATTTTGTACCTTTGTTATACAAGAGGTAACTCAATGGTTTCCCAAGGTCTCATATAAAGACCATACCTACGACTGAAACCAAACTGGTAAATCCTGGTTCTATTGTCTTAATTACATAATTAGCATCCTTTTCTAATGAAGCTAATCACTAACATCGTTCAACACACAAAATTGAAATGAATGGAAGTACCACATGCTACCACACTAGAAGGTGTATGCCCTTCAGCATCTATCAAAAAGAGCTTGTTGCCAGCAACGGTGATATTTCAGTTGTGCAGAGCCCTGTATTTAATAATTCAACTCAATAGAAAGCAAATTAAATTTTCCACAAGAACACCATTCTTTCATGTCCTTTGTCTTGTCTTTGGCTTTGCTTGTATGAAGACATGTCCTGAATCCTGTCTGCAGGAAAGGGTCTTACAGCTCACTTTCCCTAAGCTTCCTGTGTCAACTGACTTCTATCTAACTTGCCTGGACACCAGGTCTCAGAGAACTTTCCTGATCCTTTCTCATCAAGATGTGCAGATCCCACTGTGCAATGGAAAGTTTTCTATTTCCTTTGTGTTGGTTTCCCCCTCCCAGTGTGGTTCTCAACTACGTCAAGTCGTCACACCTGAGCAGCACCTAGAACACAAACTTTCCAGGTTGCTTTAGGTGAGTACATGCTATTGTAAGCTAAGGAATAAATACCTCAAAGTTGAAGTTGGAACATATAAAATGCTATACAAGCAACTTAAAATCCACTACAAAACTGGCATTATGGTATAACAGTAAGTAGCAGGTGTATATAGAACACAAAGCTCACAGTGCTATAGGAATTGACTTATTCTACATAGACATGTATTACCTGAAGACACAAACAACTCCTAAGGCGAAACGAGACCTTTGGTGGAGTAAAAGATACATATGAGTTATTTTGTTTTGATGTTCCAATGCTTCCAGAAGAATGAGTATGTCTTGTTTTCATCATCTTGTTTTCATCTGCAACATGACTGCTAATTTACTGATGCTTATTTTTGCCTCTCAAAATTCTGACACATCTGCAGCGATGGAAGGCAGGTTTTATTTCTTTGAAAACATATGCTGCTGCATTTGTACTTAACCACAAGCTCTAGTAAGTCATAATACTACACAGCTTAGACTCTCAGCTCAGCAATGCAGCTTCTGTACACACACAAAGCCATGTAATTACAATATATTACGTAGATGCTTCAAACATGCAGAACTGACATAACTGTGCAAGGAAACTAATAGATTTAAGTTATCACAGCAAAAACATTATTCCACAAATGTATGTTATATAGGATGACTTAATTTGTCTATTCACTTTCAGCACTTGCCAGCTAGTGAATTTCCTGCCAAGAGTCTTCATTAAAAAGTGACTCTTTGAGAATACTGGAAGTTTATAATTCATTATGAACCATGCAATATCCCTTGCAAAGAGCAGGGTCATAGGGTGACCTAGGACTGCAATCACAGCTAGCAGGTGTAATAAGACACATAGTGAACTGATGGAAAACACACTATTAGTTAAATATTATTCAAATCCCATAAATATCTTTATGGATGTTATCTAGCAAGTAACTCTGAATGACAACCAACTCTGAGGAAATCTTAAACTTGTCAAATCTATTCTCTTCATCCAGTGGTTCACAAAACTTCAAAATGGAAGAGACAACAATAACTGATGCAGAGAGGTCATCATACAACCAGTCATCTCTCTTTAAAAGGCAGATACAAGCCTTCCCAGCCTTCTGAAATGAATTAATAACAACAAAATCACATTTAGGAGCATATAGAAGGTTCACTGAAAGCTATCAAGGTTTGTCTCAGCTTGAATAAGCTTAAAACTCAGCCACTGATTAACTTTCAAGCTGTCAGGAATCTACAACAGACAGGTATTTTCTCTGGCATGTGTTTGCATCATCAGGATGGGAACAGCTTTTGCCGTATCTCTGCTTAAACTGATTTAAATGTAATACCATGGTATAGTGGTAGAAGGAGGAGCATAATAATCCAAGGAATAACTCCTTAAAAAGTATCAGGGACTTTGCTATGCCTAATACTGCCATATTCTCCAACAGGAAAGAAGAAAACAAGGAAAGACAACTTCATCCCAATGCTACGAATTGTTTGCTGCTGATAACTTTATAATACAGTTCATCCACCTTCTGGGACCTGCCTGTGCTGCTCTTAAGACACATGGACAGAGCTGTACTAGAGCGCCAAAGGGTATCTACAAGAAAACAAACATATTGTACCTTTGTATAGGAATCCTGCAGAAGCTCACATACTCAAGACAATCACTCAAAGCAAACTCTTATCAGCCCACAGAAAACAACAAAATTACTAAAGAATTCATGCCATCAGCTGCCTCCCATTTCCCTGATGCTCAAGTGTCAGTTGTACTAGTGTTCAGAGATGAGTGATGGAGGATCTATTCCAGTGTGACCCAGAAAGCAAGGTCGGAGCAAAACCCTTCTTTCTATATTTTCTGTTTAGGAGCCCCCAATGACCTCGAGCTTCTCCATAGCCACCCACCCAGCAACACCAGAAGGATGGAATGCACTGAGGTACAAGGATCTGGGTGTTCCAGAAATTACTAATCCAAACAATTTGTTTTGTTTTATGCTAAGTGGCTGCACCTACTACTGCCATACATGAACAACTGGCCCCCTACAAATATCTAAATGTTACTGCTTCTTTCTTTTACCTTAGGGTGAAACACCCATGTTCTGTGGAAAGAGTCAGCAGTAATATCACAATATACACTTGCACTAGCAATCACCATATTGTTCTAACAGGAAATTCTAGTAACCTGAGAACTGAGTCCCAAAGTACTATGGTTACACCAGTAACCTCAATTACCCAACCAAGAGCTTAGGTAGACCATGATAAGCAGCTTGACAAACTCACAGTTCAAGTGGAGAAACTGATGCACAATCCAGGTCTCCTAGTGCTACAGTCCTTTGGTGCTTTAAACACCATACACAATGCTGAAGTCTGGAAAAAAATGCCAGCAAGCTCACTTAAGGGCTCACTAAAAAGAAAGAGTAAGGGTGGCAGCATGTCCAAAACCATCTGCCACTTTGCCCAGTTCAGCATACTTGGAGACTGAATGTTTTTTCGGCTTGGATCACTTTTCTTCAGATAGACAAAACATACTTCTTTAATGCAAACCCCTTTGTTCTACATGTAGCGGAGAAAGCTGAGGTGGATCATAACCGGGCCCTTTCCTCTCTGACTGTGTTTGCCTGTGAATTGTTTTAATATGCACTAAGCAGCTGCTTTCTTTGTGATTCATTTTCCTGCTTGCTCCCAGCAATGCCCCATTGTTTAGACACTTTGATGCACTTGTGTCTATGAACAGCTTGCCAGCAGCACCCACACAAGCAGAAACATTTTGAGACCTCAAAAGACTGACCTAGAGATGTTTTTTTTTCTTAAAATTGACATTTTAACAGAGCACCAGAAGCAGGAGTTCTGCTTGGAGTGCCTTATTTCCATTTTCTCATAGTTCTTGGATTTAAAGGGACAAGGGAAGCGTCCCCTTTCAGGCTAATCCATCACTTACATTTTCTGACTGTCATTTCCTAGCTCAAGTTGAGATGCTTCCATTTATTCAGTCCTTCTCACTGGACTTCATTAAGCTGTGGAAGTTATAAATAACCAGACTGCAGGATCAGTCTCATTAAAAATTAAAGTCCATTAAAAAAATCTGGACTACTTGTATTATCGCAAGAAAATCCACTAAATGTTTTTTCTCTTTTTTTATGAGAAAATATGCAAATTAAGCCACTCAAGAGTCTTCTTTCTCTACAGCTTTGATTTTAATTTTTAAAAGTACAAAACAAAAAAAAAAGTTTTGAAGTAAGGGAACTTCACTACTGCCACCAAAAATGCTTTTTATTGCCTTCTAAAAAGAGCTTCAGAATTACTTCCCCCTAATCTCTTCATCACAGAAATAATGATCTTTTCTTGGATTTAAACATTACTTTGTAGCATTTTCAACCTACACAGTTCTCAGTTGTGCTACGCATGAAGTCTCCTAACAAGAGAAAAAATAACTTGCTACAGTGAAACAAATTAATCTACTTCTCCTACCCTACTTGAGTACCTTAACAAAAACCACACTGACAGCACAAGTCTAGAAAGAGCATAAGATTTCATTTCCCATAATGATCTTAGGGGAATAAGTACCGTAATCTGGGATTTATATTTTGAAGCATCTCTTTTGAATCTCCATTCATGTGACAAATTATTGTCAGTACAAAAAAAAAAAAAAAAAAAGAAAGAAAGAAAAGAAAAAAGAAAGAAAGAACTATACCCTAAAAATAATCAGTATTAAATAACATTAACATTTTCCCCTAATTTTGCCTCTGAATTTTAAATCCAGGTTGAGACTATAAATGTGTATTTCTAGATATTTTTTCTGCAACAAGAGCAGCAGAAAATTGTTTCCTATTTTGCATATTAAAAAAAAGATCAGAAGTTCTAACAAATACATTTCAGCTGTTGGGGTCTTTCAGGGTAGAAGGATGCTCACAAGGCTCATCATAAATTCATGGATTGACAACACAACACCAACAGAATGCATGCTGCTTGACAGACACCACTTCCCAGGAAAATGGAGAACAATATTTGACACCATTGGAGATGCTTCCGAGACACCCCTTAGGGTAGAAAACTGCCTCTATGGGGGTGGTGCAAATATAGGAATCTGGACTCTACATTTTTCTTGTTAAGCTATTTTTCACCCTCTAGGACAGAGCCAATGCAGAAGGAGCAGCGGTTACACCGCCAGAGAACAGCAGGACCAGATTTTGCCAGAAGCAAAAACCAATTCAGCGAGGAAGAAAATGATCCCCTCTCTTCCATCTTCCCCCAGGCTTCCTCACAACTTCTCCACTTAGATAAACCAGGCTCCCAGGGACAGGAATACCAATATAATCTTCAGTCCCTTAAAAGTAAAGACTATCTTCCCAGGTGTCAGGGGGTGAAAGAGAATTCCAGCCATTTCAGGAGTTGGTGATAATTCTTCCTCCAAGGCCATTTGTAATGATGCTTCATTTTCTTCCAAAGCCACATAACTTCTCTATTATCTACTAGCATTACAGTTGTTGATTTCTTGCTTTCTCTGATGGGACTGTGCAGGGACTTTTTAAATCCAGTGCTCGACAAGAGTTTCAGGGAAGACTGCCATAAAAATGACCATAGATTATTCTTAAATTGCATTTGCTAAGTCCTATCCAGTGGTTTTGAAATTGCCATCAGAAAAGTATTAATGGTAATGGTAATAGTAATAGAAGAGATATCTACAATTGGCCTTCTTGGACAAGCTGTGTGTAACATATCCTCTATAATAAGGAGCTCTGCTTTGAGCCAAGGCATCAACCTTAATAAGCTATGCTACTCCTACTGATGCTGCTAAGAGGTTATTCGGACAGTTCATTAAACACCATTTTTTTCTGGGGCTGGAAATCTAGCAGTACTAAATATATTTGCTGTGAAAACAGCAGGCTCAGCAACACGTCTGGGGAAAAGTTTTTGGAGAAAGGATTTCATTTGAGTAGAATTTGGGTTTTTTTGGTTTAATTAGGTTATCTTTTTTTTAATAGTGCATGTAGTTTGACAAGGCAGTCCTCCTGTCAAAGCAGCCTACAAAACTGCTTACCACACAACGCTACTGAAATGCAGTTGCTTCCAAAGCAGCCACCAGTTAGAAGGGAAAGCACAGAACAGTTTGGCTGAGGAGAGAAAAAGGAAGCTACAGGCAATATAACAAAACCTACCACTTCTGCCACATGGTTTCCAATAGTATGATTATTTTTAAGCCCATACTGTGTAGATGGCTTTCAGGTCTTTTCAGAATGAACAGGCACAACCTGTACCATAGGAGCCTGACTGCAGGTGGCTAGAATGGGGTGATGATACCTGTGCTAGATGGGATTAAAGCACATGCCCTGCAGAGAGTATTTTAGTCTACCTGAAAATGGTCCATGAATGATCTGCAAGCTGTACATGGTTGGCTTGAAATTCCAGAAGAGCGACTATGCCCCTGGACAGAGACACTGGACAGAAGACAGACAGAAAGTAGCTGATGACCGCTATGGGAACAAAGCAGGAGACCGGGCTGCTCTGATTAGGGCTTACACATGCCACCCCAACAGTGATTCCAAGGAGAAAGCACAGACCATTATGTCATTCTCTCCAAATAACATTAACCCTTCAGAAAGGAAGAGAGAGCTGGATGAGTCAGTAACTCTCACAATGTGTTTCAGGCTCTAAAAAGAAGTGGATGCTGTTTCCTCTCTCTCCTTGTTCATCTCCTTCCCTTTCAAAAACAAGGAGCCCTGTAAAATCATTTTCTCCACACAGAACAAATAGTTCATTAGCGTTTGCCTTTATGAGAGTGGGCGAATAGATTTTGTACCTTGTCTGATGAATGTTCGTGCCAATTTTTCAAGGCTGCCTTGCTGAAGCAGATGCAATAACGTTTTATTATATAACACAGAATCCAGAGGTATCCTCAGTATACACTGAATTAGCATTGGCACAAATCCCCTGGCTGGTTACACTGAAGGCTGCACTGTCTCTGCCACAACCCTTGCAATCTCCTTAGTCGAGAAATGGATGAGGGTTGAGAGGCAAGGGAGAGTGTAACCAAAGACATAAATATATTATGTCCAGCTTGGATCCTGACAGCTTCAGTTTCCTTTGATTTAGCTTCCCACCCACATAGGGAGAATGGAAACATCAGCATCAGCTCCTGGACTTCCCTGGTAGTTTGCAAGTACATACAGCTCCTCAGAGGGGAATGCTAGGGAAACGGATGGGACTGCCTTAGTATAAGCTTTAAATAATCAACATATTGTGACTGTACAGGCAGGTTCTAAAATGGCTCCAGTGGGAAACAGATGGGAAGACTAAAGAAGAGAAAAGAAACAGAGATGTGAAAAGGAACAGACGAGAGGGAGGTGAAGTAATGGAAAAACGAAAGCAAAAGTTTTGCAACACTGGCTGCTCCAGCTCTTTGGCAGGGGTTCTACGAACCCCAATGCACAGCTCAGCCTGGCCATTTCCAAAGATGGATTAGCAAATTAATGTAAGCAGAGCATAAAGTTGCTGACTGTGGTGGTGTTGAGTCACCTTGGGCCTCATCAGCATTGCTAAACATTGCCCATAACCTTTCCATTATCACTAAGGGTCTGCACAGCACCAGGACCCAACTGCTCCAATAATTTCAATTACTTTCCCTGACAAATTTTATGTTTCATGTATTTTACTGGCCTGATAATTATGATTTCTCTCATTTCTCGCTATCGAGCTTAATGGGTTCCAGCACGAGTGTACGGTTTCAGAAATGAAGTTCCACTTGAATTCACAAGTTATTATCTACTTTCGCTAATGGAATTGGAAAAAAGAGAAAGAGCGGGAAAGAGATAAAGGATGAGTAGAGAAGGGAAAGCAGAGAGAAAGAGACAGATGCATGCACAAAAAAAAAAAAATAAGGACTCAAGGAAAACATATTGACAAACGGAACAACAAGAGAGAAAGAACAGAGACTGAGTTAAGACAAAGATGAAGCACAAGGAGAACGAAAACCAAAAAGAATGCATGGGAGAAGGAGATAAAGACTGAGACAAAGAGACACAGAAAAATGGGTATACAAACAAATGAGAAAAAGCTGTGTACGGATCAGCACAAATGAGAGTGGAAAAAACAGCAACATTAGGTGCATTAAAAATGCTTTCTTGCATCATGACTAAAGAATTGATAGGTTATCTCAAACCTTGAGCAGGCAGTAGAGATCTTAGCTCTGCACCTTCTCCCACTGACCATAGAGAAAATGATTAATACCCCCAAAATAATCTTGCTAGCAATGGTAGATGTCCTATCAGAGTTAGCTGGAAATTAATCTTTGAAAATGTGTTAAAGATCCTCAAGAAAAAAAAAAAAGTTCAAAATGTGCTCCTTTTTCTATCATAGACCTATCCTTCAAGAAAATTTAATCAAATTTGTCGTCTCTGGTGACCAAAGTTGTCACTGTTCCTCCTTTTGATCATCCCTGGAGTGTCAGAAAAGGTATACAGAGTGTGCTGGAGCTATCATTATTTGCACATAATCATCAGCAAAATTGTTTAAAAAAAGGAAATAAGAAGTTAAAGTAGCAATTAAGTACCAATCCCAGGTATGCCCTTTCAGCAGTAACTGGTGTCTTCTTTTCCATTTATACCTCTGAAAACATCTACCTGTATTCAGATTCTCACATTCCCTCCTTCCCCACCTGTACACAGACACTCAGCATGAAACTATTGCCCTAATGTCAGTTAAGATGGAATTTACAGCACTGATGTTAGAGAGGGGAGAGCAGGATTTTTCTTTCTGACTTTTTCTGTTGGCATAAGTGGGTGAGTATATCTATTAGGAAAACTTTTGAAGCTGAACGCCAAAGAAACATCTTCACTAAGCTGGAGGAAGTTGCTAAAAAAAGCCAGACATTCCTTAATATTGCTATTTTGATAGCAAAAGGTCTTACAGAATTAATGAACCACTTTACCAGAGACATTTATGGAGACAACATTCAACTCTCCTGCCAAAGCCTAAAGGCACAAGGACACAAATAACCTGGTTTGGGATACAGTGCTTATTCAGGATGCAGACCATCTGCAACAGGGTTAATATCACTGGAGCACTGAGATGAAGAGCATACACCCAGAATGCCATCATACACTGTCATTGTCATGGATCACTGGTGGAAAGGTGCTGCTCTGAAAATCACTTACAAGCAAACCTTCAATGTCATGAGCTTATACACGGCCTTGAGTAGGAGAGAAAAGTGAATACAATGAAAAGAGCTATAATAGGTAATAGATATCTTAGTCTAAATATTTTATTTTTCCAGATCTTCAGGCAGATGTGTGAGTTAATAATCAAAAACCAAAAACTGATACTCAAAATTTCTTCAAAAGCAAACATGCTAAAAGTCTTTAGATCAATCCTCTTTTTCCCCCCAATATTAACTCACTCAATGAAGTACTCATGATAAAAGTCATTATAAACAAGAACAATCATCAAAATTTTATTCAAAAACACCTAAAAGGAATTCCCAATTATCCTTCAAAATCAACTTTAGAGAAAAAACAATTTTCTAACAGAAGAATTTTAAAGAAAGTTTTTCTGACCATTCTGAATGTTGCTATGAATTAATTTATATTTGTTCTGTTGATAATACTTGAGTTATTTTCAGTTAACCTGCAGATTTTCCTCGAAGCGTGATGGCATTACGTCAGGCACTAGAAAAACATATTTCTCTTCTAAATGCTTCTGAAAGGAGTAAACCCCCGAAACTTAAATCCCTGCATATCCTCAAGACTAGCACCATTAACAAGGAAAGGAAAACAAACTAATAAAGGGTAGGGTGACGATGCTTGTAGTATTTTTTTCATAAATTTGGGTATTAATCCCTTGAAGGGCACAAACAAGGTTTCAATCAGAGCTGACTATCTAAAAGGCAAAAAGACATCTGCATCTAAAGTGAAGCTATGGCCACTTCACATGTATGACTCACTGAAATGCCAAGGAAGTATTCTTCCTTGAAACCTCCTTGGCTGGGACCAGTGACACGCCAAGTGATATGCCAAGGAGGGACATCAGGTCCTTTGATGCACCATCAAAAGGAGATACCACTAGGGTGATATTTCCAATTTCACGGTTCTCCCTGAATGTAGTACTCATCCTTCCCGCTACCAGCAACACAATCAAAACAACAGCAACCGCAAGAAATTTAAGAAATGCCACTTAAATTCTGGTTTTGAACTTTTCAATTGACCAGCTTCTTATACAGAGATTAATCAACAATCCCACGTTTTTCAGAAGCAAAAAAGAGTCAGTGAAGCAAAGTTTGTCTCACTACTGTTCATTTGCACTTTGAAGCCCTGTAGAAATGAATGGTCCCACCAAAACTGATGATCTTTCAGGGTTTTTCTCTCACATGTTACACAATTAAGTTGAATGAAGGCTAGAATAGCAAAGTGAGGGCTTTTTGCTCTTCATTTTCTTTGTCCTGATCTACGTCCTATCCTTCTCTGGCAATTTAAGGACGAGCAACAATCAGTAGGGAAGGATTCTGCGTAGATAAGACTTCAAATGTGGAAGAAGATGTAGAGATTACACAAGAGTTTATGACGCTGGAGACATGGTGAGGTCACTATAGGTGGAAAGGAGTAAAGAATTTTCTTATTTCACGATGCAAAAGTTGAAGATATGCAACTCTAAAGTTGTGTAGAAACAGCTCAGCCAAAAGGACTTTGTAAATGCTCAAGAATAGTCTTGACAACAGTGGCTGGAAAGCTGAATTCATCAAAACTAACACATCTACCCATTGTTAGCTTCTCAAGAGAATTAATGATTTAGCGAAGTCCACACCAAATATCCTGTCACAACATACATGGTATCTCAGGGAGTCAAGATCATCCCCGGTGAACAGAATAATTAGTACCCCATTTCTCAACAGCATAGAGGAAACTGAAGGCTGCCATCCAATGGATGATAGCTGAGACCTTACCATTTCTGTCCCAGGAAGGGGAAGAGATCTCTGTAGGGTCAGGCTTAGAGCATCTGTGGAGAAACTGAGGAAGGCAGGGGCAACCCTGGTTCCATTCACCAAGGCAATCATTGCTGCACATTATTTCTTGATGCTGTAAGAAAGGTGGTGGCAATGCTCTGCCGAGTACCCAATTGATGCTGTGGTTGTTGGGATGCTCTGGCAATCTTGTGATGTGGGACAATTCTGTTTAGCTCATGCCTTTGGCTAGTGCCAAGAAACCCATTCTGTCTGGGTAAGTACAGAGAGGGCTGGAACCACTTCTCAAGGCTCAAAACAAACTCTACAACTTCTGAGATTCACAGAACCACACAATTTGGATATTCTTGAGCTTGATTAATCATTGCTGTTTATCTCCCTCCACCAGTAGCCAACACAGTTGTTAATTTTGGTTGCTAGCCCAAGGGATTTACACTAGCAGAAGAATTTCTAAGATTGTGTACATAAGAAGAGAAGTCTTTAAAACATTTACTGGGCTTGTCAGTAGCATCTATAGAACCAGTGTAAGGGAAACATTTTTTTTCCTCTTGTTCTTGTCCCTACACCAAAACCCCTTTGCACTCCTGTGAAAGACACGTTTCTAGTCAGTGAATTTGGATTCTGTTTGCTATTCTGTCAGAAGTTTCATGAGTGACTGCAGTACTGCCTCAGTTTCCCTGCCTGGGGAAGAGAATGATCTTTTTAGTAAAGAAGAAAACTGAAAAAAAAGTTTTAATATTGTCGAGCCTTAAGCTTTTCCTTCTGTATACTACAGAAAAGAATTTCTACTCTTATTGTAAGTCTCCTTGTTAAGACTCACTTAAATAATACAAACATAGCTTCCAGCTTCTCTCTTTTTCCACACTCCAGGATCTCACCTTGCTGCAACTGCTTGAGGTGCAAGTGTTCAAAAGAACATCAACAAAAACACATTATGTGACAATTTATTTTAAGGGTTGGTTCAGAAAATTTTATTAACTGAGCACATATATATTTGCAGAAACTTTCTTCATTCCTCTAGCCACTTCCAATAAAGTGGTACTTAATGAATGTAAAGTAAAAGTATAATTTTAGAGGACAGGAAGCAGCTTCATCCCTGTAAACCTAGGCTTGCACTTAACCATAAAAAAATGAGTGCATCAGCTAGCGTTGAGTTCCTAGGATGAAGGCCCTCTCAGAGTATAGGTAGACATTTTACCATCTTTAGCTCCACAATCACTGTCACAACATTGCTGCCTGTGTTACTGTGGTCTCTAGTGAACAAAGTCCAGTGAAGCAAAAAAGTAAAGAGCACAGCCTCCTGTGTTTTTACTATAATCGCTAGCCCAAAAAATGAGGAGGAGGGGACATGGATCTATACCTGTATTTGTGAGTTAATAAAAAATGACGAGATACCTACAAGCAAAGATGGATACAGGTACCTGAAGAGGAGCGTATATCTCTATCATAACAGAGTTAGTCAGGAAAACCTAAGATTGGGCCTATTTTTATTTAAAAATCTGGCTTTCAACAGCCAGAAAGAATTACTATCTGCAATCAGAGAGATGTTATATAAAGCATAAGGGTTAATTTTACACTCTCCAATATAATTAATTTGAAGACTTGCACCTTTTTCACTTCATCTTCTATTTGGAGAAGTCTTGGGGATTCTTGCTGAAGCTACTTCATTCATATCATAAAGCTGCTGCTTGGAGGGCCAGAAAGAGACACCTTGTTTGTTGTTGTAAATTTCAGCGTCATTCAGTACACATCAGCTACCTAGGGCATGGCATTTAATTATGGAGTTTGACTTCTCTCAGGATTCTTGCTTGACCTTGTCAAAAAGTAATTAATGATATGTGACCTGCAGAGTATGTGAACTTCTTCTGTCCCTGCTTCTCCAACTGACCCTGACAGAGGGAGGTATATATGAAAGAGTAAGAACACCAGCGCAGGAACAACAGACAGCTGTTCCTCCCAACTCTGCAAAAACGTGAAAACAAGCCCTGTTGGAGAAGATCTTGTGGCCTATTTCTTCTGGCCTCTAAACATTACTCCAGAACTCAGTTTTCTAGATGAAGTTTGAAGAGTACAGTTTTAGCCAAACAGATACCTAGAGAGAAAAGAGCAAGTCAAACCCCATCAAATTTCAGAAGCAGCATTGTCAGGAGCAGATTAATAATAAGCGATTGTGTGTGAACATCATGTGTGCATGCATGTTGGAGACAGGATTAGACATTCTAACTGGCATAGCAAGAGGATGAGTATCATTCTTTCTTTCCTTCCCTTTATTCTGCTTATGTGAGTAACAGGTGACCTCCTTGCAATTAGTTGCATCCAACCCCTAATGCTGATGAGCAATTTGTTCATCATGCTGGGACTGGCACAGCAACCTGCCGTGTACAACAAGTCCACAGCAGCGATGGTGGGAGCAGTGGGCACACTGTACACAGAGGTGTGAGAGAACAACTCAGCAACCACTCACCACTGACCAGTCAGAGCCATAACAAGGGTGGAAAACAAGGCAGGAAAAACAAAGCTCTTTTCAAGTATTTCTGAGGACAGTCTTATCTTTCCACTAAAAATGAGGTCTTTACAAGACACCTGGCTGACAAAATTTCATCTCTTCAGCTCAGATTTGTCCCCTAGAGCTGTCATATTAAGAAGCTCTGCACTTTCTTACAGAATCTGTGATCACGAGTTGAAGAAGAGGCTTGAAGCCACTTGAGAGTGGAAGGAAGACAATATGATCATGCACACATCTTGTATACCCCTTGTGAAAAAGAAAAAAAAATAAATATGAAAAAAAAAAAGACTACCAGCCCTTAAAGAATTGTGGGTGTTGGATCCTGAAACTTACTTTTTCTAGTCTTCATCATTTCCTGCCTCTCCCTGCATATAAAATAAGAACAGGAATAGCATCTTTTACCATCAAATCCTAATCTGGTGACAGTTTACTCTGCTTGATAGTTGGAAGTGCTTTTGAGTATCAGGCTTTCTTTTATCTTGTTTGCAAACAGAATGACGTTTCTGTCATTTCAGCCATTTGCCCTCATCATCAAGATGGTGATGATAGCCATTTCCCAAAACTAAGAGAAAAGAGGAGAATGACAAATTTGAAAAGATGGCTGTGTATGTAAAAGTTTAATTAATACAGAAACAAAGTGGTGTTGTGTTCAGGAACGCTGATCATCTCCCTAAAGCATGCAGAAACAGGCACCAGGGAGCTTCAAGTCACCGTAAGGCCTTTTCTGTATCCCAGAACCAGCAGCTGTAAAACAGTTTTAACCTGTGCTTTGTTACATAGATGTAATACACAATGATTATATTTCTCTATGCTGGATAGACCCATAGAGAGGCATTAATATGCCATTAATTAATTACCACCACTACAGATAGCTAATAAAATATCCTATAATTCAAGTTTAAGAAGTCTGCTTTAGGTAGATGAAGGACAAGAATATAATTCCAGCTCCCTCTTTTTTTTTTTTTGCCTATATGAATGGGATTCATCAGATATGCTTAGAGTCGGAGACCAGTTCTGAGCAGTTTTTCCAGCAGGGGGAAGTGAGCCTTCACCATGCAGAAAAAGGACAGTGATGCATCAGAGCATGACCTTAGGTGAAGCACTTAACCTCTTTGTGCCTCATTTCCCTCCCATCTGTGGAAACAGAAACGACATTTACCTAACTAGCAGGGGTACTATGCAGCTTAAGTCATTACTGCTTCACTGTGACTTTGAGAGCCTTGGATAAAAGGTGCTAAGAATCAGTAGGGAGAGGAATGACACACAGGGACTGGTGGAGCAGGCTGGTGCAACAAACTAGCTCTGTTAATTCCAATACACACTACTTACATGAATATTTATTATAAAGGGTATTTTTTTTGGTGGTTTTGATTTGGGGGGGGGGTGTGTGTTGGCTTTAATGTGCTGTATTACTACTCCCAGAAAATTCTCTGTTAGTCCACAGGGAACACCACTTGCTTTCCATACTCTGTTCCACAGACATGACCAAATGCTGCTATAGAGGAACTGTCTGCAGGCCCAAGACTAGACCTCAGGTTTAGTCCTTCTGTCAGGACTCTCTTCTAGAGAGAGTTTACAAGTTGGGGATATGCAGTTTACACAGCTGCCCATAAGGTTAACCAAAGCTCAAAGAAGTCAATAAAATCAGTGAAAGGATTTGTGTTTGGCTCAGCACTCCTTAATTCAAGAACAAGTAACTGATGAGAGGCCTAGATATTCTCCTGAGATACTACCACAAAGCAGCTAACAACATTTCCTAGGTTGCATTCACATCTGACACAGAAGTGAAAAGCCATCATACTCATATTACCAATCCCTAATGCCATCTCATTCCCAGCTTCTGTTTTAAACCCTAATGCACTAGCTGTGGGAAAGTTGGCTGATACCAGCAGTATCAGTTGCTAATCTGCCACTTGCATGCCTTAAAAGTACAAATTATAATGGCTTAATTTCTGTATGATGCTAACTAGGAACAAGAACTGTGAAAACTTGCATCACTCAGAGAAAGTTAGTTACCAGAACTTGACACATTTCAGCATTACAAAACTTGAGCACATCCCAGGCCTGATTCCCACCCTTTGTTGCTAAAACACTGGTTTAACTCCATGGACTTGAAAGGACATGCTCATGTACTATGCTTAACATCAGTCAGAAGAGAAAGTGAGCCCTCCATATTTTAAATCCCCTCCCACTGTGTTTTTTTGCTTGTGAAAAACCCCTTCCATCCTTGAGTAAGAGACTGCTGTGTGTGTGGCTAGTGAGCAAGCAGTTCATTACATTGTTCAAACTTCCAGTAGCAATGCTTTATAAATCCAGAGATAGGCAGGACAGCATTTAAAAACATGCTCTCAAATTCCTTTACTTATCTGACAGGAATGGGAGGTCACAATAAGGCATGTTAGTAAAAGGTTCTGCAGAAAAGAGTACTATTTGACATGTCAGAAACAACTGAGTGTTATGACCTCACTTTGGATAAACACATTTTATACCAAAGACATTTAGGTAAATAATGTTTGGCTATATTAAGTAATGAATAATTATATTAAAAATAAATTAAATGTACCAAAGAGGCAAGAAGGAATTGCAATTTGAACATTTCATCCCCTTGCTATTTGTGCTATAAATAAGTGTCCTAAAGACAGTCATTACACCAGCTTTTCTTATAAGCAGTGTGAGGTTTTCTTACTTCTAAATCACTAAATTCTAAAGCTGAGAACCACAACCCTAGAGGTATTTTTTTTCTTTGTCTTTGGTTGAGTGTTTTTAAAGAAAAAATAAATAATCTTTCCAATTTTTAGAAGCAAAACCACAACGAACCAGTGCATCCTAATGGTTTATGAATCAAATAGATAAGGTTTAGGCTTACTGTGTTTTAAGGCTACATGCTCGCAAAACTCATGTTCCTTGGATGCCCAGCTTTTCAGCTGAACTTCTGCCTGTGCATGCACTTCTTTTCTGGATCTTTCCTGCTATGGCTTGAATCTCACAGAAGGACAAGACGGAAATCTTGTTATTTAGCTATTTAGTTAATTTAGTTTTGTAAATATAACTATTCCTAATAACTATTTATTTAGTTACTTAGTTTCCTTGCTTTTTTTATTTGATAGGAGGACAAGGGAGATGCACTTGTGGAAAGTTAAGGATGTTTGCTTACCAGATACAGACTCTGAAAATGTTTGCACTTCTGTGTGTCTTGAAGGGCCTGTGTAGTGCAAGCAGCCTTCCTAATTTGCATGTGAAGAGCACATGAAACTAAGCAGCATCTCTGGCTGTGCATCACCAAGTGCTCTCCTCTCTCTTTAGGGGATTATGAAGTGCTCTCATAAACTGTCAGACTGACACCTGCAGCGAGCAGCACTCGGGAGTGTCCAAGCAGCGAGCAAGAGCACTTTGCCATGCCAGAAAGAAGGGAAGGAAAGTAGGGGAGCCCTTAAAAAGGAACAAAAATCATACTGAGACAGAGAGATGCAATTAAGAGTGGCTGGCACTAAAGGAGAATCTTTTTCTCTGTTTTAATTTCTGAAGTGCTGAGGAAGTATAAAAAGCATGTGTATTTGCATATCTGAAGCACGAGGTATCATTTCCTTTTCAAGCAAAGGGGTGCCATGGACTCCGATGTGCCCTCTTGTTGCTCCTGCCACAGTGGGCTGTCTAGCATTAAATTTTCAAATAGATTTCAATATTCAACAGTGATAGCTTCCACTGTAGCCTTTACAATCCTGAGGATAAGGTAAAAGGTGGTTCGATTTTTTGTGGGGTTTTTTTTTCCCCACGTTTGCAAGAAGAAGCACTGCTATGTTCTGTCTGCTTTCCAGACATCCTGCCTTAGGGAACTTTTAAAGACTAAAATGCAAGCACAGGTTATCAGCAGAAGAATTTACACAGGTCATTTTTATACAAACCTGTAAATCTCTCTGAAATTAATAGAAGATATTTACACTCATAACATACAGTGATAAAGAGTATAAAGTTCAATATTTTTATGTAACATTAAACTGACACAAATAAAGATGCAAAGGCACATATGGTGGGATTCACATTTCCCATAGTGTATGAACAGCTCTTCTGGTATGTGGTGGAATTCTTGGTATGGAGAAAACCAGTCCAGATGTGCCTGGTCTACAGAATTATGGGGTGAGAGTGTGTGAGTGGTGTGGTGGTGCTACCACTCCCAGAGCTATATGACAGCACAAATTCCTCAGTGGGGAAGAAACATTTAGATCCCTCCCATAGTTAATTTATCCATTTTGAAAAGTGACTGACTTCACTTCAGTTGCCTGAGAAAAGCAAAGGAACAGTGGAAACCAATAGAAGAGGTGGTAAAAGTAATTGTCAAGCTCAAAGGTAGAAGACTAAGACTTACGTTCACTTGTCATGAAAGATAACAAGGAAAGTTAACATCACAGGGTAAAATACATTAGAAATGAGTCAATCTCTGGGGAAAAATCCAAGTCAAAGTAGGAAGAGTGACAATACTGATGCAGTTCTGTGGGGATTATTTAGACTGCATCCAAGTGACTGTTCTGCTGAAAGTTAGGTGAAAACACAACAGTTTTAAGGAAAAAATAACAAAGGAAACTGAAATGTAAAAAAAAAAGCAGAAACTACGGAGAGATGAGAAAAAAACCTGGGTGTATGACTCTCCCAATTTGTCAGACCAATTCATAAACACATATCTTCCCTCTTCCTCTTAGAATCCCATTTGTATTACCTGAACTCAGGATTACCATGAGAATACATGAATCAGTGGATGCCTGAGCAAAATAAGGACACACATGAGAACAGCGAACTGTGTCTATGGCCAAGTTCACGTGTGTAAGAGCTGGTACAGGTGCACATGCACAAGCAGTAGGAAGTGACACACACATGCTATTTCAAGTGCTTCACTTAGCAAATGAACTCCATAATATTCCCCCTGAAACAGGTTGCTCCCAGGTGCTTAACGAATGATTGGTCATTTAATGGCCTGAGGCAAAGCCAAGGAAGGTTAACACACTGACAAAGCGGACGTTAACTATGATAACAACTGTTTTCATGGAGGATCATTGCTATTATAAACCTTATTCAACACTATAATGCCAATAGTCATTCCCTACTTTTTCCTCATCTTTCAAATAAAGTTAGTGTCTTCATGATGCAGCAAACAGTGCAGCCAAAATCCGCAACCTTCAACTTTTAATAACCGCCTTTCTGTTTGTTCAGGTACAAGCAGTATTGGACCTTGGCTGGAAGATATATTAGCATAAAGAAAGGTTCATTTAAACAGAACTCCACAAGCACCTTTTACCCTTGAATAAGCAAAGGGAACAAATTGTCTCTACCAGGCAGTTTGGTCATCATAAAGAGTGCCCCATCCATGGAAAACACTCAGTGTCAGGTTGGACAGGCCTCTGGTCTAGAGGAAGGTATACCTGCTTATTGCAGGGGGTTGCACTAGATGCCCTTTAAAGGTCCCTTCCAACCTAAATCACGCTAGGATTCTATGATTCCGGGTCACATTTTGTTTGCTTTGCAGGAATTGCCAACAGGTCTATGCAGGGGGCTATGTTTCTGGCTTAGCAGGTAGTATCCGCCCAAACATTACTTTGCTAAGGAAACATCTAAAATATATTGCCTCAAGTAAAAGATGTATAGTCTTCCCCCCCACCCCCCCCCCCCAAACATCTCCTGATGCATAAGGGATGCTTGACACTCAAAAGTTCTGCTAGGAAAGACCTATCATACAGGATTTGCCTTGGACAGGGCAGGGAAGGCTTCCAACCACAGAGGCCATTAAAGATGGAAAACAGCAGGAAAAAGCTACAGATGCTAATGAGTTGCCACTATGGAACCATAACGTGCTATTCAGAAATTAAACAAAAGGAGGATTATTTTTTTTTTTTTAGAAGCAAAAAGAAGGTATCATAAGTGTTATCCTGCAAAGATTGCAACTCAGTCTCTCACAAAGATCCAAGAGTCCCAGCAATGATTAGGGCACTGAGGGCTCAAGAAGATAAGTCTAATTAAAATCCTCAGTGCAAAGATCAGTGACCTAACAACACTTGATTTCGTCAGTTCTATCCCTAAGCTTCCACCTCCTGATGAAGGGCCAGCAGGCAAGTGGAATGGATAGAGGGTGGCCACAGATTTGTTCTACAGAGTTGTGAGAAGGGAAAACAGAAGGTACACAGTATCACCCATACACAGGAAATGAAGCAATCAGTGAAACTTACAGAAACTAAATCTCAATTAGGCTTTGAAGTTTAAAAATGAAAACGACTGAAATCAGATGGTTGAAACATTTATATCCAACCCATATGATAAATGTGTTTAATAATAGTTGTACTTTGAACTTTGCTATCTCCTTCTACTTTAAGATCTCAAAAGGTTTTGCAAGCTTTAGAAATAAAGCCTCATAATACCTCTGCAAGGTCAGCACTATTATTCTCATTTGTAAAAGCAGAATAAATTGGTCAAGGTCACATACAGAGAGCCAGTAGCAGAGCTGGGAATAAAACTTACCTTTTTTGGCTCTTGACTACCTATATTTAAGGTGATCTGCAAAGGAAAAATATTTGGGCATGTGCCTTTTTTTTTTCTTTTCATTTTTATGATGAATAAAGAAAGTGTTAAGATTGTTTTAACAGTTCATACAAGCTGGCCTGAAGGACAGCAATGGTATTTCAAACAGGAATGATGACACAGATTTAATTTTCATGCACTTTGAAATCCACAGGAAAAAAAATGTTAAATTAAATGCTTGTTAATAAATAACAACAATACTAATAGTAATAATCATCTGCTGTAGCACTAGCAGAATAACTCCCTATGTGAGAACTGTATTTGAGAATAAAAGTAAGATGCCCCTGATACAATTACTCTATCTCATTTATGGCTATGCCACAGTGGTATAATTATAATTATTCCACTATTGTTCTACTAGTTCATTTCCCCGTACAAAATAAGCCCTAAGGGATTCTTTTCCTGCTTCCATTCAACATCTGAAATTTATATTCTTTTTACCCTAGACATCCTCTGATAGAAAATTCAGTAAACTACTGCACTCCAGGAGACCTTGGGGCACATCTACGGATTGCATTAAGTTGTTGTAACTGACTCCGTAGATCACCTGAGGCTTTACTTTTAAAAAAAGTGAGGAGGAGGGATCTGTGAGAACACTGAGCTAATTTTTTTTTTGAACCACACTGAACTGAGATGAACAGGAAGCCATCAGAACAACAGCTTTCCAGGGAAACAGAGAATCCTCAAAACCCAACCCCTTTTCCTGTCCCCTCCATTTGAGTGGACTGCATTAATGACAGCTGCTCAGGTGATCAACCTCTCTAAAAACACAGGGTTAAGTACTCTGACATTCTGAATGCATCTGTTCAGAGTGTAACTAAAACAACAAAGCACCACAAACTCAGTAGTCTCCAACACATTTGTCTTTTCCACATTAGATGAAAAGCCAAAGTATACCCACTTAAACAGGTGTCATATTTCATGTCAGACACCCAAACTGGAGCACTAGTTTCAGCACTTACAAGGAAAATCCTACCTTGCAATCCTGCAATTTCATTCACAAAACAGCCGCCTTTTCACCCAGAAATTTTTACTTATTGGAGTGTTCTGACCATAGTCAGCACAGGAAATCTAACAAAGTTGTATGATATACCTCTATCCCTACCTTTGGCTCCCATTTCATACCTTATCTTCCTCTGTTATGCCTGGCCTTAAGTCAGTATTATGAGATATAGCCACTGGATTTCATGCACCGTAACTGCTCAGGTGATTAACTGCATTCCCACAGTGATGGAAGCCTCCTCGACTGTGGCTTTATTTTTATGCAAGGGAAAATTGAAGATTGGTGGGAAGGCAGCTAAATAACAACTGAAAAAAACAGTACAGTTTAGATCTTTGTAGTCATATGTTCATACTTCAGCAGTCACACTTCTGCTGTACAATTCTGCATCTGTAATTGCACACTTTGTCCTTTCTATGTGATTTGCAGAGCTTTGCATTGTTAAGCTCACCTGATAATAAAAAAAGGGCTACAAAATCCCCTGAGAAGGCTTGTTATAGGAGTTTGCTAGCAAAACACTTCCCTAGAATTTCTGATGCTAGACATAACACACGTATATGCTTTCTGAAATGAAGGCAAACAAAGTCTTGCTCTTTTGTGATATCCATGCCACGCCAGTGATTTCCCCTAGGTCACTGCATTTTAAGCACACAGTAGAGGCAGCAGGAGTTAGAGACAGTCAAAAATGTTGGCATATTTGTAACACAGGCGAGAAAGGATAAGGCACATCCAGTTTAGAGGTGCTGCCTAGAAAAGTTCTCTGGTACCATTAGAAGAAATTGTGTCCTGGAAGCTCTGGCACCACCACCACCACCACAGCAGTACACCCACAAACACCTTCTATGACAGGAAGCTTTATGGGTAGCCTGTCTAGAGGGAGCTAGGTGCTCACTATATTTCAACCACATATCTTCAATGTGTTGGCACAAGACATAGATGTAGTGCTGACCCACAAGAAACAACTGAAAATAATTTGAATGAAAATATGTGAACTGGTCAGTGTATGAAGAAACTTGCAAAGGATGGAAAACATGGTTGCAAAAGTCTGCTACCTGCTCAGTCAGAGTACCTGTACTATGTTTATTTGAGGAGCTAGTAACTGGAACCATTCTTCTATTATCTAAATCCCTGGTAGTGGAGGAAAAATGCCAGACCTTAGAAGGTTTTTACGTAGATATCTCTCTGATATTAGCAGAACTACTAACAATGCCATGTTTCTGTCTTATTGTGATCAGTAGTATGGTGTCGTACACTCAGTGTTCATTTTCTGAACCCACTGCACACAGCAGAACCAGCACTAGGAAATCAGATTATCAAAAGTCTCAGGCATTTTTCAGAAAGCTCCTGCAGCTGCTGATTGGGACCCACCACACATGCTCCAAAGCACTGGTATTACTTTACGAGGAGAAGGAAGGAAATCATCCATTCAACATGCATGAAGCAGCAAGTGGTCATCAGAGAAAAAAAAAAAAAAAGGCTTCTACATTTGTTAACTAACCTCTGTGGACTTGACCTAATCATTGAGAACTAAATTCATACTCTATATCTGGCACTAATTCCTTTGCCCAGAGAGCAATTCCTCCTCAGGTGTGCATTTGATCTGGAAGGTCACTGGATGATAAAGATTATGGTGTCACTAAACTAAAAGCAGCAATGTGCTGATTCCCACTTGCTGTGGAGGTCAAGTGGTGAATAAGCAGAACACAGACAGAAAAATTCTTGTGATGGAGGGAGTTCCCCAGAAGAAATTTGATCTGGATATCAAAGAAAGGGGGAGGGAGGATAAAAGAGGTCTAAGCAAAACACAACCAGTGCATTAACAAAGCTGCTTTTCAGTACTCCCCTAAGGAGAGAAGTCTCTCTCTTAAGAGAAGGTGATTGAACAGATGACATTCAAAGAATGAAATTATAAAATCTACTCTAACAAAGCCATCTGAGCACAAATAGTTTGCTACACAACCCACTTAAAAAAAAAACCCAGAAGATGGAAACAGCAACAAACCAGTTAATTTCATGAACAACCTGCGGTAAGGACCCAGATGCACAACACTTCCTTTGCCGAGTGCTCTGCCGGCTGGGCAGGGTGCTCCTCACTGCGGCTCCAAAGACTGAGTTCACCAGTGACTCCAAGAGTTGACACAGTATCCTCTTTCTTCTAATCATGTCCTCAAATATGTAGCTTTTCACAGCGTGGTAACATGGTCTTTCATCTCTACCATCAGCATTGACAACATGCAGGTAACACTGGAGAACAGTTTTCCGCGCAGTTTAGATCCCAAAGCAAGCAAGTGCCCCACGCCACGTATGCTGCTCCTTTTAATCCTCCAGGGCCATCACTCCTCTGTTACAAAAGAAAGAACTTTGTCCGTATTCGTCTAGGCTTTGATATGCTGGGCACCATCCCAGTGAAAACAGTGGAAATGTGCTGTCTGTTGCACTGATATCAACACTCTCTCTAGTCCCAGGGTCTCTTTTCCAGTCTGGCAGCACAGGAATGTGGTGCTATTACCTGTGCCAGTATTTCCCAGGACGGAATTGGTCATGTAGGGATCCATCCCTTCAGCTAGAAATTTTGATTTCAGATGGCAGGGAAGTGGAAGTGTTTTACTCAGTAGAAGCAGTTTCTACCTAAAGCTGCTGCAATATGCATGTTCTGTCTAATGCCACAGCACCTTCTTTCAACTTTCCTCTAGGGAAAAATGGATGAGATGTTCAGAAAGAGGGGACAACCAGAAATGGATAGAAAAAGCAGGTTAACTGGTAAGGGGATATTTGTAACTAGCAGGGAAGAAACGTGGTAGCTAAAGTTTGTCAGAAAAAGTAAGAGTCAAACATTCTATTCTTGCAGCATCTGTAAACATGCATTTAATTTGTCCATTCATCTATTTTTAGTCTTTCCTGGAGAAAAGTAAACATTGTGAGAGAGGAAGGAAAGAAATTTTTTAGCTTCTAAAACTGTGAAGGCTTTCTAAATTTTGAAAAGTGATTGCAGCGTAGGCAGAATTTTGGCTCCATTGCCTTGAGGATTGAATCCTTCCTTAAAGACACAGAGTGAATAGTCATAGCACAGACCTGCTCCCAGACATTGCCCCTAAATCACACTTCGTCTCTCATTTGAAGGAATTGTTTCTGGTAGAATCACTGCAGCGTCTTACGTTGTTCAACTTGTGGCTACTGTGCTTTGGCACCAAGCAATGGTATTAAACCAGCAGCAGGAGCCAAAATTTTTTGAGATATGTGGAAACATATCGGTTAAAGCGATATCGACAAAGGCTTCGTAAGACTCCTTTCACTTGCCAAACTAAACTCCAAAACTGATTAAAAGTATCATTTGGCAGATGTGAGTATGGGGTTTCATGTCATTAGAGCACCACTGTTCACGAAATATCAGAGACGTCACTAAGATGTTGAGGTTTTAACCAACACAATACCCAGTCCTGCATAAACAACCACTGTCACAGCAACATCAGCTTGAAGCACCTTTTCCTTTCACATGTCATTTCCCCTTGTATGTGAGTTTCCTCACCTTACTTCAGAGCTTCAGGTCTCCATGCATTCACTTTGATTTCTCATCAGAGGATGATGAGGCAGAGGTCTTATTTCAAGGAGCACAAGGCAGACCCGCTACATTCCCTTCTACCTCCTCTTCCACCCCTGTGGAAATAGGTTTGTGTGGATGCTTTTATGCTACTTAAGGTTCTCCTAGGGGGGACAACTTCTCAGCCAGCTGCTGAAGCTGGTTTCCCAACAGCACAAGAAAGAAGGAGCAAGGCAGGGGATCCAGCCCAGCAGACAGCATGAGAAATCACATGAAATCTATTTAATGCTTATTATCTGGACAGACATCTCATAGTGGATACAAGCATCCAATGCAATCATCAGTAGATATACTGGCCTACTTTGCCCTTAGAAGCAAGGCAGAGTGGGAACAGGTATTGAACAGGCAGTTTGGGTTTATCTAGAGGTTATGGAACAGGAAACCTGAGTAATTTTTTTCTTTCTCATAATGGCCTGTGATTTGACCAACACAGTATAGCTGTGCAATACCTAAATTAAATTCTTATTGAAAACAATCTCACTTCAAGCTAGACTTCCCTTCTCTCACTTCAAATTTCTAGAGTAGATAAAAAGAACACTGATGATCAATGAAGTTCAGCTGAAGTTCAGCATAGAGGCAGTTCTATGCAGGAGACTAACTAAGCAAATCCAAAAGACCACTGTGTAACACACTTAGTCAGGAGATTGCCAAAATGCAGCTCTGGATTTCAGTGTACAGGCTATTCTCTCAGTTAATGTAAACTCAAACTTACTTGTCTATGATGTTGTACCTTTTGCCCTTTCCAGATTAAAGTCAGGACAATGTTCCCCTTTTTCTTGCCCTTCTCCCCATTTCCTATTTCCTGAAATGAAATAAACAAAACAACAACTACCACAAATTAGTGATGAAAAAAACACTAAACCAAACAAAGCAGAGCATGGCAGACTATACAGCTAGATAGGAGAAGGTATAGCACAATCAGAGAAGGACAGAACCCACACCTTTACCAACCGCCTCCTCAGTTTTATAAGGAACTACAGGCTAATATCATGATTCACCTCTATTCCACACAAGCCACTGTGCTATAACCATTTTATACCTTTGTCTGAGACTCTATCAATCCACCGTTTGGGGACAGCATCTGAAAGTCCTTCTAGGTTTTGGTTTCCCATTATGGACATGCACAAAATCCTCAAAGCCAGAGTTTCATCATGCTTCTTCCAGCACCAGATCTTAGGAGAGTAATCTAAAGGTCAGGAAACCTCAACTGATTAGACAAAAACCTTATTTAGTCTGCTGTAATGCTACAAATACCTCACGTATGTTCTGATGATGATGGCATTTTGTTACAAGACCAGGACAGCGTAACAGCAGGGTAAGTCTTCATACATCACCTATTTAACACTTCCAACATGTGTTATTCTTACAGTCACAGTAAAAAAAACCTGCAGTGGTAACTTGGAACATGGTCCAAAAGATGAGGGATCTGGATTTAATATCAAGTAGTGACTCCCTGAGGCACAGGGTGGTTATATGGTGTAAATGAACCATGATAGAGAGATCTTGCTCAAAAGATCAGTAGTTCTGGGATAGCAGTGAACAAACAGCTGCACAGAGAGCAAACGAGAAACAAAAAAGTGAAAAAACAATATTTTTTTTCAGAAGCTGAAAGAGTTTCCATCTCAGTCCTAAAATGCTCTGTGAAAGAGAAAGACAGTCATGATGCTTCCTTCAGGAAATCAAGGACTGAACTTAGAGGAAAACAAGGCAATTATTTTGATAACTGTTCAGGATTTGAAGCACTTGTAAAAAAGATGGAGGCATCCCCAAAGTTCATTAGCTTCTCAAGCACTGCCCCAGGCCCAGCTTTGCTACTGAACCCCCCACAGTAATGGAGAATGCTTCAGGTGTGCATTCTTTGCTGTCTCCCTGGAACTGTAAGGAGCCCACCAGATTCAAGCCCTGCTCCCCTCTTTCAGAAAGGTTGCATGATATAAGGAAATACAACTCTGGTCAGTTATGGTCAAGAGACCTTTTGTCTCCAGATTCCTTTTTTCTTCTCCTTCCATTTGTGTTTTTTTCTTTCTCTTAATATATGAAGGCAATATTTACAGCCAAGGCAGTGCTGAGTAAGATGCAGTGATTATGGCTGATTTTATCACAGCCGTATTACTTAGCTGCAAGGTGAAGCGCTGTGCTAAAATGGATCATGAATCCCTGAAATTGACTATCCGTCACCTTTATAATCCTGATGGAAAGGCAGGTCAGATCAGGCCTGACAACTTCCCATGCAAACGAGACTACAACAGTGACGTCGGCTTGCCTCAAGGCATTTATTTGTCTGGAAAGGAAGGTGATGCCTTAGGGAACTGGGCTAGAGAAAGAGAGAGAGGAGAAACTAACTACTCCAACTGCCCCTGAAGGAATCAAACGCAAATACAGGAGCCAAATTCGTGCACAGAGAGACTACTAGGAGTATTGAAAGAAAGAATATTACAAGCAACTAAGAGTCAGAATTGCAGCATGAAGGTCTCTCCCTAGGCTGAAGAATTGAATTCAGTTTTGAAGTTAAAAAAATAAAATAACTCCTCATCAGTGGGATCTTGTAGCATGAGATGAAATCCACATATGGAGAAAAAAAACCCTTTAAAATGTTTGGAGATTCTAGTCATAATTCCTTCAAATTCAGGGTCAGTGTCTTTCTCACAAAGTTAGATTTTAAAAGTGTCTCTAATTTCTGAGACCAAATTCATCATGGTGTCATCAGTGGTCATTAAATGTGGCATCTGTGTTACAAAGCCCACAGAGTGAGAGAAGTGTTGACTCACACAGGGGTGTTTATTTTGAGACAATCAGCACAGTTGACGAGAAAATCACAGAACTATCCCAGTAAATCTTCTTAACTGGCATATGGCAGTATTAAGGAAACTTCCCAGTCTGACCATTCACAGGACATTCTGGCAGTCACATGTCCAACACCAGAGACTTTCACTGCTGGGACTAAAGCTCCTTCACCATAGTGACTCCAGTGAGCCAATGGGTGCCCTGCTTGACTTTTTACACTCACACGGTGAGATCATCACAGTGACCCTACTCACACAGTCAGATCAGGTTTCCTTACTGGTTCGACCTCAGGTTTCCCTTAGCAGAGTCTTAGTTGTCTCTTTCAATAAAGCAATTGATTCATGGCACAGTAACATGGAAATAGCCCAAGATGGTGCCTCTGGGGAATGATCCCCAACAAAGGACCCCTTGGGCTTTTATCCCCTCACAGTCCAAGCATTCAAAACTCTTGCTCTTCCTCCTGAGTCTTTGGCTCCTACTGTGTTTCCTGGTGTCCCATTCATCTGGCCTGCCCCACTGGTCTTCCGGTTCTTTTTTAGGAAAAGGGTTGGCAGTTCACAGCCTCTTGGCTCCGGCTTCTGCTACCCAGGGCTCAATCTGCAGCTCACACTGCACCAAGAGTATTCCTCAACAGCCACATGCAAGTAGGACTCTCTAGGAGAAAAGACTAATTAGCATGTTATTTACTATTTCTAATTGAGGTGTTGTTTCAGGTAAACAGAGAACAATCAATTTCTTAAAGCAAAAACTGTTCTGAAGTATAAGCACAAGTTATCTCATTCATACCCCTTCCAGGTTTGAGTGTATTTCAGTACAACCAAACACTAAGGAGAGTGCTTGTTCTTGTCATCTATGTTCTATTCCCAGCATAGTTTCTTACAACCCAGGCATCCTAGCCGTATAGTCATCAACATTACTGTTCCTTATTCCTGTCCAAGCAAAATGAGGATAATACTACGTACGTCACAGAGCTACTACACACTTGCTAAAAGTGGCATAGACTCTTTGAGATCTACAGATAGATGGTATTAAGGAAGGGCGAAGACTACTTGCATCTTGCTCTCCTCACCTGTCCTTTCTTCCCCTTTTCTCTAGTGCCTCTCCTGGGTAAGTCACATCCCAGCTAAACCTCTTAGTGAGTGATTACATTAGAGATAATGCTAATTACCAAATGTCATCTGTGTGGGACAATCTTATCAACACCCCACACTTCCTCCCCTGAGGTGAGGAGGTTTGATCTATTTCATAAAAGTATCCTGGTTATCTGCTCTAGCAACTCCATTCCCTCAGGCTTGAAGGTGGCTGGTTTTCTTATTTTTTCCATTCTAAGTACAGATTCAAAGCTTTTCTGGTAAAACCTCTTGCAAGGAGGTGAGGTTACTCCAACAACACCAGACTGCTAGGTGTTATCCTCCGTGTGTAAAAGGAGCCAGTCTGTTCCCAAGGTGCTGTGTTTCAGATAATGCACTCGTATGCTCGTATCCTCACACACCCTGCAGCAAGCACTGCTGTTCTGTTGCCCACCACTGGGCAGAGAAATTCAATACAGAATGCCCATAAATGCTTTGGTAAGGCAACTGAATCACAACGTAGTACCACCTGGTATTTTTTTAATAGAATCTCCATCTGACCAAGCTCTGCTAGTGCCATGCTCTTCTGCCCTGCAACACTCCCTGCTACCCCAGTTTGGGCCTCACCCCACATTTACAACAACTTAACATGAGGCAGGCTCAGTGACCCTGTAGTTTTGGCTACAGCACTGCTAGTTACCATGGTTTTAACAGGGTAATTCCGTCTTGCGTTATTATCCAGAATGCTGTTTGCTCCCTTATTAGTAGATGCTTCGGTTGCATTCTTTCTGGGGGTTTGGTTATTTTTGTGTTTGAAGGTTGTTAGCGTTTTGTTATTTAGTTTTTTTTTTCATATAATTTGTGTGCATATTACTTGCTGTCCCTGGAATTCATTTTGTTCCCTGCTAATGAAACCTCTGCGTCGCTAACAAAGCAGAAAATAAAAAAGGTAAATAGCACTCTCCAGAAACAATTTGTTTCTTGTTCTGTAAATTTTTGCTGAACAGCATCTCAGGGAATTTTCACCCCAATAAGAGAAAAGAGAAGCAGGAGGTGATTGAGAAAGGGCTAAAAATGCAGTTAGTTCATCTGGAAAGGAAATAATAATTATGGTCACACTGTGGACAAATAGGTACCCAGAGAGCTGCACCTGTGAAACTCCAGAAAACACTTGAGCACAGGCAAGCCATTCAATTGAGTAGAAGCCATTGGTTGCAGAAAGATTTGAAGGGGATATTAGTTTTTTCGCACTGAACCCTTTGAAGCTGTGCTAAGAGTCAGCTGCCCCTGTCACTGTCCAGCCTCAGAAAACAGAACAGGACACAGAAAATTAATGAGCAATCCTGTTCTGCTAAAACACAGGGCCATAAGATAGGTATAAACTGGCAGTATTGCTGTCAGTGAACGTGAAACAAGAAGATGCAGAAACTTAGGGGGAGGTGATGCTGTTTTTTCCTATTATGTGTGCTGCTACTACCTAGTAGAGAAACGTACAAGAGGTTCTACTAAAGGTAGTTTCGCTTTCACACAGGCGAGTCATCATGTTCACTTTTAAATAGCTGAACATAAGTCACAGGGCTGAATTTTCAAAGAAATTAGACTGTTGAAGAGATTTTCCATTTCATACTGAAGCTCCTAAATTAAAGGCTTGCAACTGAAAAAGATCTGAATTTCCAGCTACTTCCACTGATTTACTGTCTGACATTCAGAGAGGTAAAAACAATGTCACAGGGTAGGAATGGAGAAGATCACACATGCTTTCACCTGAATAGTCAAGTAATATGCCACCTCTGTGCCTTATTGCTTGGGAACCAACAGCAGAAATTAGTACCTTTCCTCGTAAACCAAACCAAACAACTCCAGATTCAGCCAGAGTAAAACACACTAAAAAACAGAACTTATTTCTGAGATGACTCAACTGGTAGAAGTAGACAAGGGAATTAGATGGCCAAAAGTCATGGGCCCCTAAGCCCTTTAGACAGTTTTAAAATTGCATACAGAGTGCTCTGCACATGAACACACCTTTGTCCTATCACTCACTGGATTACTGGACCAGCCCTTGTAAGGAAGATTAAATACAAACTGCTCTACTGCTAAAGCATATTTATTGAGCTTTAAGCAGCATGTAATTTATACATCTCTTCTTGCAGAGTTGGAAAAACTCCATCAACAATAATAACAGCAATACTCAATTTCAATTGGTATGTTTTAAACCTGGAATAAGCAACTTGTTATAACTATAAAATGGTCTTTAGAAGTTATGCAAGGTATTAATTGAGCTACTGGGAGACTATGAAGGTTGGTTTTGTAGTAGCTCCACAGTGAAAAAGAACACAGCAACCAGAAAAATCCTGGCAAGACAGCAGCGCCATCTTAGGAGATGACTGCTGCAGCTGTACTAGTTATTTACATGAAGTCAATTCCAAGTGATTATTAAGAACATGAGGTTTATCGTTCAATATAAAAGGCCAGTTCATTATGTCCACACAAGCTACAGCTTAAATGGCAAACCTCAATAATTCAGTTTTTCTAATAGCAGTTTGGGATTTAATCGCCGCACAATAACTGCATTAATTCTGAATTAATTTCTTAATGGAGATGTAATTGTCTTGAGCTTCATCTAAGGGGCCAAAATATGCTCTCACCAGCATAAATCCAGTGGAACATCTTGTGAGAGAGTGGGATGATTTCAACATAAGGAAACTTGAAGTCAACAGGCAGCTGAGTTTTACACTGGTACCAGAGAAAATCATGGCCAAAACATCATTTGCATTTTTTCACTTTCAGCCTCAAATGACCTTTTTTGCCTGGGCACTGTTCATACAAGTACTGAACACAAACGGTATCACCTCTATTTACTACCATTATTATAATAATTCATTTGAAAGATATGCTTCATCCCAAAAGGCTGCAAAGCATTTTGCTGCAGGGAAAATTTTTCACTTAATAACAAAATGCTTTTAGGACTGGGGTGAAGACACAGCTCATAAAGATGGAGAAGCTAAAAAGGCAGAAAGCCACATTTCCATTTGGCTAAGACATTCAAACTGACACCTCCAAGTATTACAACAAGCCCTATATGACAATTTAAAGACCATAGTTTCAGAAGGCATTCACAAGAACTCAGATGCTATTGTAGCAGGCACGCTGGAAATCCTTAAGGTAGAACTGAAATCAGTGGGAACAAAAAAGTCATAACTGCTGCAGTCATAATATGGAAGAGAATGGTTATGGCAAGAAACTGATGTTGTAGGAAGAATTCCTAGATAGCATGAACAGGGACTCATTAAACATATTTTAGATCCTCCAGTTGCCCATTTGAGTGGATGAACTCTTAGTGGCAAGAAGAAATTTGAGAGCACAAAAAAAAAAGCAAAGCAATAAATCATCTGGAGAAATCAGTGAGACAGCTAAAAGTTACAGTGACAACAGTGCAAATCATATGGGAGTCTACTGAGTGTCAGAGACTGAATTTAACCCTGGAAGTCCTGAAGCTGCAAGGAGTTCTTTGAGGCTCATCTCATTCTAGGCAATACCAATGGACATGCGAAGTGTGGCAGTAACACCTCTTACAGTCCTAGCCAGACAGATAAGTTGTGAGCTGAGTCTGTGACAGTAAGTAAATCTGACTGAGAAAACACAGACTAACACAGCCCAATGCCCTTACTTCAGCTTAAGGCATACCATCTACCTTCGTATACAAATACAACTTTTTCCTGTTGCAAGCAGGCAGACAGAAGAGAGAATTTTCAGGTGTACCTGTTGAGCATTTTCCTACCAGCGCTACAGCAACCTCATGAGAATTTTCTATCCATTTTACATCTATTCACACCATTGATGACACAGAAACACTGACAGCCCCTCTAGTGTTTGATTTAATATTTGTCAAATGAGAAGAGTAGTCACAAACTGCATCCTGCTAAAGCATCACGCATCTGCTCGCCTACTCCTTGAGGATCTCCTCCACAAACACTGCCCCAACACAACCTTGAAGGCATCTAATAACACATCTGTGAGATGCTACATATTGTCACACCACAGGGTGCCAGTGGCACTGGTGTACTACACTAGAAGTCAGGGTTTTAAATGATATAAGTCAGTTCTAGTTTCTCTTTAAGTTTATATGCAATGCTTACCCTCCTCAGGGAAATGTGACAGTTTCCAGTCACTTATAGGCTCAAGACCTGTATTCAGACTTGAAGGATGGGGATAGTTAGTAGGAATAGTAGGAAGTGGACCAAGAAGAAGTAATTCTCTTCATATTAAGAGAAAAACAATATACAGACAAAATAACTGTTTTGAAAAGCCTTTCACCTTTTGATAGAAGAGAGCTCAGCAGCTTGTTTTGAGTCTACTATTTATACATTAATACATTAGCAATATATTCCTTCACATTGCAGTAATACAAGACAAATGTAAGCAAATAGATATTCACGGGGTTTTTTGTGAAGACAAAAAAAAAAAGCCACATAGACTACTTCTCCTCTAATGACAGAAAGGCCTCAATAGAAAATGTACATAATGTGAACAAGGCAGTCAGCATCAGAAGTTGTATTAAGGGATGAAGAGACCCTAGCTCTTTGTATGCCTGAAAAAGGCATTGCCTTTCAGGTCAGTGAGCTGACCCTCCTTATCGAAAGAGGTCATGATGAAATTTACCAGATCAATCATCAGAACTGTTGGAGATAAAGGAAAAAAACCTTCCAGAACAGTTTTGATTTAATTTTTTAACAAAATCAGATCTCTCTATGGAGATTGTCAACATCAATGAAATGTTTGATGGCTAAACATTGAAGAGTTTCAGTGCAATAATCTCAGAACATTTTGTTTAGATCCATTCTTTTGATTTTTATGTCATGTTAATATTTCATTTAATCTATTGTTCTCTGTTATATATATGTGGATTATTATTTACTTACTAGTTTAATACAATAAAAAAGTAAAAGTAAATAAATCAAAGGAAAATAGTGAAAGTTTAAATAAAAATAAAAATAAATTCCCTTTTGAGATCAAGAAAATTTCTCCACAGGGAGAAAATTGAGATCTAAATTCAGAATTCATCTCAATCTATCTAGATAGGCTCATATTCTAGCATCCACAGTGTAACTGCCCTGGCAGTCTAGTCATTATAAGCTCTTCTGGCTACTGCATTATCTGTGCCAGGCCAACTGAGGAAGGAAATAAAGTTTAGAAAAAGAAAGGAAGATATAACTTAGCTATACCTTAGAAAGAAAGGGAATTTGCTATAGCCTCTGGCATTCAATGCTTATCACAGACATTTGCCTGTGGTGACCTGATTCCCTGACATGCAAGATACAGTGTAATTCATGTGTTAGGGCAGATTTTCCAAAAGCAGGTTACATCTGTGGTTCAGTACGTCACTGGATTAAGTAATTCTTATGTTGTTTTTAGGTCCTTATGCCACATCCATCACTACAGTATCACAGCAGCTAGTGATGTTCATCAGAAACAAAATCAATAAGCAGTCAAGATTGCATAAAATGGTGGCCAAAATTGTGTTCTTTAATTCACACCTTGGCAGAGAATAAATAGCATGGCCCTCTACACTGAAAGAAACAAAATGATCAGGCAAACCCAGATGAACATGCCACGCTAAATGTCCACAATAACTTACAAAACGTGCCTGTACATAACTACAAAACTAAGTCGAAGTACTGGGTTCAGAACCAGTATAATTCTCTGATCTCTTAAACTGTTGGTGGTAGGCCTGGATGGTACAACAGCCTTTTCGGGACTTCAGACCTATGAATTTGTGAATTTACAAAAAAGCACTGCATACTTCAACCAGAATCACCCAGCATGTTTCAATCTGTAGTAATCTACAGATACATCCTAAGCAACACCCACACTTTGGCAGCAGAACACTCCAAGCACTTCTGCACATTGAGGCAGGGGATGAAGTAGATGAGCTTTCAGGATCTCCGTAAACTATTTTCTCTGTGATCCTATAAACCTGCACAATCTAGCCACAAGGGATCTTTCATACAAACCTATATTACTAAAGGGAAGCTGGTACAAGTCTCTTGTTCTCCCCCAACTTTGCACATAAGGAGTGCTGAGGTTATTACCGGTTCATCAAATATTCCATTAAGACTGACAGTCCAAAAAGAGAAGTGCCATTTGCACAAGTTCTCTCCGAGCTCCAGCAACCCTGTCAGTGTCACAGCTGGACTAAGATTCTGTAGTGAGCAAAAATGAAGTCAGAACCTCTTTAATATATAATTAGCTATAAGAGGAGTGTGAGGACATTTGAATAATACATCTCATGGTCAGACAAAACTGTAGGAGTCAGAAGAGAAAGGGCATAACAAGTCAAAGGGGCAAAAATCAGAAAAAAACCCAAGACTAATGTACCTATGTAAAGTGAGAGGTCTGATTTTAAGCTGATAGTAAAAACAGTGCTTTGTATTTCAAAATGCTTTGCTTTCAAATGTTTTGCTTTCAAAAATTTCCAAAATGGAGTCAAAGACTAGTGAGAATAACTGTTCCCTTATGCAGAGGAAACAGAAATCCAGAGGGATGACATGAAATTTCCAAAGGCACTTCAGGGTGTCAGTGGCAGAGTTGAGAATACAGCCCATTCTCTAGTGGCTGGAGGAATTGCCCCTCCCATCCTACCTCAGACAGAGAATGCCCAGAAACAGGGAGAAAATGCTGAACACTGCTGAGTTTCCCCATACACTAGATTAAATAGTGGTGTTTGGTATTAGCGTCAAGTTCACTGGTGCCAGGATAGCCTAAGGCTACACAGGCAAATGTTACACTCACAGTGTCTGAGAAATGCAGAGAAAAATGAGAGCAGGGAAATGATTTAGTGCTAATACCCCTATTTTCAGCATCTGAAAATACAGATGTGTTTCTCTCGTTTTGGTTCATATTCCTCGTTATAATCACTACCTTGCCTTTTTTTTTAATAATTTTCAGAAATACTTAGAATTGCAGATCAGGTTTTGTTTAGAGACATCAGCTTAATGTCTACAGTACTTGCAAACAGTTGCATAGATATAACTTTATCGTCAGAGCAGTTCTTCTGACCTTGACAGGTTTGTGTAACATGCCTATCCACCAACTCATCTGTCATATCTGTTTCCCTCAGGCTTTCCCATCCTGATGCAGCAATCCTGTCTTGATTCCTGCAGCTACTGTACTTGGAAAGAACTGTGGTGCCTCACAGGAAATTTCCAGCTGAGAATCACCAAAGAAATAGTGAAAAGTTTTTGGGCCAAGAATGAATTAGAGGTGGAACTGAAGAGGGTGTTCCCCCAAAATAAAGCCCCAATACTAAATAAAGTAAAAATGACATGAAAAAAATCCCTTCAGCTCCTCATTTAAAGGCAGAGTAGAAACGAAGCACCATGGCCCACAGCTGGAGCAGAAGACTAAACTGTGGACTTACATGGGCAGAAAATCCTTGAAGAGAGGATTCCCTTCCCATTAAGAGCCCAAAACGTGAAGTAACGGTTTCATTTGACAGCTTCTGAAAGTGAATTTATTTATTTATTTATTTTAATTTATAAACTTGCGTGGGATGCAGGAGGCAGCTGAGTTCCTCAGCCAAGCTGGCAGCACCTTTGGGAAAGTCTGTGTCAGAAAGGGCAGGAAAAAAGCTGGACAAAAAGAGGAGGAGGGGAAAGAGTAAGAAAAGGGCAGATGGAATACAGTAGTCGGAGAAGGGAGCAGCAAACAGATAATACCATGTACTAACCAATTACTCATAACTGTAGGTAGACACACCTGCACATCCCTCATAAAAAGCAAACCAAACAAAAAAAGTCCACAAAACCCCACAGGAATGGGAACAAGTTAGATGGCTAGTTTCTTAAAGAGATCTCCAAATTTCTGGCTACCTCCATGACTTTCAGTACCTCACAGTCTTCAAAAGCAAAGGGGCACTCCATGGATGAGATATGGATGAGAAGATAAAGAGCAGAGGGAAGGCACAGCCAGTCACACCCACCTTCCACTGCTGCTGGAGAGACCCGGACTCAGAGCAGCACTGTGTCAGGCTAAAATGAAGGAAGAAAATTCATTAAATGGATGCTTTCAGTCACAGAATCTTCTTCCTTCTGAAAAAGAACATTCCTCCAGAAACTTTCCAACACTAAGATGCAGAGACGCTACAGGGCCAGAAGAATCTGACCCATCTCCAGATGATGACTAAAGGAACCTACAAGGACCTTTGTTAGAAGGAGCAAAAGTCGTAACGCTGTGCAAGCACAAGGGGTTTGGTCAAGATACATACTTGTAACAAGAATAGGTGGTCATGTAAGAGACACCCTCGAAAATTATACTGAAAATACACTTAACTCTCTATAACATGTTTCTTTGAAATATTTCACAGGCACTATGTTACCTTGCACAGATGGTTGGAATTATAGGGACTATGCAGGGAGGAAAAGTTCAAACAGAGAGGAAGGGTATAAATGTTATTAGGAATGCAGGGATTTCAGGCAAACATACTGTGTGTGCAGAGAGGGTGGGCTCAGGATGGGTTCTGTCTTAACTACAGCAAACCCTGACTGTGCTACTGAAAATTAATATGGTTTGGAGGGGATTTTCTTAAATTCAGAGCTAAAGAAAGTTGGCAGGTGCTGAGGAGCGCTCAAGTCAGACAAAGACGTCTGCTAGGAATGTCAGTAATAGAGAGATAAATGTTATCTGAGAGCAGAGGATAGGACAGAAACTTCAGCTAGAGCAAAGCTAAGACACATCATAAATGAAGAAATAAATTCTGAAATATACAGCGCTTCTGACAAAGAATTTCAAGAAAATTACGCTCCAGGCAAAGACTAAAAATGAGCATGTGTATACATATCATTGCATAAACTTCTGAGCAATAATGAGTCAATGAGTACACTGGATAATGGAAGAAACCCTTGCTATAATACAGACCAATGGAATGACAGAGATCAATGGAAGGACATAATCTTTGTTTTTAAACTGTACATGAAGGACATACTAAGCTTTAGAGGTGAGGGTGCTGTACTCCCACAGAATCCAGTGAGGTAACATTCTGAGATGTTCATAAGTAAGATCCAAAAGCCCCAAATATAAGAATATCTATATACTAGCAAGGTTACATTATCATGCTCTTGATCAAGAGAACAAAAAAAACCAAAATACTTAATGTTGATGAACATTAAAGCAGTAATCAGCCTAATAAAGCAGAAAAAAGTGAATGACTTTAGTTATCTGCTTACAAAACTCAGTCAGGTGTCATGTTGGGTGACAGTTTAGAAAAATAATTTCTTGGTGTGTTAAATAAATTATCACTTAGAACAGCTGACTCCAGAGCTCACAGAGACAGGAGACTATTTTCAGTGCAATTTGACATGAAAGAGAAAAGTATGTTTGCAAAGCAACTGTTGTTGATGCACTGAAAAACAATGACCACTTCACAAACAGGCTCATTATCCTTCAGGGATTAGACGTACACACCGAAATGAAATAATGAAAAACCCCAAACAAAACATGTGAGGTACTATATTTTTGAAAGAGGTTTTTAAAACTGCCAAGGAAGCTGGTTGAAAAGGAAGTAACATCAGAAATGGCAAGGATTAAATCCCTATCATCCAGGAGTCAGAAAGGCATTTCCAAATAAGAAAGTATGAATCTAGGAAATGAAGTAAGGAAACCTTTAAAATATAACAGTATATTTAAATGGACAGGCAGAAGAAACTATGCAAGCTGCATAAGTATCCCATCAGTAAAAAGAAATCCACTTGTAGTGAGGCAACCCAGAGAAACATAAGGAAAAATTATCTCCAACTGATTTTTTATTACAGTGAATCTCTTTTATTGGAAGTTTCTAGAAATAAGGTAAATATTCAGAGTAGTCAACCAGGTCCCTTTCATCCCTGTGTTTTATGATTTTTACCTGATGTTGGGAGAGATCTTAATAACACACTTCTGCTGGGACAAGGTTTCCATTCCACTGAAATGAATATGCTAGAGCCTCTAAAATCTATTGGGTTAGCAGAGGGTATATGTTAGGTGCAGTAATCGAAGCATCTGTGATGTCATCAAGATTCAGATTATGCAAAGAGATATTTGAAAGCTGGCATAACGAAAAAAAAAAAGAAAAAAAAAAGGAAACAAGTGAAGAATTAGATTAGAGGTAGGCAAAGACTGAAGGGCTTGGACTTGGATTTACAGAGTCTAGGTCTGGGCCAAACACACTGCCTTTCCTTACATTTCAAAAGGAAACAACAAATAAAAACCCTATGGACCCCTTTGGTAAGAGGCATACCAAATCCTCCACAGCAAGATAAGAATTTGTTGCTAGAGGTATAGATGAATCATGAATCCATAGTACTCAAAAAGTCTCCCCAAATATCATAATGAAATCTCAATGAAAATCCTAATAACATTTTCTTTATTAATGAGAAATGAAAATAAAAAAAAGGAATTAAAAAAACCACAAGACCCTCAGGAATTAAACAGCAAGAGCAATCAAAACTCACAGTATTTGATTCTTTACAGTTGCCCAACATATTCCACACAGACAGTATAGGAGGGACTTGGGGGATATGGATGCCTTTAGCCATGTTGCACTGAACGAAGGGAAGAGGTGAGAGGAAAGCTCACTTTCTAAATGCAAGCAGAGCCGATAAATCACAGCCTGGCTGGCATGGCAAACACCGGTCCCTCTGGCAGCTTTGTAATTACTCCCTAAATGTGGTCTCAACCCTCTTGATGTGGAGATAAATAACTTTATGTGCAAAGCAATTAAAGCCTCGGGCAACCCTGCTGGCAAAGTGTGGTCACTGTGTGTCACTATCCATTTGCCAGTGAGGTGTACAAGTGGTACTGAGTTTATTAAACCAGAGCACTGGCTTCCACACATCAACCTGCCAGAGGCCTTCTTTGGATGGCCCTCAAACAATTGTTTCTACTTTCCAAAGCAATGAAACATCCTGGTTCAAGGGCTGAACCTGAACTGAGCTGAGACCCTCCGGAGCAGCATGAGAGGCATTTTGCTCCTATCCGCTCTCTCAGAAGAGTGCAGTTTTCTGCTCTGTAAGTCTGATACCTATTGGTGAACTTCTGAAGGAATTATCAATCATCATGATTAGATTCCTCCTCTTCTCAGGAGAGATCATGCTCAGTTGAAACAAGAGCTATTGCTGGGATGGTAACAAATCACTCTGAAGCAGAGCATGTGCATTTCTCTGCCCTTTTTGTGGATGGTCATGTATTCTTTAAATCTCCTGTCTATCCAGAGTAGTACATGCCTCCAGGTTTGTCTCACACTTGCTACCTACTTGTATTGACAGCTCTGGAAAGCAAACTTAGGAAAGTCCTCCTGCAATCACATACAGCTGGGCAAAATAGCGCTATACCGTGATACCTGAATCCTGTCCTTCCCTAAGCAGCTGGAGGCCTACTCAGCTCAGAAGCACTGAATACTGCAGCATCCACATTAAAATAAAGTCCTAGAAAAGCTCCATGCAGACTGCAAGCTGGAACATTAGATGTACCATAACTAGCTTGCATGACCTCAAAGCAGGCACCATATGCCAAGCAAATCACCTGGTGGGGATTCCAACAGCCTGCTAAGGAGGTATGGACTAGCTATATCTGTCACAGCAAATCAAGACATCTTTCTGCCTGACTCCTAACATAAGGCACATGACTGGAGTCACACTGCTATGGGCTGGACTGATCTCCAGCCTTCTCAGACTGCACATCTCCAAGTAATGTGAAAAAGTGGGATAGGTTCTGTTTCCAAGAAAAATTAACAAATCCCAAATATTTAAGTTTTGAAAAACTTTTTTTTCCTTCTCTCGGTTTAAACAACAACTAAAAGAAAATAAATCAGCACAACGGCCACTCCATTCAACATTCTTCTTTGCAAAGAGATTTTTTTTTTTTTTAACCTGGTTTGTTGACAACAGAACTTGGAACAGTATCAGTATTTAGATAAGCAATGTTCCCTCAAAGTCAGTTCTGATCAATAATCAAAGCTGCTACTAGGGGGCACTGTGGCATTCAGAGGAAGTACAGCTCTGCTCCCCACTGCCTGTTACTGTGTCCATGCAATCTTTCACAATTTCTTGGGTACAAATACTGCTTAAGTCCAGTTTGGTCAATTCACTTTTTCTAGTAACATACCTCTTAAACTTTAAAATGTGTACAATGCATCCCCCTCCCCCCACTTCCTCAGCACAAAGCTGCTCAAAAAATGCTGACTACTACTTCAGATGTGATCAGGTTTCAGTGATTGAAGGAAATGAAACTTATTTGTAAACCAATTTGAAAGAGTCCAGGACAATCATGACAATGTAACGTAAGAGTTAAGAATTATAAAAGTAATCATAATAATAATGATAACGAGTATTTCTCTTCCCACTGCAACAAACCCATCTGGAAGACCTCAGTGTGAGGCTTCAGAAGTATCCAAAACTGTGATTAGAAAGAAATTCATTTCGGCAGGAAGGTGGAAGCTCAGAGTGCCAAAGAAAGAAAAAAGGAAGAGAAAAATCCTTTCTAGTTTTGGCCAACAGACCTAATCGGAAATTCTTTTGAAATGTTATTCTCTGGAAGAGAGCTCAGTTAGCAATATTCTGCAAATGCTCAGCCCACTTCATCCATCTGCCAAGCTGAGAATGAATATTCATAGCAAGTTATTTTAATCATTGTGTTTTTCTTGATGTGACATAATTCTATATAATTTTTCCCCCCGGAAAAAAAAAAATCCCTCTTTTTATGCTGTCAAGTCAAAAAGTTTTTTTCCATCTGCAAGGAAAAAAAAAAGGGACATTTGGTGGCTTGTGCATGAGTTGTAGCAACATCCTCATCAACACTTCTCAAATCCCAGCATTAACAACCTAGCTAATGACACCAGTGAAAACACCATGTGCTGGCTTTTACCTATCCCTGTTGAACACAAGGGATTAACATCTCACACAAGGAATGACTGGGGTTAGAATATTAGACTTATTTAGGCTAACAATGGGATCCATTGGCATCCAATATGTGGGGGAGCAAGGGAGGCTGCACTGGTAGAGCTGGGTTTGGGGAGCTCAGGGCTAGTAGTGTGGGTGCTGCAGCTGGAGGATGAGGGGAACAGGCAGAGAGCTATTGCAGATATGTTCAGGGGATGCTGCTTGTAGTCACCCATCTTCATAAGCACATACTACATAAAAATGCTTTCACAATTTTTGATTGCTTCTTAAAATAGTTCTTGTTCAACACTTAGCAAAAGTGCACATTTTTGGCAGAATTGTCCAAGCACAGACAGATTATAAATATTTTAAAGTCCACAGAAATACCTTGGGAGCAAATGGGTTCCTTCCCTGATTCTAAATGGCGCTCCTGGTTCCCTGTACATCAAGAGGACATTTTATTACAGTTAAAAATCCTGAAGAAAATGTTGTTCCTGCAATAATCAAGAGTCTAAAATATTCAATGTTTAAGTGATGCAAGCATTTCTCAGGTGCCATACATTAGCTGCTGGGACAGGCAATGGGTCACAGAGCTCAGCTCAGTAGAAAAAAAAGAACACCACAATCAGGTTTTCTTAAAAGCCAGGCATGTGTTTTATGTGTCACCCCTGCTTCTTGTTCTCTGGGTTGTTGTGCCTTGGTGGTCATCGAGCTCATTGTTCTTGGGTACACCACAAGGAGCTTGTGCCCAATGACTTGTTTGTTACCTCCTGCCCCAGAGAAGCCCAGATACCCCATGGGGTGCTCCTCAAAGTACTGGACCCAGCTGATTCCTGGATGGGATCAAAACAAGGAGCAACTTACTAGAAGGACAACTGTGGTTTGTTTCCAGTTGCTACTTAAGTGCAGTCCATTTCCTTTGATACAGTTCTTTGAGTAGTCCAAAGGGGAGGCAGTGAATGCCAGACAGAGATGGGTTACAAGAACCTAAATAAGTTAAGACTTCTTTCTTGCTGTATTTCCTTCATGTCCCCTAGACAGATCTGCATCCAGCTAAGAACACATGAAGTCAGTTCAAATCACTTCATTTCTAGTCAATGCAGCAATCCAAGTCCTTAAGATCAGGAAAAAAAAATTTAAAAAAAAAAAAAGGAGGAGCATGGAAGAAAAGCAGGTAATAAATGAGAGAAGGTGATCTGCATTTAGCTTCAATTAACTAGTGGATATTCTGAAAGACAGTAATATACACCACCAACAGGCCCTTCCAGAAATCTCTAATTGCATTATGTTGCCTGACTGCTGAGTCTCTTACTTTCCTGACATACTGGCTCCCCCCTTTGGCCACGCCCAGCCAAGCACTTCGCAGAAAACCAGTGTTCTCCTCTTCCAGTATTGGAGGCTGCTACTGCAAAATGTAGAATATCTATAATGCTACTTACGGTTGACAAGTGTAGAAAGGGGTTGAAGGCCAATCATCACTGCTTGCATTTGTCTGTTTCCACACAGAGACTGGTAAACGAGAGTCATCTTCCATACTGGTGGATGGCATGGGAGGGAGAGCATAAGAACAAACTCACTGGGACAGACTCATCGCCCTTATAAACTGCCCTAGCTTCGCTGATGCCTCATGGAGATCACAGGAGTTTTGATAACAGCACCAGCTTTGAACCTGACCTACCAGGAACAAAAAATGACTTGCTGGCTTAAGGCAAGAAGAGCAATCTGTCTCAGAAGATAGATTACAACCCAGCCCTTTCAGAACAATCTGTTAGACGACAATGGAGAAAACCTCAACAGGGCTCTACAGAGATTTAATAGGCTATCCACACAATGGCTTTCTAAAAATATAGGACTGAGAAAAGAAGAGATTCTCCTAGGATGGCTTGAATTCTCTATTAAATACTGAGCAAGATTCCATAAAAGCTCTCTAAATGTTAGCAATTTCCATTAGGGAAATCTTTAATGATGGAAGGCTAGTACCATCTGAAGGCCTAGCAATGAGTTCCTGGCTCCCAATTCAAATCCTGGTGGACAATGTCTGTATGTACAGCTGAGCAACTAACTCATGCCAGATAAGACAGCCAACAAATTCAGCTTCTTTCCATGACCAGAGGGCCATTGCTTTGAATTTGGTTTTGTTTGTTTTTGTTTCCCATTTATGTTTGTTAAATTGTTTGCACTTTTTTCATAAATGGCTTCAACACACACTCTATATTCCAAATTCAAACGGTACTGCTTAATTGCAATTGGTTAGATAAGTAATATTCTTCCTGCCTGTGCACTGAACCGCTTCTGGAGCGCTATGATAGCTTGCATGTGCAAATCAGCTGAGGGGAGTACATACAATACATCTGAAGGTCCCTAAGATTTTCAAATGAGACCAAGAGAGAAAATGTGTGTACATGTGGGTTCTCCAGAAGCTAAAGTGGGATAAAGGCAAAATCAGGGCTATCTTCTCATCCTCATATCACATTTTAAAATGTGCTTCTCGCCATCTTCCTAGTACTTTGGTTTTTTAGTCTAAATGCTAACTGTTTGAAATTCATGACAAATACCTCCCAACTAGTTTCCTATTCGGATTCCAAAGACCATAACGTCTGATATTCTTAACAGTCTGGCAAGGGAGCACTTTTGGAAGGGGTGAATGCCTTTCCTATGAAATATTTTTTTTAATGAACTTTTTCTGTTCCAAACACATTGTGAAACTTTTTGTCAAAACTTCCTCAAATAAAGTGTTCTGGGTTTAAAAAAAAAAAACAAACCACAAAAAACCAAGTCAAAGAAAAAACCACTACCATGTAACAGTGGAAATAATTTGCAGGAAATCTGAATCAATTTCATTGTCACTTTTACTATGAATCATTTACATGTTTAATTTTAGTCAGGTAAGAATATGTACCAGTTTGTGTTCCATTTTAAAAGCTGAAATATTTTGAGTCATTTAGCAGTTGAGATGATATAGAAATGTAGTGTTTCAGAATCTCTGAAATGAAACATCTCTATGATATCAAAAGAAAACCTTCCCATATGCCTAAATAGTTCTCTCATAAAAAATATAGGGATTTCATCTTTTTTTTCCATCTGCTTTTCAGGGAAAAAAAGTTTGTAAGTCTTAACACTTCCAAGTCGGATGAAACTCTGTTTTGACAAACTCCTGAAAACAGGCCTATAAATGTAGTTCAGACGTTCCCTCCTGTTGTGGCAATTACTGACAAGACTACTTCAAAGAATCTGTCTCATAGAAACGTGTACAATCTACTCCATCAAAGTACACTCCTCCTTAAGGTGCCAACTGTATTGCTTCATACACAGTAAGCATCCAGCAGACCAAGGGAGTCCCACCTTAGTAGTGTAATCTCCAAATCACTGTTCTAAAGTTATTTAGAAGCACAACAGCTTCACATCGTGAAGTGGGACAGCATAACCATATGCATTCTGCCTAAAGGAAACGGAATGCAAAGATCGCATGGAAATGTAGATTGTAGCTACATATAGGAAGAGGGGTATGTCAAGGAGAATACTGAAGAAAAAAGGATATTCTTATGACAAAAACATAGTATGTGCAGACATGGTAAACTGATAAACTGCTCTCAGCTTCCATTTCCCCAGAAATCCTTTATTGAGCCCAGAGATGGTGAGACCCCACCTTTCCTATTCATTACTATGCTTAGTTTGAGTTCTTGAATTTTTGATCTCTTCAACCAAGTTTCCTCCCAAGGACTAAGGAATGAAATGGCCCTTGTCAGGGTATCCAGAAAATACGCTACACCGTAGGAGGTCCTTTAAGGCATATGACATTCAGTCCTTGCTTCTCCTTCTGTGGGAGTGAAGAAGTTTCTTCTATTTCTAACCTTTCACACACTTCCACTACTGCTCTCTGTGGTTCAGGCTTGTGCATGACATTGCAGGGATAGCTAATGAAAACAGCTGTCACCCTTCACCACTGCCTCCCTAAACTCTGCTTCGAGCAGAGTAAGACAACACATATGGCCAGCTGCCACACGCTCACAGCGGGGCACTGCCGGCAAGTCCAACCTCGTCCTGAATCGGTGTGTTTTGGTTTAAGGGAAGTCTGACTCCATCACAGAGCTCAGCAAGGCCTGCAAAGCACAATGGAGGAACACAATGATTTAATTCCCAGTGCATTCCTGCTGTTGCAGCCAAAATGCAAACAAAGCAATTTAAACAGAGACTGGGTATCTCCGCATTGCGGCCATCACTGCAAGAAATGTCAGTACAAGTAATCCCAGTGCTTCTGAGCGGGTCACGTTCATTTCAGCTCTGTGTGCTCCATGGCTACTGGTAACAGCACTAGCAGGAAGTTTAAAAATGAGAGCATGACTGTCAGGAGAACCTAAAAACTAAACGGGCAGTGGACCTAGCTGTCCTCCATCACCAAGTGGAGATAGGTCAACAGCAACAGACGGGTACAACTTGCCTTATCATTTTTCTTTTCCATGAGACAAGGGAGAATGTCATCTCCTAAACTGTCAAGACAGTATTTTTGACCAGTGTGACCTTTGTGAGGGAAAGCCCAAAACAGCTATGAGCTGATCTGTGGTAGAGACAGGACATCAAACCATGGAAAGCCACTGGGATGGGAGTCACACTTCAAAACTGATACCAAGGGAGAAGTCTCTTCCTCCAGGCTCAGAGACTAACAGTAACTTTGTAGGTAACCCAAGCCTGTGTGACAGAGCCCATCCACCCCAAGACCATCCTGTGGTGGGCAGTGCTGGCCCCTTCACCTTACACTTTGGTAACTGGTGCACTCTGATGACAGTCTCAGCTGTCAGAAAACAAACTGCAAGTGACAGACTGAACACATGACCATGCAAAAGCCCATATCAGGAGGGACAATTAAAAACACACACAGAAAAGTAAATGTCTTTTCCTTTTCAACCCCTTTTTCTCATCAACAAGTAACAAGACAGAAGTGAGTGCCTGTATGCTAGAATACCCAGAAAATCAGCAATTAACAAGCGTTCCGCTCTAGCCTGTCTGCGATTTCCTCCCTGCAACTGTGGCTAAATATTTAAATACATCACTCCCCCCACCTTCCATGTGCTTGCTGAGGCTCTGGTACACCTTCTGGCTTTCCATATCATGCAGTCTTCCCTTTACTGCGTGTCTACCTGAAGTTTGCTCCAAGATAAATATAGGGAGAAGGGCACAGTGACACTGAGCTGCCCGCAGGAGCACATACGTTCAGATGAACTGCCCCAAATGCACATAAGCCAAAATGCACTTAGCCCTATGTGCCACAGAGGTGTTTTATAAGCCATCTAGTTAGCAGCACCCTCAAGAAAGACACATTACGTTACCATACCTGGCCAAAAATAACATAATCCAGAGAATTCAAATGGGATTCTTCCCTAGGAAACTAAGTGCTAACAACATTACTGTGCAGATGCTCATTAACAAGCCTGTATCTGACAAAAGCTGCAAAGGTATTTTTCTGAGGAAATGGTTTAAATAAGGGTTTTTGACTCAGGTTGGCACTCAGAATTAAATTGATAGAAAAACAGAGTCTCTCATTAAATTCGTACAACAATTCAAACATGAAGGCTAAAAGTAAAATCTATGCAAACAAGCACTGAAGTAAAACACTCCAGTAGGCGCAGCGGAACACTCAGCATCATGGACACCTGTGGCCTACTGGCACCTTTGGACACTCTTCAAATCTCAAATTTCAAACAATCAGCTCAGAAAAAGGTGCTGACACTGTATGCTGATGTTCCTCTCATTCTAGGATGGTTTTCATTGTCTGCTCCCCAGAAGCTGCAAATCAAACTTGAAAAAAATAAACTCAAACTACCAAAACAGAGTAAAATTTTATTACAGAGTACAGACAGTGAACATCCTTTAACTTATATATAGGGAGGCCTCATAATTAATGAATGACTGAGCTTCAGTCTAAAAATGAAAGCATGACATAAAGAATGTGCTAGATAGACACAACCCTGCAAAAAGAAAACCCTCCCCAAATACTTGCTAGCATAATCCTTCTTGGTCAACTATATGAAAGCAAAGGCTAGAGGCCCAACTTTGACAGCTGAATGGGCTAATTAGATTACAACTCCAACGTAGAACCCCCCCCGTCTCAAGTTTTGCAAACAAATGGCCTACATGCAATGAGCTTCAGCAACAACAGCTGCAGAACAGAACTGGGCTGATCTCCCTTGCCAATAGATCTACAGAAAACAGCAGTCAGCCCTGATGCCAGTTCAACCAACCGAGAGAATACAAACACCACCACATAGCGCCAGAAGATCCAAAATTGAATCCATATGAAAACATGACCTATTTCTATACCTTCCCATCTATTCATTTTATCATCACCAAAATACGCTTTTCTTGTAACATGGATAGCAATAACAAAGTTCTGAGCTGGCTTTCTTGGCTATGTCTCTACTAGTAAATTTAACAGCACCTGGAAACGTTCCCCAGTATGGGAGCCACCAGCATTACTGAACTGCTAGAGCGGTTCCTGGTACAGTTTTGGCCTGTGTCAACCAACACTATGCCAAGCAGTTCCCTGTCACATCTATGGGTTAGCACTCCCAACAGACCCATTCCCAACAAGCAAATTGAACGCAGTCAATCTCTTTGAGAGAGTAAGAGATTTTAACAGCCTCAATGTGAGCTATTCCGTGATAGCTGGCCTCAGTGTCAGGTTACAGTCCAGAGCACATTCAGTTGTTATTATTATATATGTAGGTACAGAATTGCTGGAATTTGTCCTTTTCTGAGTTCAGAATTCCCACTAGGGCTGGTTATCTTCCTCAGACATTAGATGCTTATTTAAACTAAGATTTCCTTGAAAACTGTATCTGGTACTTGAGGATCTTGCTACAATAGAATGGGTACAGCTGATAAAACAGGTACAGATGATGAAACAGTAGGAATGAAGAAATAATGTCTTAGATTTGTTGATGGGTAACTTTGTATTCAGCAGCAAGAATTTTATCCTCTCAGGTGTCCTTCTTCAAGGAACTTATCTACTCCAGGAGAGGTCTGGACCAGAACTCAATGGCCTGGTGTTTCCTTCCTCCAGATTCTGAGTGTAGCAGTGTTAGCCTGAGCTGAGCAGCATTTTTGTGATTGTCCCTAAGTAGGTAGCACTGGTAAAATATAGCACTGAAAATAAAAGACAATAGCATAAGTAAGCAATTCTCATCAAGGAAGATCTCTCAAGGCAGATGAGAGCTGAAAGAGCTAAAGGTATCAAAGATAGTTAAATTTTGTGGATGATGCTTTTATATCGCTTTTTACACTTAATAACAGAAAGGGATGAGCTACAGAGAGTAGAACATGACTCTTGCGAAAATCCCATGATATTGTTATCCAGTCATCTGTGACGGTCTTCACAATTGGAGGCAACTAAAACAGCTCCAAATACCTATGTTTAGGCAAATGAATCATCCCCCGGTCTATACCAGCAGCAGAGTCTGGAGAGCAGTTCTGCTGACCAAATGCAGATGTCTAGTCTATCTTGGCAGCTGACTCAACTGAACACATAGGCAGAAAAGTAGTTATGAGAGCGCAGATACCTTGATATTTTCATTTAATGGTCTGCAGTAAGAAGCTGAACTGCAATCCTGATTGTAGGTAAGTAGGACAAACTTATTTTGAGAGGTCAGAAACTAACTCAAAGTATGGGTATGAGGGTCACCACAATATGCAGATCTTGTACATTCCCCACTCCCTTGAAAAAAGCCACCTTATTTAAAGGAAGTTCTGGAAATTAATAATTTTCATTGTGAATGAACTTTAAAGATGAAATTTTAAAAATTCCTGCAGAAAAATAGCTCTGCCAAATCAAGATTAGAATTAAATTAAATATTTTTGTAGAATGATGATGAATTGCTTAATTTTAACAATATTGGCATGGTGTATGTGGATAATGTCAAAGCATTGAAACATGAAATACAAAATACAATGTATAATATATAGTAGAAAATTCAAAAAGTATCTGAACATTTTAATAAAAATATTTTATGCTACTCTGAAGAAATGTATCAGTATTACTGAAACAAATTGAGCAAGCTGAACCCACTATTTGGACATGCACCTGTGAAAATTTTCATTTAAATCTGCTGTTTTCTGCAAAAGAAACCAAACAAAACCACTAACCACTAACAAAACAACACTTTTGATTTTTTTTCCTAATAATAAACAAACAGATGCACACACTTTACCTGTACTCCATAACTAAGGAAGAAAAGGCATTGGTGAACTGACTGTGCTGTTAAACTACCAGCATGATGGTAGTGTTGCCTGTGCCAGCAGCCAGCACACCAGGCACAGCTTGGAGGTTTTTGCAAACAACCCTTCCACACAGGCTGCTTGTATGTGGCCTTACTGCTCTGAATGGTAAGAGAATTTACCGCTATCAATGTAAGTGGTGCTGTTCCAGCTGACTGCAGGGTATACAAGTATTCCCTGGACTGTTTTATTTAGTAGCACCAATGGAGCCATACAGATCCCTTTTGGAAAACTGCAGTTATCACTGTGATGTGCGAACACACAGTCAACTGTGGCCAAAACCAAAATCAATGAGAATAAACTCATATGCCAGACTTGGAGGTGGAAAACACAACACTGTCCAAGGGAAAAATATATCCCATCTTTTTGTTTAAAACACAAGCAGAATGAGAAACACTTTTGATAATTTATGTAAAAATGTTAAAATATCTAAGAGGAAAAAAAAGAGAAAGAATGGAGAGGGGGGGAGAGGAGGGAAGAGACACTACCCAAAAGTTAAGAAAATAGAGATTATGTTGCCAGAAGGATAAACGAAATGAATGAACTTCTTTGCCAACCTCTTGAATAACGTAGCTTATAGGACTACTCTAAATTAATTCATGCTTGGATAGAACATATGTTCTGAAGAAACGACTAGTATTGATTTTAACATTGCCAGTGATAGGGAATCCACCACATTCCCATGGTAAATTGTTACAATGTTTAATTACTTTCACTGTTGAAAAAACTTATGTTTCATTTCTACTGTGAAATTGCCTGGCTTCAGGTTCCAGACACTAGGTCTTTTTTTTTTTTTTTTTTTTTTGCATTGTTTGCTAGCTTGAAGTGGCCTCTTATTAAAGTTTGGTTCTCTAAGTAGGTGTTTACAAGCTGCAACCCCTTAGGTTTCCCACTGATAAAGAGGCTCTTCTCCAGGAACCTCAGCCTGTGAAGCATGGCCCCTTACATTACCAACATTTTCACTCCTAGTTTCTGAGACGTCTCTTCAGTTTAGCAGTAGCTTTCTTTAAGTGGGGACACCAAAACAGAAGGCAATATTTACAGTAGCTGAGCACTTGTCAAGTACAGACCATATAGTGTTTCCCTAGCTCACACCTAAGATACCCCAGTTTATTCTTTCAAGCCTCTAAATTATGTCTTCCAGCATAATTTTGCACAAGGATTTACTTTCAACTAACTACTAGCATATTTCTTTTCAAAATTTCTGCTTCTAAGAATAGGATCCTTCAGATTAAAAGCCCAGCTAACTACTAATATCTTTTTGCATGCCTTTATACAGTGTTTCATAATTGACCACATTAAAACACACACTGCTTTCTTAAACCAAGTTTAACAAAGAATCTGTAATTGCCCTGCATCTGTGACCTTGTCCTTTTTCATGGTTTGTCTGCAGAGTTTTATCATTTGTGTCTCCAACAAACTTACCTTGAGGTGGTTTTACATCTTATTCCCTGGTATTGATAAAAATAATAAATATGACAAGGAGTAAGAAGTAGTCTGCACAGAATACTGATATTACATGATTGTGGCAATGATTCCCTGTTTGTGTCTGTATTTTCAGAGTGCCATTTAACCAGTTTTTAATCTCATACAGAGTAAGTTATATTATTCTTGATCAAATTCCTATGAGGTATAACAACAAATGCTTTTAAAAGTCTAACCACATCTGCACTAGTACCTTTAGCAACAAATTTTATAATCTCATCAAAAAGATATCAGATTAGTTTGACAGGATTTATTTCCCATAAATCCATTTTGATTGGCATTAATTATATTTCTCTTCTTTAATTTTTTATTAATCAAATCCCATATCAGTTTTTCTATTATTTCACCTCAAAACAGTATCAGAATGACAGGACTATAATTACCTTAGGTTGTCCCATACACACCTTTTAAATTTGAAATCATATTTAAAAACACACATTTTTTCCAGACTTCTGGCACTTCAAAACAAATGTCAAGCTGTGTGGAAAGTACTCAGGTCATGTTGGAAACTTTTGTAGACATATTATCTGCGTTTTCTGACTGGTTGTAAGAATGGTTGTATTGATCCAGAAGCCATCTGTTTTGGCATCCTGCCTCCAGTAGCAGACATGGAAGAAAGAGTAAGAAGCCTGTGCCCAAGGGACCTTGTCCAACCTGCTCGCCCAGCCCACAACAGTTTGTGGCTCTGAGACCTCTTCTGGCAGGCACTGCACCTGCATCCTTCTGTGTACAGCCCCAGGGTTAGTTAAATTATTTGCTGAAATAGTTTTTATTTCTAATCACCTTACTGTTCTGTGGCAGTGAATTCCCTGCAATAACTAGACATTGCGTGCCTTCTTATTTTAAACCTACTGCCTGAAAATATCCTATGATGACCTGTTCTCACACTGTAAGGAGCAGGTAACAGCTGCTCTGTGAACACTTTCTCTATTCCAGTGGCAGTTTTGCAAACCTGAGCCATAGGCAACTCGCTCTCTTTTCCCAGGGAAGTCTCTCCATGTGCATTTGTGCCAGTGCCTCTTGCCTTAGACATCTCTCCTCATGTCTTTCAGATGGGCACCAAAACATTGTTTGGTTTCTAAGATGCGGACAGGTCAAAGATTTGCAGTGAAATAGTCGCTTAGTGCCTGGTTGTCCTGTTTTCTAATTAATCGTTAGGTCTTTGTCTTTTGCACTGCCTCTGAATGCTAATCCGACATCTTGACAGAGGTAGATATGTTTTCTCTCAATTTACTGTTTTGGAAGCAGTTCTTTATCTTCCTGAGCTATTCCTGCATTGCATTGTTAAGCTGACTGTCACTACATTTGGAATTGGCACTGCTGCCAACTCAAATTACTGTCATCTTGCTTATAAAATGACTCAAGACTTCAAATCCATTACCAAGCCCTTTCCTGGGCAAACTGCACCTACCTCTAATACAGCCTCGAGGTGAGCTGTGTTTAGTCGGTTGCCATTGCAACCAAACCAACAGTTGAACTGGAGCTGTGTACAACTCTGCCACCATCTGGAATAGGTATGTCCTTGTGTGCTTCCCTCCGTTTTTGGTGCAGCATGCCTTTAAAGATCAGCACAGCCAGGGCAATGGAGGCAACAACCATTCCAGTAAGACATTTTAAACCAGACTTCACCATCCAATGGAACTTCACCCTTACTGGAGTAGATGTTTTCAGCTCCACTCACAAACACTTTTGCCTATACAGTAGCCTTCTGGGGTGGGCTTGCATAGGCTATCTAGGGCCTTTATGCCTGGATGAGCGCAAAACTACCTATGTGCACAAATGATCTGTGTGTAGTTGTATCCTTATGGAACTGTGGTATTGTTGTTCTGTTTGCCTGCATCTGTAATGCAACAGAAGGAGTGACCACCTCACTGAGTTAACTGAGCTGATTTTGATGCTAAACAATAAGTTCCGGCCAGCAGCTGAGGAAGGTGATTGCAGACTGAGAAGTAGATCTTAGCTGATCCCTTGGCTGCTCTCATCCATCACATTTGCCCCTACTGGAAAGGATATGAGCAGATCTTTGTTCACAAACAGCTCTTTTTTAAATCTCTGGCAATTAGACTGCGTCAGGCAGTGGATGTGTTGTAATGGAGAGAGAAGAACCTTCTGTTTTTCTCTCTGTCTTAATTGCCTGTGTATTTATGGGCTTTGGTAATGTTAGTGAAAAACTTCCTGGCACTGTGTGAATGCTTTTGCCTTCCTTCTCTGAATGACTGGTTTGTTCTTTCTATTCTGTTTCCTTCCTCTGTGAAGGCACTTTGCTCTCTGTGACCAGACAACTGCCCTCCCTTGCTGCACAACCTCTCACCGCCCCATGCTATGTCATTCTGCAGATGCTCAAAGGAAACAAGCCCTATTAGCTTTATATTTCCTTACAGAAAACTATCTCTGAGAGAAGGGAAGGGATCTAGTTCTACTTCCTGAGGGAGCATCTTTGCCTCAGGGGCAAACAGTAAGTCCTAAGGCAAAGGAAGTCCCATTAAACAATAAGGCACCACTCAAAGTCATCCCAATTTACAGCTGTTGCTGTCTCCAGCAGATTTCCCCAAGGGTCTTCATTTAGCTGCAGTTCATTGAGAGGGTCAAGCAGTGATGGCTGCACAACTGGCACAGTGCTTGCTTGTTGACCAGTCCTGTGGCGTAATTAGACTCAGCCTTGGAGACTGAAGAAAAGAGGAGCTGGGCTTGGTGCAACACAATACCAACCTATATAAACTGTGGGTAGGGTCTGGGGAAGCCACTGGCAAAAATCCCATGAACTCAAATACCACTAGGATTTGTCTCTTGCCCCTAGCCGCTTACATGTCAGGCTCACAAGCACGTTCGTTTGCAGTGAAGTCAGAGGAACCCTTTTGTCCTGCTCAATAGGAGGCTGTGACATTTGGATAAATAGCCAAAGGCTTGTACCAACTGATCCCTTAAATCCTGCCTGGTAAACAAAGTAACAGCAGGATTTCAATACTGCAGCACTTACAAAAGCTCCAAAGTAAGAGGTACTTTCCTGGATAGAATTCAATTATGGTCTTAACACTGGTTTTAATTGCCTTGACCTAACTTCTCCATGGCACAATGGGCTAGCATGCTCAGCCAGCAACTTGCTGCTGAAGGCACTCAGCATAGAGGCAACTTGCTCTCTTTTTTAGTGAATTTGTAAAGACTGCACCTATATCAAATATATACTTTGCATCCCATGACACATCACTAGTCCATAATGCCATCTATACTTCCTATTATCCAAAGAATTTCAAAGCTATCAGCAAGAAGTTTTCAGAAAGTTTTCCTGAAATTATTCAGGAAGTTACTAATAAAGCATCACTTTAATCTCTTTTATTTGAAAGTTATTAAAGAGTGGTATCTGAATGAATAAAATACAGAGAACAGAAAAATAATGGAGCAATCATAAACAAAAAATCTTTTTTTCTGCTAATCTTTTTTTTTTTTGTTAAGGCACAATGTATTTTCTTTGGCATATGCAGTCTTCAAAAGTCTTGATTTTTAAAATAGAAGTTGTTTTTGTCAGCCTCTCAGTAAGAGCACACATCATTGAAAAGCTAATAAAATTTCTACTTTTTAAAATAAAAACTTCAATCACTTTTAGGTTTAGAGATCTTCTAAGGTTAAATACTTAACTCAGTGCAAGAAATAAGTATATTTAGGAACCAAAAGGCTGTTTCCTAATCTGCTGTTTACAGAAAGAGAAGTCCTGGCTCAGTGCTGCTTACCTTCTACAGCCTATGGTCACACAATACGGGTTTGTTTGCTAAAGGCATCTTAGGAAAGATAACTCAAACCTTCAGTGCAAGGCAATAAAGAGCAGCACCTTAGCTGTAAATGCCTTAGCTGTAAACATCATCTACTACACTTTGATTATCCACAGCCATCCCACCATTTGCTACCACTGTATCTCAGGAACAAGTTGAGTCACATACATGTCCTCCATACCATGGCTGTTTATAGCCTCTCCAACTAAGTCCAAAGTGAGAAAATATATGAAATAAAATGCACCCTCTTTTCAAAAAAACCATGACAAACTTACATCATCCTAGTTACTTTGCTGCCCAACTCCCTGAAACTAGCAGTTCTAGATGGGTCTGCCACATTTCTATTCCTTATGGGAAATAGAATGTTGGCACGCTGGCTGTCTCAGGAAGAGTTAAAAGCACTCTCTAGGATGCTTGGAAGATTTCTAGGAACTACAAAAAATAGGGAGTGAAGTGTTATGACTGCTCTAACTTTTAATATTCTTGCTTTAAAAAGCATATGCATTCTATTGTAGGTATGTTATACTCAGCTGACAGATATTGGAGAAGATCCTTGTATGAAATTCCTAAATTAAGAGAAGGCCACAGGTATAACAATAGGGTTTTTTATAATCTAATCAGGAGGAAATTGTTCAGCTTTCCTAAGGTAATGGGTTCTCTAAGATCCTGAAGTCCCTAAAAGTAGCTCTTGCTTTGTCTCTGGTTCCCTGAAATAAAAAAATATGTATGCTGACAATAAAAACAAAGCTTTTTTTCCTCTCCCCTCCCAACTATTAACTATCAAACTTAAACAAGGGAGCATGAGTATTTCTCAACAAATTTCTCTTCAGCAGCTCTCCATAATCTTAATGATCATTGCATAACTGAATGTTATTCAGTGTTAACTGTTCTTTCTTAATATCCCATAGCTGGGAACAATAAGTGAAGAAGGTAGGTTTGATGACATGTAGTAAAACTTTGTACTAATTAAAAAATATATTTACCTCCATTTCTTTGCCGTTTCTTAAAGGAGCCTGAATTTACTTTCGTGTGGCCAAGGTGTGAACGCTTCTCCAGCAATGGCAGCTACTGCTTTGAGTCTCATGGAAATCAACTGAGTCTCAATGGTACTGGGGCTGAACTATCAACACAAGAGTCTGCATATATAATTATTCATTTAAAAACCAGCATCTCAACAAGGGGGAGTTCTGAATCCCCGTGAGCCCAGATTAATTTAGTAATGTTACATCAAAAATAATCTGGGCTGGACCGGACTTCCTCCACAGGCTACCCAAAGAGGTAATGAAAGAAGGCTTTGGCTGGAACAGCAGTTTAGGGCCATGAACATCATAGCTTTTATGAAAAATGTGTCTCCAGCAATGAACGAATTTCCACTACCAGTTTTAAGTTAAAGACCAAAATGGCTCCAGCCTCCCTAACGCTGATCTATCTCAAATGCCTCTAGAATACTGAATGGTAAACACTGGACCCCTACAGGAAATCAGGGTTAGTTTTCTTTTTTAATCAAAACAACCAGAACTGGCTTTTTGAGCCAATGTAAAACTGTCTCCCTCCAAAATAGTTATGTTTGATATCATCCCTTAAAAAGCTGCAGAGAAACACACTCTCCAAGATGACCCTGGAGACTCACACAGAGGACAAAGATATTCTTTAAAGTTTTTAAAAAGAATTTTCTGCACTGATGTCAGGAGGATGGGTCATTCTCCAGATTTAGAGTTTGACTTCCCACTTTTTCCCCCTGCATAACAAAGAACCAGTGACATCCTCATCCAAGCCTGCTACTCGAGCCACAACAGGGCTACACCCTCTTAACTTCCTACCCATGTAGGGAACCCAAATTTGCCCAACATCTCCCAAAACCCTTCAAAATATGAAGGGGGCACAAAAGGTTTTGTTTCATAACCATAACTGACTTCCTTTGTAATGTACACCTTGAAGTCTCAAGGTACTTTTCATTCTTTAGGAGAGGAGAAATAGGTAGAGGTATGGAAGCTAAGATTAGAGGTGACCTCTGACAGCTGTGACTCACCCGACATCCCTGAAAAAATCTGAAGGAAAGCTAATGATGTAAACAATTTTCTAAGTGTTGGACTGCCCTGTTTCACTCGTGAGGCCATGTTTTTTGGAGCTGAGCTGGAGAAAGAAACAAGACAATTGCTTTTCTTATGAATTATACCAGCAAGGTAGTGCACAACCACTTCTGCTAGACTAGCTCACCTACACTTTTCCTAAAGCAGGTTTTCTGAAGCAGCTGTTCATGAGAAGCCCCACACATATGTGCCGCCTTTCTAAAAAAGCAAATTCAGTGCATATAAATCAAAACAGGTTCCACAGCACAGGAAACACAGCAAATACTTTACTACTTTGTGAGTGGATCCCAAGAGGAAGCAAGAGGAAGCAACATTTGTGTTGAACAGAAAACAAACTGTGGCTTTAAATAAAACCCTTATCTGCCAAGTCAAACACTAAACCCAGTGACACAGTAGCTAGATTTGACCACGGGCCCTAAATCCAGTCCCCAGGCAGGTATTCTAAGCTGCATTACACACTTGTTAGCACAAGAGGCCAGCAATGAGCATTTCGGATGGAAGAGAAGATGAAGAAGGGGTTGCTGGCTGAGCAGTGAGTAGGAGTACCAAAAAGGGCAATGTAACCATGTGGAAAAGAGCTGAACCTTACTGTTGGCTCTGCAAGCAATACTTTGTCTTAAACTGCCTGATCCTGCTCTAGGAGGCAGGGGTGATGTGTCTTTGGGAATGGCAAGGCAAAGTCTTGGGTAATCACAGGCATTATGAACGGCACAAGAAAGGCAACATTAATGTAGTGAAAGAGGTATGCCTAGAATCACTCCTCCTTTGTCTCATATCCCAGTACATTTCATCAGAAACTAGGAAGATTTTGTGGCCTGGCACTGCCTGGAGAACAAACCAGTGAGTTAGCCCTGCTTCATCCTGCTCTCCAGTTCCCCAAATTAAGTCTAACAATTTTCTACATTTCAGATGTGTGACCATCTGTTTCCAACCTTGTGTTAGACCTCACCGAGGGCATCTTAGAGATACAATTTTCAGAAACCACGTGTCTTTCCTCTCTGTTCATTAAACAAGCAATTAAAAGTTTTTCAAAGTATTTGTGCCCCCTTAAGAAATGGCAAGAGGCTTATCTGGGTTCCTTCCCACTCACAACTACCTTAAGTTACATCTTACACACTCTAATATATCAATTTGAAAATCTGTCTATGTACCATAAAGCAAATGACACGGCTTTTCCAGAGTCCGTCTCACTGACTCTAAAATTTCACACCCAGCCCATTGGCCAACCTTACCTCAGCCGCTCCACAAAGGCATGAATATTAAAATAGAAGGAAGCTGTAAAGAACACATTACACAAACCACCTTATATTGCAAATAAGTACAGCCTATTCAAAACTTGTGAGTCTTGAATTAACAGGTCAACTCATGCCTGTGTATTTATTCTCCATCAACACCACCAACTGCACACATTTAGCCTTAAAAATACAAGAGGTATTATGAAATGTGAAATAAATGCTGTGTGAGGAATGGGATGTGCTTTTTGAGAGTACTTCCCTGCTTGCCTGTGCACCTTTGAGGACTACAACATTATTTCATTTTCAAAAGGAAGTAACATTTCTCTTTTCTCCAGAAAGTTAAGTAAAACACCAAATGGTATGAAAATTACAAATAATTCAGCAGTTGGCAAGACTGGATGGAGCACGACTGATACAGATGGAAGATTTAGTGGCCAAACTCTAACAAGTCTCTGTTGAGTATGTATGGAGTGAGATTTTTCAGAAGCTGCAATTTGGCCACATGTAGGTAGATATGAACTGAGATTACAAAAGGTAAATCCTGACATCAACATTACTTTACCTGCCAAATTCCAATCTCTCCTCCAAACTACATAAATGTTGAACTTTCATTCAAAACAGAAACATGAACCTTTTGTTTTTAATGAGCAAGACAACATATGTTTTCCTAATCTCTGGACTTTTTAGTTGAAATTTTCACAAATATTCAGGCCTTGGCTAATACTCAGCACAAATTACTTCAAACCAAACAGATGCAGTTTGGCAAACTGATAAGCAATGGAAAATTACATCGGATAATGGAAAATGTTAGGCACTTCAGTGATAAGCAATTGTATCAGTTTTGCATAGGACGCGCCTGTCTCCAGCTGTCTCTCTTCAGACCAAATTCAAACATACACAGACAGGTACAGTTCATCCGTTTTGTTGTTTTTTTTTTTCTCAGTCATTTCCAGCAGATGGGAACGCAACTCATTGTGTGTGTTGACTGCATGTGTACAGCATGCACTGGTATTTTGCAGTAAAGTCAGACAGAAAGCCACAGCATTTATTCTTGCTGCTGCTACTGTCCCTGCTTTGTTAGCTGTATTTTTTCAGAGGAGTAAAAGGTAATGGAAAAGGTGCAAAAGAGAGGATTGAAAGGGCTTGGTAGTGCAGTCTCCTGGTCTATTTTGGCTGCTTCTATTTTAGGTTCCCGGCCTTGGGAATTTCTCTTCCTCCTCTAACAGAGTGGCAGCAGAATCCCAGGCTCCCTCACCTCATTCTGACAGGGACTGCTGATGCTGTGACTTTCCCCCAAGGATGCTGTCTGTGAGGGGGCTGAGCAGCAGGGAAAAGAAGAATTTAGATAGGCAGAGGTCATAATTTAGAAATGAGGGAGACTGAGGTCAGTCTTCCTGAGGAAGACAGTGGCAAGGTCCTCATTGAAAGCAATTTTGCCCAAGACCTATCAAAGAGAATTAGAAGTTGGGAGACCTGATTCCCCTGTACTACTGTGGCACTAAACCTGCATCATATGGGAAAACTGTTGTTTAAACATGCCTTTAAATGTTTTTTTGTGGTCTCTTTGCAAACACATGCCTCTTCTTCCCAACACCCCCCATGGTAGTGTTATCTCAAGAATGTCCTGGGAAGGTGTCCTGAGGTGCTTTTCATTGGTCCTTGTTAACCCCTTCCTGTGATTGGGTGTTCTTGTAAGCCCCTTGAGACTTCTAATTGGTTACTCTGTGAACCCTCCTAAACCCTATAAATGTAACATCCCCCACAATAAACTCTCTCTTGCCTCCTCTCCACGCCCGGTGTCCTGTCTCCGTGCCGGCCATGGGGTCATGTGCGGGGGGATAGGGGGGAGCACCTCTCCCCTCCAGGCTCAGGGCCAGAAGAGACCCCTGAAGAAACCCCTGGAGTTCCCTTTCCCCATCCTTCAAGGTGTCGGAATGGTTCATCAGATGGAGATGGAACTAGAACTGGGCTGCCCCACATCGTGGGTGGGGAAAGGGAGGAAGACAGTGGCAAGGTCCTCATTGAAAGCAATTTTGCCCAAGACCTACCAAAGAGAATTAGAAGTTGGGAGACCTGATTCCTCTGTACTACTTAGCCACTGATTTTCTGTGTGACAAGTTGTAACTTCACCGGCCTCAGATAAAAGTGGAAATGGGAGCAACCCACATAATGAGCATCCATACATACATGTGCAAGAGGGGGACAAATTTATTTAATACCTGTAAGAGAGCTTATTTCTTTCAAAGGAGTCTTCTAAAAAAGAGCAACACTAACAATATATTTTTTCTGCTTTACTCACTGTCCTGTACAGAGTATATGATCAAATATTTTTCATATTTTGTATCTTCCAATTCACAGAACAAATCTGCTCCTTGCAATCTCTCTCCTGGTCCCCACATGCCAATCTCAGTTTCTGATTATCCCTCTGCAATTGTCAGACTCAGTGATTTACTCTCCCTGCCTTCCTACCCTTCAAACCCCTGCCTTCTATGCATGCCCAGCATCACAGTCCTGTTTGCCACTTCTCCCTAGTACTCTCCCTGTGCTGCAGTCTCTTTCCTTGTACACTGAGCTGTCCTCCCTCCTGTTCCCAGTTGTACACACATACAAAGCCTCTTCTGCCTATTAAGAACTTCCATTCTGCAAAACCTCACAATTAAAACTAATCCTTATCCTGAAAATAAGCCGAAAATGAAAGCAGTGCCTTAGAAAGCCTATTTAATGAGCATCTTTGCTCTGGCCCTCGCCATTCCCTATCTTCTCTGTGTTCTTCTCCAAGAGAAATAAAGATCAGCCCCCCTGCAGCTCCTTACTGTAAACATTAATTCAGGAGGTCACTTACATATTAATGCTGACCCTATTCTGGCACCTTTGCTGATACAGAGCAGTCCCCCAGCAGTCCCATTAGCAACAAGTATTTTAAAAGAAGCTGATTTTTAATGTGGGTATGGGTGGTGGAAGCTGACCTCCATCACTTCTCCGCCCTTCCTCGCCTACTCTCTGAATGTGACCAGCGCTTGTGAGTACCAAATTACTGCATCAAACGTGTGTGCCCAGCACACTTCTGTTTGTTTTCTCCCCCACGCAAATGGATGCCTGTGGCCAAGGGAAGCACCGTGCCCACACAAATAAGAGCAGCCTCACAAAGCAGCAAAGGTCCAAAATCTGCTGTTTTAAAAGTACTCAGGTATGAAAATCACAGAAAACAAGGCAAAACACCAGGTAGAGCTCTTGCAAGCACACTTGCATGGTGCTTACAACACCAATGTACAGACATCTCCAATCCCAGGAGGATGCAAATTCACCCTTCTCCTTGCCCCATGCCTCCTCCTACACATTTTCTCACCCCTCACACCAGACTGTATTTTTCTGTTTGAATGGACTGACAAGTAGCCAGCACCAGCAGCTGCCCTGTCCTTTTCCCTGCAGTACCCCAAGGAGACACCTGAGCCCTGACCAAAACACTGCAGCAGACATTTCCTGAAGATGAGTCTGAAATGTCAGCAGCTTTTGGTACCTCACACATCCAAGGCAAATTAATGGGCCTCCATGACAGAGAGGAAAAGTGCAAGCAGCAGGTTTGGAAAAATAACACCTGGGAAAATCCACAGGGGATGCACTTTACCCCTGCCAGAACTGAACCTCTCCTCCTGCACCATCATCTTTAAAAAGCCAGCAATTGGAAAAGCAAAGCCTTTTCTCTCTAAGGATTAGCACAGGGAAATCTCACCTGAACATAAGCTACTCCAGAACTCCGAACTTACTTTCAAGAATTTAGGAAACACTTGGTCTCATACGGAAGAGAAAAAAAAAACGCTCACTGCTGCCCTCCTAATTGCATTTCCACTCATGCATGCACACCTCAGCTTCTGATAAAATATTCATGGATTGCCCTTGGCCTTGATGAGCCAGAGCACCTCCAGAACTATTACTGGTAAGTCTGGGTCCCAGCCCTGGGGCAGGTGGGAACTCACATTGCTGGCCATGGCAAGGCTCACTTGAATCAGCTCATGGAGCAGGGTCAGAGGGCATGACTCTGCAAAGATTTATGCCAAAACCCATGTCTGTGGGCAATTGGAACCTGCCTTTTATTCTGGAATGTTCATATTTGTTCTTTTTCTATTTCAGGCAGAAATCACCCAAACAAAAGCTGGGTGGTTTTATGCTTGTTACATGGAAAACATAACACAATGCAACTGAGGGCCATGACAAAACATGTAACACAGGGAGTGGCACTACCTGGGCTCATTAAGGACACCTTTGATGCTTCCTTCAGAGAGCTTTCAGGACAAAGAGGGGCTTTGCCTGCTGTCATCCAGGCTGTATATTTACCAGGGCTTTCACTTTACATTGGAGAGTCCAGACTTGCTCATTAAATATACATATGCATATATTACATGGTAATGGAATTCTTTCTCAGATTTTAGTTGGTTTTATAGTATAAAATGAGTATTAAACATAGAGCAGTTAAGATCCATGCCCACTTCCCCTAAGAAAATCAGTCCACTCTCCCATTTCTCTGACACAACACCAAAGCAGTTTATTCTCCATACACTAGTACAAATCCACAGTTAGTCACTGGTGATAGCCCTGCAACCCCCCCCACATCTTGTGACTCCCACACCTGCTTTGCCCTTGCCCCTCAGTTTTATCCCACAGTTTGTCCCAAGGACCCCACAGAGCTCTGTCAATACACTACCCGTTATGATAGTCCCTTTAGCTTTTCCTCAATTAAGACAACCAATCATGCCTAATTGTTCTCAGTTCTGTGATGATTTGGTGATGTGAATAAATGTCCCCTCAGGACGATGTTGCATACACTCAAATCATTCACTTGTGATCTAAACACAAAGGGCATCTAGGTCCTTTAACATGAAAGGCTGCTACATACAACAGATAATGATATTTATCTGGAAAAAAGGCAGATGATTCACTTTAGTAACATATTTGAAACTACAGCATACCAAAAGCTCAGAGTTTTTTAACAGGAGTGTGCATGTCCCTGTGACTCCCACACACCCCTGCCAACCAGACGGATGCAGTTCAAACCGTGAACATGCTCAGAAAATTGAATAGTAGCAACTAGGTCCCCCTCCCTTAGTATTAGTCATTCAGAAACATTTTTGATTTCACAGATTCATTGGAGATTTTGTTCCTATACTCACACCACCTTCCTCAGCATACCAGGAGACCCACCTGGGTAGGGTTTCTCCATCAACACAGGGGCAGTCCCATTGCTCCTTTGAGTCTGACCAAAAAGCCTACATTTCTTGTGCTCTGATAGCAACCGGCCCCAGGGGAAGCAATCCAAGCTGCAGCCACTGTAGCAGCACGGACTGCCTTCCCAAAACAGGTTGGCAGGAGCAAGCCAGAGTGACTGCCTGGCTTAATGAACTGAGCCACATTTGGGGTAGCAGCAGCAAGCCTGTCTTCTCAGGCCGTGTGTCCCACTTGGCTGCTGAGCTCTGCAGGCAACTACAGTGACACAACACCCTTTCTCCCCATCTCTGTTTCCTCCACTTTCCAATCACAGCAAAGACATTTGAGGGGCTTTACCCTCGGTCTCTGTCAAACCAGCATCTCTAAAGGACAAAGCTGCCAATTTATCCACGATTTCTCCCCAAAGACTTATATCCTCTGTTAATTTCTGGCAACGCAGGTACCACCTCACTCCGATCTTCCACCTTTGATCCTCCTAACCCATTCATGTACTAAGTTAGTAAAAAAAAAAAAATCCATTTCTCCACTTGAAAACTGCTGTTATGTGAGCTTGCAGGGGGATTGCCACAAGGAACACGAGTAGCAAGGTGTGATGGCTCTGCCTCTCTTCTTCCATATCCCCTGCCACCCAGTAGTCGGCAGGCATGAGCAGCTTTCTGAGGTTAAAAGTAGTGACGAGGAAAATTTGGCTTTCATATACTGTGATCAATATTTACTGGAGCAATAAGAGAGTTTAGAAACTGCAGCACTGGTGTGACAAAGAAGCTGGAGAGAGGAAAATGACATTTGAAGTCTTCAGAGGGACATGACAACCAGCTAATGATTACTTAGGGACTATCAGATTTCTTTCTTAATTTATTTTGCCAGAGTGGTATAGTAGTTAAAACACAGAATAATAAGCTGGGCCTGTCCCTAGCCTGGGGCAGAAAGTGTTTGTAACAAACATCTCCCTTTCTTTTACCCATATTTGGAAGGAGAGCCTTACTTGTTAAGGTGAATAGGAGTACATCTCCCTATTTCCAAGCTCCTCTGCTGACCTGGTATCCTGAGAAATGCCCTTTGCCCTATGGGGCTTCTGCAAGTGAACACTCTGTCAAATATTCTCCTGATAAAATGATACTGCTGCCAGAAATTTGCCTGCTTTCTCTGTTTTTTTTCAAGTCAGTTCAACAGTTAACAAGGATCTGGTATTGTCGTATAAGAAGGGTAAATCTTGGGATCTTTTGTACTCAGTTGTAGTCTGTAAACCACAGCACCTCTCAAGCACTCCATGGCCTCTCCAAAGCACTGTGAGGAGCCTCCAAGCAAAAATGTTTCCTCTAGTGTAATCCATACTACAGCAGATAAAAAAAATCCAAATAATAATAATAACACACCAGGCAGGACAGCTCCTCAACAAGCAATTCCTTTTGTTATCTATTTTCAGTTAACAATGAATTCTCATGCTACTCCTGAAAATGTAGGGTTAGATTTTGGGGTGTAAATAACTATGTGTAAACATAGTTGAAGTTGATAGATGAGAAGAAAGCAGACAGGGAGGAGAGGCAAAGAATTTGCATAGTGCTGTTCAAAGAGTGCTCATAGTTCCTCACAGTGCATCAGGATCCCTGGCATCAGAGTACAGGACTAAGACTTGACATTTCCACATTTGTGGGATAACCTCAAAGTTCCCATGATAGTTTAGCTCTTAGAAAACAAATCAAATGTGTTAAGGATCTTTCCAAGGTCCTCTGACTTACACATCATCTGCTTCCTCCTACATAAATTACACTGCTATTAGTATTGCTCAATGAGGAGCATGAAACAAATTGAGCCTCTAGCCACTTCCAATTGATAAGGGTAGTTAACCCATATCTAAGCTGCATGCATATCTTTTGTGATGAAAATTAAATTCTTGGAACTCATCTGGAAGCCAGGGCCTTGCACAGATCACATTTTCACTCTCCCATCTGTCAACCTCCAGCTGAGGCCAGCCATTGCTGCAGGCAGTGGAGGAATCCTGAGAAAGAAGCTGGGCATATAAAAATATGGTGAGGGGCATTTGGAAAGGAGAAACTCAGAAGTCTTTAGAGGCTAATTAGTAATTACAAGAAAGAATAAATCTCTATGTCTTTGTTTCATAACCACAGTAGTCTGGGGAATAGGAAAAGACAAGAGTTGTCTCCAATGTCCATTCCTGCCAGCTGAGTTCACTGTGGAGAAAACTGAAAAACAGCATACTGGCCTGGGACAGTAGATGGGATACTTGGCATTCAGGGTGCACCTTTTTGGAAGGGTGCTCCAAAAAGAAAAGTACTTGGACTAGGATGATCCAAGAAAGATGCTGCCAAATGAGAAAGAACTGAGGACTGCTGGTGGGAAAGATACAGTACTCAGAATAAAAAACAATTGGAGCGGAAGAGGAGACAGGTACGAAAGGCACTTGTAGTAATCCTCCTCTTCTTCCCTGTGTTCTCTGTCTGATCAAATCCCAGCACAGTAGTAAAAAAAAAAATGCATAGATCTGCAGATATAGAAAAGAGCGTACAGGCAGTGGTTCCTCCAGTATTTTAAGAAACTTAGGCTCCACCTAATCCCCCTGAAATTACAACCCCCCTCAACACACACAGACACACAGTGTGTTCTCCCCCTTGTTGCACAAACAAAGCTGAAGTATGTGGCTGTAGCACCCCTTTCCCCACCATGAGCTGTAGCTGCCTTCACCAGGCACCCCTCTTCCTGCAACCACTCTCCCCCCTTTTCCTTTTTCATTACACTCTTATCTTTGCTCCTTTCCATGTATCCATCTCATTTCACCTAATTTCCTGTTCTCTTCTCTCCATGCAAATCCCCTCCAGTATCTTTCTCTGCTCCTCACAGTATCTGGCATGTGTGTGTCAGGTACCATTATGACTTCACAAGACTGGATGGAGTAGAGAAGTAACAAAGGTAAGATCACTGTCTTGTAGAGATCAACCACTGAAACGATATGGAAAACCAGCACTGATCAGATTTCCTGCCAGATGTGGGGCTCAGGACATGGGCTGCAGGAGTTCCAGCTTGGTTAATGATTCTGAGCAATTCTGAGTCAATTTCATGGATTTTTGCCTTAATTTCCCCGTATGCCAAAAAAAAAAAAAAAAAAAAAAGAGATTAACAGGAAAGGGGTGGAAAAGAATGGATTGCAGACATCAACAGAAACAGAGAAAAAGAAGGATAGTGGGAATCAGAAACAAGTCAGAAATTGTATGGGGAACAACAGGACAGACATGAGGAAGGCACGATGCCCGGACTAACTGAAGTCACTATGAAGATACAATGGAAATCAGCCACAACACTTCTTGCTAGTTTTGTGTTGCAGCTCTGGCTAGCTGAGTCTCAACATACAAGCTAATTTTTGTACTGTGTGTTGCCACTCCCTTCTAAGCCCTCATTAATACTCATCCTCACAAAAAAAACCTGTAGTGCCTTGTGAGCATCTCCAGCTCCCAAATGGAGGGGGATGCTGACCCACCCCCTATTTGAAATCTTATAATCAGCATAGCAACTTCTCACAATTTGTGTCCTGAGCTCTCCAGCAAGGTCATTGGCTGTGTCCTTGCAGCTCCACTCCACGCATCCCACTGGCATCTCCTGTGCAAAAGCTGCCAGCAAGAGTCAGCAAGCAGAGGCGGCTATGGGTTCCCAAGGGGCAGATGGTAATGCCATGCTGAAGATAGTAGGAGGGGGAACTTATATCCAAGTCAATTAGGATTAATGCAATGTGGGAAAGTATTAGTTCTGGAGCTGTAGGTTTCTCCATTAAAGATTGAAGGCAGATTGGGAAAGGGGGGGGTGTGGAGAACGAAGACAAGCTAGCAAAGACAGTGCCTTGGCTCTTCAGCCCTTTTTCTCCTTTCTCTGTTTTTTTGGGAAGTGATGAGGTGTGGACCTAAGACATTACACTCTGGAGATTGTCAGTGGCTCCCAAACCCATTAAGGCAGCAGTTTTCTTGCTCTCCTTTCCATCCCTCTTGCTCAACATTGTTATACGCTGATGGTGGCTTGGCCTGTTATCAATGGAAAACTAAAGACATTTTCCAAAACGAAACATCATGGCATCAAAACCTTTGCATTCAACGTCTTTGGGCTGAGGAGGGCTCACTTTTAATGGTGTAGGTGACAAGAACAACAGTGAGGTTAAGTGCTATCTAGCCCTGTGAGAAAGGCAAGAAAACAGGTAGGAGGGGCAGGTAAACTAGATACACTAAGCATGCAGCAGGGATCTGCTCTCGGTTGTGCCTCCACAACACTATAACCAGCTTCCAGGGTCTCCAAAAGTAGTACAGGTGGAGGAAATGGAGGTCACAACCATGCTATCAGCTTCTCTTCAAAGTAGTGTAATTTGAATGGTAGAGCTGAGGGAAGTACTCCTAAATCTGAGAAGCTGAAGGGCTTTGCTGTTCCTTTCGTGCTGACCCCTGAAGGTACAGCAGCAGATCAATCTTCCCTCTCTCGCTGCCTGCTCATACACCTGTACTAAGAGGTTCCAAAATCCACTGTGACTCCCCGAGGCAATGTCCCAGCTAGGTCAGTGCATAATAGTGCTGCAGCACTGCAGGGCAGTATGAAATAGGCACAACCGAGCGCTCAGCCTGCAGAAGAGAAGGACCTGTCAATATTATTTGCCTGTAAAGTGCCACACATGCTGGAGGTGCTTCATAAATAAGTCAATAAACAAATAGCATCAAATAACAAGAAGAATGAGTGATGATCCCTCTTTCCTCTTTTTAAAGAAATAAATAAGGGTAGTTTATACGTATTTCAAAATCCACAAGGAAGCTTGGTTTTGACAATTTGATGGTGTGGAGGAAGTCTCAAAGCAACCTTCTCCCTCTGAATAACAGTAAATAGCAGAGGACATTGGGGATGCTCAGAAATTCATGATTTTAAGTTATATTTACAGTAGCTATGCTAATTGCTGAAGCAGCCAATTGTGTACACATGCATCTAATATGGTGGTAAACCCCTTCTCATTCCAGCTTGGAACTGCTGCAGTTGGCAATTCCCTCAGACCTTTACCCTGCACTGTTTAAATGTGTGATAGGTAGTCCTCCAGAAGGAAGGATTACCTAAAACTACATAAATATGTGTACCACTGGACTGGTGCCTCAAAGAGAAGCAAAAAAAATCCAGAGCTCTGCATGGCTTTGTCCACACTAAGGAAGCACAGTGTGTTCCTGTTAAAATGGCAGCCCTGTCTTCTGAAAAAATGACAAAGTCCTAAGCAAAACCAGGAATGTCACAGCCTTTAAATCTTTAACTAACATAACAAACATTGTTATTTTGACTCAGCACTGAAGTGGGGCAAGGCAGAGGATGGAAAGATGCATCAGGTTTAGAAAATTCCCTGTATGGGTTTTTTGTTTGCTTTTTGTTTTGTTGTTGTTGGTTTTGTGGGGTTTTTTTGTCATTATTATTGTAATGGAAAAAGAATTGTTGTGGTTTGAAATCCATTATTTCCCTGCAGTGTTTGCAACTCTAATAAAGCAGCCCCAGCTGTTCTCTACTGCTTACATAGAAACTACAGGTGTGCAGAAATATAAACAAAACAGGAAAAGTATGGAAAGCTAAATAGCAACAGGGAAGAGAATGGAGCCTGCACTCACAACTGTCAAGGACTCTTGACATTTTTCAGCACTCAGCCCTGGCAGTAAGCTGCCATAGCACTGCCCTGCCTTGCTACCCTGATGCAGCATCTGCAAAACCTGGGGCTGTGAGAAGGTTCAGGCACTCAGTTAATCCAGTTAAGGCTCATCTTGCAGCCCAGGTTGCCTTCATGGTGCACCATTAGCATTCACCCTCCTTTTGGTACTGACTCTTGGGAAGCAGGCATTTCCAGCAGTCTTCTCTGTGCTTGGTTAAGGAACTACTGGCCTCTTTCTTTTAAGTCTGTTTTTGGGATCTGGAATGTGCCATTATTTTTTTCCCTGAAAAGCTTCAAAAGACCCCAGATCAAAAAAGCAACCTAGGGAAAGCAGGACTTACTACTGTTAAAACTGCCGGGAAACTCAGCCTGCTTGTGGAAAGAACTGGTCTCAGAATTAAGATAGGACTATTAGAGATGCCAGTTTGGGAAGCACAGGAAGAATACCACTGCACAGCCAGCTATAAAGCTTAAGTGTGACTGTCCTGAATTCTGCTTCAAGGGAGTGAAAATTGGAAGCACTGTGCCTAGCTTTATGGTGCACACCCTGCAAAATGCACATTGTAAACCTTCCCACCAAGAGCATCAACCAGAGAAAATGCTGGAGATTTACACAGTACTTTTACTTTGTAAAATCTAAGATACCTGCAATAGATAAAGGAATCTTAAAATGTAGGTGTATAACTTGGTGGCACTACACAAAATCACAGTGGCCTTGGAGGTGTGAATGAATTCAGATTGCTAACAGTAGACCAGATAGTGTGCATTAACCAAAAGAAGATAACACTGTCTCTTCTCATACTATTATTTATGTTCATGTTCATGTTGTTAAATTGCAAAAGCCTTCTTTTAAGGAAAATGACACACTGAGGATGTTTACTTTGGTTTTTTTATTACTTTAAATGCATTTCTATTCGATTTCATTATTCAATATATATTTTCTTTTTCCAGTTACACTTGGGAGACAGGTACAGCTTACACGCATTCGTACTTCAGTGTTGTGACAACCAGCATCAGAGTTGTTGAAATATCCATTTCCAAACCTGTCTTAGTGCAATCAATCAAATCCTTTGCTGCAATATAGGGAAAATAAACAAGGCTATTGGACTGCAACTCCTGGTTGGGCGGATGGAGTGCAAAGCATGGAAGACTAACGGGGAGGCAACAGAGAAAGAGGAATGCCAGAAAGAAAGATTATTTCAATGGCTCAACGACCTTAAAGAGTCTTAGAGGGGATTAAAGAATAAAACAATATATTAAAATTGCAAGGAAGCAAAATCAGAAACTCAGTCACCTCGGTAGCCATAAGAACACATGGGCTATGTAGCATGAAAGCCTTAAGCGTCCTATTTATGAGGAAAGATAGAGACAGCAAGAAAACTCTGCTATATTACTGCATATTCATTCTGCCTTGAGAAGATGGCCTGCTCAGCCCCTCTACTTCTACCCCTCTATTTTAGTCATAAGATTGCCACCAATAAAATGTTCATGATCAGAGAGAGCCCCTCCTCCTGGGATGCATTTATTCCCATAAAGGTTTCAAAATTACTCAGAGGTCATTGTGCAGAGTGATTGATTCCTACTCGTGTAGTAGAGGTGTTCCAAATACTTGCTTTCGAGCCCCTGATTTTTCTTGTAAAACATTTCCTGGGAGTTGCAACCTGTCCTGGCTTTCAAAGGACCCTGAAACAACGTGTGTTTGTGAGTGCATGAGCAACAGACGCATGAGTAGGGGGAACCCTGTTCTGCATATGCTGGCACCAACTGTATTCTTTAAAAGTGTCTGTATTTTTGGTTAGCCAGAAACAGACCCCAAATCCCTCTAAGCAAGACTCAGCAAGAGCATATGTTCAGAAGCACATTGACAATTAAATGAGAATTTCATGTCATCTCAGTACAACAGAAACAACTGAAAACTATTTGTCTGGTTCAAGAAACGAAAAACTAGCACCACCAAATTACATAAAACTCTACTGCTGAAATTCTGACAAAACTTCCCATTTACAGTAGCACCATGCATGTCTATTTTATATACATGCTTCTTTACTTCAAGCATGAAAAATGTCAGCCCAGAGGGAACTGTCTGAGAAAGTTACAAGCAGGCATTGAGCTTGGTACTCGTTTGCTTACTGTGTTCAGATTTTATTATATTTTTTCTAACATTTTTTGATGGAAGTGTTGCAGCTTTTTGCTTTCATTTAGAAAGAAAATGTGTAGCAGACATATTTGACATACCAGTGCTTGAGTTTTCAAGGGAGAGTGAAGCAACACCTAAAAAGAAAAATTCTATTCTACTGCTCCTTTCTTACCACCTCAACTCTTTCATCATCTCTTTTCCTGCTTTCATGTCTAAGTTTATTGTCTGTGCAGCTTATGAGAGCTGCTGGGAATTCTTTTCCCTGTCTTCCATTCCAGATCTCCTTAGCTAGAGCTTACAGCTCTTGAAGTCACTGTAAACAACCCCACCAGATCATGAGTGTCCTTGAGAAATTGTTGCATAAAGAAAGAGGCTATAATGACTAGCCAGAGAAAGGTGTTCAGTAGGCAGGAGGTGCGTTTTGGAACCCCTTCTGAGATGAAGGGGATCATGTAGTGCTTTCACAACAGAAGGACCAATAAGAGAAAGTTGAGTGGGACCATCATTGACTAAGCTACAGCATCACTAACAGACCCTGGCAATACAAATGCAGCCTGAAAGCAAAGTACTTTACCACGGCATTTTGAAGTCTGTTAAAAAAGCAACATATATCTATTCCACACAAAAATGTGCAATTCTGTAACCTTCTAAATACGTGTTCTATATTGCAAAAATTAGATCAAGTACAGGAGATAATAAAAACATGAAAAGTATCCAGTTATGCCTCGCCTTCTCTCTCTTCTCTACTTTCCTTTCTTTTCCTCTTTTTTTCCAAGTGAGTTGGCCACTAGAAGTCTTGCCCTGGCATTCTCACCCAGAAGGTATCCAGACAGTTGGGTGAGCCAGTTGTTCCAAATGCTTGCTCAAGGGGGTATAGTAATGACACTTCTATCTTTTCCTTGCTGTGCCCTACAGTCCCCATACATTGGTATAGAAAATAGGTTTACAAAGCAGAAGACAGGAGTCTGTCAATATCATGAAATAAGCTGTTATTTCTCCGGTGAGTGCCAGAAGAGGGTAGAGAGAAGGGTGGGCGAGAAAGAAGGGACAAATTGTTTTATGACTGAAACAAAAATTTCCTCTGTCTAATGCCTGTATGTGTCTATTTGCTTCCTTTTTTCATTTTCCTCCTTTTCTTCCCCCCTCCCATTTTTTCCTCTTTGTGGGTATCAAATGCAGATCTGGGGTTTATCCTGCTTCGGTGCAGCACGAGACACACATGCATAGTCCTATTTTATAGAGGGCTGTACGTCCTCTATAGCTCATACAAGAGAGGGCCCTCCAAGACTCCTATGTCCCCAGTTTGAAACCCTGGCTTGAAGCTCCACTTTGGAATCATCTCCTGTATCCATAAATTCCTTCTGCAGAGGATTTAACAAAGCTGTAGACATAGACACCCTGTGAGGGGGATGCTGGCTGAGGTGGAATCAGTCTGAGATTCAATCTCCCATGAGTAGGTGGTGCGTGGTCTAACTTCCCACTAGAGTTAATCGGGAGTCAGTCCTTACAGGTAGTGAAGTCAAAAGGTTAATTCAGCTGATCAGGAGATGTCTGCTCTAGGATGAGTTGAATTAAGTTCCTATCCTCAATTGGCTGCACTGAATCTCTATGAGCTATAATGGTGTTTAGACACCAACTCACATCTAGATACTTACAGGAAGACCACTAAATTTAGACATTTTAATCTGGAGCTGAACCTCCTTCTAGGAGTCAAGGGAATCTCTGGCTCATTTCCAGCTTCCTTGTGGTAATAAGGAAGAGATTTATGCCTCAAATCCTCTCTTTTTTTGAAACAGGACTGCGTTTTCATATATTGTGTACACCAAAAAATACATAACACAACAGAATAACTCAGCAAAAGTTGTGTCCAAATAATGGTGGGCAATCACAGAAGGTGGGATATAGCACACTGGAAGCGGACAGCTGTCAAACCGTGATACCACACAGAACAACTCACTGCCTTGCAGAGTGCCAAGGACACACTCATAGGGTCTGGTACAAATGCTATTCCCAGCACCACCTGAGTTTGCTGTGATGTGCAAGAAGAACTACAGAGTTAGGACAGGTCTGTGGTCAAGGAAGCCCTACTGAAAGGCAGAGTTTATCAGTTCAGGTGCAGTGCCTTGCTATCATAGCACTGTCTGCTGTCACAGCACTGAGCAAGCCCTCCCGTGCATGATGACATCTTTGTGTCATGTTGGTCTGTTGTGCAACATAGTCATGCTTGTAAAACACTAGTAGGGAAGGCTTACAGGTTTTGGAGCTCCTCCTTCAGTGTTTGCACAAGGCGTTGATGGATGGTGTTGTGTTCCCCTTTTTTTTTTTTTTTAATAAAATCAAGCTGGTGTAAAGGAGGCTGTGGGTCATGCTTAGGTAATATCCTGGAAATGATTGCTATACTGAAAATAAGCTACTCCTTCAGATCTGGAAATGTAAGGGACACACTTTCTGTCTCTTCTATCCAAGAGCCCAAATAGAACAGTGAAGCTCAGAGGCACATTAAAATGAAATAACAACATACAGCACTTACGCCTTTTCCTCTCCAAAGTACTTCACAAGCTTTTATTAAATTAAGTCTCATCACACCCTTGGGACATAGGTGCAGTAAATACCTTCATGAGAGGTGAGCAAGTAAGACACAGAAAACTCTCCACAAATACTCCTCTGACTGACTGTATGAATTGATTCATTTCAGTGGCACCCTTGTGCTGTCATTTCCCACGGAATTTCAAGCAATCAGATTTTACTGCCACAAAGGGCTTGCAGGAAATGAACTGCAAAGTTGTACACAAGAGAATTTGCCTATGAAAGGCACATGAGCAGATCCCAGGAAAGAATAGGAGTAGCAGTTCTCTGTGACCGCATCTCTCTCTGTTTGGGGTAATAATCCAAATATTAAGCTATGCATTTTTAATCTATTTATGTATTTTAATTAAGTAGCTAAACAAAACAGAGAAACCACTAGCAAGTAGGTCTACTTTCAGGATGTAAGTCAGTTTGCTTTCCACCACACAATTGGGTACACTGACCAGTGTCTCGAGGACACATAAAATAACAGATGGACTTGACAGTCACAGATCAGACAAAAAGATGCTGCCAACTCATGACTCTGTATTTTCTGTTTGGTGTCTAGGAAAATTCATTTCCTGGCAGGAACAGTCATAGAGACAAAAAGAGATACCTTAGTGCCTAATTTAAATTCAAAATGCCTCAATGCAAAAATATATAAAGCAAACATGTAACTGCTTAAAAAGTCAGTTGGAAGGAAAGTGTTCCTCCTTGAAGGAAGTGAAAAATAACCGAGAGTGGAAAGATAACAGAAGAAGGGGGAGGGGCAGGGAGGAGGCAAAGAAGCAAAAACCAATAAAAGCCCCAACAGTCAAAACTCCACAACAAAAAACAGGAACAGCATGAGGTTGTACCTGGGACATATTGAGCTCTACCTAGATTTCACTATTCCCTAAGGCCAAGAAACTCAGAAAGAACACCTTCGAAGTAAACTTAGAGCCCAAGAACTGCTTGCAGAAATGGCTCAGTTTTGAATCATTTGACTTGAATAACTGCAAAATCCTCCTGGTTGTGTTTTGTAAACCAAAGAAGCCAAAATTTTCAAATTAATTGTACAACCCAAATGATTCTATTGGTTCTAATTATCAACTGCATTTTACAGACAGGAAAAATGAAGCAGAGGGGAGGTAAACGCAGTATTCCCTTCAACACATGAATAATTTTATCAAGTTTTGGTTTAGATATGAGACACTTTTGTTTTCTTTCCACCTTCCATGCTCTGCAGCTCCTCTGCTCTGAGCAGGGTCAAAGGAAGTAAAGTTCTCAATTTATCTGGTAACTTTCAAGACAAAAGAAAACCAATTAAAGTCCCCATTCAAATTTTATATTCATGGCTGTAAAGTCATCTTCTTTCTGCTGCTTGTATTGAAATAATTATGTTTTTAAAGGACTGCAGATAAAAAAAAAGTAAATGCACCTCATTTTTTTCTCTCAAAAATTTTTTTTTGTCAAAACTATTTTTCAATGAAATTTGGAGACTGATTCATCAGATGTGTTCCAAAGTAAAAATCTGTATTTAAATTGAAAAATCAAACACCTAGAATTATAGAATCATACTCCAACTTACATAATTTACTGCATCATCACTATGTACAAGATAATTTCCATTCTTCACTTCCAAACAAAGTATTTTGGAAGAACGTAGGCTTCTATTTTGCTGAAAAAGAAAATCTGAATAAAAGGCTTTAATCAATGGGGAAAGGAAAAAAAAGTCTTTTTTTGGAAAACAACACAAATGAAAACCCACATAATTTCATCAACATTGACAAGAGCAAAACCATCTTTGGTCAACTCCAGACATTACATCTTTTGTATAGATGATGATACCACCAGCAAACTCAGAGGGTGGTGTCCCTTGGAGTTTGGATCAGGTAAGTTAAGTATTAATTTTTTTTGAGCCTCAGGGTTATTATTTTAACAAACCTATTTCCATCTTCACATCTCCTTTTTTGCTAGAAAAGATTAAAAAGCTTCAAAGTGCATAGGAAAAAGGTGCAATTCTTATGAACACAGTAAGGTTACAGGGGACTGTCGGTTAATAATGCGTGTTGGTTTGGTAACAAGCTGAAGCAGAGAGCAGCAGGGGCACTGATTCATGACTGCAGCTTTTTCAAAAGGCTCTGTTGAAAGTGTTTCAGGAAGAGGGACATGAGAGTGAAATCTTTAAATGTGTCAACAGGGAGGCCAGACACTGAACGTCTGCCCACTCCAGAGCTGACACAAACCTTCAAAACACAGGAGACTGACCTTTGCAGTTGAGAATCACTGAGTGGCAGCAGGGGAGTTCCTGCATTTGTTTCTGAGCCACTTGCGACAGGGAGAATGGTCATTTGAGAAAGACAGGGAAAGAGAAACAGGGAATGGTCATTTGAAACCATGGTCGAGTGAGGAAAAAAAATGAAATCCTTTGCCCTGAGAACTGCATTGGGGGAGAGTGGTAGGATACTGATTAAAAAAGTTCTCCAATCAGTCCTTAATGAAGGACAAAAAGTGCTCAGGAGAGGACAAGCACAATTAATTCTTCTCTCCTGCTCTATGAGGAATGCAAGATCTGCTAGCCTGCTCAAGTGTAAAGCAACAGGTTCTGGCTAATCTTGCAGCAGGTAGTGGACATCCACCACATCACCTACCTCCTCTTCCTCCCTCAAGCCACATTAACCATGAGCACCATGTCCTTCTCCATTCCTTGAATCACTCCTTACCATCCAGGTATAGAAAATCATTACAATACAGCCTCTTTCCCTCTGCTCTGACCAGCTTTACCAGGAGAAAACAGAAACCAACTGGTGAAGAGAAAAAGGGCAGTACTTGCACTGGAGCAATGAGACCTGCTAGTGAAGAAATGAGAAAAGTCGGGACGCTTCAAACAATGGGGCTAAGTTTGAAGTAATCCTGTATGGTCCACCAATGAGCCCAAACAATCAACTCACTGCCTTTCTTGGGAAGTGAGCACCAGCCTCTCTCTTGCTAATGTCCTCCTAAAGCAGACCCCTCCCTCTGTGTCTGAAGTACAAGAGAAACCTTTCACTCCCAGTGCCTGGACCGGCACCACATGATCACACACTGAGCTCCAAAGCGCAAATATCCCAGATGGAGTTACATGCTCTTTAAAGATAAAGCATGGCCTCGGTTGCTTTGCCAGATCTGAATCTTAAGCGGGAAGACTGATCCCCCCAAAACTCATGTCCTCAGCATGTACCATAAGAGAGGGAAAAGCCTGGCAGATGGAGGAAAATACAAAATTAAGGCAGTTCCTGACTGTTGCCACATGACTTTGGACAGATTGCACACCTCTTGTTATTTTGTTCTTCTCTCCTCTTCCCCTCTAAGCACATTCCCATATCCACTGCTGTAGAACTCAGATAGCAACACCTATGTCATTGATTGCATGAGGACTAATTTAATTGATGTTTGTCAAGTGTACAGCAATCCTCAGGTAGAAAAACACTACCTTAAAATGGTGAAGCTGACCAATAAGTTTCATGTAAGTAAGCACCATACTATGGTCATGGGGAAAAAGACCAGAAGATCGCTGCCAGGGAAGTGAGAAGAGGAATCTGTGTCAACCTTTAACCTTTAAGTTAAAGAGGAGCCTCGGCCAGCATTTGAAAACAGAGCAGACAGCAGAGCAGAAGGCTAATAAGGAGATTCAGCTGATAACAGCTTAGCTAAAACACATATAGATAAACAGGTGGTGCAGAAATCTAGGTGTGTTTAAGTAAAACTGGAAGGGAAAAGCTTTGTTCTGTGGGGTTTTTTATGCTGTACTTAAAATCTCAAAATCTTCCCTAAGGCACCAAGAAAAAAACAACTTACTTGGGCTAGTTTAAGTTTTCCATCTCCATAGATGAAAATAAGCAACAAAGACTCCTCCTCTATTATGAAAATATCACAATTTTTCATTCTGTTTCAATCTGAATTTTTTCAACAGCAACTTGACTTCAAAGGTCATTGATTTTGCTGATACAGTGTCTCCCAACAGGAAATTTTTTTATTGATATTTTCTAGTTCTCATCTCTAGTTTGTAGCTAAAGGTGAATGAATAATTAGTGGGGTTGAATTTTTACCACTGTAAGACTGTTCTCCCTCTTTGAAGATGAGAGATTCCCTTCTACATATTCCGAGTATGCTGAAACAGCCTTAACACGAGGTTTAAATTCACAACGTGCTCTGTGCTGCTAACTTTAGAAAAGGATAGAGCTTGTGTCTCTCTGCTAGGAACAGGCACATACTGCATCATGCCCTCAGAATGATTTGGCCAATATTTCAAAAACCTTGCCCCAGACATCTTCCCTTCTCACAGCACTACAGAGCTCGCTCTGTACTGGTAAGCTGCTGCCATCCTTCCATCTATCCCAGAGGAGGCAGTTTACCATCAGCGTTGTTCCAAGACACGACTTTTTTTTTTTTTAGGTGATTTACACAGAAAGAAAAGCTATAGAAACTAGAACCCCATGAATATTCCAACATTTTGCATTACTACCTATTAATCACTCTCCTCTCTGGAGATCAGCCATTGCCGATTTAAGAGATTTTCTCTTCTTTAAAGGTATCACCAGACCATCTTATAGAGTTGAGTAGACTTGGAGAGATAAGAAGGAAAATATGCCTCTAAAGATGCTTAATGCTCAATTCTGAGCGTGTAGAAATGCTCACGAACTCTAAGCCCCACAAAGGACTGAGAAGTTCAGTTCCATTCAGTGTGTATATATTTACCCTTGTTCACAGCATTACAGAGTTTCCACTATAGTCCTTCCAAAAGAGATATAATAACTAGGAAAGCTTTCTGTGACAAAATGCTCTGGCACATTCATCCAACAGTTTAGCAGAACAATGCAGAGATGGAGTCTGTAGCTAGAGAAAACAGAGCTGTCGCTTAAAAGCTCTAATGTTAATAGCTGTTCCGCAAAGCCCATCACAATGAAAAAAAAAAAAAGGAGAATAATGAGGAAAAAGGGAATACAACAGTGTGAGGGTCACAGAACTGGCTGAGACATTCAAACAATAGGTGCAGGGCTAGAAGAAAATCACAGAAGTTAATTTGGGGTCTTCCCCAGCAGTGAAGAGGGACATTGCAACAAGGACCTCAAAGAATACCCATGCAAATTGCCCCAAGAACTGCCCGAGTTGCTGATGTCCTCACTGCCCACCTTTGCTCTGACATTACTGCAGCAAAATTGCTGGGGCACTCTGAGATACGCTGCAGCCACAGTTCTGTGTGCAGGGCCACCATAATCCCATTACCCAAGGAAATGCAGTCTCAAGAGTGGCAGCCTGTGAATGAGGCAGCAGAGCTGCTCTCCCCCTGGCCCCAAGGGAAAGAAGAAGACTGCAGGTACATTGACAGAGTTCTAAATAAATGCAGGTACATGTAAGGAGGCTTACCAGCCCAGGATTTAATCTAGCAGAGATGCCACATTTACTCTAGAGCCCATGCTGCTTTGCTCTCCTGTTGCTCGTTAGCCATACTAACACCAGGCTAATTAAGCCTAGCACTGCTGCAGGCATAGCCTTCCCCAAAGCAGGGAGACCAGAGGAAACAGAATGAAGGATTAGCAATGCTGCTGTGTGAAGGGAAGAGCAGCTTGCAAGTAACCAAGCTAAAATGAAAGGAAATGCTGAATGTGTTTTGGGCAAGTGAAGTGGAAGAGCTGAAGCTGCTTGCACCAGGTATGACTTAGATACACAATGTATAATGTGATGGAAGGATCCCTCCCTGTGTTCCCCAATCAGATTTGACAAGAAAGCCAGTAAAATGCTGGGACTGAGCCATTTGGGATGTCAGGTTAGATTCTGCCAGCCTGTAGATAATCCTTAACATGTCCAAAAAGTTTTTTGACTTTTTATTATGTTTGGTACTGCTAAAGGTTACCCCTCTCCCAAATGCCCAGGATAACATCCTGGTCTTCCCACTTATATTTTCAAGTATTTATCAAATATGACTAGTTACTGCTCTCAGCTTAATTTATTCTCCTTTGTTTTATTTTGTTGGTTTTTTTTTTCACTCCCAGCTCTTCACATGCTGGGATTGCACCAAACCAATCCATTTGTATAGGAAGAAGGGCCAATAACACCTCTGTGGAAATCCCTAAATGTATGGCCCTTAAATCAATGCATCCCCTCAGCTGACACATGCAGAGAATGAGCAGGTAGTAAATATTTCTTCAAAATTCCCAGACTAATAGTGAGCTCTTGCAAGCGATACCCCATGGAGAAAACACCCTTTTCCACCCCATCTCTGTCTCCTTTCAGCACATATGCTGCTATCGGGATGCAGACCCAAACATATTAGCCAGAGTCCCTGTGGGGCTGCTACCTCACACCCAGGCAAATCAACCGCTGTGAGTGTTTCCAGGATTACAGGGAAGCAGACAACTTGAAAAGGACTATCACAAACTAATGTTTACATTATGAACCCCATGTTCCCACCTTCTTAAGGCTCCCTATCATCTCCCTGTTTGTAAGCAACTGGAATTTGGGTTTCTTTGAACTGAGCTAACAGAACTCATTTTTAGCTGTTCTAGCAGCAGAATACATAACAAATACCATCAGCAAAAACAGGAGAACAAGCAAAAGAAACAATTGAATTAATGGCTGATATTTTTGCGTCCCTGTAATCTTCCTCACTCCTTCCCTATGGAGGCCTCTGAAGGGAGATGCCAGAGCCCTGACTGCAAGGGAGATGTTGCACGGATGAGGAGCCACTTCAGAATGACACAAACCTGTTTTATCTGTCAATCAAGATGGGGGAGGAACAGTCGTTTAGCAACGGTGTCACTGAAATTATATTGCTTTGCTTTTGAAGTACATAAATATTTGATTCTCTCTTCCTTAACTTTTTGCTTCTTCCCTTGTTTTAAAACAGAATCTCACAGATTTTAAAATAAAACCATAGTTAGGTTTTTGGTTGGTTTTTTTTTTTTCCCTCAGTCACATGCAGCTGGTTTAAAAAATACCTGAGTGTCTCTGTGTGTAAGAGAATTGGCGTATATCCTGCCTATGGCTGATAAGAAGAAAGAAAAAACAGGGAGACAGTATACTGCCACTGGAATGTGGCATGTTTCTGTCCCCATTCAGCTGTGGAGTTTTTTTCTTTAAAATCTGATGAGACCATTTTCAGGGAAAGGTTGTAAGCCCCAAGGTCTCCACACTTGCCATACACCAAACACCTTGTGCAGCGCTGATGGTAGCCACTGGCCTGCTCTACCTGACCCATGGGTGGGTGAGTGCCCTGAACTTGAGCTTCATCCACCTCTGAAGTACAAAGGCTGTTCCAGCAAGAGCTCTGCATCTTCAGAGGTCTCTGGGGCTGGTGCCAGGCTGCCAAGGGGTTAGTAAACCAGCCTGGGGAGAAAAATCACAACTATGTAAGTCATATTAACTGAGCCAGGTGGACCCTGGCAACAAAAGGTTGGACAAGGCACTGAAAATTTGTCCCAGCTGGACCACAAAAAAACCCATTTGTTCTGAAGTCTTGTCCTAGTTACATACAGAGAACACCTCTGGATATGCTTGTCTCATGAAGACAAAAGGTACAATCACTTATTTACACGGCATTCAGCTTTCTACATTTTAAAGGTTGGTTAAATACAAAATAACTCTCTTTTTCATCCAGTTTACATAGTAGAGAGTAGCCTATTGCTACTGCTGCTGCCTTTAGCTCAGGTGCTAGAGAGAAATTGTTTTGCTACTGAGAGTTGTGTGTAACTCCTGTTCCCAAAAAGGTGAGGGCAAATGCATCATTACAGAGGTTATTTTTCTATGAGAGCAAATCCTGTCTGTGCTGTGTCCTTAGGGATAACATAACATTCTTGAGCTCCATAAGAAAAATCTCGCATCTATGTAAAGGATTTTTAAATGTTAACCCAGGATTGTGAGGGGCTTCTGCATAAAACAGATGCTAGATGGTATCCATGGTCACACTAACAACAATGCAGGGTGTATCACTTAAGACTTTACCCTCAAGGGTACACAACTATTTAATGCATTAGAGGAAAGAAACAAACACAAGCAGAGTCTTAACCAAACCAGGCAAACCTGAGGATTTCTGCTTTCTGGGAATCTCTTCTTTAGGTAATTTTGCAGAAATTGCCTGCTGAGGAATTTGGGAAAACTGCTGCTGAGTGAGAAGGATGTGGAACATGAATGCATAGCAAGGCCTCTTCAGGCTGCAGTTCCAATGTAGGCTCAACAGTACTGCAGCTTTGCCTTTGCTCTCTCTGTAGACAGTCTTATCTGCTCCCTTCTCAAATCCATTCCTGGGCAGGAATGGAAATTGGTTAGCCCTAACACCTGTTAAAACTATTGCACAGCAGCATTCTCAGAGACCATGGTGCTCCAAAAAATGTACTTCTGAACAGCTCACTCCGTGCGCTGGTTTCTGGCAGTCCTTGTATGACAAAGGACCATAAGTTTGCTGAAACCAGTAAGTTTCTGCAGGAGTTTTGATTTCAACAAAATGGTATTTGCTAATGAGAACCTGTATCAGTGGAAAACTCCCAGTTGCTCCTCTCTCTGGCAGAAAATTGGGGGGAAAAAAAGAAAAAAACCACTAATGCTTTTGTATGCAAAAAGATGTTTCCAGCTAGAGGGGGGAAAAAAAAAATCAAATATTTGTTCTTTTAACAGTAGAGACTGGAGCAGAGAGGAACAAGGTAATTTTACATGTTCCTGTGAACAAGCTGCTGCAGATAGTTTCCCTAGATAATAAGTAGAAATGAGTGAGAAGAAACGGATAGGGGAAGATCTATAATAGTGCAAAGAAATGTGTGATCAGCTAGGGAATTCCCTTTAGGAACCTTGTAGAGAATATTGTATTTGCCAGACCAGATCAGACCGCTGGGCCAATCAAGTACAATTTAAGCATTAAGTGTAACAGCTTGATAAATCTGGGTCAATGCACCTACATGCAGGTACAAGTTTAATACCACTTCATTAGCAGGACTGCAGCACCTAACATGGAGCATATCTACAGGTCCTGGAAGAGAGAAACTATTGGCATTTATGAGGTTGCACGATTAAATCAATGAGTTTCTCTTAACAAGTGACCAGAGATTGGTCCTGCTTTACAATTTCTAGTCTGCAGCAGCAGACGGTGCTGATGCTTCAAGTGGAAAACAGTACTGCAATGCTCCTCCAGCCAGTGTGTAGCACCCTGCAGGAGGCCGGAAAGGGAAGAACTCTTCCTTTTTGAGCCCTTACATTCAATCAGTGTCCACTGGAAACGTATTATTTTAGCATGTAGCAGACCTGCAATTACTATTAAACGCTTGCAAAACCCAGTGCTGACCTGTTTAAATCCATCTTGGCACCTTGTGGCTCTGCCACAATCTGACACAAAGGGGGATTTTATCTTTTCACTTGCTCCAGGTTACTATAGAGGAACTTTGGGGCTTACTCAACATCAGAGGCATCCCAGAATTTTTAGGTGTACTTCTAGGATCTTATCTCTGCAGTGGGGGCTGAGGAAGACAGCAAAATTCTTGACTGCCCTGGCCAGCAGCTGGGAGAGAGAGATTGAGATTGACAGAGGAGGGCTCTGCTCTCGTGAGACTATGGAGAGATTAAAAGGCTTTTTATTATTAAAAAATAAAATTGGCAGTAGTAGATCAACAGCATTAGATCCCCTGTTCCCTCCCCCATAAATGGGAAGGGTACAATTTTTCTTCTGCTCCTTCCCTGACCACCACCCCCAATGCCAAGGCTGACCCAGGCTTCCCACTGCATTAACCCCAGGGCCACTCAGCCGTTTCAGTAAAGAACCCTCTCTGTATCGCAATCTTCAGGGTCTGAGTATAGCTCAGAGTTATTCATATCAGCTGCAAGCCTACTGCTACTACACAGGGACCTCTCCCAGGACTGCAGTACAGTCATACGTCAGACCAGAACTAATGGCAGCCTGTTGGATACTTCCAGCATAAAAAGTTGTGCACCACCTTTCAGATGAGCCATCACACTCACTGAATTGCAGTACACTTCTGTTTTGGCAGCCATCCAAGGCATACAGAGAACAGTAAGTATTGTAGGCACACAAAAAGCATAACATGTTGTCAGACCCTAGCAAAGTCAGGGCAAAGCCTACTTGCAGTCAGGATTGAATGGGGCATTGAGAAAACTAATGTAGTGAGGATGGGATCCCTGCCCATGGCGGGGGGCTTGGAACCAGATGATCTTTAAGCTCACTTCCAACCCAAGCTGTTCTCTGATCCCAGGCAAAATCTGTCTCTCTGTCTTAGATGTACCTGTTCTTTTCTCAGAAAAGACTTTCAAGGGCTGTTAATGCAAACCCAGACTTAAAATAAGTGGAAAAAGCTCCACAGGCATGTAATAAGGTCTTTTGGAAATGAAAAGTGGTCTAAGAGATCTAATCAGCTGAAAGGCAATTATTTGCTGAGGCTGCCAGATGCAGATGAACTCTGCAGGGCTCACTGGCTCCCAGGATACCTGTTTAATCTATCCAGCCTACATTGCCGGAGTGCCACCAGACCAGGCCTCCTAAAATCCTAGCTAGTAGCCCTTCCATCTATTCATTGATTGCTCCACTCTGGGTTTTTGTGACCTGAACATTATTACCAAAAACACTCCATGCACTTGAGTTAGCCCTTATGGCCCTTTAGAGACAGCTTTGTCTATAAAATTGCCCTTTTTTGGACAACATCCATGTATAGAATATGAGGTTCAAAAGCCTCCAGGAGCTTTGCTCTAACATACATGATGATATTCTGAAAATTCATCTGTGTGGGAAAAGTATCTGACTCTGACAAAGGAACAATTGATAAAAGGAGATAATGCTTCTTATTTCTCCTCCAATAATAATGACAGCACTTAACCTCAGGGAAATACTACACTAGGGAGAGATGGCCTTGGTAATTATCAGAACAACAATTTGCAGGCTAAAATTGCCATCTTGCACACACTTCTTCCAGGAAGCAGGACTAGAGGATTTTGTAGAGTGAATATGACACACAAGTGAGGGTGAAAGAGCATGGAAAAGCATGGAAAGAGCTGCAGCAGGAGTGATGGTAGATGCAGGAACACCGGCAAGGATGGAGTCTGAGCACGCTCTTGTTCTCAGCTCTGTCCTCTCAAACAAAATATAATATCCCTTCAGTGTCAACCATCAGCTAGGTTTCTTATATAAGTCAGAAATCCTAAAGTCAGTAGCAGGAAGGCTTTCACGTCCACATACATGTGTGTTCATGCATGGCCTGGGAATGCTAAGAAGCAGCAAGAGGCATCACTAGGCTTCAAGTCCAAAGAATGGCAGTGAGAGCAGGACAGGATAGTGAGCGTGGGGCTATCAGGAGCTTGGATAGCACAGGGGACCTGAAAGCCGGATAGGGAGACAGAAAACAGACCAAAGGGAGTATTGGAGATAGAGGGAAGTTTGCAGTTTGTTTCATCTTAGCTTTGCCCCCATCCTTGATCTTTTCCCCTCTTTCTCACTGTGTTTTCTATATTCACCTTGCATCTCTCCTCAAACTGCATGGTAAACAGTACTGCATCCCCCCACCTGTGCTTCACTCCCTCAAAGCCCACCTTCATCATCATGTCGTGTTGATCCCAGACAAGCCCCAAAAGGCACAGATCACTCAACTCTCATGCAGATGTCACTTAATGAAGACATCTAAATATGGGCACATTAGAGCTCACCATCTGGCTGCGCCTCTTGGATGGCTCTGCTCCCCACAGATCAGTGGGCATGGAGATCGCTGCAGCCAACCAATTATTCCTCTATCTCTTGTTCCAGCACTCACAGGCACGGATGCCCTCAGCAATGCTCCTGGTGGCCGAACCACAGGCAAAGCAGTGTGTCATTCAAAGCAAAGCAGTCAGCTGAGCCCCATCGTGCTGCCCCTCAGCACACTGTTCCCAGGGCTGGCAGCACTGGCACTCTCACCAGCCTCTTTGCTCCTGAAGGTCCCATTTATGTGCCCCAAAAGCACTGCAAGGATGACAAGCTCCCTCCTTTCTCTCCTTGTCTGGGTATCACCAGTTTCAGCCTTTCTATCAATCTCAACTGTATTTCTCTTCTCTCATCTGCCTCTGACACATCTTTTCTTCAGCACTAGGCACAATTTTTCTGTCCACTAGTCAAAATGATAAACTGAAAATATGTGTTTCCAGGAAGACTCAAGACCTATCATTTAATTTTTGCTTGCTTGTTTGTTTTATTTTAAAAAACAATCTTTTCGGATTGGCTGAAAGATTTTATTTGACCTACATGAAAAAAAAAAACAAAAAAGAAAAAAAGCCTTTTCTTCATGAAGTTCCTTTTTTTTTTTAAGAAATTTTTCCAAAACAAAACTGTCACTGCAAAACAAAAATAGTTCAGCATCTCCAAATAATTTCTTCCTTTTCCTTTCCCAAAACCAAGCATGACGCACAAAGAACATAAGCCCTCCCCAAACTGTGTGGTTAGGAAGGCAAAATAACACTCCTGATGACACTTTTCTGTCTTCCTACTCTTTTTTCCCCCTATTTTTCCCTGCAATCATCTGCCTGTTCCCAAATATCATCACAGTTGCTGGACCAAGCTCTCAGAGAGGAACTGTGCACAGAAAAGTTCACTCAACTGCCATGGCACATTTCGCTCCCTGAACAGTCTGTTACCACAGGACACCTGAGATGATTGTATTTTCTTTGAAGTACATGAATATTTGATATCGTCTCTCCCTTCCTTCCTCCCCACCTTAATTATTCTCTTATTTTGAAACACCAGCATGCATGCAGTATTTAAATAAAGCTGTTTTCAGAGCCACAAGCAGCTTGAAACAGTCAGACTTGTTAAAATATATATAAGTGATGTGCATCCTCCTGTTTAGAACATAAGTGGCAGAGAGCAAGGCACAACCTCAGGAATATATACAGGACAAAGGGCTACAGGGGCAACCTTTTCCTTCTGAAAGCTTGGGTTCCCTCAGCAAAGAAATTTGATCATTTGAGTTGAGACATAGGGTCTCAAGACTATTCCCTAGCCACCCTGTGCAAACCATTGAAGGGTCTGGCAGAGCAAACTTTGCTCAGGAAGATGTTTGAAAATGCAGGGGACACAGTGGGTAAAAATTGAAGGAAGCAATGGGAGGGAATTATTGCAAGTTGCAATTTGGAAAAACAACAGTTTCTGCGGGGCAAGAGAGAGAATGAAAACACAAAGAATTTATGATACATAGAGCTGTATTAGATAAGTACAGGCCAACATACGTACAAAAGGGCTCAAAGGATTTGGGTGACTCAGGAGCTGTACAGACCTACATGGCCAGATCACACAGATCTTTGCTGAGGCCCACCAGCTGCAAGGATCTGGTTTTGCCAGATTTTGAGAAGCCTGTTTAACAGAAAATCCTTGAGAGATGCACAGATGCCCATTTGCTTTGAGTCATGACATTTTTACACCAAAACTTCAGCCTATCCATATACACCTCTATGTGTATGAACCCAAAGCAAGTGGCTCTAACTGCAGGTCAGGAGGTGGGATGCTGCATGCCTTAAGCAAGTCACAGTGTTGCTGCAGGTCCATAGCTATGACATGACACTCAGGGGTGGAGCTGGGTTGCTTTTCATAGAACTGTTAAGGCTGGAAAAGACCTTCAAGATTGAGTCCAATAATTTTGGGCAGCTGTATCCCCACAAAGTTGTCTGTTACATGAATGGACATTAATGGAGACAGCCACTTGCACCAGGTGAGGGTGCTACAGACCTGGCAGCTGTTACAGCTGCTTGAGTGATGTGTCCTGGATTACTCGGAGGTGCTTCCCTTACCAGCTGAGAGAAAAAGAAACGAAGCGTGCCTCTGCACAGGTCAGGGGAGGCCACGCACCATAAATGTTTGTGCAGGTGGATGAATAGCTGTGCCCACAGATGCTCGCAAGTAGGGCAAGGAGTAAACATGCATATTTGAAAACTCATCCATCTCTATTACAAAAATGAGTCATATCATCCCAATACCACTTTTAACTTTGCAGAGGCACAGCAGGGAGCTGGGATGTTGTAAAAGGACTGCCTGTATATCTTAGGGTTGAGTGTCCTGAGGTTTGTTTGAGACTTCCAAGTTGATGTGGCACTCTTCTGGGAACGTGCACGTGACCAGTAACAGGGGCATATGACAAATTCCCAAATTTGCCTGTGGGAGAAAGTCATACTCCTTAGCTCTTGCCTGACAGTGTGTCTCTGAATCAGCCTTTCATTATCAATCACCTGCAGTAGATTTTGTGCTCTTATTACCTTGTAAAATCTCCCTGCACTGTCCACATCCCTTGCTTATAAAAACTCAGCAAAGGTGAAAGCTGCTGTGAGGAGGAAACTTTAACCTGTCAGAGAGATACTTATAAAGAACTGAAAAAGTTACAAATGTCTCCCTGCTCTTGAATATATTTTTCCTGTTTTGGAATTAATATTTCTAACATCACGCTCCCAAGCCAATGCTGCTCAGTCATTCTGGGTGAGAAGACGTGGAATTTTAACTGGGTTCTACATGCAGGACAGGGGAAACACATTTTTAAATGAACTATAGGAAATAGTCAAGTGCAAACCTTTCAAAGGCAAGAAGAGAGAGACCCTTAAGTTCCATATGCATAAAACCCCACCCTACAAACAGCTTTACGTTGCAAGGACACATCACACTTCAGTTGCCCCACAAGGCACAGGAGCTGCAAGTTCCATGCTTTAACATAGTACAGCCAAGGTGACCCTCTCCTCCTCCCTCCCATGCATGAACCAAGAGACAGGACTAACATGATACACGTGCCAGCAGCTACAGAAAGCAGAGCAAAGACTACAGCACAAAGCACAATATTTATTTACTGCCTGCCAATGTCTAGCCTGGATGGGATGCTGCATCTCCATAACCATTATAACTGCTCATTAGACATTAACAGGACAGTATTTTGTTGCAGTCAGGTCATCTGAGTTGATAGGAGAGGGGGAAGCAAACAGCAGTGTAGAAATCCAAAGTGAAAGGGAAGGAATAACAATCATCTGCTGCAATAGTTACAGTCAGAAATGAGTTGGCTGCCTAGTGTGCATCACTACTGCTTTCTAGTAAGTGGAATTAGGAGCAGAGCCATGTGTCAGGGGCTCCATACTGTCAGATGTTAGCAGAGAGATTGATTTAACACAAGTGACAACGGCACAAGCTTTGTCAAAGGAGAAAAAACCCTCCTAGCTGCCAGGCAACCACAACATAAAACAGCCATACAGGTGACCAAACAGCCAATGTGGCTACTGACCTTTTGGCAAGACCCACACTGAAATGTAGCTTTATTAAACATAATAGGCTTAACACTGTGAAAGATTTTGAAACTGTCATGTACATGATGCATGTGCAAAAAGACTCAGAAATAATCCACTACCAATGAGGAAATGAAGCAGAGCATTCCAGACATAATGCAAAACCTGCCTGGGAGCTTGGGTAAGAACATGGCTTCAAATAATCCATGCAGGCCTGATTGCTTCACCTAGTGCTGGAGGGAGGGAGGGGAGGAAAACTGGGAATGGGCAGGTCCCTCTCCCAAGAAATACAGTCTGTGGGAGAGAAAAGAGATCATCTGTCTGACAGTCCAGAAGGAGGACAGCAAAGAGAAAACCTTCAGGGAAAATTGCAGTCTTTCATCCCAGAATGAGTCTGGGCTCTGAAATCAGCACACAACATACGAGATTGAACACTTTCAGGCTTGGGCCTGTTATTGAAGTAATCTCAGGTAGAAAACAAAACCTGAAGTGTCAACTTCTTGTTTACCTTAAGAAATAGATTATGGTTATTCTCCAACTTAGTTGACTGAAATTACCTGGAGAAGCTCAGCCACAAAAGTCTTGTCTGAAAAGTGTAAAAGTTGTAGAATATCTTTCCTCAGAGTTTATTCTTCTCTGCATCCATCCCATCTACTCAGCAGATTAACATTACCATTCACTACATTTTAGCAAAGCTAAAAGACACACTGTCCGTTTTTTCAACTATAACCATTTTTCTGTCTTCCCTTTTGTGCACATGTGATTTACGAAGAAGCAAGCTTGACTTCCATGTGCCAAGATAGACTATTGATTTGGAAGTGAAGGGGGAAGAAAAAAACCTGCCCCCCCCCCCCCCCCATTTTCTGGATATGCAAAGTGACACCAACTTTCTTAGACTAAGTAAGGACCAGCAACCCGTCCCAGGGGCTCTGCATATTCAGACTCTACACAAAACTGAATTGTATTTAAAAATATCTGTGACTACATTTTGTTTCCAGGAAGCCTCCTGGCCATTCTTGGGAACTGAAGCTGGAAAGGTAAAGACTGGAAATCTATATAGGGAGCATGGCCAGAAACAGAACTGGGGACAGAAGAAAGAATTTTCTCAGAATGATTTGGTTTGTGGTTTTTTTTCCTCCAGGAGTATGTTTCCTCAGCTCAAAACATCAGCCTAATTCACACAGAGAAAGAGTAGAACAGAAGGCAACTACAAGAAACTGATGGGTGGTTGTGGAGGTAGGTGTTAAAACACATACAACCACGTGTCAAACTCACATTTCTGATCTTGCCAGACTTGTGTGGCACAAAACTCCTGCAGGGGAGGGAGATAAAAAAAAAAAAAGAACTAAAATCAAAACAGACAGACAGTCCGACCAGGTTTCTTACAGGGTTCATCAGGGGTGAGATTTCAGGCTCCTTTGCCTCTCTCGGTGAAGAAAGTTGTTGGGTTTTTTTCGCTTGGGTTGAGCTGGGAGGGAGTGCTGAGGCACACACAGACGTGTGTGCGCCTGTTCAGCATCTTGGAGAAAGGGGGCAGTAGCCAACTTATCCTTCTGCCTATTGTCAAACAGTTAATTGTTCTAAAACAGCTGGGCCAGACAATAGCATCTTTAATGGCCCAGCTTAAGCACGGTCGTGACAGAAATCATAATATTTTTTAATCTCCCTTTCCCCAGCCTTCCTGGAAATTCATTTTTAATGACTGCAGTTGACTTTCATTTTTGCTCATTTTTAATTCAGATAACTTCCTGAGTTGTGCAACTTCTCTCTCCCAACCCCAGCACTCCCTTGTAAATATAAGGCTCCAATATTTCAAATATAAAACAGATACCAGATGCTAACACAGCTAATGGGATAGTCTGGTTCACCAGTTCTTGCCACCTTTTTCTAGGGACTGATCAAATATCTCACATGCCCAAGAGGTAAGGACTGTGGACAAGGTTTGATCCATCCCCAAGGCACTTAATAATATAAATTCTCTCTTACAACCAAGACAACCAAGCAGACATGTCTCCCCATCCCCCTCCTCACGTGGCCCATCTTGAAATATTTTGATCCAAAGTAGTAAAATGAGATAATGGCAATCTTTGAGACTCAAAGTCAGCTGGTTCTTCCTGCATGGTATCACACCTGCATTTTCCATTGCTACAAATTGAAATAAAGGTAAGAAAAATCACCGTATTTTCTCCAGAGTTTCAAAACTACAAAATTTAATTTTTTTCATTGACAACAACAAAAAAATATTTTTCACAAATTCCTATGTAAGTATTAGGAAATATTTATCATTGAAATTTCCATGCATTAAAATACTGACAACTTTTATCAAAATACCTAAATTTACAACAAAGCTCCCTCAACACTTCCCCCTCCCCTACAGCATCCTGTGATCTCCCAGTCTAGGGGAGATGACATTATGCGTGACATTCTGGATTCTTATCCCAGACACAATGAGGTCATCATCATAGTTCTCTGGTCTAAATTTGTCCATTTTTCAACTCTCAGGTTTTTTTGCATCTATGACTTCACGCCCCAACACTCTACTTAATTTTAGACAGTAGAATAAAAATTCTATAAAGCCTAATTTATTTTTATTGCTCCACAGAAGGTCAAATTTGGCTCTTGAGTCCAATGCCTCCTTTTTTTGATTATGCATTTCCTATTGAAGAAAGTAAAATTCATACCTTCTCAATGAAATTTTCATGAACTATATATTGCCTGGTGCTGTATATTCAGCTATATTAACTACAGCAGCTGTTTGTGTTCAGAAGGCTTCCCTCAGTCCAAGGAAGGGCAATATTTACTTTTATGTACTAAAAGAATTTAAATTTCCAGAAAATGCTATAGTCACCTCAAAATATGACTCAGTAACCCAAGTGGAAGTCATGATCCTAGAGCAGGAGGACCATATACATCATGCATGAATCAACTGTGTCACTTGGCTCTCCTACAAGACAATATTTAAATGAGCCCCACAGAAACTGAACTCCTTATTGCTAAACACCTAAATTGTTGGTCTTTTAGATTCAGCTCAAATGCTTCCTTAGCAGTTGATGGGGCTTCAAGATGAACGATCCCACCGTCACACATCCATCCAGTGCTCAACATCCCATGGCACAAATGGAACTTTGTAACTCTGCATCCAGCATAAACTTGTACAGAGTGTGAATGGTTGGGGGAGAGTTAAGCAGCAGAAGCGACCTTAAAATATAATTGCACTTTAGAATAAGATGGACTGGAGCCTGAGGTGCTGAGTACCATCCTGTACTTCCAGGGACAATTCAGGATCCAAAATATGAGCAAATTAAAAGTATAGTTCAGCAATAAATCGGGCTAAAAAAGACAGGGAATTGAGTTTCTGAAAGATAACCTGGGCTGTTATTATTGGGTTCATCTATGTACTACTTAAAAATAGCTATCTATTATAAAGCCTCCAATTTCAGTGGTTTAGGTCAAGTTTAGTATGAGTTCAGGGCCATATCCATATACTCTTGATTGGGGTTAAGTCAAAACAGTATCATCTGAAAGTGGGCAGCATTAGCAAGACACTACCTGTTAAAAATCTTTTCCTAAAGCTCACATCATCCAAACTGTAACTTCGTCAGGAATTACGGAAGGAGAAAGTTTCAAAAATCCCAAACCAAACAACCCATTATGGGCCCAATACTACAAACTAGTGAACACGAATTATGGTTTAATAAAGAGCTCTCTTTCATCAGGTCACGAAAAACAGACACAAGAAGCCAAGTTCAGTGAACCTTTGAAAAGGAGAGTGGCTGATAGAACCACTGAAGGTGGTTCTCTTTGGCACCGAAGAAGGCAGTACGCCTAAAAAGACACAATGTGTCTTCAGATGATCTGCATCCATGTCAACTTTGATGCTGACAATTCATTTTACAAAACCTCAGGGTGGAAGTTTTACTAGTCCTGAAGCATGGGAAAAACATATAATTTATTTTTCCTTTTCTATTAGCACCCAGGAGGCTTCTAGTGAGAGCTTCCTGTTGCAGTTCATGGTCAGGTACAGACTGAAACAGGAGTTAGACGGGCAAAGGTGCCAGGAAGTGGAAAAAGAATAAAACATAATTCCCCAATTTATAGACAGGAAAATAAAGCATGAAAAAATTCACTGCTGTACGCAAGATCACACTTGAAATTTGGGGCAGAGCTCACAACCACAGAGAGCAAGGCCAGGGTCCATGCCAAGATAGTCATCTATGGCATTGAATCCACAGTGTGTTGAATAGGGAGAGAACTCAAGAAAGGCAAGAGCTTTGTAAAGGCAGCTCTTCTGAAAAGGCATAACTGTATTTGATTCACAGAAATACATGACACATTGGGGAAGCTATGGCCACCAACACAAGTGCAGGTATGAAACCTAAGGGGACCAAGAGATGATTGAATTAGGAGGCAGCTGATTTGGAAAAAAAAGCAACTCTGCCTCCCGTTGTGATGGAGAACCTGTGGGATCCACAGCCGCAGGAAGCTGTCAGCTCAGATACTGTGACTGGGTAATTTTAGGAGAAATAACAACATCGAAAGCTATGCTGAACAAATGTGAAGGGGAATTCAGGGCATCGGTGCCTGGAAAGGGATGCAAAGAAATGTTTTCCCTGTTCTTGTACAGTGTTGCACAATTAGGCATGTGCACACATCCTCCTCTGAAGCATGCAGGATGGGCTGTAGTGTGCACTGATGTGGAGCTGTGCGATGCAGGTAGGGATAGATGAGCCAAGGGGATCTGATCCAAAAAGGAAAATGACACTTTTCCCTCATCAAGAGAGTAAATAAGAAGGGAGGACAAAGAAGGGGAAGAGTGGGAGGCAGATAAAGAGAGAACAAAGGGAAGGGAAAGGAGAGAGGAAGGGAAAGAAATTTTAACAAGGCAGAATAGAGAGCTAGGATAAACACGGGGAAAAGACAGATCCCTAAAGGTTGGATTAAAAAACCACAATGTTTTTCTTCACTCAGAGACACTGCAGACTGCATCTCTGTATCCAAATGAGTAAAAGTGAATGGCAGGTCATGCAGCAAATGCCTGTGCCTGTCTGGGGGGCACTGCCTGCCTCCCTCCCCACCCCAAACACACAAGATCTCAGCTCTCTGCCATTGCTTACCCTAGTGAACAAGGCAGGGACTGGTTTTTGGTGCCACCGAGGTGGTCTCCCATCAGCCAGCACTGAACCTCCTGCACCCCAGGGGCTCCAGGCCATCCATTAGAACACAGTTTCCTCTGCTCCTGGTGTCCCCACAACTGACTGAAAGGGACCGTGGCAAGAGGGGGAAGACAATAAGGAAAACAAAATAAATTAAGAGGAAGCTGATGATTTTATACAGGATTTGTGGGGTGGATCCAAATCACTGCACAGAGGCAGTAAAAGTAAAGTAAGGAAAGGAAAAGGAGCAAGAGATTAAAGCAGCCCAGATACCCACAAGTGAGCTGCTTGCATGGTAGAGTAAAACAAGGCAAAATTAAGACTAGCTTGCCCAGTCCTAGAAGGCTGCACAGACTTATGCACATGGAGAAAGTAGGGGTTGAGTTTGACACAATTCTGTCCTATGTTGCTCGCAGAAAACAAAGCTTGATTTCTGGTTTTACAGAAAGTCTGTTTTTAAAATATGAAATGGAACCCACTTCACTCACCCTCAAAGAGATGCAGCAACTCCCTTAAACAGCACAGGAGAAGGGGTTGGAAGGGAACCTTGTCCTTCAACAGAAAGCAAAGGTAGAATTCAGCTCTGCACCATGAAAATTCAATTGCCTCATTTAGATCTTGGAAAGCCTGGTGACTTAAGGTAACTTGTATTTACTGAGAACACCACAGGAACTGAAATTTAAGGTTTTAAATGGGTCCATATGGGAAAATGCTCCCAAAATCTATGAAATCCTTTTGCTACACAGGTATATCACTACAGGACTAACTAAGAAGGAGAAGTGCAACCTGCTGCATCATCACTTCTTTGTGATTCTGTCTTTTCTTACAATTTTTCCTCTGCTGAGGCCCAACAGTGCTTGCACAGTAGAAAAAAATGGGATCACACAACAGAGTGAGATGCTTGCAAGCATCTCCCACAGCCAGCCCTTTCCTTAAAGTCATTTCTATTTAGAGATAGCTGATCTCTTTACAGTTCTCCAGCTCTCTTCCCTAGCAGGCCTTTCATGAATATGAAAAGAAATATCTGATCAAATATATTCCTCTATCATGGCTTTGGAAATATTAGCAAGATTTAATTTATATATAATCATATCAGCAGAAAAGAGTTAATTGAAATATTGAATAACTACAACTTTAACAGGATCGGAACATAATGCTTTAGACGTACTAAGCAGATGATTTATCCACCATGCTATACAAATTTTAGTTAACAGTTGGGCAAAGACTTTAGAGCTATTATTTTTAGCAACAGAAGGGTATTCCCTAGGTTGTGCCAAGGTCTGTGAGCTGAAAAGCATTGTGAATGATCAGCTTATTGTGCATTTTCTTCTCCTATTAGAAGAAAAGGAGAAAAATGTGTCTGACATTGTTAATTGGGATCTTGTGATAATGCAGCAGTATGTGCAGAGACAAATGAAATTTCAGTGCAAATTCACTGACCTTATCCAAGATATATCCAGGGAAGAAAATGGCAAAATGAATTGAATTCTGTGACATGAAGCATGTATTACATTCCCAGGTGTCATATTAATTGTGCATGTTACCAGCAGGACAGTTGTAAGATAGGTACAATATGCCTAAAATCGCTGTTGAGGTTAACTACATAGCAAAGAGATTAGCAATGAAACAGGTCTGAACCACAAGACATCATCTCCACCTTCTGACTTTGCACAAAATTGTTTACAGGGCTGAATTCTGCATACAGGGTTTCCTTCCTTCAGTCATGGGCCAAAGTTTTAGATATCAATAAAAATCAAGAAAGCTGGGAAAAAAAGTTGGCTCTGACTAAAATTACTCAGATGTGGACAATCTCCATTCAACCAAATCAGTGATTTTGCCAAGATGCACTTATGTTAAATCATGGACTAGCCTGGCAGAGGCTGGTGTTTATCACCAGATTGCAAGTAGAAAATGAACTGACAAATCTCAGATGAGATCCCAGAGAGTGGAATTCATATTACAAAATCAGCCACTCAGTAAGGCAGCATGAGGTACCAAACTCATGTTTCCTGCAGTTTTCTCTAGACACTGCTTTCAATTAATTCCCTCGAGATCTTGCATTAGTCACATAGTTGTGTGGCATCTCTCTCCCCTTCTGCAAAATAGGAAGAATAACATTTTCTTTCCACCAGGGACATATGCAGATAATCATCTCAACAGTTGTGATTAGACACAGTGATAATAGGGGCAAAAGTACTAGACCGAAGAAGACTGAACTACTCTCTGCAAAAGGAGAAAATTGGTCTAGCCAAAGTAAGTGATGTGCCTCCCTTGGTATCCAGGAGTAAATTTCAAGCCCCTGAAAAAGCAAAGATAAAATACTCTGCTGCAGAAAGGCATATATACAGAACTCATGGCCCTGTATAGATGTCCAGCACTTGCCATGTCTTCCATTTAAGTTTAGTTATGGACATTAACTTTGAAATTATCACTAGTGTGTACAGGTACACAGAAAGAGAATGAAGATATCTGGCTACACTCATCCCAGATCTTTTTTTCTGTCTCCTTTCATGGGCAAGTCTCTGGAATCCTGGTCTTTCAGTAAGGAGAAGAATGAGTGAAAGTCCTGTTAAAATAAGGATTGACCTAAACTTCTGAATAAAAGTTAAAATCAAACCCAACACCTTCCCTCCAATATCTTCAGTATTAAGCAAAAAAGTTTGCAAAGGATTTTTGCTTATTTGGTATTTGCTATTAGAAACTTTCTACCTCAGGTGTGGAAAAGATGAGTATCCAACTACACTCTTTACATATGTCCAATATTTTTTTTTTCTAGGTCAAAAGATTCAGTTGCAAAGTCTAGAGAAGCTGTATTTTACATACTGATTCAAACTAGCCCTACATATTCTTGAAGGATTTTCAGAATGTAGAAAGGTAGGAGGTATAAAAACACCCAACTATGTAAAAGTCCTGAAATGCTAATGCAGAGCTGTAGGATACCAGAATTGTTCCAAACTACAAAGCTCTATCTACTCTCTTTTGCCCTGAACAAACAGGTCAAAGCAAGCAAAAGATTGGACACGTCTTTGTAGCTTTTCTGGTATGTTTCCAAAAATGCAGCATGCCAAGGCCCTTGTCAGGGAAATCTCTGCAATGTCCAAGTGCCAGTTCATGAAATGATGACTCGCTTTCCCAGTGCACCTCCTGTGCCACTGTGAATTCTGCTCCCAAATCCCCATGCTACTTACACAGGCAGGGTTTCAAAATGGTGCCCTCAAAATGGTGGTGCAGTGCTCAGAAGAGACCATTTGCACGTGAGGAAGGGAGGTAGCATCTCAGACAGAAGATAATTTGGTTTTAAATGTAATATAGACAAGAAAAAACAGTAGAAAGATTTCTATCTAGCTCAAAATACCAAATAAATTTAGTAAACCAATGGAGATGGCAGAGGTGCAGGTATGGAAGAGTGCAGGAAATTGAGACATTAAGCTAGATGCCAGCTCTTCCAGCTGGGAACACTGGGGAAAGCAGCACGGGACCTCAGAGGGTGCAAAGAGCTCACCCATTTCTCCAGCAGGAAACAGTGTAATAGTATGAGAAGCTTTGTATCATTAAATACTACATAATAATTTAATATTAGCTACTTTGGACTTACCTAATTACTTATCTCTGTTCTATAATGTATTGCCTTACTATTTATTAAAAGATAGCTAGATTTTAACAGAAGTGAATGGTCAGTGCCTCCCTTGGGCTATTGTTAAAGGCTGCTTTCATTTCTGTCTGTGATAATTATTCATAAATATACCATCAAAGCACCTACTGTGAGATGAAAAATCTGTTATGGATCCAAATTTCCCCAGCTGATCCTGTGTACTGTCACTAGCAATAGGAATGGAGAAAGGATCAGTCCCAGGCAAGAATCTCTCCAGACCAAAATCTGGCTTTTTTTGTAAATAGATTCAGAGTAGCCCCAGACTCTGAGACAACAGCAGGAACACATTGCACCAGCCACCTCTGCTTGTGCAGACAGAATCAGAAAAATAGGTACTGGCTTGGGGGTGTCTGTCCCTGTGGCTTTCACAGCTTTGGTATCAAAGCCAAGAACAACAACCATTAATTTCACAACTGCCAGCAACACTGGAGCTTCTGCCAGTGTTCCCACCTTTAGCTAGGTCTCCCTACCTCTACCATGCCAGCATTAATAGATTCGTTAATGCCAGTAATACTTCATGTCACCGATGACAATTCCCAGAGAACAAACTGAATCAGTCTTTTTCCCAAGTCATGCAAAACGCAGCACATTTAGTAGAACAGGAACAACAAATCCTGAGATGAACACTACAGGCCATCTATACTTAGAAGAGATGCACATATTCAGATTACTGTAAAAAAACCACAAAGCCATACCTTACTTTCTCGCCCTGAAACCCTGAAGGTTCATTAAGCCAAAGTCTACAGTATTTACATTTGGTGTGTTAATACAGCACAGTCTTCCAGGAACAGACAGGGTAAGGACTTGGGGAGGCAAGACAGGCAGCCACCATTCCTGCTTCACTGAATGAGATCTCAAGAAGCTGTTGTGCTCCTAGTTTTCTTCTCTCTCCTCTTTTCTCTCACATGGTTGATCCCTTTAAAGTCCTAGAAACTAGGTCTTGCAACATCTGAAACCAGCAGTTGCAGCTGGGATCAAAATGCCTTTTAAAGCACTACCCCTTCCCTCAAATTACGGACCTTCTTCTTACCTCTTCACCCACCACGTGCAGGAGTTGTTGGGGAGCTGGCTTTAACTGCTGAGAACCAATGCAGGGTGGGAACAGAAGTCACAGGAATCTACTCTTCATGGGGCAACAACCCATTCTAACCAGTACTTCATCTCACACTTCAGCACAGCTCAATCACACTGATCACATCAAAGAACCCCAGCACTGCAGCAGTGTCTGTGAATGGGTCCTCACTTTATGACATCTAGTAAAGATATCAACCCATCAAATGACTCACCATGATCTCTGCCCTGTCCTCATCTCTTCCCATCCCAAGAAGAGAAACCTTCCTGTCCTCGTTCTCCTGGCAAAGGAAAAAGCCCCTGGGACTGAAATGTCACAGATTCTGAGGACATCATTAATTATTTAAATTGACAAAATTACATTCCACTGGTGACATTCAGCTCTGTGTCTACTCTACCTCTCCCTCTCCTCTTTCCTCCCTGCCAGGCCCCTGCAGCTCTTCCCCCTGTGGACATGTGCCAGCCAGGGATCTGTTCCTTTCACTCCACTCTCTGCTAAATGTTTTTTATTCTCAACCACCTGCCCCAGGCCCTCTCATCAATTATTAATCAAGTGATCCATGAATATGCAAATCACCCACACACTCATTTTATTAAATTAAATAAAAAAAAGAAAAGAGACATGGCATGTACAGCAGTAGAATAGATGATGGGGTAAACTGCTCCAGGAAAGTGGTGATAGGTGCTGTCTAACAGGGAAGGAAGGAGTAGGATGAGAGGGAACATGCGCTATACCCCACTAGCAAGAGGACTTACTTCTAGAGCCATTTGCATGTTTATTTTAAAGTGGTGTTCTGCAGGAAGATGAGGGTTGAAAGCTAAGTGTGTGCATACATAGGGGGAACTTTATCCTGCAGCAAATGAATAGGTGGAGCATGAAGCTTCTTTCTAATAATTTTTGTCAATAGGGGCACTGTGGAGCAGGACAAGCATTTATGAGGCTGGGTGGTCCAGCTGGCCATGCGCAAGGCACTTCCACCTGGTTCACAGCATCTACCTCAGCAAAAATGCAGCTGGGCTGCATCCATGTGAATAGGGTAAGGGTAAGCCAAGGACATTGCCTCTAGACAGATGATCTGAGTGGGAACCACTGCTGCCACCTGTATGGATCACACAGGAGAGGAATGAGAGAGGGCTTCTTTCAAAATTGTGTCTTCTCCCAGCAGCTAACATGCTGTGCTAGGTGCTGAAAAGAACTATCTCTCCATCAAGTTTCCTATTTGTGCAGCATCCAGGCTCACCTGCACCCCTCCCAATATTCCCTTCACACCTTTATACATCAACTGGTCTTTTTGGATCTCCTTAAATCAACAGCATTCCCTGGTGGACAGGGTATGAACTATGAGACTGGTCTGTCATTTCATCAACTGCAAGGTTGTCTGAGTGCTGATACCAGACCTGCACAAGCAAAACCCAAAAACTCAAATCAGAAACTTCCCTTATGAAACAGTGAGTAGGTGTTGCCACCCACATGCTAACACCCCTTTAAGGTTGTAGGAAAGGAAGATAAACATCTGGTCTGCTTTCCTGGTCCCTGGTGGTGTGGTGAGCACAGCTGAATAGCTTTAAGATGACTCTCATTCCTAGTTCCTAACACTGTGGCACTAACATCTCCTTGGGTGTAGCTGAGACTGTCCTCGCCCCACACAGACATATAAACAGCTTGGCTTTCTCTCTTTTTGCTAGGTTCACTAAGCTGCATCTAACTGGTTGACTAATGTCAGGTATTGACCTTCACAAGGGTTTGAGGGAGTTCAATGCTAGCAGGCAGAAGGGAATCCCCTTCTTACCCAGGAAATAGGTAGAACGCGGGCAAAAGCTTTGGACATATGGACATAGTATGGACATATGCTTTCTCCTCCAACAGAGACTGTTGCAAGTCTGAGATCAGTAGGTTATTCCAACTTGTTCTAAGTATTCCTACTAGATGCTGACATGTTGGGGAGACACATTTCTCCTTGTTCAGTAAATCCTCAAGAAAGTACTGATGGCACAGGCAATACCATTCTTTCAAGGCAGACAACTTGTGCCTCCTGAGTCACGTGCAGTTTCTGAGACCATCACATTAAAGTTCTCTGAACAGACTGCGACACATGCTGGGTCAGATCATAGCCACATAAGCCAAAGGGATGCTGGAGCTGGCAGAAAGTCCAGCCCTGTTCTGGGCAGGGCTTCAGAGAGATGCTGCTGTCATTGGATTGGGAGACTGCCAGGTAGCTTTATTTCCCCATAGGTTTAGGAGATGAGTTTTCTACCTCTCAACCATATCATGACTTTGAAATGCAATTTGCAGAATCTGCAAAGTCCAGTACAGCCTGCAGACACACTCACACGCTTTATGGCATTGCTGAACAGTGGCCAGAGGAAAGGTGATTGCATCAGCAGCTGGAAATTACGTGCTCACATGATTCCTTGGCCATTGCTATGTTTATGGAGGTACCAGAGGTGGATAGGAGGGGAGGAATAGCTTTTTCACCCACTGATCCAAGACTGTTGGTTCATATTGAGAAGTAATTCTAGTTAAACCCTCCTACTCCATAAAACAACTAACAGTCCTGCTGGCAAACACTCAGGGTTTAAAAAAATATAAGGACAAGCCTTAGTGGTACTAATTTCTCAGTAATATCAGCACTACAAAGATGCGAAACCATGCTGCAAGATCAGTCACAATATTAACACTGATGCAAAAACTCCCAGTATGGAGCTTTTCAATATTTCAGAGTAACGCCTGCACCTGAATGGAAATGCACAAGGATCAAGATGGTGGGAGAGAATGCAAACATGTCCCACACTCTCCACATATGCAGCTGCAGCTCCTCACAGAAGCACTTGGATTGGGACACCTGAGGTGCCAGCATGCCAAGTGGGTAAGATTCTCATGCTAGCAACATGTGTCCAACATGCACCCATAGGACTCAGTACCCATAAATGCTTTGCAGAGATCAGCTGCTTCATTCCTGCAGGGCACCTCAGAGCCCATGACTGCGTGCAGCATCCTCCTCTGATCCATTAAGGGAGCAAGAAGGATCCTGCTTTTTAACTTCTGAATGGGAGGGAAAAGGAGGAAAAAGAAAAGAATTCCCCTAATGTCACCAGCTAAATGTTAATTTGGAATGGGATTATTTTGTTGTTTTCTAAATTGCTCTTAACTGTGTGCCAGCACACAGGTAAATTGTTCTTGGCTGAGAAAATGGCCTGTCTCTCTTCTCAAAGATTAACAGAGAGGACAGTGAATGGAGCAGCAAACAAGAAAACCATGCTTCTTTTACAAATAATTCAATGGTTTCCTGACTTCTTTTCTATATATTTTTCAGCTGTAAATGAGTTTCTACTGCTCACTCCAGCTGAAGGCCATGCTTGCCATTGTTACTCCCATTTTCTTTTTAAACAAGGTGGAGGAAGGAAGGAGAAGTAATTTGCTGCCATGGTGACTCCAAGTGAAATGAAATTGCTGTACTTCCCTCCTGCCCCTCGAAAAGCTTCCCCCAACCACCTTCCTCAAGAACCCTGCTCATGTGGCATAGGAATGCCAATGCTTCTCTGGCTCAAAAGGAGCCTGGCTCCTCAAATGACAGGCCAGACTTTTTCTATTGTTGGGAAGGATTACAGATATCTTGCTTGGTTGTCTGTCTAGGAGAAAAGCTGGCCTCCTATAATGAGATCTAATTGACGTATCCAAAGCTTTCAGTGTAGAAGTAGTGCCAGAACTGTAACCAGGGAGAATGAACCTGTATGTCACTACACTTTTGTCCATCCACAGTTAATAATGCTGGCAGCATAGGTCAGAGGATGTAAATGTGGTCCAGACAATTTCACATTCTTCTCCTGCAAGGAAGGCAATGCCAAGAAGAAAACAGTAGCTAGTAGCTAAGACTACAAACCCTGCTTCTTTCTGCAGAAAAATATATCACAAGCTACCAGTTATCCATCTCTCTCATATGGACCAACTGCCTCCCTAAACCCATAACATATATCCCTCTCACTGAGTAAGCCTTTCCCAAAAGTCTGCAATTTAAGTCTTGGTTTCAGCTTCGAGTGGTGGTAACAGTTCGCTCATAGTTGAGTTGTTCCAGCTATATAACAAGCCCATTGCATTTTCCCTTTACGTAAGAGCCGTGAGACGGGTTATTAGGAAAAAAAAAAGGACAGAAAAGGTTTTTCCCTCTTAGTTGCATGGATTGTCATATTATTTTTTCAGAGCAAGGGAAAGCTTATCAACTCTTTATCAGCTATTGCTCCTCTGGTCTCTTAAAACATCTCTCTTTTCTACTTAAAAATCTTGCTCAACTACTCAGCATACATTCTCCTCACTTCCTTCTTTCCCAGTCTTATCAGTAGTTCCATGTTATGGTGCCAGAAGGAGAAAGGAAATCCTAAACATAATGCTGTCGAAACAGAGTCCTCATACACAGGTCAGACCAGTTAGATTCAAAAGGGCTTCCCTTTATCTCAAAGATCACCATTACGATCTTGTGCTGGTAGAGAATTTAAAACTGGTTGGCATTTTGAAGATTATTCCTCATGCTGAAGAAGTGGAAACATGGTTCTCATTCGGAATTAACAAAACCTGTCATGTTCTCTTAAATATACAAAGACTTCACCTGCAGTGGAAGACAGTCTACTGATATAATTAATAATTATATGACAGATGAAAATATCTATTTGCTTGATTCATGTATCTTGGGTGAATGTGAGGAACGAGAGTCTTATGCCTGTCTTCTTTGAATTAGAAGTTTAATTTATTGCCTCTGTAGAGAAATAGCACTTGTTTCTCCCTCTCCAAGATTGTTGTAGCTTATTTCAGAGGAGATGCATATAGTTCCTTACAGAGACTGAGTCGAATCTTGAAAACTCAAAAGCATGTATGCTTCTCCAGATGCCCAACTTGAAAACACATTGAAAGAGCCTAATCCATAAAAAGCAAAGAAAGAACTGATGGAATATAACATTGTTTTCTTAACTTTCGAGTGTGGGGCTCTAAAAACGGGGACCTCAATAACAACCAGCACTAGAAATCCCAAGCTCTGCCCAGTCGTTAATTGTTCGATGGTTTCCCCTACCCCCCATAGAAACTATCACTTATCTGTAGTCTAAACACAACAGGATTGCATTTTAGAGTAGCTAACTATATTAGCATTGGCATATACAAACATCTAACAGCTCAAAACAATATATTTGTGACCGATGCATGCTTTAACTGGAGTAGATACCTCAGCATGACTGGGAAACCTTTTTATGCAGACATCTCATTATAGCACGTAATAATCACGTCCCTCCCATGAGCAATCTAAAAAAGGTGAAAGAAATTAATTCATGAAACCTAGTCACAGACAATCAATTTTAAAAATTCAGATAACAGGATGAGAAAAGAGAGGTCACTAAGACTACCAACATTTGAGGCACTTAGGGCAGATGAGAGAAGTCCCTGAAGGAAGGGCCTCTGAACTGTGTGGGAATGGTCTGCTTGAATAGGATATGACAAGATGCTCTTGAATAGGGAGCAGAGCTTCTGGCCTTCTGCAGTACCTATCCTTCACATTGTAGTGGCACATCCAGAATCTCAGTTGGAATATCCATATACATTCTTGAATACGGTCTTAAGAGGCAGAGCTTTCAAAGCAACCCAAGAACACCACTGAGATACCAGATTTACTCACACATCCCTTTTCCATCTCTAATTTCCAGGACATGAAGGACCTGAATGGGACCTCCATGATCCTGGAATGGATGTTACACAAAAGCCTTTCTAGTTAAAGATTTGTTTTAGGTGCAACTTTCTGAAAAATTATTTTACCCCCCTTTTTTTTTAAATTTTTTCAATTTTCACTTCTTTCAGTCCTGAAAGTAATTGAGTTTCAGTGGCAGCTAATAATAAACAAAGAGAAATCAGAGGCTGCATGGCTGTCTGTTTGGTGCAAGCTCGGCAAAGTGTATTTTAATTGGTAACCCTTTGCCATGTGCATTTCAATCCATTTTGCACTGTATTTATCGTTCCAGATTCATATTATATCCATGACCTTTCATCTAATGACAAAAGCTCATGCAGAGAAAAAAATGATTATTTTAACAAACAGACATTAGAGCTATGAAAGAGAAAGGAAAAAACAGGCAAGAGGAGAAATCAGGAATGGCATGAGGCAAGAATGAAGCACACCTTAAATCTCAGATGCTGATCTCTCTCCCTGCTTTTCCTCTGGTATGTGGTCTGTGCAGGAGCCCTCCAACCCACAGCTACAGCATCACTTGGCTGATGCCAGATACTAATGAACAGCAGTCACTGAAAGCCTTACAAAAACTTCTGATGCCCACCAGGAAGAGACATTCTGAGGTGCATCCTGAACACAGCTCTTTTGTGCAGCCAGTGACATGTTTGCAGCTGTGGGCCAAGCCTTCTATGATTCTGCAGTTTTCCTTGATTCCAAGTCAGAGTTTAGTACATCCTCCAAAACAAGTACAAATGAGAACTCAGAAACATGGAGTTGAGAATCATTATAGGCAATGAACAATTTGAACTGCGGTGCATGAGTTGGAGATAACTGGGAAAACAGATCCTAATTCCGTGCATGTAATGGTGTCATCCCAAACACCGGCAAGCTCACCCTCCTGTAATTCAACTGAGTGGTAGTGTAGAAACTTCAATAAAATCCTATTTCTCACTTTTTGGCCAAAGCATCAGCCCCAGGATGAACCCTCAGCCATCATCCCTGACACTGTGTTTCTTAACAAGACCTCACTACTGTATGTAGTAGCCAATAAACCAAAATCTGTGTCCTCAAGTGGCAATGAAGTGGTTCAGAGACCTCAGGCCGCTGTGGTGGTGGAACAACATCTCTATACAAAAAGCAGCTTAGCTCTGTAGGCGCAACCAGGGTGGTTGGTGGGTTGCACGTGATCCAAGTTGAACTGGCATTTCCCACTGTTAATGAGCAGTTCTTGCCAACTGCCCACCTGGTTTCCACAGGAAGCAGCTTAGCAGGCACTAGGTGTTTGGCAAAAGGTTCTGCAGATTAATCGCAGTAAATTTATATGGTACACTGAGCACCAACTGCCTAAGCTACATTTACCAGCAGCAGGGATAAACCAGCAGTGAAGTGCCAGGTATATTCAACAATTCACCCCAGAAATACTCCATTACTGGAATAGGTAATAACATAGCATTACCTCCACCCTTAACTAAGTTATCCAGCATGCATCCCATTGTCTCCCATAAGGAAAACTCTGAGGGATAATTCCTGCTTACTACTTAACACCATGACACTTCTGCTCAGGACTGTATCACACCACAAACTTTCAAAAAGAACAAGGGTATTTTTTGTGAGCCCCTGTGTTGAAATTAATTTTTCTGTTCATGAAGTCACTTTTCTGTAGGTTCACATAAATTCCAGTGGAAAGAGCGTAAGAAGCACAATGGAAGGATATGAGTGCTATGTTTGAATGCCATTGTTATCTGTAAACCTAAGAAGGAAATACAGGCCGTGTAAAACATAAATGAATAAATCATTTATAAATAAGGCAATAAACAAAGATATTACAGGAGCCATGTGTTGATCTTGAGGTTCAGAAAGTAGTTTCCTTTAGCCTTGGGAATACAAGCATCTATGCAGAAATCAGTGACATTTTCAGAAGTGCAACAGTGCCTAAGACACATGAAATTCAGTGAAACTCAGACCCTAATTCAGGTCTTGCATAACACCTGTTTAGAAAACTTCATTCAAAGATGCAAAACAAGCCAGAGCACCAATGCTGAAGATTTGTGAGCTCTTTAAAGGCACGACCAGGTACCACGCTTTGTATATGTTTTGAAATCCATCTTCACATCAGATGCTGGCATATGATCATAAAGTGACTGGCAGGCTCTGGACAGGCATCTACAGAACCCCCCAAACAAAACTTGCTGCTGGAATATTGACCAAGAACTGCTACATGGAGGAGATTTCCAGAAGAACAAATGGCTCTTAAGCACATCCCTTCCATCAACTTGCAAGCCCTCAAATACTAAGCAGGTAATTTAGAAAACAAAGAGGAAAAAATACATTTGCAGAGCAATCACTTATAACTATACATCCAGTCCCAGTGCCTCTTTGTGATTCATTAATAAAGAAAACTCACAGAATAGCAGCTGTGTTCAAGAAACATTGCAGCAAAGTCCATCTGAGCACTAGCACTAAATATGCCATCAGATGTCACTAAGTAGATTTGGGAGCCCTTATATTGCTAAGTTGACATCCATCTGGCCACTTCAACACTGTTGTAGCAGCACAGGGTTGCAGTTTTTATAGCCCAGTTCTCCCACATAAACTTGGTACATCAGGCTGTTCGAGGTGAAGATTTGTTCAGCTGTGTCATGCCTGCCTGGTATCTTGTCAAGACAGTGTTGCATCAGCTCAGATGATCTCTTGGAGTCTCTTCCCTCTGTTCCATGTGAGAACACACAGGAATTCAGGGGAAAAAATGGTAGCAAGAGATGGAGGAGTATGCAATTAGAAACTATAAATTCATCAGATGGGTAAGCACCAGGGAGGAAAAAGAGCTCTTTAAACTACGAGATCATGTTGACGTAAGAACATATGGGTGTTAACTGGCCATGAATGCACTTAGACAGGAAATTAAAGAGAGGCTTTTAAACCCTCAGAGCAGTGAAATTAGACAGGGACCTCCAATCTCAGAATTAGGGGAAAGCCACCTCAATCACATTGCAAATTTATGAAAGAAATATTAAAGAAGAGCTTGATCAGATAATTCAGAGGTTTCCATGTATCCTATGTTGTAGTAAGAACCATCCTACACACTTTTCTATGTAGCAAAGTCACCTCATACCAATGTCCCAGAAAGATTTTCCCTTGATCAATGGCTATGTACAAATACTAACCAACCATAGTATCCTGAACATCAGAACAACCACAACTGTTTTTATAAGTCTGTTTAATAGGTCCAGAATGAACAAGTTTTTAAATGCATAGGGTATGTTTTCAAAAGTAGTTTTTAAAAAACAAGTCCCATTTTCAAAGAGGACTCAAATCCCTGAGTCCTTTGATTTTCTGGAAGACAAGTTCCTGGAGCAGCTGAGATGCTTTTGAGAATTTTGTCCCTAGTCTTTAATGTCATTTTTGGAACTTAAATTTACTCTCCCTTTGCTGTCACACAACATAGTTTTGTCATAAGTCGTATTGAAAACAGTGTCTCTAACCTTCTGATTCTAATGCAGCTTGAAATACTAGGATATCTGACAAATTCTGCTCAGTTTTGTCTACTCTTTTCTCTACACATGTGGATCATGGTCCATATAACAATGCAGAAGAGTACTGATAAAGAAAGATTTACTGTTGATTTCAGTACCAGACCTAAACCAGAACTTATTAATTACACACTTTACAAAAAAAACCAAAGCACAACATATTTTTGTGTAGGAGTTGAATAACCCACATTCCCACCTAGTCTCTTCAATCACTAAATGAAGTATGTACCTTAGTAAAAGACTTTTTTTTTATTTTAATAAGGCTTTTAACCAAATTATTTTGAGGCCATAATCATACTGTCGGACCATGCCTGGACTACAAACAATTTGTCATTGCCGACATGCCAAATAACAACTCTTTACTGCTAAGTTAGCAATTTGAATATCTAATCAGAAACCAGATGCTTCAATTAATGCAAGTGAAATTGTTGGCAAGGGACAAAGTCTCCGGAAGAGGAGCTGACCACAAAAAGTAAACTGTTAATTTTGCCAACCTTTCTTTTGTTTAACCTGAGCATATCACCAACATTTTAGACACACTCCATTTGTACATTCTAACGTATAACACAGATAATGAGAGGCAGTGCATGAGATTTAATTGTAAAATGAAGAATTTTACACAAAAAGTAGCAAGCAATAATGAAAATGCCCCACACTGGTTATTTGATTCTGAACAAGGCTCAAGACGTGGATCAAAACTTTCTTCTAAAGACATAGCCTGATTACCCATTGCATACCTAGATATCATACATATCTCAACCAGTAGCTGAGATACCTGTGCCCTGCCTTTCCTCATCCGTTTGGGCTCAGTAGGCTGACCTGAGCATGATGGACGCTTGCCATCCAATCTAGATTGCACTGTGTTCTTGTGATTTTACTCTGACTTACCAGACCTTCAGCAGAACTCAACTGTCACAGGAAAGGACAGGTGCCATACGGAACATATTATGTTTCTAATGAACGAAAAAACTCCTTTGGAACCCAAATGACTCTGCTAATATCCTATCCCATGAGAACATACCATCTTCCTTGCCACCCAACAACAGTGTCTGAATGTTGTGCAATCTACACATTCTACCACAGCTATTATAAAAAGCATTGTTGTGCCAGAATCTTATTAATACAACCCTCATAGAAAAATAACCACTCCTTCAGCTCCAGGACACATATTACTTGCTGCCTTCTCTAGTAGTCAGAAAAGCAGTAGCCAATACCATTTGGATGACAGGATGCTCTAATAGTTGTGCATACTTGACAGATGCTAATTACAGGGAGATATTGGTATTTATCGGAGCTATGCTTAACATCATCAAGATGTTTAACAGTGACTAGGACTCAGAACAAGCTGTGCATATCTACTCATCTCTTTTTCCTCCCTCCCAGCTTTATCACCGACAGGCACACAACAATGGCAATTTTGTTGCCAATCCAAGTTACCTAGGGATGTCATTGTAAAAAATACTCAAATCAAATTAAATAACTTACCATTACTTTCAAGACAACCAGGAGAGGATTAGAAAGTCCAAAGACTTACCTAAGAAAAACAAAAAAGAAAGGAGCAAAATTATGGACTGAACAAACACAAGAACAGAAGGTCTTCAAATAATTTGAGTTCAGAAATTTGAAAAAATTCTTGACAGAATACCAAGAAAAGCAGATCTAGTTCCTTGCAGGAACAGCCCCCTGAATCAGAGAGGACCAGCTTACCAGGTGAAACTAAGAACAATAGTTATTTTAATCACACTTACAGGTAGGCTCAAAACAAATGTATAATTTCCTGCCCTAAGGAACTTACATTCTCATTCAAGAGCACATAAAAAATGATCACCTGGGGAACAATAAAGGAATATTACTCTGGTATTTGGCTGAGGGAGTATCCGTCAAATCTTCGGGATTCTATGGAATACTTGTGTTAGCTGTCATAAGGGAGCAATTAAAAAATAAATACAATAAATTAGTTCTGAATTGGCTCTAAAATGTGAAAGGGGCTTATTTTCCAGGGTTATTTTGCATGCAGAAAAAAAAAATATAGTTGAAGTTTTGCAAGATCATTCACTTCACAGGTTCAAAGAATGGGTAAGGTTGGAAAGGACCACTGTGGGTCATATCTGGTCCAACCTCCCTGCTCAAGCAAGGTCACCCAAGAGCACATTGTACAGGATTGTGTCCAGACAGTTCTTGAATATCTCCAGCGAGGGAGACTCCACAAACTCTCTGGGCAACCTGGTCAGTGCACGGTCACCCACATATTAAAGTTCTTCCTTATATTCAGGTGGAACTTCCTGTGCATCAGTTTCTACCTGTTGCTTCTTGTCCCACTGCTTGGCATCACCAAGGAGCGCCTGGCTCCATCCTCTTAACACCCTCCCTTCAGATACTTATAGACAAGTCAGTCTCTTTGAGGCTGAACAGGTCCAGCTCCCTCATGCTGCCTCCATCTCTTGTGCATTTCCTGCACAGGCTTGAGTAATGACAGGAGTTCTTTATTCATCCATGAAGGTCTCTCAATTGATTTCTTGCTTATTGGATACAAATGTTCTTGAGGTTAGAGGAAGTGACCCTTGAATATCAGCCAACTCTCCTGGACCCCTATTCCCTGTGAGGTCCATTCCCATGGGATTCTTGCAAGAAGATCTGTGAAGAGGCTAAAGTTAGTTCTTCTGAAGTCCATGGTTAGAATCCTACTTGCTACTCTGCTTCTCCTTCCCTAAAACTGAACTCCCAAATCTCATGGTCACTACAGCCAAGATTGCCCCCAACATTCACATCTCCAACAAGGCCTTCCTTCTTTGTTAGCATGAGGTCGGAGCAGCACACCATTCCTTGGGGGATCCTGTGCCAGGAAGTTGTCATTTATGCTTTACAGAAACCTCCTGGAATGGTTGTCCTTTGCTGTAGTGCTCCTCCAGCAGATGTCAGGGTAGCTAAAGTCTCCCACAAGAACTACTGCCTGTGACCTTGCTTCAAGTTGCCTGTAAAAGGCCTCATCTACTTTCTTCTCTTGATTAAGGGGTCTGTAGTAAACACCCACAACAGTGTCACCTTCACTAGTCTGCCCTTCCATCCTAACCCACAAGCTCTCAACACGCTCATCATCCATCCCAAGAAAGACCTTGACACATTCCAAACGTTGCCTCACAAAGAGGGCAACTCCATCCCCATGCCTTCCTGGTCTTCAGCTTGGTCATTCTACTGGCAAAAACACATGCACTCCTCTTCATGAGGTGGATCCCATCTCTCCCATCATCTGTCAATCAGCAAACAGGGTCCCATGGTAATAGAAACCAATGCTCTGTTGCCAACACCAGTGACACACCTAGTCATTTACTTGGTAAATCCATTCAGTTCTTCTCTTGTCATTTACTCTAACGGGCAGTTTCAAGGAGAAAACTACCTGGGCACCCAGATCCTTGACCAACATCCACAGAGTTCTGAAATTATATTTGATAGTTCCCAATTTACCCTTGGTATCATTAAGGCTCACATGAAAGACCAACAGGGAGTGATAGTCAGATATGTTGATGAGCCTTTGACAATCTTTCCATGACCTCTCTGATTCAAGCCCCTGGCAAGCAACAAACTCCTCTGGATAATCAGGCAGGTTGGCAGATGGGTGCCTCTGTCCCCTGCAGTAGGGAGCCACTCACTACAATTTCTTGTTGCTTCTTCCAGGTGATCCCGTATGGCTCAGGGTCTGGTGACTCAGTTGCTTTGCTTGGAGCCCTACCTGCCTCATTCTCAGCTTGGAGGGCACTAAACCTGTTTGCTAATGTCAAGCCATCAGGAGGAACAGGAGTTGTATGGAGAGTGACTAGTTTCCGGTCTTCCTCTTTTATTGACTTCTGCCTTATTATGAGATGCAGTACAAAACCCAACTGCATCTCTGATGTAGAGGGGGGTTGAGACTCTTGTGTCTTTAAGGTCTGAGACCATCCTATCTATTTATTTCTTGTCCTCACAAATGCTATGCAACCTACTTACTTACTTGTGTAACTCCTTGACCTGGTGCCATAGCTCCTCAACAAGAACACACCTTCTGCAAAGGAAATGACTCAGCTCCAGCTTCCTGGACAGATACCAGGCACCCTGTAAAACCAGAGGCCTGCAAGAGCTACATTCACAGTCACGTGGTCTTTTTGGATGGAAGCCTCTGATATCACTGGTGCAGTGACTTCAACAGCTACTGAGGAACAAGGTCTACAGCTTGTAATAACCATAATTTTGAGAGCTCAGACTACTAAGACTGAGGAGAAGGGGCCTCTTTGTTCCCCTTGGCATTAATTGACACTCCCTATCTGCTGCTCTCTGGTTCTGCTTCAGTGTTGGCCCTCCTATGGCAAAATGCCCCATATTTCGTCATCATTAACCATGCAGTTGTTTGTGGTACACAGGAACTGTTGTTATGGGCCAAGGGACCATGGTGCTAGGTCACTGTACAAATAGAAAACCAAAAACTACTTTGTTTGAAGGAGCTGGGGTACTTCCATTAAATTTTTCACCAGTTTTCATTAGAAAGTAGGGAAACTTGATGGTGAAGCTACAAGCATCAAACAGCTGAAAATCTCATATTTATTGGGCCTCTCTTGTCCTATCACTGTAACTCACTTTTTGTGTAGTGAATTTGATTCCTTCCCCAGGCCTATTCTCCCATCCAGTGAAATGCCAACACCATCCTTCAAACAATCATGCCTATATACCAGAAAGAACTGTGCTGAGACCAAGTACCAGCTACTGTGCAGAAAGCCTACACCACCACTCTCTAAGGATTGAGTATTTCACATATTACCATTGCTTCACTGGGATTTCTGAACAGAATGTAGAAAATAAAAACTCAAAAAGTGCAAGGAAGCACTCCAATAATAAAATTATTTTGCTTTTAAAAAGCCCTATTTTCAGGGGCCTGATCCAATGTCCATTGATGTCAATAGTCCAGAGTAGGAAGGAGCAGCAGGTTACAGTGAAGACACCACTCAGAAATGAAACGTAATTTTTGCAGCATGTATGGACCCACATCATCAAGCTCTGACCCTTTCTAGCACATAACTGACTCAGTTTACAAACATCTGAGTAAGTTTGTCAGCATGGGGACTTCTGCCTACACAACTCCCTATTCATTTGCACAGGAACTGCACCACATGGTACTGGCTCAGCTGTTTTGCCTACAGTTAAAACTATGTTGATGTAATCACCACCAGTAGGGCCAACAAGGTAGTTGATCATAAATAATATTCACCCAGAACTCTTGCAGGCTTTCTGGATTCTCAACACAACTTCATTTTAAAGCATGCTCTCTGCCCTCCACGCAGTCATAATCACCCACCTGTTTCATTCCACCACAGTGGAATGAAACTCATTTAATGGAGAGAAAAAACAAGTGTCTCAAAAAGGAGGAGCAAGATCAGGTGGTTCCTTTTGAGAAGACAGGCTTAGGATTTTTTTTTTTTTTCAGTGAATTGTATGCAAGATTGAAGAAAATTGTATGCAAAGACAGAAAGGATAAAGATGGTTATTTAGAGGCGGAAAAGCAGATAGCACTAAAATGTTCGTGAACACCCAGAACCCACTCATATCACAATGCACGCATTCTCTTCAGAAACGGCCTTGCAGATATTTGGAACAGTCCTAAGTGCTCAGTGCATACTGGAGTCATTGAGTACTTACAAATAAATATTCACAGACATTTTTTGAACTGGCAAAAAGATGAAACCTTTTGTAGTGCGCTTAGACTCACTGATATAGGAATAACATCACACGGCATCATTGATCCATCAAATGGCATGGCAAATCAGGAGTAGATACTCAGTAAAAAGACATTCTCAAATAAATCAGAGGCTAAAATTCAATCACACGAACTATCTAACAACTAAGAATAATGAGCAAATTAGTATAAAGTCAGTCTGCTCCCAGACAACTTACTGATCAGAGGGGTGAGAATACATTTTAATAACACATTGCTGCCTGCCAGCTGCTCTGTTACAAATACAGTGAACTGACAATAACTGGGAGTAGCTGATAGGGGTTAAAAAAAAGGAGAATGATGAGTAGTAGAAAACAAAGCAGGAAGGGTGATGGAAAAACACTAGTTCCTCCTTTGCAGGAAAAGGAAATGAGGGAAACAAAGCCTTTCTCTGCTTACGCTGCTCAAAATCCTGCCTGCTTTGGTTTGGTTGCAGCAGATCTAGCCCCCATTTCATAAAATTTAGGAGCACAACCACCTATGAAGAACAACAGTGGGTATAATGAACAAAAATCCCACAGCACAACTTTTGACACTTTCCACAGGAGGTCACCTAACCCTCCTCCTCCCACCATCCCTTGCTCCCACTGAACTCTTCTGCCTTCCAGACAGCTCTACTCATCAGTCAATCAAGACACTCAGTCCAGCTTCTGTCTTAAGGACACTCAACAATGGGAAAATAGAAGAGCAGCTTAGCCAACTCTGCAAGGGAGATTATTCAAAAGGTTAATTACTGAATAAAACAGATATAGGAAATGGAGGAGGCAATGGGAAAGGGGATGGAGGAGGAAGGGAGGGAGCAAATTACTTTCAGTTGCTAAATCTGGCTTCCCAAATCCTTAAAGTCCTTTACAATATAGGCTGAAGAAGGAGGGGTGCAGGAGGGGGTTCGGCTGTGTTGTTCACTTACACATTTGATAAAACCACAATAATATTCCTCTCCTAATCCTGTGTTATTAGGAACAAAATGGTACAGAGAGACTATTTAGATGTGAGCACCTGCAACTTACCATCTGACCTGCTGACTTCTCCTTTCTTCTTTCTGTGCTCTCGTTTTGTTGCTGGAGCCAATTATATTTAGAGATGTGATTTTTTTGGCTAGGCACTTGGTCCCCAACACCAGGGGTCCAAAATGGCCTGGATGGAGACCCTTATGGTCATTATTATTTTTCTTTTTTTGGTGGAAAGGTCATTATTACTATAATAGCTGGGAATGAACTTGTCTATTCAGAGATTTTTGGAAGAAAAACAAAAACTCCAAAACAAAACGAAGAGGTATTTTCTGTGGTGCCTCCAATCCCTGTTCTCACTAGAGCAGGAAGAGTCTGACTGCTGACTTCAATGGGAGAGGAAGACTGAACTAAACAGGAGAATTTTACAATATTAAAACAAAAGTTTCAGAGTGAAGGCTCCAAATGAAATAAAAAATAAAGCTGGTGTCTCTTTGCTTTTTGCTGCCGGAAGGAAAAAAAAACTAAAAGGAGCAACTGTCTGTATAATCCTCCCTTCATCCTTAGCCTTATATCAAACTCAGACCTGACCCTGAGCACAATGCAATGGAAAACCTTGGGACAGGAGCATCCAATGCCATACGTAAAAGCCTGGCACAGAGGCCAGAGGACAGTGGCACTGTCATTGTGTCACCTCTTTGTTACCCCGAATCCATGCCTGTGACAGTAATTCACCAGAGATGGCTGTATATCAATGACATGAAACAATCCATACATCATTTATATGGCTTGTTGTGCTTTCTCTGTTAAGAGATCAATACAGGTATCTCTTCTCATTATACTATAATGCATAATGAGTGCAGTCACTATCTTGGAGTCACTTGTCAGTACATGACATAATGAGCCCTACTTTTTGTCCTCTGGACACTACTGTAGAAAGGCACTATGAGAATTCACAGGCAATCAAGTTAGTATTTAATTTAGAAAAGAAGCACCAAAGTGAAGGAGGCCAATAAAGGTTTTCTCAGCTCTTTCCCAGCATTAGCTTTGTAGGCTGGTTTTGATATCATTGGGGAAAAAAAATAATAATCAGAGCATGTTTGGAGCCTCTGCAATTTTCTAGAGAGTCATAATATTATATAGCCTTCTGAAACTGAAGAATCTACCTCATTGCTTATTAAAATTTAGGCAAATCATGAGGTAAAGGGGGTAATAAATAGCCTTGAGGGAGAAACACTTGACAAGAGTAAGTTCCAAAACATCATGGGCAAAAGAGTCTTGACTTTGGGAATTTCATTTAATTTGATTTAGTGCCAATTAACATAAACTTTTATTTACTCTTTCAGGCATTGGAAAACAGAGATGACAAACAACTAAATAGACACTTAGGTAAACCTCTTTCTTTGCAATTCCCCAAGCTCCACTGCAGTACAACACATCTTCCCACACACAAGCCAGCCAGTCTCCCCTTCCCTTCTCATGGACACACATTGCAGTTACTTGCTGCAAGCCTTTTGGGTGAGCTCAGGAGATTGGGTTGGTAAATGATACTTTCTTGCTGCAGCTTCTTATTCCTTACTGTTTTCTTTCCTTTCTGCTTGTTTCCTCTTTACTTGCCCAGGTCCTCCACAGGCTGCAAGTCCCTTTGGAGGGTCTGTGCTCCAGTGTGGGTCACCCATGGGCTGCAATACCTCCCCCACCAAAGCACCTCCACAAAACAGCATACTTCCCTCCAAGAACCATCTTCAGCCCCATCCCTGACAATGCTGTCTTCCATGTGCCCCCTCCTCCTGTATCTGCTCATGTATCCCCTTCTCACTCATCCTCACATCCCCTCCTGTGTCTGGTTTGTTTTCTCCTCTTATCTCACCCACATGATCCCCAGAGAGGCTGGGACAGCTCTGACTGGTCACTTTCCAATACAGGAAAAGCTTCCATCAAGGATTATGCTGGAGCAGGCAGAAAGTTTGCCCTCCAGCTACCCAAGCAGTTTCTATCTATTTGCACAGAGCTATCCCCCTTTAGAGTGGTCACCCCAGTGCCTTTCATCAGTAGAAAATGCTGTTTTAGAAAGAGCGAAACCAACGATGTATGCTGCATTGGCAATGACCATCAGGTACAGCTAAGCTTGCCACAGCACCTTCTAATCAAAGTTCTTCAGCCACTGGAGCCATTTCATGCTTACACAGTGGAAAAGATATTTTCACAGACTGGGTGATGCTCAATCCTTCTTCCTTGTTTATCCCTGCCCCAAAATATTCAGGTTGCAAGTGAAGAAGTTGGTGGCTGTATCCCTCAGCACAGCTTCTCTGAGTTAGAGTCCACCTCCACAAACTGAAGCTCTTTTAATAGCACTGTCACTGAGAGATTGCATTTCTAGTTAAGTGCTATTCAGATGCACCCACAGACGTTCACTTCTTCAGAAACACATCTCTTCCTAATAATATAGTTGGCTACATTATCTTATTTGACACTAAAAACTTGAGATGATTGATGGTAGTTTAAATTCTGAATAGACAAAAATTATACAGTAGCTTTATAATCTTTTGCATTAGTGCCCTGGGGAAATGGCTGAAGTCTTTATCACATTCAAAGGACAGCATGACTGATGCTAAACCTCTACCCTTCCAGCCAGACCAGCCTTCCATGAAGGTCTCAGGCAGCTTGATCAGGAGCCTGGTACAAAAATGGCTCTGAAGGCCTGGCATTTGATCACTAGATGCCACGCTTTTCATCATCCCTAACTACTGCTTTGCAGTATTTCTAACATGCAACTAAGTCAGGATCAAGGAATAAAGAGAGAGGAGAGATGATAAAGGGAAAAGAACAGACCAAGAGACTTTACCTTGGGTATAAATGGTTATCCTGCTGGGAAGTGATGTAGTGTTTGCATCCTGGGCACATCAATACTACAGAGAAGTTGAGAAACTATATCCTAACAGGTATAGAAGAGTCATTCAAGAACCTGCCCCAACAGAAAAAACAAATATGCTGGTAGCCATAAAGCATAGGTTTGGGGAGGACTGGGCTTTTAATAAGGTCCCTGGAAAGAGCATTATTCATTACTCATCAGGAGAAACAGAAGGGACAATAAGGGCTCAAACATCTGAAGCAGTTCATATCATGGGAGGTGGACACCAAACTGTAAGCCTCCTTAAGTTTGTTGCCAGAGGAGTATGTCCCCACTTCTCCTTTCACTCTTACCAGAAACGACCATTTGTCTCAGCCCCCAAGCCTCAAATTTTTATGGCCATAAATGTCTTCATAAATGACTTGCATGCGTGAAGGGAAGGAATACTAAGCAAGTTTGCAGACAACACAGAACTGGGAGGAGTTGTTGACTCCCTTGAAGGCAGGGAGGCCCTGTATAAAGACCTCAACAAATTAGAGGAGTGGGCAATCACCAACCATGTGAAGTTCAACAAGGGAAAGTGCCAGATTGTGCACCTGAGATAGGGCAACCCTGGGATGAGACAACCCTGGATGAACATACAGACTGGGGAATGAGATGCTAGAAAGCAGTGCCATGGAAAGGGAGGTCCTGGTCGATGGCAAGTTGAATATGAGTCAGCAGTTCCCTGGCAGCCAGGAGGGCCAACCATGTCCTGGGGGGCAACAGACAAAGCATCACCAGCCAGCCGAGGGAGGGGATTGTCCCGCTCTGCTCTGACCTGGGGCAGCCTCACCTTGAATATTGTAGCAGTTTTGGGCACAACAATATAAGAAAGATATTAAGCTATTAGAGAGTGTCTAATGGAGGGCAATGAAGATGGTGAAAGGCCTTGAGGGGAAGCCATATGAGGAGAGGCTGAGGGCACTTGGTCTTTTCAGCCTGGAGAAGGGAAGACTGAGGAGAGATCTCATCACAATCTACAACTTCTTTGTGAGGGAAAGAGGAAAGACAAGCACGGATTTCTTCTCTGTGGTCACCAGTGATAGGACTCGAGGGAATGGCCTGAAATTGTGTCAGGGGAGGTTTAGGTTGGATATTTGAAAAAGATTCTTCACCCAGAGGGTAACTGGGCACTGAAACAGGTTCTCCAGAGAAGTGGGCACAGTACCAAGCCTGACAGAGTTCAAGAAGATTTTGGACAATACACACAGGAACACGGTGTGACTCCTGAGGATAGTCCTGTTCAGAGCTAAGAATTAGACTCCGTGATCCTTGTGGGTCCCTTTCAACTCAGAATATTCTGTGATCTCTACAGAGAAGTCTTCTTTCCCTCCTGAGGACTTCTAACACACAATAGTTAGTGAGGAAAGAAGATATCTCTGAAGTAATGCTCTCCTTCAATGAATATCATTGTTGTATCAGTTCCTTTTCTTGTCTTCCACTCCTTGCATATCAAGCCTGCTTCTATCAATCCACACACAGATCTCTTTAGGTTGGATTTCTGTCAGAGAGAGGAGACAGTTGTTCCAGTCTTTTTTGAGCATTGCAAGCCTCATTCCTAGGTCCAAGCCCATCCCAGGACAGAGGTATCAAAAAAATGTTGCTTAGTAAATGCTAGCCTCCATGCTAAGGTCACTAAATGATCTTGCAATTCTTGCTACAATTTCACTACAGTTTACTTGAGCCTGTCCAGCTAAACCTTAGTGTCCCATGTTTTGCCAGACTAGGAGCTGCCCAGCATGTTGGGGGTGTTTTTCACACCGTGGTTTCACAGTACTCCCACAACTCCATGCCGGAGTATGCTTAACGATGTAAAAAAACTCTGATTTGCGCAGCCATGAAATATAAAAAATATTAGTAAGGTGATGATGAAATGAAAATGCAGGAATCAATTCTATATCAGAACTGCTGGACTCTGGTACAATCTCACACAATTTCTCCAGCTCAGGTGAGGTCTCTATACACGGTGCCCCTATTCCACAGTTTGGACAGTGCTGTCACAAGAGGGACTACAGATCACTAATTTAGTTAGTCCTCTGAGAAAAAACACAGTCTGAGGAGTAAATATTAAAAAGTTTCCTTATTACCTGCTACCCAAGAGCAGTGGTGAAAGAGTAAACCATGGCCTCACTGGTGGAGGTCACATGAAATAATGTTGTTAAGTGACATCACCAACAGCAAAGACAATACAAAATGCATTACCTGCCTACATAGTTTTCAGCTAGCTTGACAGGGAACAGAACATTTTTCCTCCCACATCCAGAGGAAAATATCATCATCTTGTCTGTCTTTATTCATCTTTTGTGTCTTGCCTTTTAATTAGCCTATACATGTTTTGGAAGAGAGAACCATCATTCTGATTCTCCACTGGTGCAGGGCAGAGGGCCCTGGCTAATGGCAAGGCCACCTTAATGTTGCTGAGATAAGAGCCATCATCAGCCAGTCCCAGTTCAGCAGCTTCGCCATTACTTCGTTTTGCTGGACTGCAGCTCCCTTGCCTTTGCAGGCAGGCTGTGTGGTTTCCATGTGCATTCACCACACGTACTAGGACTTGAAGAGTGCATCCACTGCAGCATCCATCCCCACCCAACTGGCTGCCCTCCTGCACCAATGCATCTCTCTTCCCCCTGCTATCTCACCCCTGATCAGTTGCAAGCTTGTGATTAAGTCTCTCTTAATAAATGACTCCTATTAAACTGGATTCCTCTGTCACTGTGAGAGACATAAAATTAAAAACTGTCTGCCTTTAATCATGCCAGGCTTCATCTCCATCTCTCAGGCTCCATTTATCAATAATTAATATAAGAAAGACTGAAATCCATTTCAATTTCAAAGACTCAAATGTTACATTTTTTAATAAAAAAAGAAAGAAAAGAAAGAAAGAAGCCACTATCACTCTGAGAAACAGAGACAGCCAGACTCACACAGAGGAAAAGAGAATCTGGCAGCACTGCAGCAGCTTCCAAAAGGAGAGAGGGGCTCAAATGTGACAATCAGCTCTCCCTGTGGTTTGCTAACTGGAGATTTTTCACCTCAAATACTCCCCTAGACAGGAAGAACCCCAGTGGTCCAAAAGACTAGAGAGATCTGCACTGTAGCTCTTGGCCTTATTTCTCTTCGTTTTACCAAGTCCCTGGAGCAATGACAAATGAGCACACTGCACTACCCAGCCTGTTATACTCTTCTAAAAAGCTGCCAGATCTCAGGATGCTCCAAGGGAAAGTCACAACCATCACTTTCCTACAAACACAGTGGCAATACATGGCAGTAGGTCTCCATTTGGGGAGACTTACTGGTATGAGCAAGGATCTGGAGTGGTGCAAGTCACCAGCCTGGTTCTCATTACATTGCTCTATAAAGGACTAAAACCAACATTAAAAACCTTCTTCCTTTATTCAAGTGGTGCTGCTGCTTACTCAGTCTTTTTATCACTGCACCACACCCAGTACTTCAGTCAATCCTACTTTGTTGATGGGAAGTACAAGAAATTCTAGCAAGAAATTCCAAATTTTTTCAATTGGCTTTCACCCCAGAGAATGGGGCTCAGGGCTCACTGTTCAGTGTGAAGGTACTTGGAAGAGGAAAACTGTTGGGTGTATCTATCCTTGAAGTGACGAGTGATCACAGTTTGGATACTGGACATGGCACATCTGATCACATAGATTGTCTTGAGCTCTGATTGAGGTCAGCTTTAGACCTGACTTGGGTATGTCTCTCATAGTAAAGTTCTCTGCCAGCAGTACTCGAGGAAAGCCCCCTGTGACCATGGTGATGCTGTGTATCATGTCACACGGCCTGCGATGGCTGTCTAGCTCAACTCAAACTGCACTGAAGACATCCCCATGGCTTTCAATCAAGTTAAGAGCATGAGTAGACAAACTGACATCTTCAAAAAAAATAAAAAACCAAAATGCAAAACTGTGTCAAGCAGACAAATATGACAAGAGCTCAAGTCACGTTATATGGACATACCACCTTAGCAGACTGGACAGCTATGCCAGCTACAGACCTGTCGGTCATCCCATAGGTAAACATGCAAGTGAAAGTGAAACAGAACACAAGCTGTCCTTTCAGGGGAATCTTGCACATGAACAAAAAACCCTTTACTGGTCAACACCCAATTGACACTGAGAAGATAAATGCACAGCACTACACTGGAAATAAAGGTGAACCTCTGAGTTGGGGGTTGTCCTGCATAACTCCCAAGTCAGACAATTCCTGGCATACTCATCAGCTGAATACCCAACACCTCCCAGGCCTCAGCAGCTACCACACTGCCCAGCATGGGTGGACCACTTCCCTGCTATCCAGCCATAATTTCCATGGAACAGGGCAGATACACACAATTGAACCCTGCTGCTACAGGTAGCAACAATTGGGACGCTGCCCTCTGATTAACAGCCCAATGCAGGGGAACGCAATAAGCAGCCTTGTGTAACACCATCACACCATCCGTCATTAGTCAGTAATTACTGTGCAACTACACAGGGACACAAAGGCACAACTCCCCCGTCAGTTACAGTGGAGAAATATCATTCAATAGCCTTTAATTACTGCAGAACCACATAGTAACAAATGATGACCTGCCCACTGGTATAAAGTGGATCTATCACTCAGGACTCATTCCCTGGTAGTTACTAATGGAACCTTTTGGTAATCTCACAGCGACTGTGGCACATTGTTGCTGTGGGGATTTTTATCCCAGGGTATGGCCCATTTTCAAGATTTTGCTGAGGGAGGGGCAGTATGGAGGAATTACAAAGAAATATTTGCTGAACTACTGTTATCTTCCCAATAAGCTCCCTGCTCCACGCCACTGAATTGTGGCAACATTGTGGTAATGCTTTCACTGACTTAGATGTGAGGGGTATAATTGCACCTTTGCCCTGCAGATCTTGTGGTACTTGTAATTATATCCCATTACCAAGGAACACAGCAATTTCAAACCTATTACCCACAGGTATCGTTTATTTCAGAGTTAAATTTATTACTTCGGTGCCAGCCTTGCTCATAGTTCTCCTTTATGCATTCAAGCTTCCCTAATGACAAACACTGAAAATAGAGTGAACTGAAAAAGATGGGATATAGGCACAACAGAAGGGAGCAGAAGATGCAGATGCCTTTATGGTCCTTGCTCTTGTCTGTGCTTTGATTTTCAGTAAATCCATGGGGATTTCCTTAGGGGAGGAGTGTTAGTGTAAATGGGGAGCAACCCTTCTGCAAGCCTGGAGAGGTTGCAGAATGCAACTGCTCCCAGGGCCACCCTTATCTGCAGTGGGTCTGCAGTGCTGGCAGTTGTCATAGTTATCCATGATTTCCAGACTGCCGTGCTTTGTAAACCTTCCCTCCAAGAGCCTCTGTGCCTTGTAATAACTTTCTATCTGAAAAATTTGGAAAAATCAGGTGTGCTCTACCGCACAGCTGAACTCTGATGCAAAGGACTGCCACTGGTCTGCAGCTATATAACACACATGAGAAAAATAAAGCCTGTTTACTTCTGACTATTCAATTCCCAGCAAGAGGGGAGTCACAGGAGGAAGGAAGAAATTGATAGTTTCCCCAACCTATATCAAAATTTTAAAAGGAAACGAGCAGTCAAGAATATGGATTTTCACTGAATACAGTGTGTCATGTCACCAGAAGCAGAAAGGAAAATACGTGCAGCCTTCCTACAGGTTTCCCTTTCCCAGCTAGTAGAGATGCTCATGATTGTTTGCCACCACCACTGAGCACCTCCCAAGTTGTGTATCAGTTCTGCACACAAACCAGTATGGTCTCTGGACTATTGCAACCTACGACAGCTTAACTCTTTGAAGGAACTTCTGGCAACCAGGTACTGAACCTTTACAACTTCTGACACTCACTACTCCAAAGGGTAGAGAAAAGGGCAAGCCTAGTACTCCTTACCTGCCTTGGGAACTCCTAGCTTGCCCAGAGAGAAATTATTTAATAGATTGCACTGAAATGTATTGATTCAGTCCTACTGTCCTGTGTTTAAGGGCAGGACAGGACTGAAAGCAAGGAAGACATGGTAGCAGGAGGCAGTCAGGACTATGGGGTCAGTCCCCGCCTCTGAACAATTGCAGTGAGTACATGGGTGTGAACTCTGAGCATCATGGATGATACACATTTTAACTAATTGCAGTAGGTCTCCATTTTGGGGAGATCAAACAATATTAATACTGAAAAGGCTAAAAAGAGTAGATAGAAGCATTATAGACATGTCCCACTTTCTGCATTAACTTTGTGATGAATAAGTCATCTCCTCAGATAACAATAGGTGCTCCAGCTACTGGAGAGGAGCGTACTGCTATTCAAATGCATCATGCTGCTACAGTAAGTCAAGTTCTAGGAGCAACACAAAAAGCTAATGCTGGAACACAAAGAGAAGACCTGAAGTAAGTTGTTATGGAAACCACATTCTCACCAGAGCACACCAAACTGAATGAGGTTTCTCCCCTTACATCCGCTTGTCAAAGTGCCCAAGATGCATAGGAGTCCCTAATGGCTATAGCTCTGTTGCCCACCTTGCATTCACTCAGACATTGTTGCTGTTCTCTCTCAGTTAATCTAACATGATTCAAGCACCTCCAGTGGTGGGAAAGGGCTTATGACTCGAGAAATGCCACAGGACAGAACAGTCCCTTTAGTGCTTCTTGCTTGGAAGAGCTGGTGCTGGTAGCAGCAGGTTTTAATCAAAAGAAACAAGACTCACCTCAATAGGAACTACTTTACTGTCTGACTTTAAAGTTCCAGAAAAATCAAACCAGCATCAAGAGGGATAGTGGTAAGACCACATAATAATATGTTCCAGCCCATGTTTAGCAGTGTAGACATACAGGATGGGGAATAGCAACTTCATTTTACATGCCCTGGGTTCTCTTATCAAACTTCTGCTGGCCTTTACAGCAGTAAACTTCTCTATTTAACATATGCCATTACTGCCTCATATTACACTGACTACACAGAAAAGGCAAATTCTTGTATAGGCTTATACTGAAACAAAAATTCTGTATGGTAGTGTACTGATAACAGCACTGGGCAAAGATCTTACACAGAAACAAAGCAGAGACATGGCTATGGCAGAGTGTTAGGCAGCAGTAAGAACACTGCCTCTCCCATCACTGCCAAACTTTGGTTACATCAGCTGAAGAAGAGGTTGCAATAGATCTACCACTTACTTCCTGCTGGGACCCTCTCCTTCCTATTGCCCAGTGCTAGCAGGATGAGATTGTTTTTCCAGGGCTTTCTATGCAAGTTCTTGCCCTTTAAATTCTGTCACAAGACAAAGAACTTCATCTAGGCTGTCAAAATGCTTTAAGCTGACTGATGAGATACTGCATGAATTCTGTACTGGGTATCATTTCAGTGCTTGACACTATCTTGTGCGTGGATCCTCTTCCAGAAAGACTCCAACCTATCCAAGATGCATTGCAGGACCCACCACTACTACAATGCTCAGGATCAGACACTTCCAGACCTAAGTCTTGGGACTTTGTTTATGGTTTGACACAGTGTCATGCTGATTCCCTGCTCACTCCCCCAAGCAACTTATGTTCTTTCTCCTCTACAGCTTCCAACATCACGCTAAAGCAGGAGTAGGGAGGTGCATATCTACATGGGGGGGGGGCATAAGAGTGCTCAGAAACTTGCTTGGTGTCACCAATAAGACAACAACAGTAGGCAGAATCTAGAAAACATTCCTAACCTGTGCCAGAGGTCAGGAAAAAGAAGCAATAGGCACTAATGGGTCTCATGCCAGCACAGTGGCCCTTACTTCTGTAATCTGCCGTCCAGCTTGCAGGGCAATAGCAACAACATCTGCTACAGTTAAGAATGCAAATGAGTTTCTCTGCTGATTTCAGTCAGTCATAACTTGCCAAAAATGTTCATCTTCAGAGCTGAAATTTTCTGGACTTGGCCAGTATCCAGCAGCGATTATTTTTTGAAAGAATGTGGTAGAAGTGATTTAGCCACTCCAGAGCACTCAGAATGGCATTCATCGCTATTATTCAAAAGTCACGACAGACAGAATTAAGCAGCTTTAAAGTTCAGAATGTTTAGGTCTGAGAGTTAAAAAGACGGAAGCATATGCCAAGGGATTTCAAACATGTCTCTTTTAACAAGCATTTGTACACCATTTAGTGTGCAAGGGCTCTGAATTACCACTAAACCTTAAGGACTCACTAAGATGCAGTTGGGGGAGGGAGGAAGGGCTAATGATCCTGTAACCAACAACTACCTTGTAAAAGCAGTATGCAGGGCATTTTGCCAACTCACTGCTAAATTAAATTACACAGTCAGGTAGCGTAAGAACTTGGGAAAACTTTAACAAATGTGAGTACAAGTTTCAGTAATGGCTCTGTAAGACCTTTCCTCTGAATGCATTATTTCCTTAGCAGCCAAGCAGATTCAATAGATCACTGACCCCAAAGGGGGAATACTTGTTCCCCACTTCTTCCCTCATCCATGCCCTTAGCTGTACAGCTCTGCCCCCTTCCTTAAACCAGCTCCAGTGATCACTGGACCCACATTTCACCCAAGGAATTTGGCTCACTAACCAACTTGAAAACTAGGTGCTTTTATTTGCCAGGTTATGACTTGAGTGGACTCGGAGAGAGATCTACTGAGCATAAAGTAAGTAGAAAGTAAGTAAGTAGCAGGAAGATGTCCCTGGAAGCAGCACACCGCCATTCTGCTGGTGGTAGCAAATTATTAGAGTACTGCTCACACCTGGAGCATCATCAGTTCAAGTTTCCTACAGCCAGAAATTTGTAAAGCACTCAAGCCCCACTGCAGGAAAAATCCAGTCCTAACATATAAGAGCACAAATTTCTTTCTAGTAACCAGCATTAGAAGGACAGGTCTTTTCTTTGGTGGGTCTAATTCACAGCATGTAAACATCTCTGCAACAAAAAGATGATAATGCACTACAGAAAAAGTTACACAGGTAGGTATAATGGTGTGGCATTTGGAGTCTGAGGTGAAGCTTCCAGTCTCTGATATATGAATACCAAACCTCTTTGCATTCAATCAATGTTCACTGTCAGAAGTATGGCTATTTTATCAGTAGTATTCTTTTCGGTATCTGGAAGAGGAGGGACAAAAAGAATTGGTTTCAGTTAAGTCACAGAAAAAATAATTAGTTTTTCCTCCTGGAAGAGATGAGAAAGAGATCAGTAATGAAGATTTTACAAATTTCCCATGCATAAGGTTGCAAGATCTACACTCTAAAGCAAGCTACTTATTAATTGCAGACTACATTCATGAGGTTATAGAAAGTACAGGATGCATGAGCAATGGCTACTGGTTGACTTACGTGCTCTTTTGAAGAGTCCTGCCATTTATTCTAGACTGTGCAAAAGGTCGTATGGGTATAAAATCAAAAGAGAAAGTTTAACACACATAATGAAGAAGGTACAACATAGATGTATTTTTTAACTTAATCAAAATTTTTTTGGAGGGTGGTAGTCTCATTCCACAGTGGTCAAATCATACTCACAAAGGTAATGATCCCCACATATAAGCACCAGGTTAGCAACCTTTCCAAGGTAACTTTGACAAATATGGAGAAAAGGGAAAAAGGTCAAGAAACATACTCTGTGTTTTGTAGTACAACTCAAGAGATAGGAGATTAGATAGTGGAAGGCAGGCTAGTTGCACTCTCAAGGATATTCTACACACACTGTTGCAGTGACTGTCAGATGTGCATCTCCACTAGCTTAGACCCTGCAGAAACACTACACCATGGCACTAAACTGGTATTCCAGCACACCCCAAGTCTGTACTGCACAGCACCCCAAGATCAAGCAGCAAATACATCTTGCTTCTTACTGAAACACTGCCAAGTGCTACACTGCTTTTCTTTCAGCAACCAAATTATTAGGAAACAGTAGCATTACTCAGCACATAGGAGCCCTCTGAGGTTTTTCTTCTTGCTTTATATAACTATTCTATAACATTCTTTAAAAGAACTTATCAAAAAAACTGGTTCAGTGCTTGCAGAGGTTGTAGGTTTGGCAAATGGTTTTGAAGGCAGCCTAGGATGTATGGAGTGTACTCCAGCAAACCTGCCTATTTGTTCCGTGCACACAGGAACCAGTGACCACATAGAGCCTTTGCTGACTTCAGGGCTTTCCTGTGTGGGACAACAGGCAAGACTGTGACCTTTTTTGCATAACGGTTTGATTCAGGTAATCCCAAGAGTGGTCACAGTCATTTACATTGGTGGTAATATAAGGATTTTCAGATTGATTTTACTTTTTAAAAAGTTAGATTTGCAGAATGATGCAAAGTCAGAAAATGTCAGTGTAATACTTTCTCTCATACTCTTAACCACAGTCTCCAGTTCATACATATTTTGATGTAGCTTTGCTTTGCATTTTTTACATTTTCACCCCCTCCCCTCCACAGATCCTACCACATTCAGTCCATTGGATGGATAGGACTTGCTGAACGTGCAGCTATTCAATATTTTTTTTTCCTTTCATTATTCATTGTGTGCCTTTACATCTTATTTATCATACACTAAGCCCCTCATTGAACAAGACAGAAATCCTGCAATAAGAACAGCCTGTGAGCATTTAAAGACTATATTTAATTCTGGTATTTCCCAACTTCTGTACATTTCATTTTATTGTTATTTTAATCCATGTTTTTTTTGTTGAATTTCATTGCCTCTTTAAAAAAGAAAAGTGGATAAACAAAGACATTTCTTCATGAGCAACATAATGATAGACAGCAATAGAGCATTTGTCTTCTATAAATGTGCAATTTATAGCTGTACAAATAATTGATTTTTTTTCTTGTTTGCTAGCAAATTAAAACAAAAGTTATTTTTGGGTTGCCCTACAAAGAATACAAAAAAAGTCTAAGTTAAAAAAGAAAAAAAATTACATGAAGCCCCTAGACTAATTTGTTTGGATGGACTGAAGTGTTGCACTGGGAATGGATTTCTCTGTTTTAGGATTTCTAACACTTTCTAAAAGGAAGTTTTCATTCCTTCGATTTTCTTAAATGATCCCCCAAAGTTTTACTCTGATCATCTTTCTACCTCACTGAAGTTCATTCTTTCCCTTTTGTGCTCCATGCCCACCCTTAAAGACCTTGTCACAATGTCAACTTGAGTTTATGATCATGTCAACTGACTTAAAGGTATTTTTTTGTGAAAAGCTGTTCAGAGAAAGGGAGGATGGAGGACTGGGTTGTCCACGTTGTGTTTTAAACCAATTGACAGCTAGAATCACCCACTGCTTCTGCTCTGACCTCTGCACCATTATTTATAAGCTAAGTAACTTACACCTCACACAGACTTAACAGCCTAAAGGCCACACCATGCAATGGATTTATGTGATAACAGCACACTGGCAGCAAACCCACAATTATCCATCCCTGTATCATTGTGGATCTTTTGCAGGATCGGGGTCTGAAGTTCACAGCTGCTCAGCCAAACACCATGTTGTTATTGATATTGCTATAAGCTCTAAGCCACCTCTAAGGTGCTGTTGTTCCACCTACTCCACATGTGTGATGGGGCCCTGCTCTCCTGGGGATGGTTGAACACCTGCCCGGCCATGGGAAGCAGTGAAAGGAGTCCTTGCTTTGCTTGCATGCACAGCTTTTCTTTATCTATTCAACTGTCTTTATGTCAATCCACAAGTTTCCTGACTTCTACTCTACCTGATGCTGCTGGTGGAGGAGTGAGTAGCTATGTGGTACTTCATTGCTGGCTGGGGTTAAACCACCACACAAGGAAAGGCTGAGGGAGCTGGGCCTGTTCAGCCTTGAGAAAAGACTACTGAGAGGGGACCTCATCAATGCGTATAAGTATCTGAAGGGAGAGTGTCAAGGAGATGCAGCCAGGCTCTTCTCATGGTCCTGAGCAACAGGTCAAGAGGCAAGAGGTGTTTCTTAAACTGATGCACAGGAAGTTCCATCTGAATATGAGAAAGGATTTCTTTACTGTGCAGGTGACTGAGTGCTGGAACAGATTGCCCAGAGGCATCGTGGAGTCTCCCTCACTAAAGATATTCAAGTACAATCTGGGCACAATTCTGTGCAACGTACTCCAGGATGACCTTGTTTGGGCAGGGAGGTTGGACCAGATGACCCACAGTGGTCCTTTCCAAACATACCCATTCTGTGATTTAACCTCTGTGGGGGTTTTTTGGGTTTTTTTTTGGTTTGTTTGTTTTTGAGACCTACTAACTAAAATGCTGAACAGTCACTTGGAGAAGGTTTACCACAACTTCAATAACTGCCTAGGAATAGCCACAGTTCTACTGTTGTTTTCCCTGGCATTGCCTCACCAAGGTTTGCATGGGTTTATTTGTTCTCAGAAACACAAGTCACAGGCAAATTATAATTTCTGTGCACCTTCAAGTTAGAAACTAAATCCACTTACAAAACAGTCAGCAAATGATAAGTTCTCATAGCTCTAATTGCTACTTGTCAATATGGGGGGAGTGTTTATCAGTTGCCCCCAAAACCCTGTTCAGAAGCAGACAAGGAAGATCAGTTTCCCTTCCAAAAATTGCCAACACCTTAAGACAGAACTGTGTAAAAGCAACAAGTTCTTTACTGGGCAGGGCAAGAGTGACCTAGATCCTGGGGAAGTCCATACCAAGAGTATTACTACTTCCATGCCTAAGCTGACATGTACAATAACTCATTTTTCTACATCTTTTGTCTTCTGTCTCAGGTTGGTTTATCAACCTGAGCAGAGAGCTGAAAGGATGCTTGGAACCAGCTCAAGCCTGGAGTCAGCCTAGCTGAATTCGTATGGCATTGGTGGTATTAGGCTCTGTCAAACTTAAACTGATCTGCGCAGTTCCAGCGTGGCTGCCCTTGCACCTAGGCAACCTGTTTCATCTACAGGCTGTGTTGTCTGAGAATGAATTATTCAGCATTAATTGATTTATTTTTTTGCCAAAGAGAAATGTCTTATTTACAGTTTATCCAAAACACTGAATTTTCTTGCCAAGATACTTCACCACAGATACCCACAAATGTTTTTAGTCAATGTCACCATATTCTTGTACTTCCATTATTTTCTTAGAATAATAGGAATGAGATGTCAATAAAAATGTCAAAGTACTTTGAGGAAAAATATTTCTTTTCAGAAAAAGCCAAAGCAGAAAATTTTTATTCTTTAATTTGAGGGAGGGGGATTGGGTCTAAAATACTTCGCAAATCACTTGGGTCAAACAGACTACTCATTTTTGCTGAATGAAGTACACAACCAAAAAATCTTATCCAGTTCCATTTAAAATTTAGCATTTAGAGTGAAAATGCATGTACAACTTCAGCTTTATGCATAGGTGCATGCTTCACCAACAATAAATTGAACAGAACGGGGCACAAAGACACTGCACTAAATTGCATACTGCAGCCTCCAATTTTGTACTCTCAGATATTTATGGGTAGTTGCAGAGTTGTGGGTGCACCCATTTTTCACATGCACATTTGCACATCCAGATATGCCTGAAAAATTAAAGACTTTTTTGAGCACTGATGAAATACAACAACTCTATGTACTGAATAAAAGCATTAAAGGCATCACAGCAAAGGGAAGGAGGAAATGCAGAAGCATTATGGGAAATATAACAAGTATGTAAGAGAAAAGTTGAAAGATGAAAATTTGCAAAAGCATCTCTAGGGGTTTAGAATTTTTCCTTCTGTTCAGGATAGTATCAAAAGGAAAGATAAGCAAGACAGCATAACTCAGATGAAAGTTTGCCCTTGGCTTCTCAAATGGTCTCAAGACAAGGATGAACACATGTGGCTGAGTGAACACCCTTAAGCACATTATACCTTCATATTAATAAAAGTTCCAAAAAACAAAGCACTTGGAGGAAATAACTCCAGTGCACCAGTAGGCAAACAGCCACTACTCCATGCCACAGGCCAGTTTAAGGAAAGGGCAGCAGTCTTCACCTACTGTCAGTGAAGCCACAGATTTTTATCTCCTGGACTTAGGCCACTGATTTTGGCACCCATGTCTTCTCTCATATCCCACAGGCTGTGGAGAAGTGTTTATCAGGCTCCATGAAACAAAGGCGCTAGCATCTAAAAGAAGCAGGTAGCACTCCCATGGCAGTTTTGTCAAGGAGAAGTGGAGGATCAGCTGAAATTTGAGGCCTCTTCCATCCCCACTTCCTTTTCCAGTTCATTTACAACACACTCCTTCAAAATGCAAACACACACTCTGCCAGCCTTAGTTCCTCCCATACATGACATGACATCAAATTGACAGAGCACTGACTATTTGGCATCCAAGCTGATAACAGAACGACACCTCTGAGCAACACTCAAACAATAGGCAAGAAATGTAGCTCCCATAAATGGGTGAATTTACAGCTTGCTCTTCAAGAAATAAATAAAGCATTACCCACAAAGCATCGTTTCTCTTTGAAGTACATCACCTGTCACTAAAGGTTAAATAACTGTCAACTGCTCATGCAAGGCTGTCGGAGGTTGGTTGCAGCTTTGCAACTTTTTAGCTCTAATGGGGACTGTGCAGTTATAACCTTTATGCTTCAGAAACACAACATCAGTGACTGTCAGCAGTGGGAAATGGATCACCTACTACTTGCCTGTTATCAGCTCATTGTTATGATTTTACAGACGAAACAGGTCAAAATATAGTAGGCAGCAATCAGCATGAAATATTGGGTCAACTGCTATGACTGACAGGAGACATGGGTTCCAGATTTGGGAGCCAACTCATAGGAAAAGCAAAGGTCTTCTCTCTCCAAGATACAGTCATGCCATTAGTCTGTGTCTTTAGTTCTCCATTTATAAGCCAGGGACAGCCACCCATCACTTTGATGTTCACAGTGCCTTACGGAACTAGGAAAACCTGTGATAGTTTCAGTCTAGGCCTTCCTGGAGACCAGCTTATAACCAGGAAGGAACTAGAGAAGTGACCAAGGAAGAATTCCATGCTATTCCTTTACATAACCTGAGGTATAAATAAATCCGGTCAGAGAGACCTCTCTCTCTTCTTCCAGCGAGATTTGGGAACGGTAGATCCCTGTCTCGGTCTTGCTTATCTGGAGCTGAGGCCTGCAGAGACTGCTGTTGTCTACCATGCGTGAGGGGAGAAGTGTTGGGCCGCGTCCGGTTGTCCTGCTTTTCTCAAAGGAAGTGGTGAGATTCTGTTAGTCCTTTATTTTGTCAGTTACCGGGTTTTTTGATTGTGCATACCTGTTCTGGTTTTGTCCATTTTTGTCCCTTTTTGTTCTTTTTTCCCTTCTCCTCTTTCCCTTTTTGGGAGCAATTTGGGGTTTCCGTGTTCATATGTACATACCACCTTAATTGTATATCTGTAATATATGTAAAACATATATATATTTTACATAGCTTTTGCTATTCCATTTTTTTTTTCCTTCTCTCTCTTCTTGGAGATTTTCTTCTCTAGTCTGTGGGATTTGGTGCGAAGCCAACTACAACCAGCTACAATACCTCAGACTATCCAGAAAAGGGAGCAGTGGCAAGTGAATGCAAGCACATAGAGAGCAATAAGGAGACCACCAGTGAAGATTCAAATCCTACAGTCACTTCAGAAGATCGTATCTCGTCTTTTTTTCCTCCAACCAGTAAAAAATCCGCCCCGAAAATTTCAGATCAGGCCACTTTTCTCCCCCTCCCGCTAGCTCTGGAAATAAAAGATCAGCTTAAACTCCTGAACCTCACAGAGGAGATGACAGTAGGGCAGGAAGCTTACTGATAGAATGCTAGTCATCAGAAAAGATGTCAGGCATTCAGAGAGTAAGCCAAAAAAGTACATGTTTCTAGAAATAAGACTTTATGTGAACCTGGTAGCCTGCCATTTCCCATGGAGTCTCATAAGGACAAGGAACTGGGCAGAAATCACTTGCAGAGTCCCTCAGGCATCGGTGAGAAGTGATGGTAACCTTGTCAGACAGGTGATGCTGTTTGCCTTCTCCCTTCTAGAGGACACAGACATGGATTTTCAAAATGAGAAGGCATTTTTGTAGAAGGAAAGATAATTTATATACTTGATATGGGCAGGGATTTGTGCCTAGACAGCCACAAAAATCCCTTGAGGCATGAGTACACATGTACAGTAGAACTTCCCTCACCCTGTTGTTGACTGACCAGACTCACAGGGTTCAGTCACCTGCCTTCCCAAAATTCTCCCTGGAAATAAAAGACAGCAGGAAAAGTGAAAGCCTCATCTCTTAGCTAGATAGTCATTACCCCTACAAACATGACTAACGGGTCTGATACTGTGCTTCTGTAGCACCTGTGATATTACCCTTTCAGGTTGAGAAACAATCAGAAATCATTTTTCTACCAAAGCTCAACAGCATTCCAGTTTTTGTGTCTCAGGAAGAGCTCCCTTCCCTCTCTGAAAGATGGGTGCACACCCCAGAGAATCACTGTCCATTCTTTGCTTCCACTTGAGAGGGAGTTACTGGAGTTGAGGTTCTGACCTGTAGATAACCACAGATTGTTAACTCAGCCCCAAGAACACAAAAATTAAACACTTTTTCAAACTTCTTCACTCAGCTATTTTTCAAATTCAGAGTGTCCATATGGCTAATCAGCATGAAGGGCTTGCTGTGAGTCAAAGGACTGCCAGCATCACAGAAGCAGACAGACATTCAATAACAGGAATAGCACTGATATCTAGCAACTCCCGAATCCATTTTCATCTCAAAACTGCATTGCCTTCCCCACTCCACCAAAAGTGGAAGTAGTAAAACTGTATTCCTGATTATACCAGGGGAAGGAAAACGGAATTTATCCCAGATCCTATTTGCTTGTTGCATTTAAAGTTTCACACTGGCTCTGAAAACTCCATGCCTACTCCCAAGCCTGTGCCATTCCCCAGTAATGTAGGTTTAATGAAGTTGAATGAAAGCTTTCAGGAAAGAGAAGCATGATGAAAGAGGAAGTATAGGTTGCATAAATGCTACATTATCCTTTCTTACCCAGTAAAGCCAACCCTTGTCCTCAGGGCAAGTTTTCAACCTGTTAAGAGCACAGCATCAAGAACTGCAGACAAAGACTGTCACATAGGTTTTCTATCCTTTCCATCCCCTAATTTTATCTAGGGAGATTCCTAAACGTAGACAGCTTCAGTGGCATCACAAAGAGTAGCACTGTGTATCTCAGAAGACTCCTGTTCCAAACAGGAAGATTAAGAGTTAATGTACCTTCCACTGTGGAGCCATCTATGAAGAGCTTAAGGTACCCTATAGAGGACCTGACAGGAGAGGGGGCTCACTGATTAATTGTCATAAAACCTTCATCGAAGTTTGTAGTGCCTTCAAATTCAGGCAAATTTAGACAGGATCTAAGTCATTTGCCCTTAAAGAGGACAAATAATAAGTTATCCAAGCCACAGACAGCATCACCCAAATGCAGAGTTACAAGACTATTCTGTTCTCAATCAAATTTCACGGGCCACTGGATGTGGCAGCACAAAAGCGCGCATTTCAACATAACAAGCTTTGTATTCTTAAAGACATTTGTTCTCTTCCTTTACAAATGCTTCCAGTACCACCCAGCTAGACAGAAACATGTATGCAAGTATTTGGCACCTTTCCTCTCACTTAACAGCCAAGGGAAATCCAGGGGCCAGTTTCCCCAGTGCCCTGACAATCCTATAGGGATGGGATATTCATTTCTATTCCCATGCCAGATGACGAGCAAGTTATAAATTGTGCTCAATCCTACCATCCCTTGTTTATCTACCATGACAGTCTTCTCTGGCTCTTGTGTGGCTAGGAGCCCAGAGGGCATGCATGACCTTTCTCAAGCTGTTCTAAGTTGTCGTAAGCTCTTCTGCCCCGTTTTTTATTTTCCATCATTTTATTCCTGTCCTGCCCTTCTCCCTCTATCACTCCAACATTTCTTTATTGCAATCCTCCTAGAATGTTATCTTCTCCTGTCTCCCTGTCTATGAATTACAGCCTCTCTTTCCTCTCTTTTCCTCTTTTTGTTCCCTTTGATGGCGTCTCTTATATTTCTGTCCTCCATTTGCTGCGCAGGACAAGCTTTAACCCAGACATTCCATTAACCCACACCTCCTCTGACTTGCTGCAGTGCTGAAAACAGATGAAAACTGGGCTCTCCTCACTACCTACTTCCTCCCTGCTTTCATTTATCTTTGCTCCCTCACACTTTTTACCTCTTCCAGTCTTTCTCTTCCCCCCCTCCTCTTCAGGTACATCATTGTACCTGGCCCTCTTTTGATCTGCTGTCAATTTTTGAGCTCCCTGTTTTACTCATCTTCCAATCTCCTATCAGCACTCTCTGAAAATTAAGGTCAGGGATTAGTTCTTTGCAGCTGCCCCATTGCTGAGTCAAACCAAGCATCACATCAGAAATTTCCTTTTGGGACTACCTGGCAGGGTAAACCAAGACATCTTGCATTTCTTGCAAATGCCCAAGTTTCTGAACCGGTAGAGACAGAATTATTTACAGAGATCGCTTATGGGGATGTTCTTGAGATGATAGCTCAATACTTCAGAGCAAGACCTTCCAATATTCCCAGTGGTAATGAATAAAAAATGGGAGGAAAACAGAAGTCATGAGAAATACTCTAGCTGGGATTTGTTTTCCAACAGCAAGATTTGGCTAATTTTCCCTCTTAAACAGATAAAAGAAGGGCTGTCAGAATCTTTGATGTTCAGAAATATGGGAAACTGTATTTATGGCAAATGTGAAACCCACCTGGTTCTTTGAATTCTAAAAGTGTCAGAACCGTTAATTTTACAGAACACTGAGGCAACTCACCAATGAGCGTCTAAACTTACAGGTTTGTATTTAGTTGTCTCATTACTTAGCAAGACAGAAAAATGGACTTATGCAAGGCTCAGGAAAAGAGTTTGGGATTGCAATATCTCTGATAACCCCCACTTTACAACTGGTGCAGGACCGTTTTTTAAGTAGTAATATGCAAATGACAAGACAAAATCCATCACAAAGACAAATAATGACTGATTCCATGGGAAGATCGTGAAACAAGGCAGTTTCACTTTTACCCAAGGAATACTGACACTCACCACAAGACAGAGGAGCGATAGGGAGCTTATTGCAGTTACCTAATTTGAGGAAAGACTGGGACATTCAGGCAATCATAATCATGGCAGACAAAAATCTGGGACTGGTGGATGAAGAGAGATCACTTTCTCCTGCTCCAGAGTTTTGATTTCTATCATGCTCAGTATAGACTGAAGATAGTGAGTTTCATGTATGAGATTTCCAGAATATGAACAGGACTATACATTAAAAACCCCTAAATCATGGGCAACAGATCTGAATCAAGCCCAGCTTAAAAATCTGTTTGGTCCTGGGTAAAAGTCTTGGTTGAAGCTTTCACCAGGATTGGGTCTTCTCCTGCAAAAATTGTAGTACCCAAAACAGCAGAGGTCATTTTGCACCTTCCCTGTGGCACCCTTCCAAATAGCTACCTATCTAATTATTTCCTTAAAATAGAAGACAAAACTTTTTAATCACCTAATTTTAACACTTCTGGTAGAAAATAGAAAACTTTTCACTTCTGGTAAAAAATATGTTCCAACAGTCAATGAGGCAAAACAAACAGGAATGGACACATCAAAAAATGGCTTCCTAAGTTTTCTTCTGTTAAGGGACTAAAAGGCACAGTGCCAAAAATAAGACATATGGAAGGCTAGCTGTTGTACCAAATTGAGAAGCTGCTCAGAATTCCTAGGAAAAGAATGGGATCATAACTCAGTAGGCATTTCTGATGGCAAAATGTGGAGAAATGACAAAAAGGGAAATCAATAGGGATATTGCATTACCTGGCTATAAAGTACTCAAGCAGGATAGATCAGGGCCAAATTTTCTTCTAGCATAACTCCAATGAGTTCAGCAGAGTCATGGCAGTAAAGACTAATTTTCTGGGGCATAGACCATTAGGGTAGCAGTAGACTCAACTCCACAGTATTCAGGGACATGACATCATTGCAGGCACAGAGCCTTAGTTTAGCATCTATCTTGATCGAAATACCACACTGTAAACACATTTTCACGTTGTAATACCCACTTTCTCTTCCATAAAAGGTGTTTATTCCAAAATGAAGGCAATCAGAGGGGAAAAGAAGTCTAATTTAATAGCTACCTGATCAGCAAGATGGAAGTTAAAAAATTTAGTTTAAGTACTTCTTGAAACTGACAGTTCTAGGGTATGAGGAGAATTGAAAAATGCTTTTCCATTAATTTAGAAAAGCTAAAATAAAGGTAATTACTGATGAACGAATGTATACGAGTGACCAGAATATCACCCGGTTCATGTTCTTAAAAAAGCAACCAGAACAAAATCTAGGAGTCCTTTAGATGCACAGGGTACTATCACTTAATCAGAAATCAGCAACACAGAGTAAACACTAAACATTCCCATTATGCCTGAAGTACAACATAGTACATGGTAACTCAAGAGTAATTTTCCCTGTATGCGTTAATGATTTGTAAAAATGAGTAATAAGGTGAAAAAAGTTCCAGAAATAATAAGATTTATCTATTTTAAACTTAGAACAAGGCAACCCTTGAGGTCTCTGACCAAGCTGGGTGCGCCTACAGCATAATAGATCAGTCCCCTGTTTACAAATATAAGATAATGTACAGCAGAAAACTCAGTGTGAACTGTCCACACACTAACAGCTGCAGCTGATATTAATTGTGACCGCCCAGGGAGAAGACCTGGGTGTCACTGGGGACAACTCAATGACAGCCTGATCAATATGCACAGGCGGTAGGGAAGGGTGAGGGGGAAGCAAAGGAAATGCATGGCTGATGAATGTATCCAAGTACATTCTGGTACTGCCATATAAATTAGGGGTATGCTCTCATTTACAATGCTACATTCAGCTCCGGCCAACAATCCCTGTGTCCCTTGTGGTGCCATACAGCTAAACCATCAGGGATCGGAATAACAGACAAATAGGATTACTGCCTGCAGGAGGCCACAGATGCTTCCAAGGACAAAGTTAACTTTCATTCTAGTGGGGCAGATGCCTTTGCTATGGAATATGACTTAGGGACTCCCTAAGGCCTCATCTTCAAAGGCTAGCTGAATCCTGAGTCATAACATCCCCTTCCCCCCCCCCAATGAAATACTAAACTCTAACTCAGAGATGACAAAATAAGGAAACCAAGTGATTTCAGCATTCATTAAGAGGACTTCAAACACAAGTGATCAGCTGAGGTCTGATCTAGCAATGGGGTTACACAGTCTGCATAAACCCACCAAAGCAGGAAACCACCCTAGTGTGGCACGTGTCTCTGCAGATCTTAGTTCATGTTCAAGACACCAAGCACACCTACATATGAACCAGCCACATGGGAGACGGCTTCTGCCTGGTTCAGCTAAGCAAAAATCTGTCCAGTTTGTGAGCTTCAGTCTTTGCCAAAGCAGATGGAGCAGTACACCTTGGACAGTGTGTGTGGAAAATACACTGGTACCTCCCACTCAGTCAACTGTGAATGCTTGCCCCTATCTTTCATGATTTCATATATCAGAACTAGAGCACCATGAGCCTGCCCAGGGGACACCATCCACACAGCCCTGCTCACCAGCTCCTCTCAGTAACTGTGAAGGTTAGAGGAGCAAAGGAGAAGTAATGCATTGTGCAGAGCTCGACTGTGTCCCATTGGAATCTGGGCATCACAGTGAGCCTGAAAAGACCACAAAATAAAGCTCTTCCTATTCTTCAGATGGAAAAAATTACTCCTTTCCACTTGCCTCTGCTACGATTGGAAAGAAGGGGATAAAAACAACATCCTCAGGACTCAAAATGATCTTTTGACTTCCCAGATGTGACACTTGTTTTCAGCACGACATCTTATTCTTGCTTAGTGATATCCTCAGAAGCCAGTCTGCCACCATAAAAGAAAATGCTGCAGCTGTAAATAGTGATAAACATTGAATATTCTTTACAATTTCTGGAAATCTTGTGTCACACCTATGACTGCACTCTAATTATCCAATTCAGAAGCAGGAAGAAGAGCACATAGCTTATTGTGTCCAGCCAGATCTTGTGTACATCACTCAAACTGTGATTATCAACCAAATTTTTCACAGATTAGTGAGACCAAAAATTATTCACAGAAATTCTCTGAATAATCCCACATAACCAATAAATTGAGAGAGAGCAAAAAGTGATGATGATCTGCTTACCACCAATTTTGAAACATGAACAGAAAGTTGAATTTGCTAGGCTTCTTCCACAAAGTTGTTTGAATTTTCACCATAACAGGTATGTGAATTTGACTAAGCACTGCAGACCATATTTGAAGTTGAGTGAAAAATAGGCTCAAATATGGTCAAATTTGAATAAAGACAGAATGTTTCCAGAGCTGTCATGATTTTCTTCTCTCTCCATTACCTATAAAATGTTTACCCAGAACTCCAAGCATGTTATTGCTATTGAAAACATGGTCAAGTGCATGATACCAAAAAAGAAAATGGCTTGTTCAAAACAGACTGTGATTGCACAAAAGTTAAAAAAGGTTGAGTTTGCTTTCTCTTCCTCCTCTGGCAAGTCCACTGACACGTGAATTTCCTCAAACATTTTTTGTAAGCCCTAGAAGTTTTTAGCTTTCCATTTTTAACGTTTTCAAGTCATTTTTAAAAATACAGTGTTTTTAAGATAGGCCTGCATTGAGGTTTTCAGGTTTTTTGTTTTCAAGGTTCCTATATTAGATAAGTATCTGAAAGTTCTGGGAAACTGCTGAAAAGAATTCATAAAGTTAAAACAATCTGTCAGGAATCTTCTTGCAATATTTCCCCCACCTCTTATTTACTTCTGAAAGGAAAAGGAGAAGATATTTCTGCAGAAGTTACCTTTACTGGAAGGACAGTCAAGGGAAAGTGCTAATAAAAGGCTGTTTTTCTGCTTTTTCTGGGGTACGACACAGACAAACAGAAGTTCATGACAAAATCCTCTGATGACTTATTCCTTTTGTTGCAATAAATGCTGACAGTTCTCCACCCCCACACAGACACATACTTTATTTCATTAGGTACTGCTCAGACACTTATTCTAACTGAATATTTCAGAAGAGATGTATGCCCTGGTTGAAAGGCCATAAGGGAGAAGGAAGAGCATTTCACTGGTCACACACACAGGGGGGACAGAGAACATCATACCATGACTATTCCCAATACGGTTTCATTACCACTAATTATCTGGCTAGCTCCTACTGACTATTAAAAAAAAAAAAATGCATGGATACCACTCAGCAATGCCCCTTTTCTCTTCATGCAGGCATCCAGACTATGACAGTGCATTCCCCATTTACTCAGCAAGCTTCTCCCATAGGTGTACAAGCATAGCTTGCACATCAAAATGCACATTTTGCAAATCATAACATAACACTTATTCTATCCTAGTGATTAAACCACAGTCCACTACCTTAAATAGGTATTCAATTTTTATAGATGACCAGGTCATTTGAGATTTTTGTCTCCTCTCTCCCTGCTCTCATACATACATTTTTTCAAAGTCTTCCTTGAAACAACTAAAAGGGTCTCATCTTTAAAGAATGAGGGCTCATCACCTTCTGATAATTAAGCTTCTTGAAGGGGTCTCAAGGTGGGCAAGTAGCCTCACAAAACAGCCCATAATCACTAGTCACCACAAAAAACCTTGCCTATATTATATGAAACATGAAATAGCTAGAAATACAAGGAATGTAATGAGGAATTCAACCCATAAAGCCTTCTTTGTGCAACTGAGAAGCCTCAGAAGTGCTTTGAAAGGCTTGAAGGAAGAGAAATTATTTTAACAAAAGAACAAAAAAAAAAAAAAGAAAACTTGAAAGAGAACAGAAGTTCTGAAGTGTGTGGGGGTGGGAGAAGTCTTCAGTGTTAGGAACACCAAAGAGATCTCTAACTCAAAGCTACCAGAATAGCTTAAACAAGCTGAGGTGGCTGTGGCTTGATATTCTTACCTCGGCAGCAACTGTAGTTTGTTGCCCAGGGGACTACACTGTGGCTCTAACTGGACTGTAGTTTAATTTGTAGAGGACCTAGAGGATGGCAGCTCCCTATATCCCAAAAAGAGCAGCTCAGCTTCCAGAAGGCTACAGTGTTGTGCTGTCATGCCATAGCTTGCTGACAAGGAAACTAGATCCTACTGTTTCTAATTAACACCAAGCACTGGAGAAGGGACACAGACAAGGAAGAGGGCCCATGTTTGCTATGCATGAGCTGCCCTCCTCTGCTAAGCAGAGCAGCTCTCAAGTGACCACAGTAGGGCTGAGATGAGAAAGGGTCTGGCAGCCCCTTCACCATGACAGCACCACAGTTTGAAATTCCAATTTCCTCCTGCTCCCCTGGGGTAGTTTATGAGCCATTTTGGTTAGTGAACGTTGGCTCCTAAAATTAATGAGCGTGTCTGTTTTCAACATACGGTCAACTGCTGATTGTTCTGATGTGGTGAGCTAGGCTGATGAATACATACCACCCACAGATAAAAAAAGAGCTGGGCTTTCCTGCCGTGTGTCAAGGGAAGGGAAGAGGAAAAAGAAATAACAGCAAAAAAAGAAAAAAGCCAAGTGCCAAAGGCACATCAGTGTAACTGCACCTAAAAATGCACTTAAGAGACCAGAACTCTGAAAAGATGTGTTCTGCTGCAGCTAGGATTTTACTGAACACTTAGATCTGGTAATTTATTTTTTCTCTGTGTGTGTGTAGCCAACAACAGACCTGGGATCCTACAGTCCCAGCCTTAACTGAAAGCCAAATCACAGCCATAAAAAGGTGTCTCCTCCTCAATCCCCTCACTCATGGGAGTAGGTAACAACATCAAATTGTCTCACACTGATCAACTTGTTCTCTCTTACAGTAACCCCTAGTGTCTGCTTCATACCTATGAATTCCCCAAGGAAGTGGCTCAGCACAGCTGGAGGCACACATGCACATGGCCATTTCACAAAGTGACCACATGCACTACCTGCACAATTACAATAGACAGCAGATGCAGCAAGTCAACCCAAAATGTCAAGTAATAAAAGTTCTGATTAAGAATAAAATAAAAGGAAAAGGCCAAAGCCCCCTTGCCATCATAAGACATGCTGCTAGTAAATTAAAATTTTATGCAACTGTATACATCATATGTGCCTACCATCTACAGCCATGTGTTCATCTCATGAAAAATACATGACAATCTAAGCAGCATTAATAGTGTTTATGAGCCCATCACCCATGGGCAGACATTCCCTTTACGGTTCTAATGAAATAACACACAGACACACTCAGAAGTCATAACCTTCCCAAAAGAAAAAACTCTAGTCTGTATTCCTGAACCTCCCAACCCAAATTCTTGATGTCCCCAAATGAAAAGAAAATAAATTCTACAAAAACCAACACACTAGAGAGGTTTCTTCACCAAACAACAAAGCATCTGTCAACCTCGTTATACATCTGTCATGTATACATCAGGCGGGGTTTGCAGGGATGAGAAGTTGAACTGGAAACTGGAGCAGGAGGTGGCTGGTAAAAGAAGAAAAGGGAAAGCAGATAGCATGTGAGGGAGCAGAGAGAGATGGAAAAGCTGAGAGCAAGAGGGAAAGTTAAAGGGAGGTTAAGGAGAGAGTGATCGATTGCCAAGTCTGTATTAACTCAGTCACAGGGCTCTGGCAATCTCCAAATGGTCTGAGCTCTGCTCTCCTGGTTTATGATACCAGCAGAATCATTTGATTGAATTACAGTTCTTCAACTGATCGCTCTGTATCAGTAATATGACTTCTCTACTCACCAGCCAGCTCCTCTTACAAAGGGAAGCTTTGATGGTGAGGAATGCTTTCCTGATATTTTTTTGTCTGGAGCAAATCAGTATAAGAGTTGGATTTCTTTTGTTGACATTTCATAGGGAGAGCAACACAGCAGTTACCACTGCCAGTCCTTGACAGCAATGTAAGGGCAGAAAAGGGACAAACACACTTGGATATACAACATGCAAACCTTTGAACTAGGCAGAGATGAAGGCTACTTCCAGATAAAATGTGCCTGCAACCTCACACCACATCCATTCATTTCGAACTGTCCCACTCCTATCTACCTTCACTGAGCAAGCATTGGTGCTGCCAAAAGCCACTGCCTTTTTGCATTTGATTCAGGGGCAAACTTAAATATTTAACTTTCTTGCATTTCTACCTAGCATACTTATTGCCTCACTTTTGAGCATTCAGGTTTGGGGCTTTGCTTCTGAAAGCACCACAATAGGAGAAAACTTCAGAAGATATTTGAATAAGAAAAAAAAAAAACAACCTGTCAACTCTGCCCACATTTATAAGGAACTCAACTTCTTTCCAGAAGAGAGAGGATCAAAGCACAAGGAAAGATATTAAGTAGCCATATACCAACACTGAAAAACCAGCATGGAATGAGACTGCTTTACCTGCAGCAGGGACTTCAGACTGTCTGCAGTCAGAAGCTCTGAATCAGCAGAGTAAGGACTGTGGAGAAGATACGCAGAACATACTAGACATCAATGACACTTCGCCTTACATGATGACCCTTGTGGGTTACCAGGTAGCAGAGGCTGGAAAAATCCCACCATTTTTCTGAGTTAATCTAAGCCAAGCTAACTCTAGGCCATTTTCAACTTCTTTTGGCCCATTACCTTCCCATCCTTCCAAGTCTAATAGACATGACTTGTTAATCAGGCTGGAACACTGACCTTGCTGTATCTGTCTCCATTCCTAATAGTTGACAAGTGGGCAGACAAAGATGACTTCAAAAACCCCTGACACTTATAATGACAACTCTCAAAAGCAGGGTCAAATCTTGAGCAGTGATGTGTATCAGAGGGCAGTTTAGGCACAGGGCATTTCTTTAGATTTGGATCTGTAGCAAAGCAACTGTACCCTGAGGCAAATAGATCATTTCACTAGAAGTCTGCTGCACCTTGAGAAAGCAAACACACACCCACAGCTAATATATTTCTAACTTCAGTAACTATCTCCTTTTTGGAACTGCCAAGACAAGTGATGCATTGATTTTCCTACAGCTCACCCTGTATCAAGGTATCAAGGCTGTGTAGGCGTCTGGTGAAGTGTTCACAAATTTCTCTGAAAAAGTAAAGACAAAGAAATCCACAACAATTCAAGATGCCTAGACGAGTACAAAAACTTCTCCTTAAGGCAGGCTTATGCTATGCAGTCAGAATTGAAACAGACATAAATGAAATCTCAACTGAAGACCTTCGCAGAAAGCACCTGTAATATCATCTGCATGTACTTGGAAAGTAACCTTTGCAGAGGTAGTAACAGCAGGGCAAGTAACATTTGCATTTTAGAACTAGATAGAGAAGCAGGTTGCAGAGACATGATGAAAAGGGAAAGGAAATCTATTGGTGCCCATTGAGATCCCTGCTGCAGCATGGGACAGGTGTCACTTGGGGCCTCATCAATGACTGACATTTTCCATCGAAGTTTTAGACTGCACCTGCATTCGATTTGGCTGAACAATTGCTATCAGCTCCTGCCTTCTACATCACATCTCTGTTTTACTCACTAGATTTAAAGACATACACATACATGAGAGACATATCTCTGAGGATATAGAAAAGAGACACAGATGTCCCACTATGGGCTCACATTTGGCTCCTGTTCCAATAGCTGCCCCTTTCTCCCAGCTCTTCCCCAGGGAAATCTGTCTCTCTTATTTACAGAGTGAGCTGCCCAAAGGGAAAAAACCCCACGAATTCAGAAACTGCTACCCATATATATATTAACTAATTCATCTCCCAGAGGTATAACTACTCCTTACAAGGCATTTGGCAAACGTCATTGTCACTGGAGAAAATCCAGGCCCAGCAGGAACTGCTTACAACCACCAATCTGTATGTGTAGAACTTGGGTTGTATATCTTCTAAATCAAGAGCTGTCTCTTCTACCTTCCTGGCACAGCCTCCCAACATATTCCTCCTCCTCCTCTCCCAACTTAAGACATAGCAGTACGACAGCGTGTACAGATGCAGATTTTTTTTGCATATAAAGTTTATCATCTAATCACTCAAAGAATAAAGTGCCAAGGAACATTTGAGTAATCAGACTGGATGCATAAATATCCTGTAGTTACACAGTTGTTACAGCATATCATTTCTTAGTTAGTTTTCTGCCTTTACAGCTATCATCATAGCAACTGCAATCCCCTCCTAAACACTAAATGATCTCAGGTCAGGGAGGAAGAGGAAAACATTATTCATCCCACTAGAGAGGACACCAGCGGGCAGAGACAAAGGTGGTAAGCAACTATTACTTCCCTGGATCCTTTGGGATGTGAATTTCCCACAGCCTGCTTATGACCTCAGGGACACAGACCCCAATCTCTAGCACTCCCACACCTGGCCTTCTTCCTTTTACATTGTGGAAGGTAGCTCACTTTAACAACAGGTCCCACAGCCAGCACGTACCCCTCTCTCCAATGCAATAAGCTTTCATGGAAGCCCCTCTTCCAGGCCTTTCTCCCCTAGCATGGGTCGCATTTACAAAATGTATGTCTTGCCACTGATAGGGCAAAGCTCTTGCCTTCAGTGTTATCCTCAGTTTCTGCATATAGCAGTTCAGAGTGTTACAACACACCTGCAAAATTATTCCCTCTCTCATACAAAATACAACTAGTCTAAGCCAAGCATGAACAAATAATCAAGATAATTTCCCTATCAAATCCCACTATTTTATTATCTACTTCCCTTTCAAATTCTGATGGCAATTCAGAAGCTGGACATGTATGAAAAGGAACATTTTGAAAACTTGGAATCAGCATGATAAATCATTTAACACTTTTGAAAATTCAAGTTGAATGCTTATACCTTCTTGAATCAAGCATTTTGTTTCAATTTGTTGAACCAGTTTCCCCTTTTGACTCCAGAACAGCCATGCTCCAAGAAGGTATTGCACATTCTTGGGAGGGACATAAGTTTCTCATTTCCTCTCTGTCTTCTATATACTAGATTAACTAGCTCCAGTTTGTGTTCCCTGAGGTAACAAGGCTGTTTGACCATCAATACACCATCATTTCAACCAGAAGAAATCACAGCAGGTCTTGGGAAACAAGCCCCCAGAATCCTGTCTGCTTTGTAGGAGTGAGGGTAAGAGAAACACATTTTCAGTGTAAGTTTTCTGGTCAGCTCAATCAGTAATCCCAAACAAAGCTATAAATACAAACTTTTGTTATCAAAGAAAAATCCCTCATGCACAAGAAGTGTATTGATAACAGCTCTTTGACCAGTAAATATAAATATAATAGAGCAAGACAACAACTGGGACCCCGGACACATTATGGAAGTGGTGCTCATATTGAAGTAAACAGAGATGCTCAAAATACTTCTATGTTTCAAAGACACTTGGCTCTTTTCTAATAGGGCATGTACTTCCAGTAATCTTATGGTTTAGAGATCATTCATACTCCAGTTGCCATCTAGGATATCAGACTCACAAACGCATATTCTGAATCCCCTTTTTGCTTGCTAAAGACCGTAATAAGCTCATCCTTTTTTTACTGGCATTCAAAAAAAAATTATTAGGGAACAGATGAATGAATGAATGGGCAAAAATGATGCAAGGAAACAGGATAGATGAGGACTACAACAGCTGCAGTCACTTTGGACATCTCCAGGTTTCCAGTACTGAGACCTGATCAAATCACAAGGAGTCATGAACCAAGGAGAAGGTGGCTTCATAGTGTCCAATATTAGAAACCACTGCTCGTAAGCTCAGACGTAGGCAGACCTAGCATATCTAGCAGCACTAGCAAGAGGCCTTGAAACAGCTTTTAGCATCTGGCACCTACCCCTGCAAGCACTTTCTCACGTGAAACAAACTGCACTACCAGTCAATTCCCACCGGGACCAGATATCATGCTGTCCCCCATGGGGAAAACACACTCTGATAAATTGGCTAAAAACACCGAGATTTGCTGGTTCCATGGAAAACACTGAAATATGAGCTGCCTGCACAATTAAATAGGCCACGTAAATAGGTTCTCATATCTCAGGCATAGGAGGCACAAATAACTTACAGGCCTAGCAGCCAGGCAGGGATGCCATCGCTGCTTTCCTTTGCCTGTTGTCCGGCAGGAGCACAGAATCAAGCATTCATATTACAACTAACAGCAGTTCTGCAAAGCTGGCAGCAAGGGAGAGGGCAGCACACCTGAAGTACTCTTCACTCTCATCAGACTGTACTGAAGTGGCCTGGGAGTAGTTGATTGTAATCACAGTCTCCTGCTGAGCTAGATGGATACTACAGAAGGCAGCATCCAGCTGGACTAGGGTAAGATATAGTAACAGTGGCCACAAAGAACAAAGGCTTAGAAAAAAAAAGGTGAATTTTGGGACAGCAGAATGAAGGATAGACCATGTATCTGTGTTCAAATCAAAAGTTTTGCTACATCCCAGGGCACCATATTCATTCACAGGTAGGCATAGGCAGATGTGCCCTCAGAACAGCTCTTACATGAATGAGGCCCACCAGCCAAGGGCTTCAACTCAGGTTTCCCAAAAACATTCTACTTTATTAATTTTTAAAATTCAAAGTTCCTTCATCTCCCATTCAATCCATATCAGGAGAGAAACACAGTAAGACACCATTAACTTTAATTGTTAGCTCTTACTAGAAGCGTCCCATTTCTGTTATGAATGAACATCTATCTGCTTAAGTGTTTCAGAGTTCAGACCTCCAGTCACATTTAGGTGTTGGGAGAACTGCATTGCCATTTTAAATTCAGATAAGGCCAAGATCAACCATGACTTTTTCAGAAGACATCTGCCGACCTCCTTACTGCTCCCTTGCTGCCATAGGACCAAAAAATCCAAACCAGTAAGCAAACACTAACCACTTCCTTATATCAGAGGGACTTTTAGGAACCAAGAATGTTTCAGAAAAAGTAGATATAGGTGGAAAATATACATACTTATAGCTTGTTTAATATTCAATTCAATTTCCATAAAAGGTTTCATATGCAGAAATAGCTTTAGAATTCCTTACAGATACCCTATCACTGCTTAGTATCTCCAAGGTCTGGCTGGCACAGTACATTTCTTTCATTCATAAATGACTTGTTGTTGATGCTGCAGAAAATGCCTGCAAAAAGCTGTTCGAAGTTTTTGACATTCCAAGTTACCAGCCTGGCAAAACAAATTGCTGTCTTTCACAAAGCCCCTCCTTTGTTTGACAGGACCTTTGAAGACAGCGGGCAAAGGCCTGAGCTAAGATGCCTGTATCCATCGTCTCCTTTCTGTCTGTTCTCCTTGTGCCTCCCCAAGAAGATGGATCAAAGCATCCCCATGGGGACATCTCATTAAAAAGCAACTCCCTTCCTTGACCAGGTCACTGGCAGCATTACACAAGGTTGCAAGTTCTTGTCCATCAGATAGTGCTTATAAATAGCACAGGGACAGTACTCTCCCTCCATTTTTAATAACAACTGCAGAAATCTCACAGAAGGACTCCAGAAGGATGGGAAGGGAGGAAGATTGTCCCTCTAAAAAACTTCTCCTTTAGACACACCTGACCACATTAAGAACAAGCAGCTCAAAGACATTCAATTTAACATTAAAGAAAAAAAAAGACACCAACAAAACCCTAAGGGAGTGCTTCGAGCAGCAGAACTAATGAAGCCTCGTTTTCTACAGATTTGCATCTCATGATTGATTGACTTCAGTACATTAGGAAGAGAAAGCAGCAGCTGAAACTTTGCCTGCCCTTTGGGCATTTATAACAACTCGCTCCTGTGAATTTTTGCATGTATTAAGGTTTGAGTTCATGCTGTGGAGTCTCCTACATTTGGGAATTCAGAAGGCTCTAGGGGAAGCATTTTCATTCAGCTTAGACCTCACTGAAAAGTGAGGCCATGCAAGTACAGTAGCAAAGACAAAAAAGTGCCATTAATTTGCTGACATATGGTAATTTGAGAGCCTCAGTCCATAGACAACTTCATCTTTCCTGGGTTGGACTGAATTGGAGTCCAGAGGAAATTATTTTGGTTTGTCACGAGGTATGGAAATAGAAACACTTATGATGAAACAGGTTTGCCCATAGGCACCATTTGCATGAAACTTTTTGCCTGAGCATTTGATGTTTAAATAGCGCTTTACACCTAAGACCAAGCATTTATAATCCCCAGCCTTTCTTTGCCATGTGTTCAGAGCAGCCTGGGTGGTAGGAGGAGCATCAACTCCTAAAGTGTCTCATGGCTGCAAGAACAGAGACATCTCAAACTAGAGGCCAAACACTGAAAACAGAGGCCCCCATCAAGCTACCAAAAGCTCCCAGAAGGAACCAGCAGCACAGGATTAAGCAGAGTTATAGTTGCTGCTTCTGACAAGCACACAAAAGACCTGCCAGTGCTGATAATTCATAAACACTGCAAGCACACTGCTGTTGGGACTGCACCAAGCACCGACAGCTCATGGAGTGTCATCACTTCAGGTTGAGCAACCACTTCCCTGGCACACAGGAGTCCCGAGCGCTCGTTGTGCCTGAAGCAATTTTACATGAGACAGCGACAAAGTAATTAAACTTTGAATCCTCTAGCAATAGAAGGCTGCGCTTGTCATTGCTGAGTCCCTCCTGCTATCAGGGAGCACCTTGATGATGAGTGACATCACATGGACTCAAGGTGACAAACCAGACTTTTCTCCCAAATTAATATCCTGACAGACCATCCAGGAGGAAGACCCCTTTCATTCTTTAAGCACTGTGCTTAAACATTAAATAATTGTTTCTTACTCTGAATCTTAAGCCAACACTGCAGCTGAACAAGAGATGAGCAAAGAGGTTTGCATTTTAGACTTCTCAAACAATCAATGCCACCAAACATTTGCACCCTGTAAAAAGATCAGCTAGGTAATAAAAATACTGTATGTAAAGAGGAAGGTTTACAAGTGCTAAGCTCCCATGTCTGTCAAACCCTTCAAAATACTGTCAGTTCTGCTTCCCAATTAGAACAATCCTGTCTTCTTAAAGTCACTCCTGTTCTATTCTCTCCTTCTGGTATGACTGTCTCACACTGTTTATCGACACATCAATCCCCCAAATTGTGAGGTTGCTCCATGTCACATTACAAAACCTATGACCATTTGTTTTAGCGTATCAACAAGCTTCACTGAGATTAATGTCTGATTTTATTCCAAGTTGTACAAACACACAGCAGATACTTCCTGCCCAGATCACGTAACCCATAAATACACATGATAAGGGATCATGGTATTATATGCCTTCACAGAAGGTGAATGAGAAAAATCCCGTAAACTATCCACAATCCTTCAGGTAGCCTGTGAGACTACTAAGAATTGCTTTCTTTAGTTCCAGCTCAGTGCCTTGAACGTTAATCCTTGCTTAAACAGCCCTCTCAGTTCACAAAAGAGTACCTTTACCACTAAGAGTATCTGTACTACTACAAAAAAGCATCTGTACTACCAAGCCAGCCAGTTAGCAATATCATCCCTCTTTTACATTTTATTCCCCAGACCCTTCTACATGCTTGTGTAGTAAGTTTTCACGTGAGACTTCCCTACTGCCAAATGCTGTGTGCAATATGGGGCTATGTAAAACAAGTACTGTTATAAGCATTTATAAGAAAAGAGATTGATAGACAGGTAGCCCTCAAAAGCTGAATAGGTTAAAGCAGTGTCACTACATTCTATAAGCAAAGGGCAAGACCAGCATGTATCACACAGTTAGGCAAAAATTTATGAAATAACTCAGATCTTATGTGACAGTTACTTATGCAAAAGCAAATGGTAAAAGAATGGGATTCAACATAATACATGTGAGAGAAGACCAATGTTAAATGCTTGATATACACATTCTTAAACCATAAATTTGAAATTAAACAAGTAGCTCTGAGAGTCAGAGCTAATGAAAATTTTTTTTCCTACAGCTGTGCATCTCATGGCTGGGCATCTTCAATGGCTAAGAAGGTGTGAATGCCAAGTGAAACTTCCTCCACTGTAGACACATTCCCAGGGCTTTCTCCTGGATAAACTCTGTGAGGTTTAATAAAGAGCTGGCCTCACACCACACTTTCAGTCAGATCAAGCCAAAGTGCTTTCATCTCCCACACCCAGATACTTATTTTCAGAAATCCCCTTTTCCTAAAGGCCTCAGTGTCGGAAATAGTTGGCAGGACCTGGAGCTACAATGAGCACAGAGAGAATACAAAGGAGCACACCCAAAGATCACAACTGGTTCAGTTTCTCTCCTTCCTGTATTTCACCAGTAAGGTGATGCTTTACCAACATGTGATAGGTAGTAACAAGAACAACAGCTGCAGATGACATCCTAAACCCTGTTTGCTCCAATTATGTGAGCAGGAGCATACCAATCTCTATTAAAGTACAGGCCTTGTGCTGTCAGTTCACTAAGAGGGAACAGCAGCAGCTGGTCAGTTTATAGCAGGCAGAAAGGGGCACCAGAAGGACCCATGACTATTAGATAGGTAGAGAAGAGCAAGATGGGCTTGCTTTCTCTTCTTCCCCAATCTGCCAGAATGCACAACTGTGATTAACCTTCAGTCCAGCAATCATCAGGTCTTTGAACATCGTAACAAACAGAAAAACTTGCTTCCAGATGTTATTGTGCTAAGTGCAATGTGCACATATTTGGATTAAAGTCGCAAAGAATAGTTCCTACATATCCTTTATCATCGGCTTTGTAAGACATAAAATGCAAAAATAATAGATTCTATTGCCTTAAAACCTCCCATAAAGCAACATGCTTATGTCTCAGAGAATTGCCAGAAAGTCTTCAGCCCACCAGGTTTCAGCAGAGAGGCTTGCTAGCCAGACCTTCTGCACAGGAGTGGGAGTATAAACTGGCAGATTCAGTCAGCACTGAACGTTCTCAGGGTGCTGGTCCCGATTCTACTGTGAGCACATTAAGCAAGTCATTTTACCTTTGTCTCAATTTCTTTATCTGTGAAATGGAAATGCTGATACTTAGGTAGAAGAATTCAAATGGAGGAGTACATTCAGGTAGGCTCTAAAGTGCAACAGTGTTGATTGTCAGAGACCTCAGAAAGCCCAAAATAGCTGTGAGAATATTTCACCTACATCCTTATTAGACTCTAGTTATTCCCAGAAGTGAGAGATACTAACAACAGAGTATCTCTTGTAGGTTCAGTCCAGTGTGTTAGAGGAACCTGAAGTTGGATAAGGCCAGGATGTCACCATCAGTAACCTAGGTCATTCCCCTTGTAATTTAATATTCATTTTAAGAATGACTCAGATTATTTACCCAAAACAATTTTAGCAGACATACTTCTTTTCAAACCAAACTACTCATTGTAAGCTAGTTCATCCCCTGCTCTTCTTGTGCCAACACTTCAGTTTAAATAGGCCTTTTCTCTTCCTGCTCTATTTTGACTCAGTGTATTTACAGAAGTCAACTCCATTCCATCTGTGTCTTGACTTTAGCAGCCAAACAAATCCAGCATCTGCTGAGTCCCTGTTCCTACCAAGGACTTGCTCTGAATCCTGAGAGACAAAGCCATAGCATAACTGACCCTCCCTTTTTGCCATTATAACCCTGGTACTTACTAGGCTTTTTTTTTTTCCCCAGGAGCACATGGTGGGTGTCTCAATTGTCAGAAAGAGTAAAACAGCACATGAAACAGGTCATACAAGTGCAGTGTCCTTTATAGAGTATGCTACTGTGCATTATTATTTCCATTGAAAAAGAGGCACCCAGAACATAGACAATATTTCTCCTTGCATAAAATACCATAGTAGAGGACTTTGGTGCATAGAACCTACAAAACCCCAGCCAGCCATGAGATACGTCCTATGGAAAGAGAGGCAAGCTCTGCAGTCTTCGTGTTCGAACACTGGATGAGAAGTCTAGATTATATTCATAGCTGCCACAAGTCTCTGACATATACACATTTCATAGGACAGATTACCTTTAGACATTACAGTAGGGGAGGTCAGGGGTAGAAGAAACAGTAAACACTAGTTTAGAAATTATATCATGGAGAAAAAGAGGGAAGACCTACAAAACACACATTTGCCTTCTGCATATATATATGAAGGTACTACCATGATTACAGCAAGGTTCAACTCCAAAGTCCTCAGCTCTAGATTTGTCCTCTGACAACAGTCACATCCCACAGCATCTGCCACTGTGTTAATGAAGACAGCCACATCATGTAATGAGCCCCTGCACACCTGTGCAAGCTCTGGGAAGCAGCTGGCAAGTTCCTTCACCCACCCACAAGCTCTACATCTGTATCCATTCACTTCTTCAGCAAGGATTTGCCCCAGCCACAGTACCACCACCGTCCTGATTTTCAGCTCCTTCCTTCCACCATCTTTAGGTGGGACTCAAGGCGCAGCAGCCATTGCCTCCCTACTCCCAGGAATTCAAGCTTCATTGCCTCACAACTATGGAACACTGCAAGACACCAGTACTTTCTTCACAGGAGTTTTGCCATGGCAGCTGACACTCTCAGGTGGCTGTCTTAGCTAGGGTATCAGAAAAGGATGTGTGAGCATCCGAGGCAGGCAATTATAAGATGACTAGGCCATGTTAAAAAAGTTTCTTCCTAATCCTGTCAGATGCTGCTTGCCTTAAGCCCTGAAGCTCTAAGATATATTGATCACCATCTCCTTTTATCCCACACAACAGAGCTGTGTTTATTCCCAAATTCCTGGGCCATCCCTAATCCCACTCACTTGACAACCTGAGAGATCTCTAGTGGCAACAACTCCTGCTGCCCCAGTTAGGGGAGCGTGCATATGTATTTCTCCATTTCAAGCAACTACTAAGCTTGTCCGGGAAAAAAAGGACAGAGCATTTAACCCAGTAGCTCCATGCGTGGGCTCCTCTGGTGCTTGTGTGTGCACAAAACAGCAACCCCTGCAAAAGGTAAGGCTTTGCTGACCCCCACAATTACTGGAAAAATCCCATCCATGTTTCTTGAATTATGCCAGATGATACTGAAAGGCATGGTAGGGGTAACAGAAGGCTGATCTTATCAAGCAGATTACACTTCTTTCACCTGTGCTAAGGCCACTTTTGCTTAGGGAGCTCAGAGAAGTGTAGTCATCTAGGAGAACCTTAGCTCATACCTTCCACAAGAGAAGGTTAGTTACCACCAGGATATACTACAAACTACTACCCTATTCTTCACACTCTCCATCTCCAGCAAGGCACTCAAGCAAAAATAACTTATTTCTGAGTAAGAAAACTCCACCCCAAGACTTTTACTCTTGTAACATAAATAAGCACGTTCAAGTTTCAATTTCCAACCTTCTTTTCATTAGGTGAAACTAAGATAATTACTATCTCCCACGCACATGTAATTATTTATACAGTACTTGTCTACACCAGTCACCATTTCTCTTACCTTTGGTGCTTGCTTCCACATACAGCAGCACCAGGCTGGAATTGTCCTGTTAGAAGTCTTTACTCCAACTCCAGGGCTGCAGCTGCAGACCTTCACACACTCAGTGTGATGATTTTGTGTGACCCCTTGCATAATACAGGTTGGGGAATTTCATGTAGTGCTTCCTGAAGCAGCACATATCTTATCTGGGCATCTTTTTAAAAAAAGGCCAGTCTCAAAGTTCCAAATCTCACCTCAGTCTACTATAGCTTTCATAGGATGCAGAAATCAGTATTATTACAGTCAAGTGCATACTATTGATTTATACAGTAGTATGATAAGATTGTCAATGATTTCTATTCCAATCTTCATGCATCCTCACACTTTTTAATTTTTTGAGAAGGAGAAGAAAGGAAAAAAGCAAAAATCACTGCTAGGTATTGAGCAGAGGGTTTCAGACCTCTGTCCTTTTCCCTTTGCTGATTGCAGTTAATCAAGAAGCCAGTGGAGCAAGAGACCAGTCACAACTGTTTCCTCCAAGCTGTAACCTCACATAAACAATAGCACATATTGCAGAGCTAGGGTCTTACCCAATCATGAGGACACCACAGACAGGGCTCCTCCGTCCTGTGGATTCTCTGTTTGACCCTCATGGGACAGATCCAATGCTGCTGGTCCCACATCGATGGCTGGAGAAACCCCTCCTTGTTCTGACAGGTTGAAAACTGATGGTTTAACTCTAATCTTTGTGCTCTGCCCTCCAAACCTGCAAGAGCAGTCTTGCTCAGATGGGAGCTGTCCTGCACCATGTTTTCCTCACAAGGTAAGAAACATCTTCCCTTTCTGCACCAACTGCTTAGGAGTGAGACAATTTTCAGCTGTGGTTTGGTCATTGAATGCAGGTCTCAGGGTAGGCATACAGCAGGTAGAAAAGCGAAAAATCCCCCTAATGTGGCAGGTCCTGGCTTTATATAGCTGTACTTGGGACACACCTCTTCCTTTGTTTTCCCCTGAGTGCTTCCACCTGCTACCTCATCCTAAGTATAGGGGGATATCATCAGAGGTACCAACATCACTGCCTTATCTCTCTACATTGACTGTACATTAATTGATAGGCTGTCCTTTTGGCACAGGCTAATCTAATCCACCTGAGGACAATGACTCTTCCTCAGCCTCCAATTCCCCCAGGGGGGGCAATCGGGCCTTCAGTAGTGATCTCCCCTCCACAGCTGAAGGCAGTCAAGGGGGCGAACTTTGAGAGAGTTGCTTTGCTTTACTCTGCTTTGATGACTGAGTGAGGCAGACAAGATGAGGGTCCCCTTCAAAGTCCCTGTTTAGTGCTCTGCCAAGCAGATCCTCAGTCTCCCTAACTGTCCACCTTCTGCACCCTTGGGGCAATCCCCCTTAGGCTGTGCTGCCTCATTGCTGTCTGTTTAGAACACAGGGCTGGGAAAAGTCACCCCTTGGCACAGGAGCACGCAGCAGCTAACATAAAGGAGCCTTGATTTCAGCATGGCTGTGACTGGCAGTCAGAGCAGGACACAGCCACAGCACACTTGGTTGGATGTGTTTCAGAGGTGAGGACTTCTGAGCACAATATACAGGACAATGAAGCTGAAAGAGGGAAGATATGTGCACCTGACTCTTTGGAGTCAGCAGTGAGAAGTACCTCCAGAGAGCACGTGTCTCTCTGCATTGACTGTACAGTGAATTAAGACAGCCTGCACCTTTGGCAGTGGCTAATCTAAGGTGCTTTGAACTAGGCAGCGTGAATGGAGCTTCTTCTCTCCCTCCCTCAGTAATATCCTAGTGTCACCTAAATGCTACAGAAAACACATGGAAAGTTAGGTAGAGAGAGTGCATTGGAGTCACTGCCATCTGTCCGAGTATACAGCTGGGGATATCACTAATAATTTCTTCTACTGGTGCTTGAGGGGAAAAAAAAAAACAAACAAGAAAAAAACCCAAGTGTTTTGTAGCTTCCTGTTTGAATTAATCTCCTCTGACAAGTGCTGATTTGGGTTTGTGATTCGATCCTCCATATGTCTAGCTCTATTGGTCAATTAAGTGCAGGGGGCGATTGGGAGAAGCAGTGATGCTCAGACTGATTATAAGAGGAAGCATCACAAAGAAGTTAGGACATGCAAAGCTGCCTGGCGCACTTGGCATTCGCACAGCCAAGCTGAGCATGAGGTAGCTGCTGCTTCTGCTTTCCAGGTCAAGGAGATTCTTCCTGGCTCCTAACAGAGACAAGTCACAGCTGCCTGGCTGTTGACCATTTGTGAGCAAGGGGCACAGTTCCAGGGAAGGAGTGAGCAAACAAGCACCAGGAATTGTGGTGAGCAGGGGATCAAAAAATTAATAAAAGGCTACAGAAACATGAATAGTTTCTTTCATTACCCGTTGCTGTAGAAAGACAAATACAACATAAGCCAAAAAGGCTATGAGTAGGGACCAGCAGAGAAAATGAGAATCAGTTTATAATAATCCAGGTTTGTATATATAAGGGAAAATAAAGGGAAACCAGGAAATTAAAAGAGAGGTATATTTGGAAATTGGTAATGATCAAATAAGGGCTGTGGGATATAGTGGACAGCAAATTTGGTTACAGATCTGCAATGTTCTATAGCAGCAGCAGCAAAAAAAGGAAAAAAAAGTTAATGCTGTGCTTCATCTGCAGAGAAATCATGTCAGAAAGTGAGGAGATACTGGCCCTCTGTACAGATCTGGCAGGACAGCACCTGGAATGCTGCCCTCAATTCTGGGCAACACACATTTACAGAAGATGTTGATGAGCATGGGGAATTCAGAGAAGAGCGGCAGGAAAAAAAATCTGATTAACGGTCTGAAAGCACTGACATATGAGAAGAGATTAAAATAATTAAATATGTATTGCTTGGCAAGGGGTAAGATTAACCATCTACAAGTGTGTAAATACCAGGAAGGTAGAGGAATTGTATTAAGGGGTATAAATATAAGTGTAATAGAGCAAAAGTAAACACCGGCTCAATATTAAGAAAAAGAAAAAACAACTTAGCCCTGAGTTTTTTTTAAATTCTCCTTGAGAAGGTGAGGCTTATTGCTTAAAGCAGCTATAGTGGCAATCATGCCTCACTGGCAAGTCTCCACGGAAAAAGACCCAGAGAAGAAGATAACATCTCGGGAGTCACCAGTGATTAGGAACAGCCCAAACTGGCCTGCAGACAGCTCAGCAGAACCCAAGGCTCTGGCAGAGCTACAGGCCAACTGCTATAGCAGACAGCAGCACGGAAAGGGAATGAGAGAACAAGCTCTGTCTTCAAAGGGCACCCAGACCCCATGCTTCTTGGGTGCAAGAACTGGGCTTAGCTTCTAACCATCTTCTCCCTGCATTGTGCATCCGCTTCTTTTATTTCCACCAGCTAACCCGGGAATGTACTGGGATGCTGTTTACCCACCGGACTGCTCCTCAAGGGCGTCTCCCACCTCACCTTTCCGTGCTGCCAGAGCCCAGCAGTGCGGCCCCATGTCAGGGAGCCATCAGCAGAGGGGACGTTCTGCAGCGCCGCAAAAAGCGCTGCTGGCACCGCTGCAGCGAGCTCGCCAAAATTGGCCTTGTCACTTTAAATACATTAGACAATAAATCATCCCTCTGAGACATCCCCAAAGGAAAAACAGGGGGAAAAAATAGCACTTAAAAGCCCTTTTCTATTACAAAGCCTCTGGGGAGCTTTTAAACTTGGAGAGTTTTTTTAAGTGAATTGTATGCTTTTTCCCCCTTTGCCTGCCTTTATTATCAGTTGCTAGCATTAGCCTTGCCTTCCCATGACCAAAATCTCAGACTCCTTTTTTTTTCTTCCTCCCCTTTAGTTTCTTTCCCTTTTTCTCTCTCACCCTTACATGTACACACACAAACACCCGTAATGTCCATGTAACAGATTCTTTCCTACTCAGTATCTCCTTTTAAATTGCAATTACTCTTTGCCAATATTCCTTTACTCCATATCCCTCTCCTCTTCCCTCCATTTCCCTTCACTTCTTTGTTTTCCTCTGTATTCCCCTTTCTCATCTGTCATTCTTCATGTCTGATTGTACTGAGCAACCTGAACAAATTCAAAACCATTTCCCTGCTTTTAGGAGGACTGTGTAAATTTTGCACCTTGAACCTTTTTTATGAAGCTCTCTGATGGGTTTCCTTCCTTATAAAGCCTATTCCCTCACCCTTGCTTTAGGAATCAGGAAGCACTACTGACCTAGAAGGGCAGTATTTTGTCTGTCTGTTAGCTCTCCAGTACCAGGTTTTCCCAAATGGACTAAGGAATAATGTTTCCTCCATTTTCCAGTGCTCAGGAAGTCAAGCATGACCATGTAACCAGATCTCCCAGGCAATGCTTAAAGAGTTCTCCTGCCTACTGCTTTTATTTGGCTTTAAAACCTTTATCATTAAAATCTTGAGGAGTCAGTCCAGTCTGGTTCTGTGCCTTTCTAGAGCTGTATGGGAGAAGTGGGTAACATTTTCCAGCTAAACCAAGGATTTTACATCTTCAGTCATGTATGCAGGTTGTGTGTTGGAGAAGAAAGGGGGAACATAAGGTAAGTAAGGGTAAATTTCAGGAAGTTGTAACTCTGAAACAAGCTGATGATTTCCACAGGCACTGTGCTGGGAACCAAAATACACCTGTCAACATCCAGCTCATAAAGCAACTCTTATGCCACAGCTGACCTAGCAGAATCCTGCACAGATGCTATGAGTTAATTTTGTTTTGTTGCATCTAAGACTTACCCAACCCAGTTCCATATACTGCAGCACAGGGGAGCCCCTGTCAGTGATCAGTGCACATTGGCATGGGCAGCAGCAGCTATTCCAATTGACTGTTCTTTGCTCTGTTTTATTCTTGTTCCTACAGGTGCAAGCCCAAGGTGACCTTGCAATTTTCAGTTCCCCATCGCTGCCACCTGAGTGCCAACATCACCACGGTCAAAAATGTGACTTCTAGAAAACCACAACGGAGCCTAGTAGAAGACAGCAGGCTGACTAATAATGGCGTTAACCAACTTTATCACTGGTTACCAATGTCCTGGTGAGCAAGTGGCTGTGTGGTACTGAGTTGCCAGCTGACGTTAAACCATGACACTCAATAAGGCACCTCTCTAAGCAGCACAAAACATGGTGTTTTTTATCACTAGTGATAGTGAGACAGTCAAGGCAGCAGAAGCAAACACACTTGTTAGTTCAGTCATTTGCATTGTGTTGGATTTTCCCCTTATTGGAATGAATTAAAAAAGGATCAGGAATCACAATCATTAGTTGGCCCAACATGATAAATTGAACAGACTGCAGTGTGGAGAAGAGGTAAAGAAAAAGGAGGTGGAAAGAGAAGTAGAAACCATTACTTTGACACCCTGCAGCTTCCCGGTCTCCTCAGGGGTCAGTACACATGCTTAGAAGCTAATGGGCAAAATGCTCATCTCTAGCCCGTGCCTCCCCACCCTCCCCAATCTCTTCACAGCCACAGACCAAGTGACCAAATATCAGCCCCAGAACAGCCAGAGAAAGGGTGTGGAACACATAAACGTTGAATTCTAAAGCCTGTGTGAAAGGAAATGCTACATCCTGGGCATTTGTCCAGGGAAGTGGGAGGTGGGGATGGAAATGAAAGGTCTATGTTCTCCCTAATCATTTCTGCCACAAAAAGGGAGAGAGTGCTGTGACATACACCAGTGGATCGCAGCCATTAGAAATGAACCACTGGTGGCTGGCAAATTGTAAATTAGAGAGCCAGAGTGAGAAGAAAGAAAATCAAAGGGGGGACGAGGTCGTGTTTTATTTCACTTGTAGCACTTTTCAAATTCAGCCCTAACCAAACCTGATTAAAGTAAATCCCTTTTTTACGGCCTGTGGAGTCTATAAGATTATGGTGTTAATGGAAGTGTGATTCGATCCGTCAGTAATGGTGCATGTCGGGGCCCAGGCGCCTCAGACAAGTCCATTTTTTCAGATGTATTTATTGTTCCCCCCCCCCTTTTCTGTTCTCTGCATTGCAGTGTTTAATTGAACAGTTTAAAGTGATTCTTCTTCAAGGCCCATTAATTGATTTTATTTGTGTATTCTCCAGGGGTCAAGGGGGAAATATATAATAAAACATAAGCTCCAGGTCTGAGTTTGTCACAGTTCCCACCTTCCCACAAACATAAAGCACATTTCATCTTTAGCATTTTAGATTTCTTCTCTTCCCACTCTGATTTCGCTGCCACTAGCATTCTCAGATGTTAGTTTCTATGTTTCCCTTTCCCCCTGTTTATCTCTAAAATTTGCCACCGTTATTGAGAGCACAAGGTAGCAATCTCCCTCTGTTTCTTTTCCTGTGCAACAACCACCACATCAGTTTTAAAATGCCCTTTGGCTTTCAGGGTCTCCAAATGACATCCCCTGCCCCAAGCTGAGCAGAAGGGAGGGCACTAACTTACACGTACTTGTAAACTAGTGGTCCTTGAAGCTTAGGTCATTTCCTCTACAACTGGAGGTGATTTTTGTTAGCTTCTTAGAAAACACTCCCTGAGGAGTCTGCCTCTTTCATACTACTAGCCCAACAGGGCACATGAGCCTCTGTGTGACAGCCAAAAGCTCCTTCTTTCTGCCACTTTATCTGCAAGGGGACACTGTTTCCTTCTCAACCTTCCCAACACTCAGTATAAGGTAACTGGCTGCTCCAAACAAATATATATTGAGCTGGCTTTGTTTACTTCAGATACTGCAAAGCCATTTGTTTCCTTCAGCTCCCAGCTCCCTAAAGCTGGCCACAAATACAATTTTTTTTTCAGATTCGCCTTGCTGAAGCCTTACTCTGCTCTCATGCTGTTCTTCTGTAGTAGGTACATTTCTTTTAACAGAGTTATCAGAACACAAGGGGTTTCTTTTAATATTATTTTTAAATCACAAAATACGCCAGGGAAGTTTTCATCCTCCCACTCACCTCACTCAGATCTTGTCTACAAACTGCCTCTGGATTAACGCAAGGAAAAAGATGCTTTTCCTGTTCTTTCCATCCTCTGATTGACATGGTCTGGGTGACAGATCATTGCCACAGCCAGGGCAGTTCTTTGGGGGTGCAGCCTTACCAATCAGTTTCATGCAATCCTGAGTTTGTTTCTGAAATTTGGTATCACATAACATACTGAATGGGACCAAATCCAAGATAAACCTCTTACCAGTGGACCTCTTGTTCTGTCTGCTCCTGGCTGCAGAGAAAAATTCCATTCTATACTACAGATTATGGAGAAGTTACGGAGGCAGAATGTAATTACCCAAGAGTGGAACTTTGCCTTACTCCCTTTACTCTTATGACAAGTACTATGGCATCTTTAAGCAGGTAGAATTTCAAATTTATGTCTGAAATCATGGTAAGGGAGGATTCACTAACATTGTGCAGGGGAAGAGGTAGTGGTAAAAGCAAAAGAAAAGCTGCCCCTGCTAACTCATCAGCAATCTTCCACTCTAAGCTAAACTTTCCATGGAAAGTTGAAAATAGAAATCCTGAGCAAGTTATGTCTCTACTGAGCTCCTGCGCTCTGACCAGAATAAAAGCTATGTACCTGGAGATGCACTCCGACCTGTGGCATTGCTCCCCATTGTCACTGGACTGAAGTTTCCTGGACTGAAGTTTCCTGGACTGACAATTTATTGATGAGCAGGTACTTGCTCTTTTTACTGGACAGAGGGCATTACTGGGAGGCAAATATGCTCATCTGGTTACTTCTAGGAAACATTTACCACTGCGTCATGGTCTTCTCCAGTTATCCTCATATTCTGGCTCTGGTTTCACACATTTGGAACCACCATCTTATCTTTTTGGTTACTTCACTACCTTTTTTCTTGTTCTGCTTAGATATGCTGTCCTGCAATATCTCTAATGTCTCTGCTGAGATATTCTTCTCAACATCTCTGGTGATTAGCCTTCTAAAGCAAACGGGGCCACCTCACTTTCTTAAAGATTAGCAAGACAGTATCCTTGTAAGATGAACTCCCTATATTTGGAAGTATGATGATTTTTGGAATAAGGAAAAGAAGTTCTCTTGAGAAGTCTGGTCAGCTGCGATCTAAGAGTAAAACATTATCTATAATTTTGCTGTCTGCAGAGACCTGTGTCCATGGTACAGAGGTCCATACTGTAGCTCTTAACCCTAGACAGTAATCTTCTAAACTTTCAGTCACATCCAGACTCCGTCAAACAAGATTAAAATAAAATTTCCTCTGTGCATACACATGCAAATATGTGCACCATTCTCCCCATGTTCTCATGTCAAGATTGAGCACCCTACAATTCCATTATCATCTGAATTCAAAGGATTCATCTCCTCCTCAAGAGCTTTCATCCTGCTCCATCTTGGTGTCTCTTAGCAGGGGTTTTACTCTTTGTATTTCAGCTATAATTTCATTTCAGCATAACCTTGACCTGCCCATGCTACCAGAGCAGTTCTCCTTCACCTAATTGTTCACCCTCCCCCATATACATATGAAAATCAGTGTCCTCCCTTAGCTAATATAATACAAAGGAATCAATCTGTCAGGCACACGTACCCGGGCAGCCTCAGCAAATTAACCTTGCAGAGTAATTAGAGCAAGCGCCATGGTGTTGGTATCATGGCCTCATTTTGCTGCTAGAAGTATTAAAAATCTACCACAGCACAGCTACCAGTTAAAATCAATAGTCCACTGTATCAACAGGAATAAAGCTAACCAAGTTCTTCCTTGCTCCCATGTTGGGCCATAAGTGCGTATGGATCAGTCTGGAGGTCCCTCTTGTCACAGCTTTGATGGAGACCAGACTTGAAGAATGGGTGCTTTTCAGTGGAGGCAAGGGGCTCTCAGAGGCTCCAGCAGAGGACAGATTTACTGGGGAAGATCGTAAGAAGTTGCCAAACAGTCTTTCCAGACCTGTCATGGCCTAGGAGCTGCAGAAGTCAGACAGTTTCTCTTTGCATTGCATAATTGGCGGAGCCTGTCACAACATTGCAAAAGCCAGCTGCTGCTTTCTGCTCAGTGCTAATTCCACCTGATTTACTTAATATTGTAATGAATATAATCCGCTCTTCCCACCCCCTCCCCACACACTTAGCCAGCAGTTAGAAAGAGCAGACACTGCAGACAAACCTTCACAAGCAGGTGGTGTGGATTGCCTTGGCTCTTGCAGTGACTGAGCAGCTTGGTGCTGTGCTCCAGAGACAGCAGTGGGATGCGTGCCAGGGAAATGAAGCCATGCACACAGTTTTCTCACACCTAAAGGAGGCTTGCAGATCTGCAGAGATGGCAAATGTGCAGACGAACAGGTGTGACCACAAGTAAAGGACAGAGCACAGCACTGTAGGAACCCAGATTTCAGGCAGACCAGGAGAGATTTAAAGAGATGTTGCAAGGGATTAGAGAGGTGCAAAGGGATGAAAAGGGAAGATACTCAAAAAGTACAGTAAAATAAAGCCAACTTGCTTTACTTAAGCGGAGATGGTGGATAAGGACACAGCATCTACAGAGACAACTGCTGAAGAACATCAGGAAGATCTGCTGGCAGATCTCTAACTTCTTATTGCCACTGAAAGAACAATAAAAGCCAGTACAACTGTAATCCAACAGCGGCCAAGCCAGGGGGAGCAGCATCCGAAAATCAAAAAGCCCTGGAAGGACAGTAACTTCTGACAAAATTTGGCAATCATTTAGCCATTTGAGTCTTCTGCTCTGACAAAGGGCAAGTGGGTAAAGCCAATAAGAGAATGAGTTCTGCAGGACAATAACGGCAGGACCAAAGTTTGAGCTTTTGAGAGGATAAATCAGATTGTTGCTATGAGCAACAGCAAAAATCACAACTATGGAAAGAAGCAAAAGCAAAGTGAATGGTGCAGCATCTAAGGATTGCATCTAGAGGAAAGAAGGAAGCCTGATACTCCTAGCCTCTCTTTGCCAGAGCAAGACCAAAAGAAGACATGCAACCTAGCCTTTCACTCAACAGCAGAATCAATATTGGTTTCAAATTGGGCTTTATAATCATGCTCAGTGGGAACTCTGACAGGATGCTCAGAGAATGAGATAGCATTCAGGAGAGCTGCTTTAGTGTCACTGTTATAGGGAACTGAAATAAAAGATGAGAAAGGAGACTGGAAACTGCTGAGAGACAGAGAGGTTTAATGAACAGAGGATGAGCCAGAAGGAACCAAGAGGTCTCAGGATGTGGAGGAAGAATGTTGCACCACATAAAATAAGTGTGACAAGTTTTTGCTGGCTCTGGAAACATTTCATTTGCTGTTCCCACCATGGAAATGGCTGGTTAGCCCCAGATAATTTGAGCCCTTATGTTTTATGCCAAATTCTGCTAACTGACCTGATTTCAGAGCCCATGACAACCAAGAAGTTGCAGAAGGTGGCTGCAGTTCAGCAGACAGTCTGCCTCATAATACACTACCACCATTTTCAGCTTGTAAATTGTTTAGACAGATACTTTCATGAAATTAATCTGTGCCCAAACACACAGAAGAAAAGTTCTCTTTAGAGCATCACATACCATTAGAATTGTTAAGTGGTTGGTCAAATCCAAATATTTTTCTTCCTGCCCATCTTAACTGCGTGTTTTCCAAAATTCAGAATAATTAATCTGCAACACACGCAATGGTAGCTGTGCATAGGAACTATCATTGATGCAGAAGCCATGATACTGAAGGCACATCCAGATGAGCTGCCACCTGGAGCAGACAGATGGAGATGAAGGGAGGAGGGATAAAAGCCAGCTGAGTGAATGGTTTCATTAGGCTGCAAGGAGGAAGGAAAGTGTGTAGAAATGAGAATCAAGAGTTTTTAAGCACTATCAACATGGCAGTGAGTTTGTATAGCTTAGTGGAAACAAGGACCTTTGCCCTATCCTGATGAAAAGTTTTGCTGGTCTCCTACCAAGAAAGAAATAGTGGTGTAGTAACATCCTGACTTTACCTTTCTCCCTGATCCTTTGGGAGGGCCTAGGGAAAGACATGCTCATCCCTCCCTTCCCCAATCCATCCCTCAAAAAAGACATAGAGCACTTTGGGGCAAGTCTTCAGGGAATTAGTTAGTTTAGATCCCCAGCCAAGGTGGAGAGGCTCAATAAAACTGCTAGTCTCTCATATTAATACCAAGTCTTTGAATATTAATCTCAGGCTCTCAGTGACCTGGAACACCAGCTATGCTAACAACAAACTTAAAGTCACTAAGACGACTAAGTGTGAAACCAGATTTAAAGATTTAGCAGCTATTCTCAGCAGCCTCCTGTTTAGGCAAAACACGTCAAAGGCATTTGGAAACTACTGAGAGGTGCCTGGAATGGTAGCTAATTTCATGGCTGACAATGAAAAGCAGAGCAAGGAGCTTATCTCCAAGATAGAAGGGAGCAGAAGGAAAACTGCCACCAGCTACAGTAATGGGCTGATCAGACTTCCCCAGTGAAAACACTGCTCCCTCTGTCAGTAGCACCTGCCCCATTCTCCCCCAGAAAATGCATTTCAGAGGAAGGAGGGAAGGAATTTGAAGTGGTGAAGAAATCAGAAGTAGAGGACTGCCACTGGGAATCTCAACATTTGCAGGACCTCTGTCCACCCACCTGCTTCCTCTACCCATTACAGCTCTCAGACACTCCAATCTGCTCAGGTAATGGCTGGACAAAACAGATTTCCTGTCCTCAGATCTGCTGCCACTCTTGAGCTTGCAGCAGACATTTTGTAATCAGAGAGCCTGTCATGAGAGACAAGAGACTTTAGTAGAAAAGAAAAGTTAATTGCGGAACAAGGGATTTAAAATCTGTGCAAAGGGGGATAATAAAAGAAACAATTATGGAGTTTAACCACTGCTGTTGGTATGGTGTTGAATGTCATTTGTCCTTAGCTACACTGATATAGTTAAACAGTGCACACTCAAGGCTGATGTTTCGGTTTGCTGGTGATTTTGGAATGTCAGCAAAAGTTTTGTTTCAAACTGAACCAAATAATTTTTTTTTTCTATTTCAGGCATTTAATTAAAAATGATTAGAGGTTTTATTTTAAAGAGAAATTGCTTCCAATTGACACAAACCCAAGAATTACTTTTTTTTTTTGAAAATGGGAAAATGGAACATTTTGATTTTGGAGGAATTTGGGGATACTACTTTGAGAGCTGTCAAAATAGACACAAAAGCTGCTATGTAGTCAGCATTTATTATGCTGCTTTTTTCTGTATTCATTCAGATACAAACCCAGCTGAGGCCGTAACAGTCCATTTTCACAAAGCAGATTTAGGGCCGGTGTTTATTTTGCCTTTCATGCACATTTCTAAAGGCGTATTTACTAAGCAGAAGTGTGAGAAACTACTTCTTGACCTGAAGCATCTACAGCTGGCTGGAGGAAGCAAAACTTCTCCTACTCTTGCTCCAAGCAATTACTAGTGGTATGGCATTACAAGGATTATATTGTAGTATTTCTGCTATAACCTGCTACAGGGAGCAACTCAGGACCGCTCTGCCTCCCCAAGTGGCATTAGGGAAACACAACTTGAGTATTGTGCCTTTCATAGAGGGAACTGGCAATCTATTTCCTGTATTGATGTATGGCAGAAACCATCTCAAGCAGTTTGGGACTCCATCTACACACAGAGCTGCAATTGCTTTGTCCCTCAGCAAAGGAAAGGCAGAGAGATTTACTCCCTGACTGAACTCCAACATGACATATACACATCTGACTGTAACTTTCTTGCAGTTGTATTTTACTCCCCCAAAAGAGAAATTCAGGTAGAAATGACCTGAATTCTATTTGCTCAGATGAGGCTGTTTTTTGAGATGCCTTGTAACCACTGCTCTCCAACCTAAGACTAAACAAAAAGGGCAGTGGTTTGAAAAGGATTCACCTGAAATTAAACAGATAGTGCAGAGAGATGAATTTCAGAAGCACTGAGTTCTCACAGCTACTGCTCCTTAAAGTATCATTCGGGTGTAAATGCAATAGGAATAATATGGCAGGGGGAGGGATGCTGGACCTGGGAGGGCAATACCCAAGACTTTACCATCGGCACTTGCAGGAACAATAGAGATGCCTTAGTAAGTAGGATAATATACAATGAGTTTTGAATCAGTCTGTGTTGACACCTAGGAAATTCAGAATAAAAAAATTCTTTGTTATAATTTACTTGGTCTTCATAAAACCAAACAACCTAACCAGAACATTTTCATAGCTTAAAACCACCTTTAAAGAGAAATTTTTTGTCATTCTAGTTTTTACAGGAACTGCTAAAGAAGGGCAGGGAAAGCAAGTTGGTTAAAGTTTCACCAGCAGATTTACAGAGACTATTGGAAATGAAAGATACTGTTCAAAGCCACCAAAGTAGGAGTGTCTGGGTGGACTGAATCTGTTCTATGGCTCAGCTACCTCTGGCCAGCTCCTGATGAAAAGAGGGCGAACAATGACGATGACTACAACTATTACAGTGTGCTCCATCCAAAGGACTGAGTGCTCTTGAACACAGCCAAACTCCTGCCACCATAAATCCCTGTTGCTAACACCTCCATCTGATCTGCAAAGGAGGACCCAAGAGTGCCATCATACTCTAGACTCATAAGAAGCAGATGCAGGTAGTGAAGCAGACTGTAAGCCAAATATGCCCATTCAGAGGCAGAGAAAGTTAACTGGGGAGTTAAGAGCTCATTTCTTACTGTGTAAGTTGGGGACTAGTCTGCCAAAAGGAGGTTATTAGGCTAGACAGCTTCTGATTCAAACACATTCTGCAACACCTGTGTTTGTCAGGGAAAAGTATCCTTTTGACTGATACTTTTGCTTTTGCCCCATGCTTCTCTATTGAAGATGAACTCCGTAAATAATTTAAGTGCATCCCTGACTGGCTGTTACTGTCCCAAGGTCTTCCTCCCATTAGTATTCTCCAAGAGGAAGCGTACTTCTTTCCTCTCATAATGCACTAACTTCTTCATTGCTTCTTTATGCTCACTTCTCACCAATCTAAATAATGGATCAATTGAGGTTTTATTCTTTGCTTTAATTAGGTCTTGAATTTTGAGAGTATTTTACTGTAATTACTTCATTAAACGTGAACTGAAAAGCAAAAAACCTTCCAAAACAAAGAAAGCTCTGTTTGTGCTCTTCTGTCATTTTTTTAATGATACATAAAGGCAGGATCAAAATTTTAATCGGGTATGGAGTTTTTCTCTCAGTTCATTGTATGGGTAAATACTGACAGCCTGTGCTCACTGTTCAAACCAGCAGAGAGAAAGAAAGAGAGAGACAGAAGGGCAAAATACAGCTATGGACCAACTCAGTCAGTCTATTCTTCAGTGCCCTCAGTATATTATTACTGCTGTTACTACACACACACCTAATTCGTATGTGATTGCCTATGCCCTGGATGCTTTATTTCAGGTCAAAACAGTAAGCTATAGAGGTATCTAAGTTACATCTTCCTTTCTTTTAGTGTGAACAAGATGTCAGAAAAGAACCCCGGCATCACAACTTCCTACAACTCCCCATCACACTGGGGTAATTCCTCACTGATTGACTCGCCAGATTTTAAATCCCTTCTCCACTAGTTGGCAACTGTATGATGCCCAAGGTAAAAGAGAGCATCAAATCACAAAGCTTGTATTCACAGGGAGGCCAGTGGGAAAGAGAAGGTGCAGGGAGAAGGCCATTAGACTGAAACTGGAGCAACAGCTTCTTCACACTTGGGAAGTCCAGGGTCAAAGTCTGGTTAAGTCAAGAGAAGTTTCAATATCAAATTGAGAGGTGCCCAAGTGGAGAAAGTCTGGTTCCTCACACTTTGTTAAATACTCCTTGATTATTTGTTTTACTGTGGGGAAGGGGAAGGGGAAAGAGGGCATGATAGAGGGGGAAGACTAAGTCTGATTTTCCCACACTAAAATTTGACTCAAATTCAGAAACAGAACACTTTAAAATCTTAATTTTTCTAGTAAAAAACAGGGAAGCAGCAATGTGCATTTTCAGGATGCTGTCACACACCATCCTATATCTTTTTATACAGATTCTTTATAAAACAAGTCAATAGCATGAGAAGGAGGAGGATTGCTATGCAGTGCATTTTAAAATCATAGAAATCCCCCTCACAATTGTTCCTTCACCCCATTCCCCTGAGACTTCTAACTTGGATAACAAACTAAGATGCAACCAGGAAAACATACATCTAATGCATCCAGATTGTTTCAGATCTGGATTTGTACAGCCCCTAGCACAAAAAGATTAGTTCACTTGAAGATTAATTGTTTTAAGCACTTATGCCAAACCAGCAAGAAGCAAGAATAATTGCAATCTGAAAAATCAAGAGGATCTGTGGAGAAGTAAAGGGAAATTCTGCAATGCTATAAATCTCAGGATTCAGATCTTAAAGTTATATTGTGTAATAATGGTAACAACAGAGCAAGGTGTTTTATGTATAATTTGATAAAGCATCCTATCCTAAACTTCTAATAGCACAAATCCAGTGGTGTCAGGTGAAAAGGTCCTGCCAGCTCCCAGTCCACCTCTGACACTGGCCACAAGCAAATGCCCTAAGAAAGAGCTATAAGAAAACCTGAAAATAATACATCAATGTTTCTCCCTAGTATATTCTCCCAGCATACAGCAGTGTAAAGCTTAGGGACTTCCTGAGCCAATGTTTACCTACATATTTGAGTTTAATAGCACTTGATGGACTATTCCATGCACTCCCTAATCCTTTTTTGAACCCATTCTTACTTCTGGCCTCCCAGACAACCCGTGGTGACAATTTCCCTACTTAATTGTATAGAGAATGTATAATACAATGTGAATATCGCAACTAAATGAAGGCTAGAGGGGAAAATGATAAGTCTGTGAGCAGGATGAGAAAGAGAAGGGGAGGAAATATTTTGCATGATTAAAGGGGATATGATAAGGAGTGACAGGTTGAAATTATATTCAGCTCAAAGAACAGAAAAGATCTTAGTCTGTTGGGTAGTTATGTATGCTCCCAGTGGATGTGTTGATAATTCCACCTTAAACTGGACAGGATAATTCACTCATCTGCAAGCAATACCTCGGGCTATCCTGTTCTGGAAGGAACAGCTAACAGTCTGGATATAAGAGCTATTTTTCAAGCTTAGAATAAATTCTTACAAAGTTAAACCCAAATTTTTAAAGAAGGAAAGTTTTCTAAAGAGAAGTCTTGGACAGAATTCCTATCTGCTGTGAAGGAGAAGGGAGAAAGCTATTACATTTAGTGTTGTGGATCGGTTGGAGGCTGAGAAAGGCTGTTTCTGGCCTTACAGAGAAGAGGCATGTGGTACAGATTATTGTGGGATGACTGATGCCAAAGGCTCTTCACAAGGCTGCGTTAGATGCTGCTTTTCTTAATATGTTCGCTCCGCTCTATTGCGTGTTTGGTAAATTTTTGTTAGTCAAACTGGCCAAGAGGGAGCTGAATTAGTACAGAGAGAGGATTGATATGGTTACCACGGCTGAGACCAGAAACATACATACGCATATGTGTGCAAACACACACACATAAATTTAAATCCAGCCTATAAAGTAAGGAGGAGTAGAGAATAAGAAATTTTAGATTTCTGCTTATAGATGGGTTCTTCAACTGTGTCTGTGAAGTTATTTAGAAGAGAAAAAATAAAACAACTAAAAAAAAGAGGAACAAATCTCAATTTTTCTGAAACCTCAGTATTGGAGCCAATGGACTCATTAAATTCTTCACAGCTTCCATATATTCTGAAAGGCATGTTTATCCCACAGATAGTGCTGAAGGAATATGTTCCCAAGGTTTTTACAATCCTTATAAATGTTTAACCTCATGATCAGCTTATCTGACTCTCCTGGATCCCATCCTGGAGGTACTGTGGCCCAGAGGCCACAGGTTAAATTACTCTCAGTGTTCCACTAAGCCCAAGGCCCCTAATACAGAGTCTGACAAAAAAAGGAGGTCAGTTTGAAATGCTGGGTTTCCTGATGTGAATGCCTGCCCACCAGAATCAGATGGAAATGACCAACTCATTTTGTATCCCATAGGTTGCTGCATGGTAGCAGCTTCCAAGGTTGCTGAGCTGGGCAGGATTCAAACTGGCAAGCAGTACTGCTACACAATGGCTTTCTATTTCACCTTTGAAGGAAAAATTATCTTAAGTGGTTCTGCTTAAATCAGAGCTCACTTCTAACCCCCTCCCCCTTTTCCACCATATTTCAGGACTGAATGTGACATCTGGCATGACACATGGGGAACCTGCAATCTAGAGAACTCATCCATCTTTATAAGTGAAGGACGTCCATATATATCAACATAGCCTAGGAAAGACTTGCAGCAGGAGAATCCAGCAACTTGGCCAGGCACTCTGCATATTTTATGAATGTCAGCATCTAAACTACCTCAGCCAGTGGAAAAACAAAGCCCATCAAAGTGGCCTGGAGGGCACTGACTTGGGCAGCAGAGGTAAGTATTTCTGCGAGAGAAGATTATCACTGTTTCATTCTTCTGCTTTCCTCCATGCTTCCTGGTACCTCCACAACTGCAGTGATTCACAGTTCTGCCTTCATTTATGGAAGGAGGCAAATGTTCATACATTGGGCAAGGCAAGCCACCAGCCAGTGTGCTCCCTGTGCTGTGTTCCTGTAGCCATTCTGCACATGCTGGACTCACAGGGCTCAGTGAAGGATGCCTTAAACCCATGTCTGCTGCAGCTCTTGCTGCATCTCTATCTTATTCTGCATCTCCCTTTGCAATCCATGTCCCACATCCACCTGCAAAGCCAAGTCCTTGCTCTTCTGACCCACTTCAGACCTCGTCACTCTCGCTGTTGTTACAAACTATTGCAGGCTGCTGTTCCAAAGCCATTTCTTCCTCCTTGGTTACACACAGCAGCTCTGGGAGGACAAGGAATGCTTAAAGACCAGGAAAGCTGAAAATACTATCATTGATGTATTTTCCTGTTGAGCAAATAAGACACACAGACAAATATTGCTATGTCTTTGAAGCATTTAGAAGTCTGACTGAGCATAAAGAATGTCAAGTCAGGGCAACCCATGCCAGCCTACTTCCAGCTGAACATCAACACACAACAGCAGAGAGCAGCTGCGGTGAATTCAGCTGAGGGAATTCTACTGTCTCATTCTTATATTCAAAACCAGAACAAAATAAGGGTCTATTCTCCAAACAAATCCTCTCTGGTCAAGACCTGGGGAAGACAGGATGAATTAATATCCCACTGGTCAGTAAATGCGGAGGTGGTTTCTTTGCAAGGGGCCAAAATTTGAAGTTCCTCTGAAGCTCTTAAGATTCTGTGGATATGGGAGCCATTTGGACAGGAGAGCAAACTATTTATGTAACACACACTCCAGGCTTGCATCCAAAATGCTGGCCTTTGATCAGAAAAAGACATTATCCCAAGCCAACCTCACAAACACCAGCAAGAGTGCCAGAGTGGCCAGATGGTGCTCGGGTACCACTGCAGCCCCCTGGACTGATTCCCTTGCAAACACTGGCAACTGTGATGGGCAAGGATGCACCCTCCCTCCCCATTGCTCCCTTCATAAATCCAGCAAGGTATGCCAACTTTCCCCAGCAGCATCAGGCGCTTCTGCAGCTCCCCACTACTCCTCTCACAAGCAAGCTGCCAGTGGGCTCTCACAGTGCCAAATATTGCTGCATCTTCCAGACTGCTTCCCTCTCAAGCACTGGCAAAGGTGCTATGACAGCGTCACTAGTGATATGCTCCTTCTAACCCTTTCCATTGCAAGTGCCAACAGTGATGCCAAGGTACTCAAATTGTGCCAGGCATCAATAAAGATGCTTTGCAATAATATAATACCTCCTTGCAAGAAATGGTAAAAAGGCCCAAGTATCCAGATGGTGCTCTAATAACCTTCCTGTGCCCTTTATGGCTCCTTGGCAAGGATACCAAGCTGCCCAGAGTAACCTTACAAATCTTTGAGGGACTCCCTAATTAGAAGAAAAAGAGTACCTCAGTGCTCCTGGCAGGTAGTTTCTCTTACTCATGTGTAATTCACAGCTATCTACAAGTTTATAAGCAACCGCTCTTACAATATTACTACTATCTCCTCCATCTTCACCACCAGCAGATCTGCCCTGAGGAAAACCTCAGATATACACAGGCGATATCTCTAAATGCTGTGACACAAACCAGTGCTGGCAAATTGACCCTCTTCACCTGCCTATTTACTGTGATAGGTTTTGGAGGCACAGTGTGTTCCAACAGCCCAGTGCACCCACTAGCAGGCCATTAACGCCAAATACCTAGGAGTTTGGTATAAAGAAGGGAAAAGAAATCTTGCCCTAAGAGATGTCATAGAGAGCTTACACTAATTCAAAACTTATGCTATTCCCACTCTTTTCCTGCCATTGCTGTATATTCTTCATTGACCCACAAAGCAAAATTGAGCTTTGGCAAACTAAGAGCAGAGAAGCAGATTTTTTTCTAATACCATCGTCCCTGTTTTCCTTCAGAGATATCACTTCGCCTCTTTGGCCAGCTGCAAACCTATGGTGCTCCCACTTGTAAAGGAAAACACTGACAGAAGATGAAAGGCTGCTTCTGTGCTCTAAATGCCTCATACTTTGATTAAAAATGTTTTTGTCAATTAGGGATTGATTTTTGCTGTTCATTAAAGTGATGGATGTCAGTGCTGACGGAGGTGATATTTTACCCTGCGGTGGCCTGCTGTACAGATGGGTAGGAGAAGCCGGAGGCTCCAGTTTGCTCGAATGGAGTTGATGACCAGGACTAGGATAAAATAGGCCAGTCAGACGATGGAGAAATGAGTGCTACAGAGCTCAGGGAGGAGCAGGAGGAAGCTCTCATAGCAGAGTTCTGTAGTCAGTCCTTACCACTTTATCTTTCTGAAAGCACAGTGGATGCTGAAGATAGATTTTAAGTAGAGCTGGAGATGATGGGTTTTTTTGGACAGTTACACAGCAAGAATGAAGATATGGATTGTATGGATGCCACAAGCTGGTAAGTTTTTACATGCAGGTCATGTAAAAAATTTCTCCAACTCAAGCTGAGCTTCTCCTCTAGGAACTCACGTTGAGTCCTGCCTGATACTGCCATCAAAAGGACATTCTCTGAGAGGAAGAAAGGGTTGTCCTTAAGCTGCATGGGATAGGTTCAACCTAAGATATGATTTCCATGTGAAAATCCAAGAGCTTCAAATGCATAATCAAGGGCTGTAGCAAAGTTTTCCAAAAATTAATCTACTTTCACAGTTCACTTTTTGCAGGACAAGGGCTACACATGACTTGTGTTGCTACCCAAGAGGGTTAGACAGAGAGTCACCAGGAGCCGCAGTATTTTCCAATGCTGTACCTGACTTGCTTTTGGCAGTATTAGCCCAGGCCATGTGGAGGAGAAAAAACAGGACCCGCTACATAAAATAATAGTGGAGTCAGACCATCTACTGGAAGTAGCAGAGCACACATTTCCCTGGGGCTGGATATGACATTTCCCTGGGGCTGGATCTTCAATATCTGCAGAAGAGAGTTTGGGCATCCACACATCTTCTAAACTGAGATACAGCCCACTGACAACCCAGCTGGATTTTACAGATTTTTGCAACCTACTGCACATCCATCCATGCTTTTGCAGGCATGGAAACAGAATGAAATGTGACTCTACCCCAGAGGAGAGTCCTACCGCAGCAGGAATTCAAAGGCACAATTCAGTGGCTCCACAACAGCCCCAATATGAAATGTCCCAGTCTCCAAGTAAGCCATGTGGGACTAGAAGCTACATCAGACCCTACAGCAGCTTCACTCTTTGCTGTGGCAATAGCAGGAGGATTTGGGTGTACGGAGTATCATGACTACATTAAATGGGCTGAACAGTGCCCTTCATGCCGTGCTGTCCTCCCACCTTCAGCAGGGACATAGGGCAGCCACAGGGCAGTCACTAATGCAGAACCAGGGGCTGAAACACAGCTCTGCAAAAACTCATCTGCTCCCTTTCCCCGTTGAAATCTGTTATCTGTAGGTCCTCCATCTCCCTCAAGTTCCAGTTTTAGATACAAACTATGTGTGCATATATGAAACACACAGGCACACAGACACACATATTTGTATGCTGATGAGATCGTTAAATTTATCAGCTCTCCAATTCATTTGAGGTTCGTTATGGAGCTGCAGCGCTGCTCCTTTCATCTGGAAATGGAAAGGGAGCGGCCTTTACCCCTGTCTCGAAATTAAAGCGAAATGGGTACCACTTTATTTTAAGTGCCCATTAACTAAAGCGTAACTGAAACCAAGTTACAATGGGTGCCTCAGGGGAATGTACATAGGAGACACACCCACCAACAGCAAATGGCATCAGGCACAAAAATCAGTGGAATAAACATCAAAGCACTTCCTAGTGTAGTGATAGTTAAAAGCCTATTTTACACCCAGAAATGGGGAGAAAGCAGGTCCAAGAGCTCTTCAGTGCCTTTGAAAGACTCATTTAAGTCTTATTAAAATATTACCTGTTCTTTTTTTTCTTCTTTTTTTGCCTGTTACTGGATTTAAACTCTTAATTCATCTTCTGTAATTTTTTTCTGCACTTGGCTATTGTAAGAGGGAAAAAGACTCAATACTGTTAGTAAAAGGATCTAATTGGTAACTTCTTTTCATCTCAGAAGCCCCCCTCCCTCCTCCTCCTCTCATTCCTTACAGGTTGGGTCATAGCAGCTTTCTTAATCTTTGGAGATTATTCTTTTGTGGTTTGATGAGACTTCACTAGACTCTTAAATCTTTTCATTTCACCTCATTTAAATATTTTGGCCAATTGCTGAAGTTAATGATGATGAATAGGATTAAGATTAAAGGCTTAAAAGGGTTAGGAGGAGGAAAAAATATATTTCATTTCCAACAATGCATACAGAAGTCTTTTATTTGGTGTTGCATTACCTCTCTGTTAGGGCTGTAGCTCATAGCTCTTGGCAGGTCTCTGATATGGCTGCATCTGTCTGTCTGTCTCTCTGCAACATCTCTCTTTGGCACCAAGTTCAACAGAAAAAGATCAGGACCTTTGCACTGTCTTTGCATGTGCTCTCACTTGTTCTCTGTGCTGTCTGCCTCTGCCTGTGCTCTGTCTATGCTTCCCTGACTTATTCTAAACCCACGTATCTGAGTATAACCTTTCAAAGCTGTCATTTAAAATAAAAAAAAAAGCACACATTTATGTAGACAAAATTATCCTTATCATTTTGCACAGCAATTTAGAAGACAACCAGCCAGAAACTCCTGTCTGTGCACAATACAATCCTTTTGTGAAGAAAGAAATTTTCTCCTTTATTATTCTTTTACTCCTTTCCATAAACTGATTTCCTCTGGTACAAAGTTGAAAATCCATCCTCATAGTCTCTGAAGCCACAGAAATTGGACTAAACTAGAAACCTAGCTGCAACTAAATAAGTCATATTTCTCCATCAGTCTTTTATCTTTATTTTTAAAGAAGTAAAGATAATTTCACAGAAACTGCTATTCTAGGAAGCCTTAGGTTGGTTTAGATTGACTTGAGTCCCTCTGGCTTCTGTTTCAAAATCAGTGGAGAAGAGAGTTCATGGAGCGTCTTGGATGAACAATACAAGTTGCCAAATGCAACCAGGAAATTCTCTGTTAAACCCAGCTTTGCCAGGTAAACTGTGAACTGGTGGTACTATACCCCAACAAAAACCTCTCCTCTGCTATGGTTGAAGCAGCATGGAGAAGGTGAGTGGATGGCAGCAGTCAGTTCCTGGCACAGCATCAGACTGGGTGAACTTGGTGCAGTACAAGACCCCTGCTCTGACGGGGTAATCTCCATGTTTATCTAGACATATCTCTTCAGCCCTCTGTTTTAAATCTAGTTTTTTCCAACACAAACCTTTTTAATAGGTGAGGGGAGAGTGAATACATTTTCCAGGCTTCAGTGAAAAAGTGGCATGAGAGGGAACATCATTTATAATGTTAAGGATTAAAAATGGCTTACTGTGGGGAACAAAGTGAGCTATGGGTCTGCTGCAGATTTCTGGCATATTGAACAAACTGTACTAAAGCTCTAACCTAAAATATTTATAACTATATTTACTGGAGTTCATGTTAGGCTTGGTTGGGGCAGAGCAGATCCTTTAGCAAAGGAGGAATGTGCACAGGGCTGAAGTCTGTCTGGGCTCAATAAAAGATGAGCCAGGAGGGGGATGAGAGCTGAATGGAGGGAGCTGGAAGATCATTTGGTGTTTCCTTAGGCAAAGCACTGAGTCCACAAGTGACAAGTGAAGCAGCTCTTCTAACAGGAGTCTAAGGATCAAGTATGACTGATGCCAAACTTGACAGGGAAAAGATAATGAGACTTAATCACAGAATCACAGAATATTCTAAGTTGGAAGAGTCCCAAAAGGATCACTGAGTCCAACTCTTAAGTGAATGGTCTATATAGGGATCCAACCCACAACCTTGGTGGGTTTGCACCCACTATGCTTGTGCAAGGATGGACAAGTACAACAATTTGCCACTCCAGACTGAGGGAAATATGTGTACAATGAGGAGGCTTCTTTCAGATCATCCTTGTACAATACCCTTACCATTTTTGTGCTTTGGTCAGCACGAGTAGAAGACCTGGGGAGGAAGCCCCACAGGTGTTTGCAGTTCAAGAGAATGAGGCACCAGGAATAGAAGGACACAGCTTGTCTCCCAGATTACACCTCAAGTAGGGGGGCCATTTCCTAGATAGGAGGCGATATTTTCTCACTGCTGAAAGGAGAGACATTTTGAAAAATCCTAGACATTGCAGGCACTGCATAATCATTGTTCTGGCACAACAGAAAGGTGACTCTCCCAGTAGAGGTTGCTTATCTTAAATGTGTCCAGAAACATCTTCAGTTCTTTACACATCTTTAAAGTCTTAGACTCTATACCTTCTCTAACTGCAGGGTGGGAAAATCCTAGTGTGCTCAACAAATTCAAAATCAAATGTTTTGACTGACACAATGGGCTTGAAACAAAGACTTCCAGAGATAAAAGCAGAAGGTAGAAAGAATCAAGTGGCTGCTCATCAGTGGACTGCAGAGCAGCCTGGTAACTGTGCAGGATTTTATGGATATAGAGGCAGATTTTGAGGGGCATATGGACTAAAGGGATTGTTACTCCTTAAAACTATTCCTTAAAAGTCCTCTCCATTGCCAAGCAGAGAGACTGGTGGAAGAACAGCTGTGATGGGTATGGGGAGTGTGCAATGGCCCATCACAGCTACATCCGTTCTCAGTGCACATTTTCCATCTTCATTTGCTGCCCTAAGCATTTGTGCAGATTTTCTAAATAGATATCATATTCTGTGGCAAAGCAGACAATCTCTTTGCAAAATGCAGTTGGGCTATAAAGGCTTTATCTGAAGTAGTGGATGAAAGAAAGGGAAAAGAAAAATGTGGTTTCTATTTTTTATTTTTCAAGATTGAGATTTTTTTTATTTTTTTTTAACTGTATCCAGTGTCAGTATTTGAAAACTGTCAACAGGATCCATGTACCATTACTGAAAAAAAATAAAATTAAAAACAATTTTAAAAGATAAGAGAACGAAGATTTAATAAAGATCTGATAATCCTTTTTTTCATACCTTGTTTCTAGAATTCAAGCCTTGAAAACTTTCAGTTCAGTAAAAAGGAAAAAGGACCTAAGGATATTGCTCCAGGATTCAGGACCTTCAAAAGAGAGATATAAAAAACCATCAAAGGCAGGTGTGTGCATGCATGTGTGTGCTGCCCATGTGTCTGTGCATGCCCCTCCTCTTTCTCAGGGGCACAGCCACAGCCTGGCCCCCTGCCTCGACTCCATAATGTGCTACTGTTCCCTCTGAGCTCGCTTTTCTTCAGCCTTGGAGAAACAATCATGTCACTGAGGTTAGGGCTTCAGTTGCCCACAGCCTAAACCTGTCCAATTTTCTGAGATCTCTTGAGATACTCTTGACGTGGGCTGCTGTGCTACTTTGCCTGATATTCCCCTTTAGTTATCACATATCGATTCAGCTTTTTAGCAAAAAATTGGTCATAAAGAAATGTTATAGTAAGTGAAAAAAACCAAAACGCACCAACATTCTTTTACATATGCAGAAAAACAGAAAATTTCAGAACACATGAAACTGATGCAACTCCAAAGAAAACTAAAAAGAGAAGCCAATTCCCGGACAGAGAGCTGGTTCTAATGCCTGTCTGGTTATAGGAAAGCCAAATCTACATCCCTGCTATCACTATGGCAATACAGGATCTAAAGTGCATTTCCCAAATCTCCAGTAGCGCAAGCTAGTACCACATGCAGGTACTAGCTGCTTCATATGCAATATTCCTAAAACCTAGAATGAAAAATTATCTAGCTGATGATATGCTTCCATAAATACACTCTCAATTTCAATAAAGTAACACATCCCAACTAAACTAAACCAAATTAATTAGGAGTCACCAACTAACCCAAACACCCCCAGACAGCTTTTCCAACAAAAAATTCCGTTATTGCCAAGGTACTAATAAAAATGATGCAAAACTTCATTTTGGTAACAACTAAAAAAGCCTATCTGAGCAAGAAAAGCTGGTGGATCTGTGTGTGTCTGCCCACGGCCTTATCACAGACCTGTGCTTGCTTCTGACCTTTACGTCTTTTGGTTGCGATAAATGAATAGCCGTTCACCAGATAAACCTCACTTCAACCGAGATTCTTTTGACAGCTATTAAATCCTATTTATTCTTTACTTTACCACTCATTTGTTACAGTGCTGTGCACATAGAAGTGGAGTGGCAGCTATGAATTCAGCAGTCACCAAGGCTTGGCACTGATCAAGGTGAGTATTTTCATTCAAGCATTCTTAAGACTCTTGTCAGTGCCCGGCTGCGTCCTCACAGGCTCCCAGCAATCCCAGTGTTACTTCTTTTGAATGAGATAAAAACGGCCTTTATCGATAAAGACTACAGAAAACAAAACAGTAGGTTTTGCCTGACAATTAGGTCAGTCCAATAGTCAGGTTAATAATACCAACATGGAAACCACCCTTTGCCAGCCTGATGGAACCATCATGCATTACGGAGCAAGAATGGACTGAACAACGAGAAAGAGAATCAAAGGCAGAAGTGAAAGATGAAGCAGAAAGCAGCCCTAGATTTAAACCCTAGACATAGAGACTTACAGGAGAACAATCCAAAGGAAAATATTCAAATTATTTCCATTAGCTGAGACAGCCTCCCAGCCCCAATATATCTATCCTATACCAGGAGCAAGGACATTGCAAGTAGACAAGTGGAAAGAATGAAGATAATGTTGAGCTTTGCATAAAGGTGTAGGTGGGGGCCCACGATTAGAAATTCAGAGCTATGCCATGTGCTACCATTTAGATCTGAAGTACTAGTTGGATCTTGTTCGAAGAAAAGGTCAACCCCAAAGTCACATCTGGCTTTAGAGCCAAAGAAGCCCCAAGAGTGGATATACTGAGTCCCAACACTAAAGTCAATGTTAGGAATGCAAATAAGAGGAGTGCTCCTAAAAGGCATATTTGGAGAATGGCCAAAACAAAAGAGTCTGATTCCCTCCATCCCACCATGATATAAATCAGCCAGGCTGCTGAAAAACGGCGGTACCAGTGGGATATGGGCCCAGGCTATGTGACAGTGGGAACGTGCAGGATACTCAGTTACACTCACATACCTTCTAGCAGTCCTGGAGTTTGCAGGTTAAAGGACAGAGTTGATTACTAGCAGAAGTGGAAAAAAAAAAATCACAGAAGTCAGTGTGATAATGCTCTCTGCACCTGCTCTGAATTTCTCCCTGAGAACAAGAACTTTGAGACTTAATTTCACTGTGGCTCATGGGATGAATGTTGTCTCTGTTTTCTGTGTAGAAATTATCTGGAAATGGTGGGTTGCTAGTTTAGTTTTATGAGCTCCTAAAACTATTCTTTGAATAATAATTGACCTAAAGTTCATCTGTTGAAAGACTTCAATATTCAGCATTCAGCTTAGGGCAACAGCACATCAGCTCTGGAAGGGGAGGGTTTGGGGGGAAATTACTCCCTCCAGAGTCACGGCCACACCACGTGGCAAACCAAGTTTAAAATAGCTGTAGACGGAGAGGAGATGTGTCATTTGGAAATTACTTGTGCGCTGTTTGAGGCAGCCGTTAGCTGTGCAGCAAACAGGCTCTGCAAATAGAATTGCTGTGTGCAACACAACCTGGGACTAATGTAACCTCCTGTTTCCGATTACCAGGACAAGCTCTGAAGCCTGCCATCCACAGAAACTAATACCAAGGACTAGGGAACAGTGAAAGTTTTATGGAACACAAGGCAACAGAAGCCAGGCCGCGTGATTAAAATTAAATCTCCAAAAGGAATTGATTGTCTCTCCTTGATACAGAGCACTAACTCTAATAAGATCTTTCATCATAAGGAGACCTCTGCAAGGCTGGCATTGGAGGAGAAAGCAATACTGTGAATTTCCAACTATGAGAGTGTGAATTTAAATAAAACTAGATATGCATTTGCCTAGCTTTTGGGCAGCAACAAAAAAGAAGGGAAAAAGAAATCTCAGCTGGTAACACCGCTTATTGAAATGGTTCCACACGGTAGGTTAAACCAGACAAAAACAATGCTGAGATGCAATGAGTCTGTTTTGCTTTGATTTCCTTCTAAATTAGCCATTAAATTCCATTAAAAGTGGAAATTTCAGCCCAAGCTGTACAAATACTCTTGTTGCCAATTGAGAAAGGAGTTTATTTCAGCCAAGTATATATTCCTCCCAAGTACATATTCCTTTAAAATGGTAGGACTGGCTAAAGGGTTGAACTATGGCACACTCCTTTCCTTGCTCTGTAGGGAAGTCACTCTGTCTTTCTCCCCTACAGACATAACAATATTTCCTTGCACTTTAATTCTTATACCACTCCCAAAGCTTGCAGCATTGGACTCAGGCTCTCTGGGTAGGCAGGATATTGGCAGCTCAGTCCACTGATAGTGAGGTGAATACCCTTAGGAGCTGGTGTATTACTGGTGGTACTGCCTTTTACATTTGCAGCAATAAGAGCAGTTCTACAAAGCTGGCCACTCCTGGCCTTTTCTCACAAGTTGCTGCTCTGAAAGGTTTTGCTTTGGGCCAAATGAAATAATTTGTGTCAAGTGAAATGATGTTTTCCATCTTTTTCTTTTCCCCTTCTATATGAAAAAGGAGAGCAACTGAACAAGAGGCAAACCGACCAACACAAAGACAATTTGGTTCAACACAAGCCAATTTTTCTATCTCCAAATGTTTTGTTTCAGAAGCCAAAGAGAAAAATATTTGCACAGCTTTAACCCTAACCAGAAGAGTTCATTATGGAACTGGTGGCAATCTGCACACTATATAGGCGTTAACTTAAACTACAAACATTTTAATTTGAGCAATTATGTTCTCTGGGCCTAATTCCCACTAGTTTAATTTGGATATTTTCTGTCATCACTTGTTGTACCCAACAGTTGTAAAATGTAACCATGCACTATTAAACAGCTGCTGCCTTCCACAGGTGGCTGCCTTACAGAATGAGGTGAGGATGTCTCCTGTATTGCACAGAGGAGCTGTGAGGTTTAATTCATTCATGTTTGTGAACAGCTCTGAAAGCTTCATTTAAAACCTGCCATATTCTTTGCAGGCTACACTTCCCAATGGAAAAGAGTGCAAAGTAAAATGGCAGCTTTCACAGGCAGACAGTGGACACATCTGCAGCTAGATGGAATAAAGGAATATACCCATATATTGCACCAGTAAGCCCTGCTACATTGCATGTTACATATATACATTTTTCAATACATACTATGCATATTATTCATACATTTCAATACAAACATATATTATCTCCCAATAAATTCAATATTGTAGTCCAATAGCTTTGACCCAAGTGCATTCTTAGCTTCAGTAGCATGATTAGCACAAGAAAAAAATGCAGTATTGGACACTCATGGAGATTTATGTATAGTAAATGTAAATAAAAGCTACGTGGGGAATTCTTTCAGGTCTTGGTCACGTCTTTTGCTTCCGCATTGTTCAATACCACTACAACCATGAACAATTTCCAGGCATACAGCGAAACTTATTTGATATAACTGTGGTATTGAATCAACAGCCTATATCTGACCTGGATTTACTGCTGTCTTATAAGCTCAGTATACACAAGTATTCTTTCTCCTGGGTTGAACCATTCAATCATGTCAATTTGATCAAGCATTTTGCCCCTTTGCTTGAAAGAGTATGGCAGGGAAGACACAGTTCTATTGGATCCATTGGCCTTTGCTCACAAACCAGAGCTATCAGATACCAAGTCACTTCAGCACTGATATCCACCCTCATCTATAAGACATGTAAGGTGACAAAGCAACTTTACCCTTGCCTTCCTCTGAGATATGACAGAAGGATGATGACGACAAGCCTCAGGATCTTGGTATGGAGGGAAGCAGGCAGGGAGGGAAAGGAAGGCAGAGAGGGAGAAAGGGAGGCAGGGGGAGGCAGGAAGGCCTCTCCTACTTACTACTAGACCTTAGAAATAGGTACCCTTGAAAAAATGTACCCTTTTGCAAAAGGGTATTGTATCTCCTCAACATGGTAACTGATCTCAGTGTTTCTTACAATGGTCCTCTCAGAAAGACTCCAGAGTATGAGCTGTTTACCGGAGAGTTAGTTTCCAGGGAGCTATCACAAATGTTGATCCATTGCCGCAATCCAGGGTAGTTTCTTTTTACTCTGGATAGCGTTTACTAGCTAGAAAGGTACATGAATGCCCAACTGTGCAACGCAGTCTGTCTGCTTGTGCCCCTCAGGCACCCAGGGCTGAACCCTGTGCCCCACCTATCAATTTCCACTGTGCTGCCAGGCTGCTTTCAATGACTGGCATTAAAACTTTATGTTACATTCTTTCTCTTTTGCCCTTGTTCACATGCAGAAAATCCTGGATAGTCCATTACGGACCTTGTAATTTAGGCCCCAGATGACACCCTGACACCTGCTTGCTTTTCCTGTGTCCGGAAAGAAAGGTAACTACTTCACAGTTAGTTTGGGCAACAACAGAAATTAATTATCTGAGTTGTGGACTTTCTATAAACTCAGCAGAGAAGTGTCATACTCTCCACAGAAGGCATGCACGAGTCAAAGTCTAAGCAAGGAAAGAGGAAAGGAAGGAGGAGGAAGAGAAGTTTGGAGAAAGACAACAGAAATAGAAAAACATCATGTATTGCCCATAAAGAGTTCACCTCTTGTGAGTAGAGACCCAGAGGTGAAGACAAGACTTTGGGAAAGGAAGACCATGAGAAGGATGTGAGCCTAAAAAACATTTCAGGAAAAAACATTTCAAATTAAGTAACCAGTGAGAGAAGTGAACTTCTTCATATAACAACAGAGCCCACCTGTGCACTTCAGTGCTCATCCTCTTAAGTGCTGATATAGACTCAACCCTCTATGAGCACAAGCCTACACACCCTACAGCACCCCAACAGAGAAGGGCATCATTCCAATGTGCCTATGATGAGTAAGAGATTGGGCTAGGTAACTACCTGGGGGCTCCTCCAACCTGAATTATCCTATCACCATGGCTCTGGAGGGGACCACACTTTTGCCCTTCAACAGCAGTAGCCCTGGCAGGCAGCAGGCACCACGTATGATTTTTTGCCTCAGCTGACTTTCAGTTACACAGACAGACAGACATGTACTGAGGAAAGGCACTGTGAAATAATCTCCAACAGCGGAGTCTCCTCAAGATCTTTCTCCAACCCCCAGCACCACATCTCCAGTGCTCATTCTGCTTTTGGTGACTTGATATTTCTTGCACAGCTCACCATCTTTTTTTAGGAGGCCTTTGGGCTGCACAGGAAGGAGACACACTGAGAACAAGAGAAAAGTGGGAAAGGAAGCCAGGTGGGGAAAATGGAGAGCAGCTCGTTTAGGTGTGTGCTGGAGACAAAGTGGCAGGCAAAGGAAAAAGAGGAGAGAGAGAGTGAGAGACAGTGAGTGGCAGGAAAAGGGCCACTGAGAAACCTAGAGGGACACAGAAAGTAGATAGGTAGGGAAGGAGATGAGAGCAGGGAGCATGATGGAGAGAGTTGAAATCAGAAAGGGTGTTTCCATTTGTATTTCTATCTGATCCAAAAATGTGCTCACATAAGAAAAAAAAGTACCAGCTTAGAGAAAGAACAGCTCAGACAGCAAGAAAAGAGGTTTTGACAGAACAGCCAGCTTAGGAAAGAGCTGTCTGCATAAGTGATCAACTCAAACTGCATTGACAACTCACACGGCTCAACCTTCCCTCTGATCCAGAGTCCTCTGATCCAGACTCTCTGGTCCTGGCTTCGCTGACTGGACTATCTGGGTCACTATCACTGTACCAAGGTGGTTGGTCTGATTTCTCAGACTCAAACTATCTCAGCATCATATGCAGTTTTGGGGATACACTAGCCCCCTCAGTGCAAAGGTAGGGCTTTCAAACCTGTCTGGCATGGCAATTTCCTTGATGGATGTGGCCCAGATTAGTTTCAAATTTTGTTTAACAGCTTTACTCTTGAAAGATTGGAGGAGAAGAAGTGATCTTAAATTGAGAGGAGGGAGTCAATAAGCTTCCTTTCATTAGATAATGACTCTGCCTGCACTATACTCAGATTTAACTGTAGGCCCTTTCCATAAAGTAAAATATTTTGGTCTGGCTCTGTGTGTGTGTTTGTGTGTGTGTGTGTGTTAAAGGAAGAAATAGATCAAATTCAAGAAAGTGCTGAACACTCCTGCCCTTTGCTTTGTAGGTTATTTGTCCTCACTGGCAACTGGCCTCCCTCAGAGAATGCCGGCTTGTGGATGAAATGAAATACAATACAACTGTATTTTGTATAGCATCTCTCAAGTAAACAGGATCACAATTGCTCTGCAGGCTAAGTGATAAAAAACAGCACAGAGAGAAGGAAATTAAGAGACAGAAATGATAGAAGAAAACCAGCTGCTTCCAGAGGAAGGAAGCACAGCTCTGTGGCTAAGGCTCTGGGTTGGGAAATGACAGGCAATGGCTTAGCTCTTAGAGCTGCCACAGACTTCATGCTTTGACCTTGAGCAACCTTCCTGACCTTGAACAACCTGCCTGACCTTACCAGGGCTCAGTTTTTAGTGCAAGACTTCTGCTTGTTAACTCTTGCATGTCTTGGGAAGTCAGAGATGACTGCATTCAAGACTGTGGGGTGCTTTGACACTACCCAGGCAAGGATTTACATGGCTGGGTGGATAAAAGTGTGTTAAAAAGTAGTGGAGTGCAGAGTGATTTGAACCTTTCAGGATGCCAATAACTAAAAAAGAATCACAATAACTGAGCATGATGATGCCACTGGAACAGTTTAGCTAGTGGTGTTGATACAAAGAGGTGAGTAGCAAATTTCACTGCAGTAGGACAGCCTTGCCTCATACCCAGTGTGACAGCAGGAGGCGGCAGCCATTCTATCCCTTAAAAGCAGTTTTACTCTGGGGACAGATATTAAGGAATGGAGTAGCTGCCAGTGACAGAACTGCCTGAGCATGTTAAATTTGGGTAGCATGTGGTACGGCGGTCATTTATAACCATGATGCTAACAGTACAAAACATATTGCTTATCACTATCAGAGGGTTGGGAAGGATGGTTAGAAAAATGCCTTCCAATCTGCTGCTGAGCAGCTCAAATACGGAAAAGCATGAGAAGTGATGACCCAAATGGTTAATGAACGTGTTTCATTACATGTTGACTGTGAACAGCAGGCTGACATAATACTTTTCAAAATAAGACATGATTTTGAAAGCACTTTCCATTTTTTTTTGAACAACCTAGTTGTCTGTTTCAGTGAAGAAGGGGCTGGCGCACTCTCCAGCCTGGCTGTGGAGAGGATGTAGTATACCTTGTAAATATTGATTTCTAGGGGTCCAAATATTTCCCTCCCTGTCACAAGTTCAGTCTCCTGTTCTGCTTTAAGATGAATAACTAACAATGGATGTACAGAAGAAGGGAAGGCACGAGCAGGTGGTTGGCTGGGACACACCCTTTTCACAGGACAGAGGAGGGAAAAACCTACATATTAGAAGCTAGCTACTTGCTTCTGTCCCGTGCTAGAGGGACTTGCATGTGTTCAGTGTCTCCACTTAAGTAGACTCTGCAGGGAAGCACGACTAAGTGTGTGAATATCAATAGGGTCTTTAAATCTCCTAGAGATATTTTCTATCCTTACAGAATTTCCTGGAGATGGATGCTTCAGATTGACAGTTCAGCAGGTATTGCACCGATCTTGCTTTTGTGCCAGCTGTGAGAAGCACAGACTCATGTCCTACAGATCTCTCTCCTCACATAGGACACCTTTCCTCCTCTCCTTCCCATGGCTCCAAGTCAGAACCAAGCTATGGACGGGAGCACTGTTTTCCTCAGCCTCCAGAAGTAGCATGCATGAAGTCAGACACATCACCATAGCAACAAGATGAGGCCTGGCGTGGAAAATGAGGGGCAACGGGAAAAAATATGGGAGAGGGCTCTGCAGATAAGGGATAGTTGCTTCTGCCTTGCCTGGTGACAGGCAGCATTAAGCAAGAGAAGCATGTGGGAGTGACGTCCATTTGTGCCACTGCTGAGGCAGAGAGAGGCCTGTGTTTTGAGCCCCTTGAGCCTGCCAGACGTTAGCGTCTTTATCATTTAATTGCAACACCACGTTGGTCCGAGAGCCCAAATCACAGCTGCACTGAGGTCTTTATTCCTTACACTGGTATTTAAGCCTTGCTGCAGAAACTCTTATCTGTCATGGCACTTCTAACAGCATTAACTCCAACCAGTAACATTAAAAACAACGGACCAGCTGCCTCCTGCCTGAGTCCCTGAGAGCCGCCCAGGCCTGTGGTGCTAACTGGGGAAAGCTTAAGCAAACACTTTAGGCATGGCTCAGCAGTTTTCCTGCACACTTCACATGAGCTCTTGTAACCTCACCAATGACTCCTCGACTCCTCGGTCTCTTCTAGAGCTTGAGTTACCTTCCTCTGTCACAAAGTGTCCCTGGCTGCAATGGAGTATGAGATACATCCCCCTGAGACCCTCCTCTACCCCATTCCCTTTGTTCGGACTGCGACAAGAAGTTCAGAGCTGCTGCTGTGCCTGAGAAGTAACTTCCATTGTCTTCTTCTTAGTGTCCCCAAAGTAGAAAAGTGGCAAAAATTGTTAGAAAGACAAAATATTGACACTTTGAGGAAAGCCTTCTTTCAGGGATATGAGTACTATTGGGACCAGCTCACACAGCTTGATCTAGTAGTATACATGGCCCTGATTTTCATGGTGACTTCCCCTGACCAGGGCTCTACAGAAATGATTAAGAAATTGCTATCAGTTGTTGCTAAGGGGAAGGAGGTTCTTTACATGACAGCAAAAGGTTTTGGAGCAGAGGAGAGCTCAAGTTTGCTCTACCTTCTCCAGATGTATGTAAATTATTTTTCTTTATGCATCTCTCATTGTCTATTTTAGCAAAGGCAAATTAAATCACAATCAAATGCTGTGGCCATCCTGCCTTCTTCCCTAGCACTCTCCCAGATAGGGATACAAAGAGGTATCTGTATAGTCTGTATAGTTTGCACCCTGGAAAAAACACATCTTAGAAGATGATGTCCCTCTCTAGAGTCTCACTTTTACATCCAGGATTTCAGCCTCTCTCAGTAACATCTAGACTTCATCCCTCCTTGGCTGTACTCATGCTACTTCTTCTTGCAGTAAGGCAATCAGAGTATAAGCTTTTTTTTCCAGATTCCCTGCTTAACTTCAGACAGACCCGTGTAGCTTTAAGCAGCATATTACAGTAATGAGGGGCCATGACTATTTCTGAGAATATGCCCTCCTTCCCATTAGTAACCCCCCATGATAAGCAGCTCTACCTTCTCTGCTGCCAGCAGTCACTTGCAGGCCACTGGAGCTGCAAAGAAGGACAGAGCAGCCTGTCATAAAGAAAAAGTGAGAGGAGTGCATAAACTGGGAGAGAGGGTGGGGGAAGGAATAAGCATTGACAGTCAAAATGTGAAAAAGATGAAATGCAATTTTTCTTCAAATGCCTGGAGACAAGATAAATCTCCCGGCTTCCTTCGCCTCCCTTGCCCTCCTGCCTGAAAAGAGAAGAGGTAGTTAACATAGGAAAGCCCCTCAAATAAGGCCTGACAGCCACATATTCAGAAACTGATGGCATTTCCCTAAACACTGTTTGTAAAATGGTAATTATCCAGCAGGCAGTGACAGCTGGCACTTAGCACTGAGAGAGAACATGAGCGGACAAGAAGAAAGGGATCCTGCCATAATTGAACAAAGGGTAAAGAAATATATAAAACATAATCAGAAAAATACAAAGATTGCTGGCTGTGCTAATAGGTCACTTCAGCTTCTTGGTTCATCTTGAAATGATTGAGTTTGAATGCAGATTCAGACTGATATCCTCCAAATCATTCCACTGGGAGCAGCACATCTGAGGGGAGCAGCAACAAACCCAAGGGGTTGAGCAGCCAGCAGCGGGCACAAGGGTGCAAAACTGGTGACCAGCTTTATCGCCAAGTGTCTGGAGTACCTGTTTTCCAACTTGTGTCACAGGATCAGCTATTGGTAATGAGAGCTTCTGGGTAGACATTGCCTCTCTACTTCATACCAACTCAGCTATGCTACAACATGGCAAAATGTAATCCTTCATTCCATCTAGACTGGACAAAGCAATGTGCTTGAGCTGGGCTAGGTTGATCTTCTACTCCCTTGCTATTACAAAAAAAAATCTACTTCTGGGATTTTTTTTTTAAGACAATGGAGGACCCTATCAGTTCAGGCATCAGCTATGACATATCTCCTGCATGGTCTTGAGTATGGCTCTTCTTTCTTTGCCTTGATTCTTTACCTACATAATGGGTTGTGAGTTGCTGTTGCTTTGCCATACACTCAAACTGAGGCCTTTTTCCTATTATGTCCTACCCAAAATCTTGGATGGTCCTGGACTGGACTCGAGTCTTTAAGCATGATCAGTAATACATATGAAGATATCTTCCCTCATATAAGAGTCACACTCAAAGAGAATAACAGAAGCAGAATGAAAATAAACTCATATAAATGAACAGGGTGGTATCTTTGAACTTAGGGGCTTTCAAACTCACATTCTGAGGCCATCTTATTCGCTTTCTCATTACTTTAATTAGGATGTTATCTCCCTCCAGCCTGCAGTTGAGAACACTCTGATCTCTCCAGAATGCTTCATGAGTTACTTTTGCCCAGATCCTGCCTGGAAAGGTTACTGCCAGAGTCCAGCAGCATGTACGTTTGATCACAACCCACGATATGCCCCTGAGTCACTCAGTGAATAATGGGCTAGCAGTCCTAACAAATGATGCTCTGATGAGTGTGGTCAGACAAGGACATGTAATGGAGCACTAGAAGGTGGGAAGGAGCTCTACCTCTCTCCTTTGTGCCAGGAATCAGCTTGGCACATAGTTAGTCCATGCCTGGGATAACATAGAAGTGGCACCCAAACTTCTTGTCATCCCTTGCTGTTCTTCTTTGCCGCTGCTTCTCCTTTATCAAAAGACACTACCCATGAGAAAGATATAACTGTCCTAATTGACCCATACAATTTTAGCAATTGAGGGCAAAAGTCTTAAAGCTTCTGAATTTCTACTAAGCACACCTTCTTCCTTTACTCTGTTTTAATTCTGTTTTACTAGGTGTTGCTAGGACTTGTTTCACCACAGCAAACGACCTCTAAGCTTCTTTTTATGCCATATTCTCCTTGGTGCCAGGTTTGTATGTTAATAATTTTCTCCGCACCCATGCACATTTAAAATAAGATAGATTTTCTCTGCTGCAGACAGATACACCTCTTCACAGTAATTCATTATGCTACTATCTCCAAAGCTGTTTCTTTGAGAAATATGTGTAGAGACTCATATTAACAGTGTAGAGTTTTTGTGACGATAACTGATGATTTGTTTGACTAGGTCTCTTATGTATCAATCTAACTATTTTGTAGTTTGCCTGTGATTTATTTTTGACTGTCTTAATAAAGTTCAAATATTACTTTCAGTAATCAATCTGTTTTCTATAATCTACTGTTAAATTCTTTTTTTAATGAGTGAGAGTTTGAGTAAAGAATTTATCCTACAAAACTACTGATCTGAAAGTTATCAATATATTTCTAAATGGTCGAGTACAAGTAAATTGAAAAGTGAGATTTTTACCACCAGTTGACATTAAAATATATGCATGTTTTCAAGTACAAAGTAATTACTTTAAGCAGTAATAGAGCATTTCTCATAAGATATATTAAAGAAACACCAACAATGAAATTGCTAATGTTGCAATTTAATTATAAACCCTTCTATATGCCAGCACATCTTCACTATTACTTTTGTTGCCAGTCTTGATCTGTAGCATGCTGTCTAACGCAATTTACTTTGCCCTTTTTTTTTGTTACAAATTACTTTCATAGCTTCTGCTTATCTGCCATATATGGAAAAGTACAGACACACAAAAGATGATACACAACAGTGATTAAGGTCGAAGAAAAAAAGATGAGAACAACATCATGCTATGTGAAAACTTCTACGTAGCCACATACTGAAAGGGGGTAACACTTACCTGCAGGATCCTAGTGGTAAGACCGACAGTTCAGTTGTAATTTTTGAAAGTAATTTTTGTGTAGCCATTATAAAGTAGCTCCAAATGATTTCTGAGTAAACACGCGTATTCATTATCATTTAATGTATTTACCACAGACTCCTTTGTTTCCATGAAAAGTTCCATATATAACCTAGCTTGGCTATTTCCTGGCTTAAGCACACTGAAGTTTAACAGTTTCTTGATACAACAGATAGCTTCACTGATATTAAAGGTTAGAAAAGAAGAGCTTGGATCACCTAGGACTTCTCCCCGATGGATGAATTCAGGCAATACACAGATTCCTGTACACACATATGCACACATTCATACACTCAAAATAAAAGCACCTTAATGATCACAATAACACAATAATCACAATAATGATCTGTCACAATAACAGCTAGTACAAGTCTCTGGGCTTTGGTGGCTGTCCAAGTGTACTCACTGCTGATGGAGGAAACCTTTCCTGGTTTTGCTTTCTGAAATCCACCTGGCACTCAGCACAAGTACTTAACCCATATTAGTTTCATAAAGCACTCCTAATACTGCTGCAAGTTTAGGGAGATGCAGCACATCACCATGAGCAAGGTTTCTGTCACTGTCAGTGAGTTATTTCTGTTGTCACTGTCAGATGGCCATGATGGCTTGTTCAGCTTTTATGTGGGGCTTGCAAAGAAGTGGGGTGCAAGGTAAGTCACAAGGAGGGGTGCAGGCAAACTCAAGCTTGTCCTGCTCACAGCCCTAGACTATCAGATGTGAAGCAGATCTGGCAACCATATAGCAGAGTTAATGTTCCACCTCTTGTCAGGCATCGGACCAGCGTATTACCAAAAACATGGACTAAAGTGAGTACACCTCTAAGGCTTTCAAACCCAAACTGGGTGATTCTCGGCAGTTCTGGTTACAGAAACAAAAATCCTCCTCCTGCCTGCCCTTCTCTGCCCACGGCTCTTGCTGGAGGACAGACAGGAGGAAAGTGCAGGGAGCATGGAGAGGTGTGTGTGTGTGCACAGGCTCAGGCACAAGTGCATTAGCATTAAAGCACATACAAGTGTACGTGAAACGAAGACAAAAAGAGACAAGAGGCCACACAGAAATAAAGGATCAGCAATCAACAGGTAAATGTAGAAATGTAAGAGAAATGGATCAAGAGGGAGAAAATGGATAAGAAAGAAAGAGAGAGAAAACATTTGGACTAACTGGCAGTACAGGCCAGGAGACATCCAGGCTCCAGGTATGCATGGGAACATTAGGAATGGAGCACAAACACTCACACACTGAAATAGGCACAAATGACAAATCACAGACTCATTTGGGTGAGAAAAGACCTCTGGTGCATCATCCAGGCCATTGCTGCACATTGTGGCAAATCTGATTACACTTAAACCATCCCTGACAGATGGGTGACTCATCTCTGCCTTGAATATCTCTAGTGCTGGTGACTCTATAGCCTGCCTTGGCAGCCTGCTCTGTCACCAAAGTGTTCCTAGAGTTATAAAGTTTTTCCTCACATTTTTTTACTAACTGTTCCCTGCTGCACCTCAGGACCATTATGTCTTAGGCCTGTTTGTACCAACCACTGAGAAAAATGGATCCCCATCCTCTCAGTAGCGTCTCTTTATGGATTGCAGACAGTGATTACATATCCCTTCACACATCTTTCCTCCTCAATGAGTATATACCAGCCTCCTTAATCTTCTCATTTACTCTACACTTTTTAAACCTATCAGCATTTTTGTCACTCTTCCTGGAGCTTCCTCCAACACATTGTGGTTTGGGGATTGAGTGGAGGCAGCATTAATTCAGCTTTCTGCCCCTTACCTGTAGCATGTCCAGTCATGAAAGGTTGAAGACTGGCTTTATTTTGATTGAGTGGAGACAGCATTAATTCAGCTTCCTGCCCCTTACCTGTGCCATGTCCAGTCATGAAAGGTTGAAGACTGGCTTTATTTTCTTTCCTGATACCCATTGCTGCCTGAATACCTCATACTTTATCCTGTTGAAGGGATATTATGTGCAGAGATAGACAAACACACACATGCATGTGAGCACATACCTGCCCACCTATTTTATATATTTTTAATATTTTTTTATTTTATATAAAATATAGATTGATACAAGTTCCTTGCCTAGTAGAGGTTTCAACATTAAAAGCTGCCTTAGAAGATCAGCTGGGCCTGCTGTGATGAAGAGTACCTGAAGGAGTGGAGATTGAGGAAGATGATGATGTCACATTACACACTGGAAGAAGCCCCATTTGATGGTACCCTGATGGTTGACTGAACACTGAATATTATTCAAATCTGTGCAGACCGTATCTATTTCAGAGTGCTCATTTGTCTTCCAGACCCCTGTACACTGCATTCTTCATTCTTTCTTCCTCACTGAAAGCCTCCACTTACATGACTGGTTATCCCAGTACTCAACAGGTCTGCCCCCTATTGTTAAAGTGATGTGCACAAATGGCTTCTACACAATGCTAAAATGCCTCTGGCACTATGATTTTAGTTGCAAATGGATAACCTACATGGGGAAAAAATCAAGAAAGGAAGGACAGAGTAGGTCATTTGAGATATTATGCAGCTGCCTCCAATTGCTCACTTCAGTTTCTGAAAAGCCTCTTGGGGATTGAATTAGAAGATGGGCCTTTAAAAACATCTGGGCAGAATATCCACTAGAGCACCCAAGAATGCCATAGCATTTCCTTTATGGATTTCACAGAGCGAGCAAGTTCCAAGTAAAATGCATAACAAACACAACATACCAGGTCTTGGTGAAAAGACATTAAGAAAATAAAGGGACAATCATTTCAAAGGGTCCCTGATTCACATCTGCAATCAGCTACTGCACAAAAACATGCCATTTCTCTACCTAACAGCCTGATCTGAAGGCTGACACTGTGACATACTCTACCAATGCGCCGCTGGCCACTTGTTTGCCCCATCTTACTTAGAAGTAGAGGGTGGGATGAACAGATGGGATTTAAGTTCTAGAGGCTGTTTCTGCTCTCGGGCCAGGCTCCGAGAAAGTAATCTGTAACCAGCCTTATTGCCAATGACAGCAATTTATTGATGTGTCTGTGTGGCAGACTAATGGTCAATAATATTTCTTTTCAATACCCTGCTACAACATCAAGCCAGGCATGGTGTTTATTAAGTTTCATGGAATTTCCCTGTCTGTTCTGGAAACTGTAGGTTTTTACCAAATTGCACTAGTCTTAAAAGAAAATCTGAAAAATCAGTTAAGAAATGGAGAAGCATCTCATTCCTTACAGTGAAAAGAATATGAGTTGTAAAATGTCACTGCTTTGATGTGCTGGCAAACTTCCTGGAATCATTCGACCGAAGATAACTATGTTTATAAATATTTGGGATATGAAGATACTGTATATAAATTGCATTTTTATTATTATTATAAAAGTGTGGGTTTAAAAAAAAAAAGGGAAAAACAGCTCTGCGGTATATTCTAAATACATACATTAGAGTGTTTTGTGCTGTGCATAGCATGTTTTAATAAGTAAGAAACTGAATTCTACTTTCTCCCTATCCCTTGATCAGTGCAACGTGGCTATTCTCTTCTCAACTTCTCCCAGCAAGAGGTGCTGAGAGGCTGGTGGAACAGCATTGGAGTTGCCTGCAGCTACGGCAGCACAGGTGAGCAGCACTCTGAAGATCCCTCTATCTTGAGGCTTTGTGCTACCAACTCCAAACCCTGGTATCTAAGAATCTCCCATGTAAAATCAATATCAATAATAAAATCCCTTAGAGAATTCATGGAGTCTCTCAGATGATATAGCCAGGGCTGTGCTGGAGGAAGAGCTGGGGATGACTGCAGCTTGTTCCAGTTGCTCCTGGCAGGTTTTATTGCAGGGTGAGGCTCGAGACTGCTGCCCTTGGAACTCTCACAATCCAGATAATTGCTTTCCTATTCTTTTTACAACTGATATTTCATTCTTAAGACCAGAGAATTGCTGAAACACAACAAAAAGAGCTCCCACACCCATCTACATTCTGTTACTGACCAGGTGGCCTCCACATTGTACCAATCTGGGACTCTTCACATGCAGATCTGGCCACCCCTCTGCAGCATTCCCTGTTATTCCTACCCTGTCACAGACTCATTTGCATAAATAAGCTCTACTTGGGGACCTCAGCTACACACTACAACCACACTCCATCCAAAGCCTGGTACCTGCACAGTCCCACTAACACACTCTGATCCTGAGCAAAAGCCCCTCCTGCTATTTTCATTCCTGTGTAGATCCATTTCTGTTTAGTTGCTCTCTCTCCCATCTTGCAGTTCTATTGACATCTACATTTTCATTTGTCATCTTTTCTTGATTCCCAGCCTTTTTTCCATTATTCCCTGCAACAACAGACAGCATGCCACAACTAATTTCACTTGCACTCTGTTTCCTAAACCTGGTCTGAAAAACAAGTATTAACCCACCAGTAAACCTACCTGAAATGTATTGAGCTGACTGTCAGCTGGCTCCATGAAAGAGAGGTAAACAATTAAGGCACAATGTTTGCAATAATCACCCTCCAGAGCATTAACTCCTTGTCATTTGAGTCCTGGATTAATAGTGCCAATTGGTCTCAGCCCTGGCTGGCACATCAGCCCATTCCCACCCACCAGGAAGGTCTCTCCAAGCACAGAGAGGCTCTCTCTTGCCTCCCTTATCATGGCTTTGCACCTTCTGCTAGCTTGAGGAATAACCACTCGCTCTACAGCCCAAGGCTGCAGGGCCTGACTCTCATCCCAGTCAGCCACCAGCTTGTGACAAACACCAGTGAAAGTCTCAGCACTTAACATCATTCAGTCCAGATGTAAGACCCATTAAATAGATATTTCACTACATAGTCAAATCCCCTCCCAAAAGAAAGGTAGAGAGTCTATACAGAAACAGCTGGAGGGAGACCTTACATCATTCCTCTGTTATTAAACTTGTGTTGCATTCTTTAAGAAGATGAAGAAAAATTCTGCTCACATCCATATTTGTGTTTGGGGGAAAAAGGATTGTTGGCATTCAAGATCCATTGGCCTTCAACAGGGTTCAAGGTTTGGAGAATCATGCCTCGTTTGCTTTCCTATTGTAAATGTTAACTAAACATAGCTCTGGTGTGAGGTGCCAGTTCAATAGCTCTGGAGATTACTCTGCCAAATTCTTTTCTCAGTCTCAGCACTGTAAATCCAGAGTAATTCCAACTACCACCAGTAGAGCTACTGCAGAATTGCAGTCAGGGTGGATTTTGGCACTGCAACTCTGTTCTCATCCACAGCAAGAAGAGGACCTAGTTTAACCCCACAGCAGTGCTCCCAACAAGTTCAGCAAGACTCAGTTTTGATCACATAACGTTTACAGCACTGGCAGCAACAATATTTGGTTTATGAAAGTGGAGGCTATAATATGTCCCCCACTCCACCAACATGCCTCACATTTTACCTCAATCCCTGCTGGAAAGACCAGCCCTGCTTCATAGCTTGCATAAAAAAAGTCACAATTAGCACCAAGGATGAGATTTTTTAGAGTGAGATGATTTATGCCTAATCACATCCATTCAAACCAATAGATTTCAATGGAAGGATAATTGCAGCAAAATCAAACACTGAATGAAAACACTAAGAACAGCAGAAAGAACTATAGTACCTGGATGTGCCCATAGGTGACCCTATGTAGTTGTCAACAATATGAGCCTGCTATATGCTACACCAGAAAGGACAATGGCATTTCCTACCTCTCCCATCCCACTCCGCCTGAACCTATGCTGTGAAGTTTCTAAACTGCTGTTGTTGTTAGGTTTTGACTTGTCTCTGCTTAAGGCATTGGGTTACCCGAAGAGCTCCAAGATAGACCAAGTTTTCCCCAGACTTCTCTGTGTCACAGCTAAGAGTCCAGAAGGCCAAGGTAGCATATTGCCCTCATTTCCCAGTTTTCCTTTTCATTGGAAATGCTGATATTTGACCAGATCAGATTCCTCTACAGAGAGCATATCTGACATTGGGAATCTGGTTTGAAATGAAGGAGGGAACTAGTTCACTGAAAAATTCTCTCTGTTTCTCCACGCCTCCATTACTGTGGACTTTCTACACTGTACATGTGATGACTTATGATGTAGACATCATCATGAAGCTCTCATTATTTCATAAAAAGCCTTAAAAGAGAGTGTTTGGGCTCAGTAGTGTTGATAAGTGTTGGATAAGACTCAGTGCTAAAGCAGCATGTGTTTGGAGGGGCTGTAGTCCATAAAAACCTCCAGATCTTTAGAGATGCACCATTATCAGCCTCACCTTGAATATTGTGAGCAGTTGTGGTCACCACAATATAAGAGATATATTAAGCTCTTAGAGAGCGTCCAAAGGAGAGACAAGAGGATGGAGAAGGGCCTTGAGGGGAAGCCGTATGAGGAACGGCTGAGGTCACTTGATCTGTTCAGCCTGGAGGAGACTGAGAGGAGACCTCATTGCAGTTACAACTTCCTTGTGAGGGGAAGAGGAGGGACAGACACTGATCTCTTTTCTGTGGTGATCAGTGACAAGACCGGAGGGGATGGCCTGAAGTCAGGAGAGGTTTAGGTTGAATATTCGAAAAAGGTTCTTCACCCAGAGGGTGATTGGGCACTGGAAGAGGTTCCCCAGGGAAGTGGTCACACAACAAAGCCCGAAGAAGTTCAAGAAGAGTTTGGATGATACTCTGGGGCACATGGTGTGACTCTCAGGGATGGTCCTGCGCAGGGACAGGAGTTGGACTTTGTAATCCTTGTGAATCCCTTTCAACTCGGTATGTTCCATGATTCTGTGATCATTTAGGATAGAAGACTGGTGTGTTTAGCCACCTGTGGTGTGGAGAGCAGATGTCTGTTGGCCCTGGTGGCCTAAAAGCTCACCACAGTCAAGAGCAAGACTTGAAAATTTCTACCAAGAGCAGATGACCATCACAACTCTTTGCTCTCCCATCTTGTGCCTGTAAGTGTCCAAAGAGAGAGACTAATCACCCTGTAACCTTCCCTCAGCCCTTTTTTGGTGGGCATGGAGCTGCCTGGAGTAGGGAGGGAATCGGTTTTCTCTATGTGGAGCTCTCATGTGAGCACATGCAGGATGCTATCTTCACTCTTGAGCACCTTATTATGCAAAATATATTGACAAAAATGAACAAGAGCAGAGCAGAGGAACAAAACAGTCAGATAATTAGAGCAGTCAAAGAATGAAAGGGTCAAATATGCCTGTTGTGGCTGTGAATAGGAGACAGGATATCAATATGAATACGACAAAGGGAAAAAAGCAAATGCAGACCAAATCTGAGAAAAACTTCCTGACAGCAAGGCATGGCAGCAGGTTGTGGAGTGCCTCCTAAAGCATGTAACTGAGTCCTTGCAGCTAGAAAATATATCAGAGGAAACCATGCTGGTACACAACTCAGTGCCCAAGAGGCACGCCCATTCTGCAGTAGTGGCCAGCTACAGTTATCACTCTTTGCACTTTCAAATGGACGTTTTCATTCATGTTGCATGTCTCGAGCTCACAGGCAGCCTGCCGCTGTGCAGATGTTAAGCAGATGTCAACTCCCTCCCTCCGGCGGTTAAAGTGATTTCAGGATGAGATGATAATTAGTCCCTGAAAGGCTGTGTGCAGAATGCAGGAGGGTGCAGTACATTGCACTCTGGTGCAACTGAGAGCTGGGGCTCATCACAAGTAAGATGTTAAGCCATGGTCCTAATGCAGGCTGATTCCTCAATGCATTTGTGCACACTGAGTCCTTGACTCGCTGCTGAGGAAGCTCAAGAAGAGGCTCCACTGAGCAGCACGCTAAGTGCATGACTGTATTGGTCATGGCGTTCATCCAGTCCCTTAATCTGGACAGCAGTCAGTACCAGATGCTTCAGGGAAAGTACAGGTACACCACACAGACAGATGTGGAACAGCTTGTCCCCCTATATTAGGCCTTGTCCTGGGTTTTGAGACTTAGAGAAACCTTAAACCTTACTGACTGCATGTGGCAGGCTCTCCTTCCCAGAATGTATTCTCTTTGATTAGGACAACTCTGAATACCCTCAATGGATACTGGATCTTTTTTATTTTTGAGTCCTGCTGAAAGCTGGCTATTGATGATGTTACACGACAATGATTTCTCCAGCCAACCTATCTGTTACAAGGAAAAAAATACTCCTCCTTTTTCATCCTATAGTGTCATCAAACATCTCCTTGTCCTTTCCTCTGAAAACTGAGGCTCTCTCTTATGAACATATACTTTTACATATCCCTTCTTCTAAGGAACATACAAGCTCTGTGGGTCCCTAACTTCCAAAGAACTTTTTCGTTGCATGAAAACCCTCCAAGGCACATCATTATTCCCATCATCCAGCTCTCAGTCATCTCTCTTCTGAGACAGCATGGCTAGTCCTGCATACATTTTTTGCAACTGAGGTGCAAGAAGAGAGTTTGGGATTGCTCCATACACCATCATATTAACAGGCTGTAAAGCTGCCACCACAGTCCCTGGTCTTCTCTGCTTTACAGGTAGGATCTTCCAGTAACTCAGCAGTGCTCTGGCAGTCTATGTCTTTCCTGTTGCCTCCTCAAACTTTGCAGTTTTTATTTAAGCCTTCCCTTTATATGCCCCATGCTTGGTGCTAATGTGGTGTGCATTCAGGAACTGTATAAACAAAGGATGTAATTACTACTCCTCCGGTTTGAGGAGTGATATATAAGTGAATGGCCTTTTCAGGGCATTCCTGTAGAAAAAAAAATAGTGTTGTGTCTTCACTAAATCCATCTATTAGTCTTTTCCATTATAATCAATAAATCAGTTCCCTTTTTGTATGGTGATGTTGGCTCAGCTGTGATTTTCTGATGACAAAATTCATTACTCAATTGTCTCATCACTTCCTTTCTAAGTTCAAAAACATCCATTAGCACCACTATGTGAAGCCCCATTAATCTGCTTTCATTATAATAATGTTCTTATTCTTTCTTAGCATCTTTATTGCATCCCACTCATCCTTGTTGTCTCATAGGAGCTTTTAATTAATGCACTAAGAACTGATATAAAGAGCAAGCATTTTTCTTAGGTCTAGCACTTTTGGTTACTGGACAGAAATAACCCAAATTTACTCAGGTGACCATATTCTAGAATGGAGAGATTTGGCACATGATGTAGGCTGGATGCTTTAGAGCTGTCTGTTTTTTGCAGGTGAAAGTACAGTCAAAATAACTTTTTACTGGTTCCAAGTACTCATTTGGTTTTATTCTACTACTGTCTACCAAAAAGATTTTTCAAAATGGAAAGGATCTATCACACTTATCCAATGCTGGTTTTGGACTTTGATTTGCTTCAGAATGCAAATCAACAAATGTACCCTGCAGCAAAAGAAACTGCGGAAAGGCTCCAAACTAAGGTGAAAATTATTTCTTAGTTACTGAAGGCAACAAAAGGGATGTCCTATTCCCCCCTCCTTTGCCCACAGATTTGAACCCTGCCTTGTCACTTAGATCCATTCAATGAGAAAAAGGAAAATGCAGTGCCAAGTCACACAGATTTAGTGCCCTTTTTCTATTTCCCACCCTCTTAGTTTCTTCCCGCGCGTAAGACTTAAGAAAAGGAAATAAACACTTGCTCTTTCTACGGCAGACATGTACAGTGACTCAGAGACAGGCTATGGTAGTTGTAAGGCCCCTGGGCTTTGAATCAAAAGATGCATTTTTTAGTCCTGCATCCAACAGATGCTTCCGGGGAAGTCCTTTCACTGGCCCCATTCTGTCTTCGGTTTGTGTCACTAGTGCCACCGACAAGGACTGTACCACACTCCTGTCCTCTGCAGTGCCAAGTGGGATGGGTCCCTGGTCACCACCAGGGTCTCTGGGTGCTGAGCTCAGCTGAGCTTAACGGCTCTTGAAGCGGAGGGCTGCTCCTGTACTAAAGATTGGCAGAGGAGGCTTTGCTGCTCCATGCGTAGCACATTGTGGTCTCCTCAATGCACCACTTGTTAGGGAATAAACACCATTTGCCTCAGTCCTCCCAGGGCTCAGCTCAGCCACCCTCATCCAAAGGTGTTAAGATCTCACATGCAGCTCAAGCAACTGGGAAGGAATCTCAGCACACACTTGGGAAGTGAGGGATTGGAGATGGTTGCTGGCAATCTGGCTGTGTATATCCTACTTGAGAATTCCTTTCTGTGAAGGAAGATGGCATGCATTTGGGTGAGGGATTAAAACCCAAGGAAAACTATTTGCCTTGTCCTTCCAGCATGTGTTAGTATAAGACACAACAAACAACAAATGAGGAATATTAAATTCCCTTCCTTTGTTCCTCACAAAGGGAGAAACAAAGTTGGTGAACAATGGTTTTACGGACCCCTCTAATGAAATCACCCCTTCATCTTAAACATTGCTAGTCAATGGAAAATTGGCATGTTTACTTCCTTCTAGGAGACCAAATGCAGAACTGCCTAGAAAAACAGGCAAATAAAGGGATATGTTGCAAGCTGATATCTCTGACAAGTCAGAGGGAAAAAAAAATTGTACACAGATTATAAAATTTATCATTAAAAAACAGGAAAACCAAACCCAAGAACTTTGCATGATACTTCAAAAGAAAAGAAGGAAAGGGGAGGTGGAAGGGGAGAACAAAAAGAAAATAAAATCTGTCAAGAATTTTCTCACTGCATCCAAAATGCCTCAGTGAGCAGAGATACAGAAACAAGCTAATTACTGTCTTTCTTTTACTCTCTCCGTTCTGAACTCCACACACAACATTTTTTGTGATTATTAATAAAGGAACACTTTCATCTCTGTCTTATTAAGAGTTCTGGGGGAAGGAATACAGTATCTGACAGATACCATAGGATAGGGTGGAAACAGGAGGGGATGAAGGAAAGGAGAATAGAAGCAAGGAGGTGACTTAGAAATCCCTCCATAGTTCCTAGGATGCATGTCCAAACTACTGAAGCTTTCTACGTAATTGGAGCAATTTCTGCTCTGCTATACTCTTCAATATTTATTTCCAAGGCCCTGAAGCTTAGAGCAGCAGGGAACACGACATGTCCCTTTACCCTCCACGGTAAAGGGTCCAGGTGCCCACAAAAAGAAAGTCCGGCCCTTGAGAAGTTAGGGAGACTGTGGGACAGACATGAAAGTCATGGGCAGAACTCTGAGCTGAGTCCAGGAATGCATTCAAAGGTATCACACTTGTTGGATCCCAAAATATAATATCTGTAGAGAGGGATTTGAGTGGTGTTTGCCAAAGGAGTTAGCCACCTGCTTCTAAACATTAGAAGTGAGGGTCCGTGCTACGTGTTTTGGCATCATTTGCAGAGGTCAATAGGGCTAAGACAATCTCAGCTTGGGGGCAAGAAACTGGAATCCTTTATTCGTACAAAAACTGGTATTTTATAGGTCTGGGGTACTACATATTCGGGGGGGGGGGGGGTCCGCATATTCATACTATTACAACTGGGGGCTTCACAGAGATGAGGTAAAAGAGGAAAACCCAGGTTAACAAATTTGGGGTCTTAACACATACATCATAGGGGAAAACCCATTTCATCTTGGGGAAATTACCGGGGTGGGGTGGGTGGGAGGGGATGGGGAAGGTATTCAGGTTTACAGAATGCACAGGATCCAGGGAACACAAAGGGAGAGATAAAGTACAGTAGGTCTTCTGTACAGGTTTGATGAAATCAGGGTGTGGACTCTCTGGCTTGGGCAGGGCACTCCACACCGATGATATCTCATTTACTTCTTAAACTGAGGTTTTTTCCCCAACTTTCATAGCCCAGGGCTTTTTGCAAAGACTACTCAAATCCCTCTCTGCAGATATTATATTTTGAGATCCAACAACATTAGGAAGAGATGGTGAGGGGGCCTGAGCTGGGGAGCAGGAGGGGATATTGGCAGACCTGGTGTGGGGAGACCTGGCCCATATACCAATCAAAACAGAGATCCACTGGTTTGAAGGGGATTCATAGGGCTCCTAACCACACATCATCCAACTTCTTGCTTCCTAAACATCGTGACACTATCATAAACATCGTGAGTTAGAAAAACAAGAGAAATTCTTACAGTGCAGCACCCATCCCCTTTGGGTACCGAATATTTTCTGAGTTCAGAAGAGCAGCTTAGGTGAGCTGCTTATTTGAATAAGCCAATGAAGATGGCAGGAGCCAGGAGGCACAGAAGAAGAGCACCAGCTCTTTGCATCCTGTCTTACCAACACTACAGACTAGGCCAAGCAGGAGACACCAGACCCTTGGGTGCAGACCCCTGAACCTAGCTGACAGCTGATTGCTCACAGCAAAACAAGACCTTTTTCTTAACATCCCCGAAACACTGGCCAAATACTGTGGTGGGGAGAGATTCAGTCTGCCAAGCATTTCTACCTGTGGTTCCAATGCAAATATTCAAACTCTCTCCAGGCTATAAACCCTCTTGAGTAAATGGACATCCACAAAATACTGTATCATCTATTCCTCCAGACAACAGGGAATTTTTGCATGTCCTACTCAGCAGACCAGTGCTCTGTACCTAAAAGCCTGTGTTTGTTCAAGCCAAACCCTCATCTGCTGAGGTTTTACCATTACACTCACTCAGAGCCAGCAGTGGGTAGTGCTCTGCCATTTAACCTGGCAGGTAGTAGAACATCTTTCAAGTAATTCTTCATTATACAGCAGAGCTTACTAACCATTGTTTTGCAGAGAAGGAAAAAACTCCCACACCTAAACAAAATCTGCCCTTGCTATGGGGCACTATGGGCTTTTAAGACATCTTTTGCATGTGCATAAGGATCTTTGGCTTAGTTGCTTAATTTTTTTTTTTTCTGTAGATCTTACTGAAGTAAATATACTACATGATTTAAAGAGACCAGCCTTGATGATGCAGCTGGTCCCATCAAATCTATTGCAATCAGTGAGATTCAGCTCTGACCTGGCAATCTGCTCTGTAGCTGCAGGAAAGCCACAAAGAGAACTTGTCCCAGGGCAGATCACAGGCAGAGATGCTCACTCTGGCACTATACGTTCTCTTCCTTGTCCTGTCTGGATAGGGAGAAGGGCTGGTAAGTGCAAAACAGAGAGTTGTCAGAATATTTCAATGCCATGCCAATGTTGTGCTGCAGGATAGTTCATAACAAGCCAGTCATCATCTGCCATAATTTAAACATCCCTGGTTCTCCTAATAGAGGATGCTCAGAGGACTCCTTAGAAGCACTACTCCAAAAACCTGAGTTGGTTTAAAGCACCTTCTTCCTCCAACTAGATCAGTTCCTAGTTAATGCCCCAAAACCAACAGCAAAGACAGGAGGGAATCAACAAGTCCTGAAGATTTTTTCTTTTGTAGCAAGCTGTGCAAGCAAAAAAAAATAAAACTACCACACTCCAGGTGTCAGTTGCAAGCACACCTCTACCTTCCCACACTCATGTACCTCCTCACACTCAGTCTTCAGTATTAAAAGTGGACCCTAGAGTTTCTCAAAATAGATAAAATCTGGGCTATTCTGCTGCCATCATTACTCGTACAGCAACTATTCAGAGGAATCTGTGTAAAAGAAAACCTCCTTCCTAGGCATCCTGAAAAATGACTGTTTATATTCTCCTTGGATTAGGAGGGGCTAATAGGTGGCAGAAACCTCTTTCCAGAGTACAGAGCAATCTCTGCTCTTACATAAAGCAAGAGTTAATGATTCTGCTGATTTACAACCTATTTTCCACTAATACATCCAGCAGTGAATTCTCAAGAGCCTTTCACCGTACGTGAATCTGGAATACAGGACATTGATAAAACTATGTTTAGCTAGAAGATGAGAAAACAAATGATAGATAGGAGCCAAAATTACAAATCTGGGTTAATTTGTTAACGTCTTGTAACTCAAAAAAAAAAAAAAAAAAAAGCCATTTTGACTAATTTTCTTCGAGCTATATGGAAAAAAATTCCCTCTTGCTTTCAAAGTAAACCCAATAGGGATCAAGGCACATCAATTTTGCTAATGGAACCTGGTTGCAGCCTTAATTATTATTATCTCTTTGTAACAGATTAGCGATTTACCCAGATTATATAGACATAGTGAGATTAGATTAGATAGCCCAGGCTTCATATGCTTTTTCTATCTCCCTGTGCAATACAGCAGTCGACTAACTGAATCCCTGCTTGTACTCCTGGTAATGAGATATCTTAGTACATTTACTTTAAACTCTGTTTTCAATAAAAATTGACCAAGTTTCAGGAAGAAGAGGTAGTAAAAAAGGTGCATAGACTTGAGGGTTACCCTGATTTCAAAAGCCTAACTGTGGTGGGATGTAGCACCATACAGTACTCTTCAAGGTCAGCTGTTATTTTCACAGCAAGTGAGCAGAGGTGAAAAGAAATACCCACAAATGCCAAAGAGACTTTGCAGGTCCCCTACAAAGGGTACATCTGCTGTCAGGCTCCTTCAAGAAAATGGGGACACTTCAGTTAGCAAGCTGTATAGGATACAATTTCTTTGTATGCAAAAACCCTGGGGTTAAAAGAACAAGCTTGTATAAACCTTGTGGGATTTTGAATGTGTTTAACAAGGTGAAGCCAAATTTTCCTAACTGAAAGGGAAAAAGAAGAAAATTTCTATGTCCCTATTGGGCTTGCAAGGTTACCTCAACCTCCTCAGGAGGCTCTACCATCATGGGATAAGATAACAGGTAGGCAAGAAGAGAAGTTTTCTTCCTTTGTAACAAGCTGAAGCTTGGGAAACTGTAAGCAGCAAGAAGGGAAAAATTGCATGGATTTGGAATGGATAGCCCCATGCAACAATCTGCTTTGCAGTCAGACTGTCTAGGAATTTTTTTTATACAAATAAATGTTTGATCTGCTGTTCTAAAACATTAGAGCTTTCAAGACAATTTTAAAGGAGAGGCCTTCTCCTCCAGAGCTTTTTTCCAACAGTATCCTTTCCTACTCCATTTTGTATCAAACTGCAAACATGGATATAACCTTGCACAGAGAAACCTGCATTCTAAAAGCTCTCTACTGGGAAAGGTTGTAAAGCAATTCAGCATCAAAGGCTAGGAAGAAATATAAATCCCTTCATGGCATTTGCAAGGTCTTGATTCTGCTCTGAGACTTTTTCAACAAAAAAATCGGGAGTAGTAAACGGCAAGGACAGCACATCACCTCCCCATTCCCAAAACACCTGACTTAACACTAAGAACTTTGCTCCAAATTCTTTTGTTCATTGTGCTTATGAAAGCCACAAGATTCTGGCCATGCCGAATGGCTTTTATAGATGAAAATGCCATCACATGCTTTATGCAGAAGTTTTACAAGCTTTTCCTTTGAAAATAATAAGTTTTTTTCCAAGGTATTCTTCTAACTCTCATGGATTCTCCTGTTTGTCTCTTACGCACTCCATATTTTGCTTAAAGAAACCAAATTCCATTCCCCAGGTACTTCTCAGACAGAAATAAACTTCAGCAGGAAAATTAGTCAGAAATTCGGAGAAATGCTTGAAAATGGCATTTATTCAGCACAGGTCATAAGGATGGCTCTGAAAAATATAAGTACTAAGGACAGCTGGAGAAAGGTTAGAAAAGCAAGCTACATTAGTATTGCTCTCTTGCTCTTTCTTCCAGGAGTCCCATGTCTGATGTTACACTGTGCTCTGTATTTGAGTTGGCTTGCTCCCTTCCTCTGTCCTGCCTCATTCCACGACTTGCACGTACACCTGCCAGCTTAATTCCTTCAAAGACGAAAAAGACCAATGTTGTTCCTTCTCCCTGCCTGGTAATAATGAAAAACTGCATGAGAAGACAGAGTAATGCATACAGGGAACTCTCTAACCCCCCTTCTCAAATGGCTCCAGAGCACGGAGCTGGGGGCTGGCACTCACTCATTTGATTAAAGTGCTTCTTGCTTTTGAGATTGCCTTTTTTATTTTTCCCCCAAGAGGTTGGGTGGAGCCCTGTTTTATTTCTTCCCTTCTTCGGGGCTTGCTTGTTTATATTTTTGTATCCTGAAAGCTGTGAGTCACACTTTGATTTACAGTCTGTCTCAGGAGAGACAGGAGACCCTAATGAAAGAGAAGGCTGCGAGGGTAATTAATACCTACCAGGCATTCAACTGTACTGCTAGCGAGCAATATGTGCATGTGTGTGTGCGTGAGCACTGACAGCTGGAGATGAACAGGCAGAGGTGAGATCCACTTTGGTATAGCCCTGAGCACCCTGTTAGTCCACAGCCATAGCTGCTGATACCCAACAAAACGAGACCCCAAATGAAATTTCCCTCATAGAGAGCAAACCTGGAAGGGGACTGGGGTCACGTGAGATGAGGTAACTGCAGGAAGCCAGGAGTGGGCTACTGAGGGATACAGGAGGGAGGCTGGTGCAGCACATTGATTGGGGATGCTGCGATGGAGAGAAGTCGGAAGGGTGATGGATCACTCTTGCTTAAAACAAACAAAAACCAGGCAGCTTGCCAGGAATTGCTTAGGCCAGTTTCATTAAAACTCTTCATTCATCATGCTGAAACGAGGCGGTATTTGTTATTGCAGCAGTGGTGTGCTGGTGCAGGAGCTATTATGAGAGTGGGTGGCAATACAAGGAGGGGGCAGTGGGAGGAGATAGAAGGGTAATGAAGGATGGTGGCGACTGGGAGGCGACAGGGCTCAAGTATCACTTACCATCCACTGAAGGGACTGAAAATCACCTTCTATCTCCTGCATGGATCTGGGCTGATAAGGCTTCACATCCATCCAGCCAAATCTCCAGGATGGGAGAGGATTCCCAGCTTCCAGGTGTATTTATTCCTCTCATTAGACCAAATAATGGCACCACAACATGCTGGGGGCTTGCTGGGGTGTCAGGCTTAGCTGTGGTCATGAATCCACTTAATGTCACCTCAGGAAATCCTAACAGTGTGATGCTCAAATAAAAGCTGTATACCTGCCTGGAGAGGGACTGGATGGACTCTTATGCCTTTTCTATATCTACAATCCCTGTTAGATCCTGCTTTCACTGCCCATGCATCCAGGGAAAGCAGAAACACGCAGGAGTGGAAACTGCCTCGTTACGTAGCTGAGACTCCCTTACTCTTGCATTTCCTTCCACTTTTCACTTCATTGAGTCTCCCAGGCAGCTCTGGGGACACAATACTGTCAACACAAAGCACACCACCATGCCCCAGCACTAACTGGTGAGGGCATGATGCCACCTGGTCAGTGGCTTTGTGAGCGACCTTAATGCCATAGTCAAATCTCCTCAAAAGATGTAGTCTTCCTGCCCAACTGCATCCAAACAAATCCCTCTCTGAACTTTTTCATCAGGGTCCCAGGCAGTGACCCATAAGCCCTGCAGTTGCATGGCTGGCATTAAGGCCAGCCTTTGATTTTAAAGCCTGGTGACTGCAATTCCTCCAGAAAAATCAGGCCCCATATAAGTGTACCTATTAAATGACACCCATGTTAGCTCAGAGGGAATGCAGCTGTGTAACGTGTATGTGCTTGTACGTGTGGTGGAGGGGGAGACAAGGTGAAAGCTCATTTTGTTGTGATGTGTTTTATGGAGCAGCAAGAAACACTGTTTGTGCACTGATAATACAAATTCAGGAACACAACCATCTAAGGGTTGAGACAAAGGAAAAAAAAAAAGTGTGTGTGTGACAGGGAACAATGACACTATTATATTCACACACACCCAACAAAAGATCTTGGCATGTGCACATTCGTGTGTCTAAGCTGTATCATCAGCCTGGCTTGAAATCCCAGCCCTTGGGCTCCCCGGTCTGAGCTCTTGACTGGAGTAAGAACTGGTATTTTTTTCCACAGTGGGCTACCCTTCCAATGCTTTGTATGTATGACTGAACCCACAACCAACCTCAACAGTCATAAAGCTAACTCTGGGAAGACATTTGAAACACTGAAATAGGTACCCACAGGGCCCTCAAAAGACATTTAGCATCCCTCTCTGACGCAGTGCTAGAGACAGGCTGGTAAGTGTGCCTGTGCACTGTGGTGCTCACCCTCCTCACATCCCAGTTACAGAAACAGGTATAGACGGTCCCATTGTGAGAGTAAGAGACAAGGCTACACAAGTTACAACTGCAACATTCCCAGTCCATCTCGGTCACAGCTAAGGGGTGTTTTTGCTATGTTCTTTGGCGTCACAAAGTAAAAGCTATAAACTAGTATGCTCACTGGCTATGTTTAACAGGATCTACCGCAGCACCAGCAGCTGCATCACGGTAATTAGTGTTGGCTCAAGATTTTTGAAAGGAACATTTTCTGGGAGAAAATTCAAGTTGAACAGAAATGGCATATTTTGCAGGAAAATATCAATTGTGTTGAAATTGTCAAGGAAAAAGTTTCATGACAGCATCTCATAGGGATAAGGCTGAAAAAACCTTGTTTTTCAATTATATGATTATAACAAATATGAAGCTAAATACTTAGGTTGGTTTGAAGTAAAACATTTTTAGACTCTTTATGGATGCTTCCAACATTATCACTTTCACCACCATCTTTTCTTGGGTCAGGTAACAAAAATTTTGAAATCTTAGATTTTCCAAAGGTGAAAAACTTGTTTTCAATCACTTAGAAATTTCTCAAGGAATTATTATTTGGCATTTTTACAAATTTCCATCTAGTTTTCAGTGAACAGAGAAATGAATGCCTTCTCCCCAGTAATGCAGACAGCATAAGTAATCCCTCAGTGGAGAGAATCCGAAATTTTGGACAGGTGTACCTGACCTAGCAGTTTTGTGAGCCAATGGCCAAGTAGCTACCAACGTATATTGCTCAAATCTTTACACATATATGTCTTATTTGGTTGCAGACCAGTTTAGACTATGGATAGCTTAGATATGCCTGCAGGAACTGCAAACTGTAACCCTCCATAGGACTGCTATGGCTCAGTATGAGAGGCAGGCACAAGATTTAAGCCTTATACTCCAACATCCTCAGTTCCCTGTTCTTCCAGACATACAACACTCATGTTTCCCAGCCTAGAAGTGCAGGGCTGGTTTCCGAATGTATGCCTTACTTTAGCTGATTAATAACTCCCCCACCAGAAACTTCATCATAACACTTAACCTAAATATTCTGTGCTCTTCCCCTGTTGGCTAGTGAGAATAACTGGTCCCTCTTCTTTGCAACACCTATCAGCAAGCAGGCCTCACAGCTCCCTCCTGCCTTCTCTTCTCCAGACTTCAGTGGCATTATACCAGAGGTGAGAATGTAATTTGGCCCATTCACACCTGTCTCTCTCAGCCTTCCCTTACAGGTCTTCCCTTGCATGAAGAATTTGTCTGGTTTTCTCTGCTTTAATGGTGCACAGGGGTGTTCTCCTCGCTTCTCCAATGTATGTCCGGCACAGCTGTGACTCAGGGAACCGGATTTAAAGAGAATGATATTTGCCCATTTACATCGATTGGGGGACTGAAAGGTTCTAACAAACCCTATTCTAAAATCAATTTTTCTGATTTAAAGGGCCCCTGCTGTATTCCAGTAACAAGAATAAAATATCACATGTCACCAAAATCCTATTATACTGTCATGAATATCCCATCACACTGTTAAGAACAAGGTGGTTCTCTATGGTCTCTTCTTTACTGATGGGCAATCATCCTGCTTAAAGGTTCAGTTTGAACAAGGTCCCTAGAAGCCCAGATCCTTCCCTGTGGTGCACTGAAGCTGTTTGGTTCCTCCTGAGCTGCATCCACCCTGGTGATGCGTGTCAGCGCAGATCCCTCTCCATTTCAGATTTCTCAGAGACCTCAAATTAAGGCTCAGACATTTCAGCTTAGCCAGAGAGGGAAAGAGGAAAAGCAAAAATAAAATCTGAATCAAAACTTCTGAAAAGTTGAGGAGTATAAAAATCTTGAGTCCAGATCCAGGAATAAATTTTACAGCTGGCACCTGTTTGCCTTCATTACAAATGAAATGCAAAGCTCTGATTAGAACACAAGCCTCAAGGCACTTAAAAGCTAACTGTGGATCAAACTTTTCAGATGAAGGCATGTTCTACCCTGTCAAATTAGTTCCTGCTTTTTCCAGATGGTCTCTCCCATCACTTTCTAAGCTAAAATAAGTGTGTAAAGGAATCCTTCTGGGTTGTCTTCCCACCTTTCATTTCGAAGATACTGCTATTTCTTCCACTCCTCTCAGAAAGAATCGGAAAGGTGGGGCCCTTCAGCAGTACCTCCTTAATTTAAAAACATTAACTAAAGTGCCAGAAATTTCACCTGAACATAGAAAGACACTTTTATACTATGAGAGTGGTCAAACACAGGAACGGGTGGTCCAGACAGGTTGTAGAGTCTCCATCTCTGGAGATACTCAAAAGCCAACTGGATATGGTCCCGAGCAGCCTGCTCCAGCTGACACTGCTTGAACAATAGTGTCAGACATAGTAGTCTCAAGAAGTCCTTTCCAAACCCAACCATTCTGTAATTCATTCATCATCTCAGGGCTCTGCTTTGCTGAAATTTGGCATTATGCAGAAGTTTTCACAAAAAGTTATGGAATACAGAGCATCTTTACTAAAAAAGGACCCAACCTGCAAAATCCATTTAAAAAGAAAAAAACCCCTACTAAACAGATACACTGAACATGTGATGGCTGCACAGTATGCTAATGCAAGGAAAGGCTAGAACTATATGGCACAGGCTTCATCTTATTCCTTAAATAACAAGATACATTGTGGCACTCACTTTTCCTCATAACTTATGCAGCACACAGAATGAGTGAGGTAAGTTTCCTCAGCTCCATGACTTATCTGTGCCTTATCAAACCTTAATATTCTTCTAGTGTAGTTTGATCTTTCCTTTCTTATTACTTTCTTCCTCTTTCTTTGTCTTTCTTTCTCCCTTCCTTCTTCCTCCTTCCTTTTCCTTCCTTCTTTTTTTCTTCCTTTCTCTCTCTTACTTACTTCCTTTTTTTCCTGTCTTCTAAAAAACCCCAATGAAAACCCAACTAAAATGCTGATAAAAATATTAAATTGACATTTTTTGAGCCTATAGTTCAGATTTAAAAGGCTACCTGAGGGGTTTCCATGGACAACTCCCATTTATTTACTTGCTAATTTCAAGAAAAAACATTCTTTGACTCTATCAACAGATCTAGAAGGAGTGGAATTCCTGCTCCCTACCCACATAAAAAGCCTCTGGTCTTCTTTGGGGGAGTGAAACTCCAACCTGCCTTTCTATTTATTGCTGTTTCCTTGTGTGTTGCAAGTATAATCTTTTCTATGGTGAGAGATGACTGTGCTAAGACCATATCTGAATAAGACCGACCACTTCTCCACTTGGAAAGGTGTTACTCCACACAGTAACAACCTGAATAGTATCCAACATGGGGAAGTGAATGTTGTTCACCAAGCCCTTTGATATCTAAATAATAATCTACAATGATCCCAGAAGTAATACCAACTGCCTCCATGCAGATAAATACCTCCCCTTCCTTGCTACTCACTAACATGGGTTTCCGAGATTCCCCTGCCAAATAAGCACAGCTGATCTTTCTGTTGAAGTGTACCACTGACACACTGAGCATCCTGGGACACACTCACAGACCTCCTGAAGGGCTTCTACAAGTCTTTCAGGAGTGGCAAATAAAGGAAGAGAAGAACAACCCCTGGCTGCCATTTCTGTCAGGTAACCAGAAACCTGAAAGTTGCTCCATAGAAAACTGGACCTTTTTTGGGACTGTGGGACACTGCCAAACCTCACTCTATCTGGCAGACTTGGATAATTTGTTCCGCCATCTGCCATTGTGTGGGATTCCCTCTGCACCATGGCCAGATCCTGCAGGCTCAGAGGGGTTGATGGACTAAATTACAGCTGCAAGTGTTCATATAGTGGGTTTCACATGGAATTGGCTGGAACCAGGTGGGAAGAGAGGAGAGACGCAGCAAGCGGTGTGCTGGTAACAGATAACCTGGGCTTACCAGCCTGGCTGCCACTGCCTGCCCTCAGCAGAGGAGATGAGCATGTTATCTTCCAGCTGCACATGCCTAACAGCTGCTTACAGTGATCTGAGGGGAGATTCAGGTGCATGCACGCAAAGCCAGAGTACTTCCCGTCTTTTCAAAATTCTAAATAAAATGCATTTATCTGCTCCCAAGAAGAGAAATAAAATGGCAGGAGTTCACTGTGCTGCTACACGTTGCCCTCTCAAAGATGTCCCACCCATGGTCAGGGTGCTCCATGGGGCTTTTCTCAGGTGGCTTTTCTTCAGCAGGAATAGCAAATGCATCTTTCCAGGGCTTTCTCCCAAAAACCCAATGGAAGAAAAGAGCGGGTACAAATATCCTGGGTGCAAGTATATGCCTGGATCTCTTGCAGTTTGTCATACACCTGAGAGGACAATATTGGCTTCTTTGAACGCCAAGCATCATCACATAATCCATAGACTCTTCTCTCACCTCCAGCACAGACGTGCTGCTCTCCATAGTGTAGCACACCTCACACCTCCACTGACCCATGCTGAGTAGACCCAACATAGAGAACTAAAACCTTCATTTCTTCCCCTCAATACCTCCCTTCCACATACAACCCACACCCAACCTCAAAAGGCACAAAAGCACAGGACATTCTTCTTGAAGGCAAAGCCCTCACTCCCCACTTCGCCCTTTTCCAAAGCCTCACCTAAAGTAAAGCAGGAGATATCTCAGCTCCTCACTTCTCAATTCCTGCCCTCATTACATAACCAACTGCAAGTATATGGTTTCTAATACTGTATATAACATCTGCTTTAAACTAAAAAAGCAGCAAGAAGCACCACGCATTGCTGGCTTTTAGATAGAACTTATCTGCAAATAAAAGAGACAATGTGCCTGTTTGCCCATTTGGGGCCTTTTGTTTCATGGCTGATTATTTAATTTCAAGCACTCTGAGTGTCTAAGGCATTTACCACAAATGAATGAAGATTCAGCTCCTCTGTGTCAGGAATATACAAGCTCAGGATACAATGAGTGAAGGTCATGAACAAACAAGGGGATAAGCAGTAGCACGAGTGGGTGGTTAAAGGCAGATCATTATTACCCAGCAAGGCCTGGACATAAAATAATGGCTTCTGTTCACTCTGCTTTGGCGGGGCTTTATTAGCTCTTTCTCTTCTCATAGGCAAAAGAGCAAGGATGAGTTCGCCTGGTTTCTCTGACTGAAGTTTGGCAGGTAGCTTCCCGAATGAGCTTGGGGATAGCACAGTAAGCAGTAAAGAGGGGACCCATGGATGATAAAAAGATTAAGGAAGATATCCCTGCTGTCACACAGTCCCCCGAAGAATCCAAGAACCAAACTCAATTGCCCTTGACTCTACACACCACTTAGGGACAGAGAGAGGACAAATCCAAACAGAGATAGTCTAAGCCCAGATTCCAGACTGGAAAAAGGTTGCAGGACTTGCAAACTGAGGGCAAGGGGTTGGAACTGGAGTTGCCAAATTTAATTTGGTCTGGCTGTCAAAATTCATCCATGGTAATGGAAGTCCTTCCACCTTTTCCATAGGTGCTGAGGGAGTCCTCCATCAATCTGAAGCTCAGTCTGAGTTTCCTTTATCATCTGATCTTGCACAAGGCTCCAGCTAAGTCAGGTGTGTCCAGCTCATTTCCTATGGAGTGGCACAGCCCCTGCTTTCTGAACAACCAGTGGTCTGCAACTGCAGGCGCTTGTTAAGAATACAAGTTTCATACTTATCTGTGCTTATTTTTTCTGAATCTCTGTGGCTATTTTGCCATGAATGTTACAGCTCTCAGCAGTACATTTTGGTCCTTAGCAGTTAAAAATAGAGAAAAGAAAAAAAGATCATTTCCAAAACATTTTTGTCTAAATTTGCCTGCCAGTCACAATTCTCAACTCAAAAAGCTCTCTGGCACAGCACTAGAAAAGCTATAAGCTGCAGAGCTGCATTATTCAGTTTTCTCCATCTCTAGATGTATTATTTAACTTCTTGGCAATAATGTCAGGGACATAATCCAATCAAAATGCAGAGAAACAAAAGAACCCAAAATTTCAGTACAGCTCAGATTGGTTTTCAGAGCTTACTTTAAAGAAACTGGAAGAAAAAAATCAAAAAGAAAAGCACATTTAACATTATCAGTGTAGAGATGACACAACAGGCACACACCTATGGAGGCAAATCTGGAACCCTCTTCCAGCGGGAAATCTTTAGCTAATGGTACCAATGTAAAACTCCCCTGGCTGCTGCTTGACCCCTCCTTGATTCAACAACACTCACCCACTTACCTCCTTGCCAGGTTAAAAGAGAAATTTCTCCAAGAGAATTTATAGAGTGACCAACCTCATTTACATGCCCCACTACTCAGCTTCCCCAGGGCAGGATAAATTTCATTTCACAGGTGTCCATGAGGCTGACTTACCCAGAATGATGTCCCCATGCGTGAGATATCCTGAACATAAACCACCCATTCCCAGCACACTCCCTAGTTGTGTTTGCCACCCGAATCCTGCTTGCATTTGGCCTTAGTTCTCTCTAATATTCATTTGTTCTTGCTGCAAGATCATCGGGCTAGCAATGTTCCTCTATTTTATAAAGGTAAAATGCCCACAAGGAATAAAAGAAGAAGGAGAATCAATGTTCATAGTTTACAAGGTGCCTTAAAATTCTGAGATTAAAGGTCCTCTTTGCTGTTGTTCTAAAGTATGCTCTTAAACAAATAACCTGCTGTTCTCAGATGCCAGAAGATATCCCTTTTCCTCTATTATTATTATTACTCTAAAAATGTTAAATGGCCCTTCATTTTCTTCAAGGATCAAAAGAGCTTATGACAAATACCAATTTGTTCCTGATGCTGAGGAGCAAGCACAGAGAAACCAAGTACACACAAGTCCGTGGCTGAGACACAAAAATAGATGCCCCTGATCCCATCCTTCACTCCAAGATGTGCTTCATCACTGCACAAGGAGCACGCATTAAAGGTGGGGTGGCAAAGGCTTTGAAAGTGCAAAGAACAAGACTGACTGGAGAACGGGTGAGACGATTTGCTGCAAGGGTGAAAACACTGCAGAACAGATGATGCCACCAAGCAAAGATTTCTCTGACAGGGAGCATGTCTGCATTCCTCTAATCAGGCTGAAGGGGAGGGGGGATATTTTCCTGGCTGATGCTGACTAGCTCAGAGGTTATATATTTACAACACTTTTTATATTCTAAGACCTTTAAGATCATAAAACATGCGCTCTGTATGGCACTGCATTACAGTTAGATATCTTGCGTTTCAGGGGGAGGCGCTTAGGAATAAAAAAACCCTCTCTACACACCGAGCAAGTCCAAAGCAACCTATATACTCAACAAGAAAAGCTCTTAAAAATGCAGCACGGTCATTTGATATAGGAAGGTTCAAAGAGATGGCAGTAGACCAAATATAACTTTAATAAAACAGTCTCCAGCCATCAGCTTTTTCTGAATCTTTTAACATCTTTGAGACTACAGGGCAGTGCCTGACAAAGCCCCCATCCCAGCACAACCAGTGAGTCTCATCAGATTTTTCCCAGTTCAGAACTTCTCACATATTTGGTCCCCACGCTACACGTTAGTGTGGCATAGAGATCACTGCAAAGGTGAAATTGTATTGTAGAAACTCAAACTGTCTAAAACCCTTCTGGGATTACTTTTGGATACCAAATGAGATCTGGATTCATGGGGTTATCATTTGAATGCGAAAAGAGAGTGTTTCAAACAATATCTTTCTCACTGGTGTTGATGGGATGGTGGAAGAGAATTTATTTGGAAACCAGGCAAAAATTCTTAGCATAGTCTTAAACAGTTGAGAAACATGTTTCACACCTGCTAAGGGCCCATGCTATGTCAGGGTTGCAGGACACCAGCCCCCTAAAACTCAGGGAGGACTGTAGCAGGGAGCAGGAACATATGAGCAAGCTCCCTGAAGGGTAGGGTGGCAGAAAAAGCTGCGGGTGAATAGTGTGCTTAAAAAGCCCCAGCATACCTGCCTCTCCCTCCAGGGACTCACGTAAGCCTCTGAACAAGGATGGGGTGAGTGTGACAGTGCCACATCCCAGGACACAACTCCCAGGCCCATAGTTCCCAGCCTTGGGGGCAGGTGCAGGTCAGTCGGGCAGGCAGCACTAGGCCCCCCCGGCTGGCCCAGGGGAGGTGAGAGGGCGCTGCTCCCAGCCCTTGCTCCGGCGATGCAAATGCCACGGGAAGCGATGCCGCACGTCCCCATTTGTCACCGGGGCCGGCATTAACAGAATGTTTAAAAGTCATGATGTCATCGCTATTAATCAGGGCCCTGCTGGGCCACGCTCCAGTGCTGCATATTAATCACCAGCGGCCCCGGGACTCGCTTATCTAGAGAGGCTAAGTTTAGATCCATAAAACATGATTTATTTTTAAAAGTAGCATTATTAAAGATGAGCTACAGCCTCGTTTGCACTCCTGCTGGAGTCTCCTTTAGGAAAAGGTTGGTATTTTCAAGTTGGTACGGAAACCATCCTTATTATTTTGAGTTTGAGAAAGCTGGCAGGTGTGAGACTGGCCTTTGAAAGTCTTGGACTTCTTCTCTAGAAAGAAGAACCATCCCAGTGCCCCATCAGTCACTCAAACAGAGTCAACTTGGGAAAAAAATCCCATTTGAATCACTTTCAACTACAGATGGGAGAGGGCTAATGCCTCAGCAAGACGACCTGCTGATGTTGAAAGGCTGGTTAAATGCAGACCTGAGTGTACCTGAGATGGAACAAATGGCAGTGTCCCACACCAAATGCCTGGCTATGGTCTTTACAAACAGGTGAACCTGTTGAATACTGGCCCATAACCAACATCTAGCATATTAACTTATTTTTTTGTGCTCTGCAAAATGCTTCTGTTGAGTTAACACTATAACTGATCCACACAAATGAATTCGTAAAAACCTGTCGCACTCAAATTTATATGAGTTTAACTATAGTGATTTTAACAATCACTTCATCTCTGGTTCAATGCACACACAGGAACTGTACCAGTTTAAGAAAATAATTTTCTGAAACAATCTGCTAAATTTGATTTGACTCCTTGCTCATCTGTTCATGCTTTGGATTAAAGAGGTTCTGGTACTAGTTTGATGTACACAGGTAACACTGACATGGGTTTCCCCAACCGAAACCAAGAGACTCCACCAACCTGTTCCAGCAGTTGAACTAACTCTGTTCCTAAGTCAATCCAGTCAAAATCAGTGCAAATCCCATGTGTAGGGCCAAAACAAGAGATCTGGCAGACCAGGAGAGCGGAAAGCCTCACCGGGACAAGATGCAGGACATTCTTTCCACTGGTGAGGGAAGACTTACTCCTTTATAGCCCACAAAAGCCATCACCAATGATCACAGTACTGTCTCAAAGGAACCACAGCGTGATACCACATGGTTACAGGAGCCATACTTGGACCTGTGTCATTGCCAGACCACCTGGTCCCCCTAGGTTAGCTGTCATCAAGGGAAAAGGTCCAAGACCAGCCCTACTTTTCTGTGGTGACAACTGCCTGAACCCTGATGTCCCACAGGCACTGTCGTGCTGCTCTTGCCACCAAGACGGGTGAGTGTTGAGTCATCTGACAGCTTCACAGCTCCCAAGCTAGTGACACAGCTTCTTGTTCTGCCTTCTCGGCCACACCATCACCTCAGGCAGGGCTGTGCAGTGAAGCTCACCCAAATGATCACAAGGCATCTGACTCATATGCAGAGAGATGGAACATGGCGATCAGTCATGTTGACAAGCCTTGGGATCCCATCTGACAGCAGCAGGAGACTCAGCAGACCACAATATTCATCAAAGTGCTTAAACATGAAAGTGCTTGGCTATTCACTGTAATCTCAAAGGAGCCAAAGTTTGGTCTGCCAGTCTATAGTCAGTGGAGAAACAACCCCTCATGGCTAAGCTGCTCATTCAACCTAACCCTCTCCCTTTGGGTCAGGCTTTTGACAAACGTGGACTCACAAACAGCTCTTTCCCATTGTCTGCCTGTGAACTCTCCAAGTTCTGGAGATCTTGACTGCCTAGGTTGCATTTCAGAATGGGCCCTCTGAAACCCAAGAGCCAGAGTCTCACACAGTGCTACTGCAGAGGGCTCCTGCAGCCATGTGTGCTGATAGCAGGGCCAGGGAAAGGGAGGAAGACTCACGGAGCATCTTAAATGACAAGGTTAAGTCGCAGTCGCCTGTTACCTGTATCTAATGTAATGAATCCAGACGCTGTAAATAACAAACACAATTACCATGGCACTTACTAGCACATCCCTCTGGGAGGCAGGACCATAACATAATTCCCCTACCTCAGAGCTTCTGGAGGTGAGCTCACTTTTGAGGGCTTGCCCTGGCTCACACAGCTATGTTTTTTTCTGGAGAGTCTTCACAAAGTTCAATCTAGGGAAGTGGGGACATTAGGGTTAAACAGATGCGATGGGTTTTTTGGTTTTTTTTCCTTGTTTTTCTTTCTGGCTCACTATCTTTTGTGATCCAAAGCAAAGGACAGAGAATGAGGGGAAAAGTCTGCAAGAAAACAAAGTGAAAGGCTTCGAAGATCTGCTTTTCCTTCTAGTGTGAGTAGAAATTGAATATCCACCCCAGACAGCCTGCCCCTGGCAGAATGACATAAACAGAAGCAATGACAGCTCCAGAGGTGCTTCTCAGACAAAAGAAATAGGACCAACACTTTCCTCACCAAGTTTGATTAGGCAGCTCTCAAATGGGGCTAATATGGGGCTTTGGTTCAGCTTTCCCACCAGAAAACACTTAACATACACCACTGTCTACCTCCTTTTCTGCTTGTTATTGCCTCTAATGCCCTCTGTGGGGAAAGTTGTATGAGGGACTTAACCCCAAAAAAGGCACTCTCTCTGCCATCCACTCCTGTACGGTTCCTCTCTCCTATTCAAATCCCCTGGGAACCGTGCTATTTAAATCCCTATTTTACTGTAGTTGGCTCATCATGTTCCTCTGCTCATTAGGCTGGCAGCACAAGCTCAGCAGCATTTGCACTTCAGCATGAGAATTTCTGCTGTGAGGTACGACTGTCATCCGCTTGCCTGGACATGTTGTTCTTAAAAATAGCTTCATCCTTGTTTCCTCTCTCTCTAAAATAACAGGCACTCTCTCTACCTGAATGTTGATCACCAAATTCCCTTCTCAGATCATCACAACCACTCCCTCAGTGTCCTCTTTTCTACATAAATTATTACTGCTAAAATTCTTTCTTGTCAAGCCACCAACCCACCTCAAACCTTCCACTGAGTTCCTTCCTCCTCAGGTCTCTGAAGGTCAGAGGACAAGCACTGCTTACCCCACACACATAGTGGGCTTCCTGTAATGAACAGCTTAACCACAGTTACTGTCACTGACATTGAATGGTCACAGTTGGCTGTGGAACTGGATGAGAACATGTAAGCTGAGTGTGCAAGATATGGTATTCCCTACTCATGACTGGAGCATGCCTACAAGGGAAAATCCCACTTCAGAATAACTTATTCTCTCTGGAGCAGGTTCATGCTGCAACTCATAGGGAGAGGAAGCAACTATAACAGCTCCCCATATTCAGGGATCTCAGTGCAAGATGTAGGCAATCTGGGGCTGGGTGTTTGCCTATACCAACGGAGAAACCACAATAAGTGATGCAGGACTGCAGCAGCGTGGATGTCACCTTCCTGTCCTCCTCATCTCATACTTTTAGGCTCCACTATATCCCATATCCACACCCACAATGCCTGAAACAGCTCTACTGCACAGAAAAATGTAGAAGCAGAAGAGAGGCAGTGCTTCTCTCAGCATGGGGGAGAGGCTTTCTGGGTTGAGATGCTGACTGCAGCTGTGCACTACTGCTGGGTCCCTTCATCCTCTTGGACAATCCAAGTAAACCAGAAAGATTGTACATCCTCACAGCTACAAGGGGGAATTGGGACTTCATTATCTTGTGGAATTGGTGATGAAACACAGTATCTCTACACATCCCAGGGCTGCTGAGCACAGTACATACCAAAGCCTTGCTAACTGTTTATTATTAAGATCTAAAAATCAGTCGTGTGCCTTTGTAAGTCCTGTTCTCGGTTGATGAGAGAAGGCCCCAGAGGGAAGAAAAAACATTTTCTAGGGAAGAAGCTTTTAACATCAGAAGGCAGGAAACCAAACAGTGCTCCTTTTGCCTCTGCTTTGCATGCCAGGTGCAGCATTTGCCCTGTGCAAGCATGGTGGAAAGAGCAGGCCCCAAGTGGGTAGGGAATGCTGGGCAGATGTTCACTGCCACAGAGCAGGCAGCAGCACCAGGGAGGGGAGAGGACAAGTTCTTGCAGCCATCCTAGCCCATAGATCACCCTCCACCCAAACTGTGGGGAAAAAAATTGTGGAAACAAGCTCCATACCAAAATTTTAGCTACCCAGTTATAATTTAATCTCCCTTGTGAGCGAGGTGGTGTCCTTTGAAGTTCTCAGAAGTGCCTGGTTTCCTGCTGGCATCCACTGTGGATCCAATGGTTCCGTAGCTCCACCACAGCACATCTGCACATCTTGCAGAATGGGCACTGAGCAATGCAGAAGCACCAGCAAAGTGCTGCAATGCGTGAAGGGATCTGAATGTATAATGTATTACACTGTGTTTTGATGGAGTCTCTTGCTCAAATGGATGCAATAGTTTCTCTAGCTCAGCTCCGGGACCTGAATTCATGAACGAGCATTGTCCGTGCTGTCCAGTGCCACCACACAGGGTTCCCTGAAGTTGTATTTAAGATTAAGCCACTAAGAAGTGCACTGCTATTATGTAAAGCCTTCCAAGTCCCTAGCTAGGTGAAAATAATCTTTAGTTCTATGACCGTATCAAATCAGGGTTGCTATGAAATGTGAGACTGAATGATGGCAGGAGTGTATATCTACAATTGCTTCCTTGCTGAGAGACAAATCAGGAAAACATGGCTGTGACAGATCCAAGAGAAGGACCAGGTCAGAGGAGACCACAAGAGGTAGAGGGATCCTTTCTCAATTGTCACCTCACTCCACAAGTGAAAGAATTAAAATCTTTACTTGGAATATTTTCCTTTAGTTTCTGGTTGCATTTCTTTAGAAGGCAGATCTAATGAAAACACAGGAGACACTGTTCTTTGTGGCCACAAGGTTAATAAGAGTGGAACATAGGAGCAGCAGGAGCTGCAGGAAGAATAATTCCTTTTAAAGCTGGAGATAGGAAGCCTATAGGTGGTAAGTGTGACATTTCCGCATGGAGGAGTCCAGCTTAATTACCTACAATTCAAATGTAGAAAGTTATACATTAAGGCAGGCAAAAAGAAAGTGGTAGGAGAGGACACACTTTGGCCGCTCATGAAGATTTAACATCATTAACTCTCCAGCTTCCAAGAATGTTCCTGTATTTTTCGCTGGCCAAATACCAATACAGCTAATTGCATTTGTGTTACCTGCAGTTCAATGAGAAGTGGTCTCTTTCTTATTGCCTGCGCTGTTGTGTAGTACAGGAACACACAGCAATACCAAGCAGAGTGGCTCTACTTCATTTGTAGGTAAAACAGCTCCTGTGTGCATTAAGCTTGGCTCGGCAAGACACACAGACAACACCAACGGGCAGGAGCTGCTGTTGTTCAGATGGCAGTCAGTTCTGGCATGATGACAGGGACAGCATCCACAGGTGCTAAGTGCCTGAAAGTTATTTGGCAGAGCTTGCATTACTGAGTAGTGCTGGTAATCATAGTATCTGGCCAACTCAATATAAGTCACCTATTCACCTACTCAGTATTTGTGTATGCTACCAATAGACATATGGTTTACAGCAAACTAGGGAACAGACACCGCTGCACACTCATTTCTTCATCTTTCCCAGCATTTGCTGATGAATTCTCAGTTGAGACTAACACAAGCCAAACTTGCTTTCCAATATACCACTAAAAGGGCTATATTCTGACAGCTGTTGTTATTGCCTTAATCTCTTCTCTGTTGCTCATGACTGACAAAATGAGGAAGTAGCGGCCAACTCTGAGTTACCAGGCTCCCAAAGTCAGAAAAACTGAAAGGACCAAGATTGGGTTGCCAGATGCATTTTCTTGTGCAATGAAGTCAGTGTAAGAGCCTCCCATCACCTTGTCCTCCTGTCTGAATGCTATTTACATCTGTTCAGTTGTGCCAATACATGTGATTGCGAGACCACAGAAACTAAGATAGGTACAATTAGTTTAAAAGTCCTGTAACAAAATAGCATCATTTCCCCAAACTGACTGACAGGACCCCACTCCTCCAGCACTGATGTTCACACAGCAGAGTGTTTCATCAGGAAAGCTCTTTCCCTTGGGTTTACACCTGATCAGACTACAGTGGGGAACCATTGTCCAGCCTGGGCTTAGTCCATAAAGTAGTTTCTTCTATTATAGACATCAAGAGAGAAAGCAAAGGGAGAAAATCAACATCCATATGTGGATGTCAAAGAAAACAAAACATTACACGGAGTCACCTAACACTTTGCTTGCAGGGCAGCATTTGGCTGAAAGTCCTTGTGAGATGGGTCCCCTGCTGAGCAAATGAGGGCCAACTGGCCCACCCCTCCCATCCCTCCTGCACTTCTGCTGCTGGACACAAAGAACCTGCAGTAAGAGACACTGTACACCCATTACATTCACTATGTTCAGCTCCTCAGCTGCACCAGGACAGTCACTGCCTGAAAACTGCCAAGAATCAAATCTGACCAAATCCGCTTCCTTTGCCCTGCAACGTGACAGTAAAGACTGTTTCTGCTTGTGTCTGCTCTGAGCGCCGCCTTCCATCATCACCTCCCAGCTGCTCAGAGACCAGGGCTGTGGGACTACTTTGACCCTCCTATGTCACTGTATTTGCAGGCTGGCAAAACCTTCTGTAAACAATGTGACCAGATGATCTCATAGACAGAGCAGCAACAGTGCTGAAACACCAGCCTGAGATGCAAAGGACAGGGGTCCTAGTGTAGAGGTGACTCACAGGTGTGATTGGGAGCACTCAGGAGAGACCCCTTCCCTTCGAACTGAACCAAGAAGCCACATCCACAGCATTAACAGGGTGAAGGTCCAGAAGGGCTCCAGGATTTTACCTTTAAATACTCCCTACTGTTACAAGTAAAAAAGCTGTCTTCCCCCTTTGTCTTTGCCCTCAAGCAATAGGATTCAGGCAAGAATTCAAAGGTGAAATTTTCAGAAGTTGAGATCTCTGAAGCAATTGAGGATGGGAATCTCTGATCACCCTTTCTCACTTCAATCTTCATGCGTTGGTCGAAGGTGATTAAAGTGGCAGATGTGGAGGGGCAAAAATTTCAAGATTTGGAGTTTTATTATGGAAAGGCTGTGAGTCTCTTCATAGCCAAGGTTGTAATCAGTTTCCACTCTCAGCTCCAACTTAAATAACTCTTCATATGCATTCCTCTAACTTCAGCTCATAATTGCAGGGTTTCGTACTGAAGCTAAAAAGAATGTTTTCCCCCCTTCCCTCCTCCTCACTGCAATTTGAAGAATTTGGACCTGTAATTCAAAGAGGTAGGCAATGTGAGACTGAACCTTTGCCAGACTAAATGTTTCCTTAGCTTCTTTCGCTTGAGAAAACAAAGCTAAACAAGCCCCCACCAAAAAACAGGGTTTTTTTCATCTCCCTAAATTACTCAGCATTCAAATCTCTTTGAAAACATATGCATAGGCAACAGTTGCAGAAAATAAGGTGCAAGTCACAAAGTCATAAACAACCAACGTAGTTAACTGTAATAAACTCGGCATTTATGTAGTTGGTATTCTGCTAGCCAAGGCTATCTGGAAAACGTTCCAAAAGCTGAAATCACACGATCAAGGAGTTTTTCTGGTTTTAGACAAAACAAAAAACTCCTAAACCACAGAAGACTGTTTTCCATTGAAGACATGGAAAATCATCAAAACATTTTCACACTTTCCACTTGCTCTGGAAGTAGCAAATTGTTGCATACAGAAAACAGAAAATTCTTCCTATGCTGTACTAAAGCAGATTAGGCTTTCCATTACTTTGGCTCTGTTTTTTATTTCTAGAGGTTAACGTTTTGGCCCCAATTATATGCGGAAACCAGTATTTTTGCTATTTACATAAACCTCCTGTTTGCAGTGGATTCAGTATAAAATACAATCCAGCCATTTAGTTTGTTCCTATGGAAGTGCCTCCACAAAAGTTTAAAAAATATCCATTTCTGCAAGTTTTAAATCTCCCATTTTTTCATACCAATTTCTGTTTCCAAATTTCTGCAGGTGGCCAATTAACAAATCTTTTTTAAAAATCATTAAAAAGATAGAAATCAAGTGCATTTGCTGTAGCAAAGAACATCATGTAGCAAAGAGCTGCGTATCTCCCGTCTGTCCCTGACAGGCGTTCTGTAAGCCTTGAAGACACTTTGGTTCTTGGCAATTCATTCCCATAGACAGGGAAAATTCTTTTAAGAAATAGGGAACTAGTCCAGATGCCCAAGCTGCAAGAGTGCAGAGCAGGGCAAGGGAGCAGCGCAGTCAAAGGTACCCAGAGTGGAAAGGTGACAGGGCCAAACAGGGCTCTTAAGCTGCTCATGAATTAGCTTGTAGAGTACCAGCAGAATTACGGGTCCCACATAAAGAAATTAAACTTTGCACAAGCTTCATTAACTTGAATTTAAAGATTACCATGACTTGCATCTGTAAATAGTTATGCACATGTGTAGTTTGAGTCACACATAATTCTTCTGATGCCAGTAAGGATTCACAAACTTCATAAAACTTACATATGTATATGGGTACAGAAACCTCTGGACACTGCACTTAAACCTCCCTTCTTGGCATCTAATAGCGAATAAATACGTAAGGGAAAAGGGAAGCCAATATATCTTGTTGTATGAGCTCTGACAAAATAAGAACTGACTTATTAAACATCCTGGTGCATCTTCCAGAACACCCTTAATTCAGCCTGCTTGGTGGGCAATGACTGCCTTTTTCTGAAAGACGCACTGCAAACAACTACAATCAGACATTCAAAAAGTCACCGTCTACAGGAAAACGAATCCATGGAAGACATGACATTTTTACATCATTCCTTCCTCTGGACAATTTAATCTAGCATGTAAGTAATGTACTGGTCTGTTTTGATGAAATGGACACTCTGACCCTTTCTTTACACTTGCAGATTGATTGATTGTTTGTACCTGAACAATTATTCCTAAGCAAACAGGCAAAAAGGAAAACAAACCTTTTGGCCACAACATTTAATTTCTGCTAGCAACATTTCACAGCTGTTACTTCCCTGTTTGCTCAAAGGAACTTACATTTTGCTTTGTAAAATGCTTTATGCTCCCATCCTCATTTCCATACTCTGCTGTAGGTAAAAACCTATTTCCTTTGAGTTCTTTAATTGAAATACATCTAATTCCACAGGCGCTTTCCAAGATTTGTTTACAGCAGAACTAGCCACTTAAAAAGCAACAATGTTTTTTAAAGGAACATATTCCCTTATTCATAATGCAAACAACTCCTCAGATTATTGTCAGGAGAAGTATTCTCAAATACATCTGTCTTTTACCCTCTCCCTAATAGCTTTTTGTGCTCCTCTCAGGCTGGACAATGAAAATCAGTGCAGCCATTTTCCTTTTCCTCTCCAGTGAGTTTAAGTGAATTAGGTATCAGGTGACAGGGAAGCAGTTTTTGTTTTAAGAAAACCCTTTGCCCTGGAACTTTTACCAAAAAAATGAACTACTTAATGCAAATTATTTGCTCTTGGCTTGTATGGGAAAAAAAACCAAAACAACAAACCAACCACCACCTTTTCTTTTTTATTTTTTTTTTCCTTTTTAAACAAAGCAAAAATTAATCAGCCAAACAGGAATTGACAGCATTCCTTTAAAAAGCAAAACAAAGCTTGCCCCAGCTGGGCACTCACCAGGCTGCTATATTTATTTGTGTCTCACGTGCTGGGCCCATGTGCAATTCAGCTTCCCTTGATCTGAACAGGCTTGCTGTTCTCTGTCTTTCCAAGTCCCTGCGGCACACTTAAGCTTTTCTCTGCCTCCCACTCTGTGTCACCCCTGTGCCACAGCGGAGCACAGCTGATCCAAGCGCCCAAGAGCAGCTCAGACTCCAGCACTGGCTCCAGCCCCAAACTTTGACAAAGCTCAAGCCCATCCTTGCCCCAGACCTCCAGAACTGCAAGCAAAGGCTGGAAATTGATACTCACCCTTCCAGAAATGCATCCTAACGAAAATTCATAGGCCCTACAGATGTTTCCCCAGTCAATCATTCTTTACTTTGGCTGGCATAAGAAACTGAAAAATCTATAAGAATACTAAAAAGCACTTTCAATTGTACTCTGATTCTCTCTCCTAATCACTTGGAGATATTCTTGGGATGAGTCTGCTAGGTAGCCACATATCTTAGCTCATAAAGGCGAAACACAACTGTTTTCTTCTTTTGAGGAGCTAAATTTTGTCCCCCTACCTCGTTTCACAACAGAAACTTACCCCTCCATTATTAAAATAGGCATTTTTGCTCCTCCCTGTGACCAGGCTTGTTCTGGTTCTTCATTCTCTCTAAAGTCTCTGGCTCAGGAGTAAGGAAGAGAGCTATCGTGTGGACTTAAAATGCCCCACCTCTGTCCAAGTGCACAGAGACTTGAGGTGCTCCTAACAAGCTCCTATAGTTCTGCACTTTGCAGCTTGGATTTTAAGATGAATAGTTACAAATCTCCATGTTCCTTAAAACACCGGAACACAAACACTAATTTCTGAGGATCTCCTCCTTGGGAAGCTCAGATCTCCATGGGTGGGACAGGCATGATCTGCAGTTGGAGCCTTTTAGGATGTGCAGCATGACTTTGCATTAATTCCTGATATATTTATTCTACTGGTAGAAGTTATTTCCCTTCCCCTCTTCCTCCTCTGAAGAATATATTCATCAGCTGTGTGTGTGGCTGTCCATCTGCCCTCCCCCTCTCCCAATCTCAGGTTGTCCCCATTTGAAGTAGACACACCAAGACTTAATGAGCTTTTCTTATTACATCAATGCATTTGTAACAGCTTCTGAACACCTGCCAAATTTACGACTGCTTCTCCAAATCAGCACAGAGCATTTCCATTTGCCTTGTTTTAATTAAAGTACACCATCACCTACAAACTAAGGGCATGTTTCTGAAACAGAAAATGAAACAATGGGTCTCCTTGGTGTGTCTATATCAACTTTTCTAACAGACTTAATTCTTATCAGCATCAGACAAGAAATTCAACTCCAGTACATTGTTCCTACTAAAAGCACTGCCCTGAACAAGGAATGATGCAATTTAAAGGGAAGAGAGAAAAGAGAGAACTGGTGGTGGAGTTCATTACATCTCTTGGGGCTCAGTTCAGCTCCTCCTGGAGAGGGTTTTTGTTTGCTTGTTTCATTACCATTTATATGCAGGTCATCTGAGTATGGGGGGTGGGACGGGAAGGGTGGTTGTGGGGGAGGATTTCTGCTAAAAATCCTTTTTGACAATTGCTTTGTAGTTTCAGCATTTGCAAACTGCTAAACAAATTAAGAATAGAAACAAAAAAAAGAATTAGGTCTTCAGCAGTCATCTGACATCCTATTTTAAGCCTGTTTCTGATGACATGCCCTCTGACATTTTTTATAATGTCAGTGACTTTTAAAATTAGAGTTCAATCAACTAATTTTCAGTGCTCTTGTGCATTAGATTTCAACAAGATGAGCCTACTAAAGTAGTTTTAATCTCTATTTTGGTTTTGGTTTTTTTTTTTTTGTTCTTGTGCAATAAAGTGGCAAAGTGAATGAAAGGACATTTTGCCATCTGAAAAACTTCACCTTCGTGTACCTATAGACAGCAACCCAGTGAATCTTGTTCGTTTCATGCTAGGTAAAAAGCTCTTACTCAAGGCTTCACATGGTCTGTCTTTTGGGGAGGGTTTTATTCCTTTGTTTATCTATCTCATAAGGCAAACATCTGTTCAAAATAGGTAAACTCCAGTTGAAACTTTAACTACAGAAGAGCTACATTCAATTCAGAATAACTTCAGTTCAAAGAATCCATTCAGCAGAGCCCTTGCACAAATTATTCACCACAGGCAGAAAACTACAAGCAGAAAACTAAAAATGACAAATTTGTTTTACAGAAGTAAGCAAATGTTAAAATTTGCATTGTAACGCAAGTAACTTTAAAACTGAAATGTAAAAAAAGTTTCCATATAAAACAACATGGAAGCAAAAATAGGCACTTGTTATATTTTGTGCATTTATAATTTACTCGTTTTGTACAGTTGCGGCAATGGAACTGGATATTCAAAAAAGAAATTAAAAGAAAAATGCAAAATTGAAGACACTCGAGAAGCCAATTCTGTTAGGGAACAGATCTTAATATGGACTTGCATCAACTCCAGGAGTGACCAGGTCTGACACAGACAGTCAGGTTGTTACTGGTTCTGATAGGTAAATCAAAGCAGAGATGCAAGAAGTGGGCTGTTCAACTTCAACGAGCATTAAATGAGAAAAAAAAAAAAGCACCCATGAAGTTCATGCAATGTGAGGCAAGCCCAAAGGAATTCAAAAGCCCAAGTAAACAAAACTGCTAACCAGTGACCCAGTGGGAGAAGGGTGGTTATGCAGCAGCTCTGATCCTCTGCCTCTGCAGCTCAGCCAGTGCTTACCAGCTTTGCTGTTGTACATACATAAACTCAGGGGCAGATGAGGAGGAGAAGGAAAAAATGAGAGAGAAACACCATTACAGCAGCAAAAGCTCTGGAGCTGCAGACCCAAAGAAAGAATCTCTTTGGTGATACAAGTTTGCTTAATAACTGGAATCAGGGTGAACTGGGACTATGAAAGCAGAGGGCAACTTTGGTGACAGCGAACAAGCAACAATACAGCTCAAAACCCATACAAAGAGTAAGAAGTAAAACAAGAACATAAAAGTAAGAAGCTTTAATGAGGCAGACAGCAATACACACAGGAAACAAGTAGGGATGCTCTGATGGAAGTGATTCTAAAGGAGACAAGGAAAGCTGGCAATTTCTGAAAGAAACAACACTCAGAGACCCAATGCAAAGTGTCCATTTGCAGGAAGGCAGGATGGAAGGGAGTAGGACCTGACTAAATCATGAGCACTTTCTTGAGCTCATATGAAGGGAGTGTGGACCCCAGGCCCAGTTGCTGCAGGGAGGAAGTGTAAGAGGTTGCAGGGATTCAACTGAAAAGTTATAAGCATTCCCTTCATTCACTATCAGTGAGAAGAACAAAAAGAAAAGGTTAATCACAAAGGGACAGATGATAGTCTAAACACTGAATAATTTCTGGAGGCCAGTTCATTAGGTAGATCAAGTGCAAGCATTTAACACTATGCTATTAATGCTTATGGCATGAAAGCCCAGGCTATGAAAGTCAAGAAAAAAACCCAGAGGAATGTGTATTCAAGCTGGCTGGTCCTGACAAACTTCTTCCTTTGAATACTTAAGAGAACTGGCTGAAGCAACTTCAGTTCATGGAGAACATGAATCATAGAGAACAGAAAAGACTTAAGAAGTCTGGAAAGGGGAAATATGGTGCCTAGCTTTAAAAGATTATGCTAGGGAATTACAGACCACTCAGTTTAACTTCCATTCCAAGAAAAAATATTGAAACAAATAATCGAACTATATGTAAGAAGCTAAAAGGATAAGTACGAAGAGATGAGTAACAGACCCTCTTGAATTGTCAGAAAGAAATTGTGTCAAGCCAATTTAATTTCTTTGTGTGACAGGTAATGGGCCTTGGGCAAAGGTGACAAGCAATAGATACCATATATCTTGACTTTTAGTAGGATTTGTGACACTGGTGCCTGTGATATTCTCTTCAGCAATCTCAGAAAACATAGACTAGTACACTACTCAAGGGTAGGTATAAAACCAGTGGCAAAGCCTTACTCAGAGGGCAGCTCTCAGTGGTTTCTGTCAACCAGGGAAGCTGCACTGAGTAGGATGCCGCAGGGGTGTCTCCGAGGACAAATATGCTGAACATTATCCTCTAAGTGAACAATGGTGTAGAGTAGAGATCTGGCTTATAAATCATGCAGATGATACCTGAATGCTAAAAATCGAAAGCTAACACGAGCATTTGAACAGATCTTTACAATGCGGAGAAACTCTCTTAAAAATTAAATTAATTCAACAAAGATCAATTAAAGCCTTTAACAAGAAGAAACAACCACATGGGAAGAAGATAAGGGAACGACTAAATAGTCAGAAATTCTTCAAATAGAAACTAATTGCAGTGGGCAGAATGTAGTGATTTGCCAGCTGGACTTATATGAGCAGTATTATAACATTGAAAAAATGACAAATATGGACACATAAGAAAATATCTGCACACATGATATCATCTTTCCACTCTACCAAGCATTGAGTGGCTTCAGCTGGAATACTGTGTTGGGCACATGACACTGTTGGGCATGACACTTTAAGAAAGATGTGGACCCAATAAAAGAAAGTCTAGAGGAGAATGAACACAAACAGTTACAACCCTAGAAAACACCTCTTTTGGGGTAAATTGAAAGTTAGCAGAAGGGAAGACTGGGTGAAGCATGATAAGAATTTTTATGTATATAAAAGATTTCTTACAAAAGGGAAGAATCATTTGTTGTTCATGTCTACTGCAGACAGAGCAAGGAGAAACTGTCTTAAATTTCAGAAAGAAAGATGCATGCTAACTAGCAAGCAGAATGAAAGCTCTGTTGGTAAGCATGGTAAAGTACTAGAAAATCTGCTTGGGAGGGGCATAGGCTTTTCAGTACTGGACAGTTTTCAAACAAGTCTATGGCAGAAATAACAGATGTACAGGTGACTATGCATCAAGGTAGAGAGACTGGCTTGTGATGTTTTTAGAACCCTTTCAGTTCTAATTTTAAGACTCTTTGAAAATGTTCGGGTAAAAGCACTTGGAATGCTGGCATCAACCTTGCTTTCCCCTAAAAATGATGTTTAAAAGATGTAATCAAAAAAGGAACAAATGTTTCAGGTATGTTTCTTGAAATGTGTGTTCACTGTCACTACTCTGCAGGATGAAATCACCAAAGCTTTGCCTTCCAAACTTCACTGAGAGATTGTGTCATAGCGAGGGTTGTACTGGCATAATTAGTATTTAAATAGTATTTATCAGAGAAAAATAAAACTTTATTGTGACTGTATATATAAAGCCTGTTAACACTTGCTCTTATAAAGTCCCAAGCATCTGGGCAACATATTCCTAGAGAGAAGGCATAAGCTGATTTAGGTAAAACAAGAGAGACTGTGTGGGACTTATATTGAATGTGATATCTCAGATCTCCATTGTGCAGACTGTCTTCAAATATGTTGGTGGGTTAAGAGACATGCTGAGATCTTAAGGGAATACTTTTAAGCGCAATCTTGAAGTAATTGAATTAAATCACTCCTCCACACACCAAGTTCTCACAGAGAGAGCTAACAATAAATACACAAATATCTATGTAAGGGCTTCATTAATATCACTCACATTTGGAGTTGGTTTTTTTTTTTCAGTCATCTCCAAATGCCACTGATTTTCTATAGCAAGCCTTTCCAACTTCCTGACAGCTAGGACAGCAGATTCTGCTAAGGCAGTTTACTTGAAAGGCTGAATGGTAAAAATACCTTACAATATTACATACTGGCAGAAAAACTACCTTGTTGGTAGCAGGGACTGTCCCTATGACTACAGTTCATCCGGGAAGCTACCAAGAGAACAGTCCTAAGTTCCAAGACAGGGACATGGACTCCATTTTTAGGGATGGGTAACTGAAACAAAGGGCCAGGATTCCCAAAGCATTCATGGGCTCTTCAGGGCATACCTGCCTTCGTGGATCTGGCTTTATGTAACTTTGTTGCAGTTACATGAGAAGGCAGAGCATAGCTGGACCCACTGTCACCTGAGACATCCAAGAAGAGAGAGTTTCAATTAGTCCTGACACAGAAAGAGTGATTTCTCAGCTACTTCACCCCTACAAACTTCAGAAATGTAGCAAAAAGAAGGACAGAGGTCCAGCTATGGCTTCCATAAAAGGAAAGACTATGATTTACTAAACAGCAGAGCCTCTCCTAGCCAGATGGGACACTGGACCACAGAAAAAATGAGAGAGCATCCCGTTCACTGCTCTAGGAATGACATGTGATTTTAGCTTGGTTAAAAGCAATTTTAGGCAACTATCGTTGCCAAATTTGAAGAGATTCTGGTTTCCAAAGGAAACCAAACCACTGTCAAGTGGTCTGAAAATATTACAAGAGCTATGAGTGAGATCCAACCTAGATGCAAGGCTAAGCCCTGTTCCTACCCTCAGCACCACTGAGAGGCAAGGAAAGGTAGGTAGGAGAGAAAGGCACTCTCCCCATGTTCTCCTGTACCATGAACTGTGAGGGCCTTGGCTGAGGCTTTTGGCTTGTGGCCTGTAGAAAGGGGAGCATCTGAGATGGTATGCTCAGCTCCTTCCTATCAGCAGCACCTCTGAGGGCTGCTCACACATACTTGCAAGCCTTCCTGAGTACCCAAGATGCCACTGTTCCCTGCCATTTCGCTTTGGTGCTCCAGTGTTTCCAGGATGTCTATATACCAGTGTGTTAGTGGCATTTGATCAGGATGGACACAGATAGCTTCAAGGTTTCACAGCCACCAAGAATAGGCCATGGTGTTCTTCAGTACCTACAATGTGTGGTTGGTGGGAAAGAGCTACAGCACATGGTGCAGCAACAACTGTGCTTCAGCACCTGGAGACCAGACCAGAGAACAAACAGGGAGTCAGAGACTTGCAGAATTGTGCAGGTGGGAAGTCCATCTGTAGTCCAACTCCCTGTTCAAGGCATGGCCAGCTAGACCAGTATTGTCCCAGACTTGACTCAGAAAGTCAAGATGGTTTTTGGCTTTAATCCTCTGTACCAGTGCATTTCTTCTGTGCTCAGTGCTTATTTTTTTGTTTGCTTGCCATGTGAGTGCTGTTCTACCTGGACTGCGAGCTGGCTTGCCTCAGCACTTAACTATTTTGAAATCTGTGAGAGGGGAGGATGGCTGAAATGTCATAAAAAAGAGAAGGTCCCATGATTTACCTGGGATCCCTGAAGCAGTTTCATTTCCTTCCTCTGTCAGAAGTTTCCTGCAGAGCCACAGACACCTCCCATGGATATCCACTGCACAGAACAGGATTCATCTAGTCTAACATTTTACTTTCAAGATGGAGTTCTATCATAAGCTCTCTTTATAGCCTACAGAGAAAGATCACAGGTCCAGACAACACTGCATCCCATCTTAAACTGCGTATTTCGTTTGGGTGGTTTGACCCATCTTTAGCCTCTTCCTTTCTGAGCCTCCCATGAAAAGGAATACCCCTGTTATTTCACAGGGGTATTAAATGTATCAATATAGTAAATATTTTCAGGTCTGCAGATATTAACCATGACTAAGAACATGGAAGAACCAGAGAGAGAAACTACTGCGAGAACTTTTGCTCTTTCTTATTAATTCTGATCACCAGAGCTGGACAAATTATTTGCAGCAAAAATTTGGCAATGCTTCTCCATGAAGTTTTGGCACATAGACATTTTTGATTAATTTGTTCCTTTTGGAAACAAAATTGATGAGAACATATTTCAGCCCATGGACTAAACATAAAACTTTCCCCATGACTGGAGCAAATTCAAAATTTCAAATGTGAAATGAAATGTATTTATTTTTGGCAAACAAAGGGACAAAATGACAGCATCCTCACACATTTCTATTTGAATAAGTTGAAACACAGTGTCCAACCATAACTTTTCCAAGAATTCATATGCTCTTCAAAAGCTGGCTAGTAAATCACTTGCTATGACAAAGCAAAGTCAAATAATACTGGTAATTCTCCCTGATTGGATGAGTTCAGGCTGACACGACTTTTACAAGCACATACATTTTTTTCATTGCTTATTTCTGTTATTCTATAATCGTAAACAAGATTCACCCAAGAAATGTTTCTGAAAGAAGAATAAGCAGAGTAATGAAAATTAGCCTTGCTGACACACAGGGAAAGGGAAGGTCATGAGATCCCACACCAGAATGAGAAAACATCTAAAATCTTTTCATCACAGGGTGCTCGATGGGATTAGGAGAGCCAGGGATAACCTACTGGGTAGCAACGGCGGCCTGTCAGGTTTGAGACTGAGATTAGAGGCAGCACGATAAAGACAGTAACACCTGTACAAAGAAACACCTCCCTGACTGCTGCAGTAAGAATTACTCAGGTTTAATCTCAGGCCTTCTATAGAAGGCGCTGAAATAAACCAGCGCTGAGCACCATCCTGCTGGGAGAGCTTGGTGTAGCGTCTGCAGCTACCCTGTTGCACTGCTGTTCCTGGGGAAACAAACATTAGCAAATGCTTTTTTATGGAATTCATTTACCATAGCACTTTCTGATGACAGGCTGCTGGGGAGTAGAGTTATGACATCCAGAAACTGACAACAAGAGCAATAAAACCTGACATATATCATGAAAGCCAAGCTATGGTACTATGTGTAATTAACAGAGAGTGTAATTATTCACCTCGAGAAGGACTTTGATGGATGCCTCATAGTTAATTCTTTTTTCCTGTGTTTCATCTTCTCTTGTTCACAGCAGCTAGAAAGGCTAGCTTGCAACTTTCAGCTTTTTGCCCTGTTTCTTATCCAAAGATGTTGTATCTCTATGGCCCGTAGCCAGACTTGGATCAATCCCAGGCTGGATGCTTCATTTAACCCTGGAGATGTTTAGTTTCAGGCCTAGGTTTTAGAGCTGACAGGGCATTATACTACCATGGGATGGACCATGCTAATGGTATGTGTATTAAAATTCTAAGCATGCCCAGCATCACTCAGATGTTTCCAGGATCCTGAGTATAACCATACGGATAAGAGCAGTCTTCCTTTTCATGACAGCACCATGTTGCTCTTCCTTAGTGCCCACTGAACCCTGACACAAGTTACAGCTGAAAGAGGAGCATTTATTTTCCCCAAATTCTTTGAATTGTCACAAAATCTGAACAGAAAATTGAGCATCAGGAAGTGTTTGAACAGTTGCCCAGTCCCAATAAGCTGCAGAGGAGGCACTCGAAAAGCTGCAGTACCATACACACAGTGGGCTCGTTGGTGTTTGTTGGCGTGCACTGCTTTTGCATGGGAGGAGAAGCAACTGGGGAGGATTTGGCTCAGGCTCTGAAAATCAGAGAGAGAAGCTGCTACTATACAAAATGTGATCATTTAAAAACATTGCAACCATGGGTAATTGATCTAGCTGATGCACTGGGGACTGGATAGAAATTTAAGCTCAGTCACATGAATTTGAAGAGCTCCACCAGCCTTATATGAAAGAGAAATTTGTTGCCTTGGGACAAAATGACTGAAGCCTTATCTAAAACCTATTGAAGGCAACTAGGATGATTCCACAGGCTTTTGGGGGCGTTGGATCAGACCCCAGATGGATGCAAACCTCTGAAGAAGAGGGTATATAATATTAACGAAGGAAGAGAGACATTTTAAAAGGCAGCAAAATGCACAGTTGGGCTCTGTATGACTCAGTGATGAATGAGTGGCCATATTGCATCATTTCAGAAAGTCGGAGATGAAGGAAATATGAAAAAGAATCCAGAAGAGAAATAAAAGTTCCTCTGATAATCACAAACCCCTAGCCACTCTAGCTTGGGTACACAAGCTAATACTAGCCAGAATTTTTGTCAAATATATAAATATATAAATGCAAAGACAAAAAAAAAAAGAATTTCAGAGCTGCAGCACATATATTAAAACCAAGAGAGTCTGTACATTTAGAGAAGTGAAAGGTAATGACATATATGTTTCTGTAGACACAGAGTGCAAAATAAATGACTCAGACAGGCAAGCACAGATAAACATTAATGGCATGGCTGTATTATTTTAAGTGTAACTGCAATGTGTTCCAGGCAAAAAAGTGGGACTTGACAATGACATAGCCCAAGTTAGTAAAAAATGGTGTGTTGTAAGCACTACAGAATCCTAAACAGACTATACAAATCCTCACATCTCCAAACACCACTTTGATAAATTAATCGCTCCCATGCAATGCCCATCCAAAAAAAGGTACCGTTCACCATAATGAGTAGGAAAACTGAATTTAATAATAGGAAAAAAGCGAGCACTTATTGGTACAGAAGAGCAATTTATAGTTTGAAAGAATTATGTGGTTGTAACTGAGAAGTCAAATATGCTATGGATGTGTATTGATTCACACAACCAAAATGAAGCCATAAAGTCTGTATAGCATCTGATCAAAATCACTAAAGAAAAGACAACTAAGATCTTAGCTGAAAAAAAAATATTCTGAATAATAGATATAACACAGTCAATTTTTGTAAGAAAAAAATTATCTTGGGCTCTTAGGTAGTGATTTTTAATACACCATTTGGAGACTATACAGTGAATTTAAACAAAGGCCATTTGGTACAAGTTCTGCTCCCAAGGTATTACAAAGAGTAATTGCACAGATCTTTGAGGGATTACAAGTTGTCAGACTTTTAATGGATGATGTTTTAATTTGGGTACAGGGAAGTTAACACAAAGAAAGATTTTGGCAAGTAGTGCAGGAAGCCAGAAAAAGACGCCAATCCAGTAGATAAAATGTCTGTGGTCTAAAACACTGAGGCCAGAGTTTGGGCAAACATGGCTTAACTGGAGTTCCAGAAAAAATAAATGCAACAGCAGGTTGTCCACCTTTCAATGTAAATGAGCTCTACAGAGATTTATGAATATGATAAACGGTATTTTATTATTCATTCCAATTCTAACTGGGGTCAATATGTCCTTAAGGAATTATTGGAAAAGTAAGCTACCTGTTATTGGGAGATTAATACAAACAAGGAAATAAACAGTTAAAGACAGTGACACTAATCCACCAGCTTTAAAATATCATAATGATGTTTTCTGAAAAGCCATAATACGTGCTCATGTTACTTGTTTAGACTGAGATTTCTAAGCAGAACAGACAGAAACTATTGCCAGGTTGACAAAGGAGTGCTAGTAATTTTATTTGCTCCTCTAAACTTGCTTCAATCTAGATAAATATGAAAGATATCAAGAAAAGAGACTACAAAGCATTTCGAAGGCGTTGTAAAAAATCTTCTGCCTAATTTTCACAGATACTAAGCATTAGCTTCAGTTGGAAATGCAGACAGTAAGCACCTTGCAAAATCAGTCCATTTGTCTTTGGCATCGTCTACAACTTCATAGATAAAGCTGATGCTCTTTTACCAGGAAAGAATTCAAAGGCACAAATTGCTGTTTGATGCTCAGTGTCTAATGCAGCTATGTTCCCAGCTGCAAGTTGAAGGTTTAAAACTTTCCCTTATTTTTATTTGGACTGTAATTGGATTAAAAAGTGCACAGCAAACACTGCTATCACGACAATGAAAAGTGGGTAGTACTAACACACTGAACTGTGTTTTCTGATATATTCAAAACACATACAGTAAAGATTGTATCAGCAAAAACAGAAATGTGGCTCTCTATGCTATGGGATGCAGCAACTGTTCTGCAGTGCTGAAGCAGTCTGCAAAAAAAAGGAGAGACAGACATTTTAACTGCAAAGAGAAAAAATTCAGAAAGTAGTGTGTGATCACTTGTATTGGAATTTGGTGAAGATATTGAGGTTAACATCCCTGCTTTTATAGGAAATATCACTATGATCTCTAACAGTAACAAATGACCCACACCTTATTTTTATATGCTATCCAAAGGATTATTCCTCCGTCAGCACTGGGATGTGTGTGCCTCAGTAGAGCACTTGATCAGTCTTGGCTCATAGAACTTGCCTTCATGAAGCACCCACCAGGAGGTTCTAGAGGTTCTCATTTTGGGCAGCTGATCCCACTTTACACTCTTTGGGTTGTAGAGATCTATCACCACCCCCATACTATGTGATATGGTTTTGTGTCATAACATATTGTGCCTTTAGAGGCAGGTGAAAGGAAGCAGCAACCGAGGTTTAAAGTTGGCAGCATTTACAAGAAATATGAATTTAGCAGCTTTCAACAAATGTCCATAGCACAGAAGACAGAAAATATGGTATCTGTTTGTCAGACTCATAGGTCTGTGATAACAAGATGTGCAGGAAGTATTAACTACTCTCTGTGTGAAGCCCAGCACTTGTATGTCAGTGGATTTAACAGGATGGGGTAAAATTAGCAGACCTGTAGGAAGTGTATAAGGGCATAAAGGGTGCCAGTCATTAGGCCTGCAATACACTGGGAGAGCTGGCAAGGGGAGCCCTGGGATGGGAAAGCTGGAGGTGATGAGTGCAGAGCAGAAGGGGGCCCTGGCAGAGCTTTTCAGCATGTTCTTGTTTCTACTCAGCTCTATTTATCCTTTAGTTTCATAGGCCACGCAGCCTGGGGGCATCTAGTAGTAGAGCAGACATGAGACCCAAACCCTCTATTACTCTGCTTTGATATCTATGGGGCCTTTATGGAAATCACTTCCAGAAGTCATCCTATGGGACTGTAATGAACAAAGCCTCCTGAGCCACTCGGTGTGGCACCAGTGAGCAGCAAGCCCTGTGCTAGGGACAGAGGTGTGCTGATCCTGCGTCAAAAGTACAGGACCCCTGCTTTCTCCTGTGACACTGCCCTTTTGATAGTTTTTTTCTCTCACCCACTCATTCCCAGCTACTGAATCACAGGTTCTTGAGGCTTTTTCTGATCTGCATGGAAATGCTATAGCAAGAGCATGCAGGTTCACTCTGCTTTGTGGCCTCCTTCTCATTGCTTTGTTTCCCTTCTTCACCCACTGCTCCATCCTTTTTCTTTCTCTCCCTCTCCTCATTATTATAGCAAGGGAAGGGAAGGGAAGGAAAGGAAAGGAAACACTTCAGAAATGAAAGATTAGTTTGCTGTATCATAAAGATGAGCTTTGTAATCACTTTCCTTTAAGCAAAGAATTAAAAGATAATAAAAGCCCTAATTAAGGACCTCGTTAGCTTAACTAGATTTTCATATGCAAAGTGATGTTCACCACGTGCTGCTGCTGTCTGAAAATGCCGCCTGGCACTACATTGGAAGCACCTGTGCCAACTCCCAACTACATTTTCCTTCTTTGATTTCACTTATCTTTTTATCTTTCTCCCTTGTTTCCCCTCTGTGCCAGGGTTCAGCAGGCCCGGACTGATGCCAGGCTGCCTTGCACCAAGCACATGCAAGAGAGACTTGGAATTACCTAATGAATCACGAGGAAGAAACATGCATGAGACGAAAGGGCAAGGAAGATGGAGGAGAGCAGAAAAGACCAATGAGGGCTGAGCACACAGGCTTGGCTCAACACCTTAGGCCAGACTGGTTTGATGGTGGGTGGAGATTATCTAGGTAGAGGATCCATCTGAGTCACGCTAAGCTCAAGAAAGCTTTGGGTGAGCCTGGACTGCTACAGGGCAGAGCTGGAGGAAGAACATGTTGGCTGCGGCTAGCCCCCGTGTTGCCCCTGTGCAGAACCTAGCTATGATTTAGGCAAAGACTTGCATTGATGTTTTGGCTTCATCATTGACTGGAAACAAAAATTGAATCCTTGAAGGTACTGTCCTATGGGTTTTCCAGGGCTCTGTTCTCAATCCCATAAGACTCGCAGTACAGTCTGGCAGGTAGGCAGGTAGCTGTTTAGGGATGTGCTTAATAGAAGCAATTAGGAAATCATTCTATCACAGTAATGTGAGCAGATGAGTGAACAAAATGACTGCTGTCTGCCGTGTCAGAAGGCAGCCTGGCCTGGCTGAGCAAAGAGCACTCGGTTACCCACAGCACAGCCAGCAGGCAGTGCCCAGTAGAGGCTACGGCAGAGCCAGGAGCACGCATCCGTCGGGCTGTAACAATCTGATAAACTCCTACAGCTGGGAACTCAGCACGAGATGGGAATCGGGATTTTCATCCTCGTTAAAACTGTAATTGGAGCCTCATTCTACTTCGTTTAGAGCCTGCTGTGAACGTGGCAAAAGCTGCAGGGTGCTAAGCAGGGAGGTCACCCCGGGGCGATGGCGAGCAGAGGTGCTGGCCAGGAGCAGTGGGAGGCTGGAGGGAGGACAGAAGCAGAGACTGATGTGGCCTGTGTGCACCTCCTGTAGGTATGCAAAGACCCCTGTTGTGAGCTCTCCAGCTTTCAGCTGTTTGTTTGTTTGGGTTTTTTTAATTTAGAGATTAAGAGGGAAAACACGCCATTTCTGTGTAGAGATCGGTTTGAAGTGGAACCTCAGGGCTCAGCCTTCAGCTTGAGCCTCTCAGTGTGAGTGGCTGAGCACTTTGACCCCAAAGCTGGTGGATCTCAGATCCCTGTCTAAAGTACCAGTGATACTGTCTATAGCCCCTACCTCAGATTTTAGTCCAGGACAAGACTTAAGGAAACCTAGTATAGCATTATTATACTAGAGACTGGGTCAATCCATTTATTAGCTGAGAATTTTCTTTGTTTAATAGAATAGATTCTTCCTTTACCTCTGCAAAACATGGGACTAGTTTAATACAGTGTATCCATTTAGTTTGTGAACAGAGACGAAGAGCTATAAACCAAATGCAGATGTTGCATCCAGCACTCTCACCAGCTCCTGTCTGGGCCCATCTCCAATCATTATACGTACTCGTGCAGAAGAGGAAATGGCCAATATGCCTTAAATATAGTCTAAAAATAATCAGCAACAGTCAAATTACTTCTATTACATTATGGGTTAAGAGTGAGGCAATTCATTAGGGAGAGTCAGGCAAACTACCTTAATTTGGCCTTCTACCACTTCCCACCTCGTGGACCAACAAGTGTATCATAACTATTAGAACAACTTCAGTGAATGTTACAATTACTCATGTCAAATGAAAATGTAATGCAGTTAACGTGCATGCTGGCTCCCCGCTGCTACTGCTGATGATTATTGCTATTAGAGCATGACCAAACAGTCATTCAAATATAAACAGCAGATTTGTTTTGATTGTGTTTGTGGCCTGTTTTACTCTCTTTCTGTGAACATTAACACAAATGGCTTTGGTTTGCAAGACTGTCCCTGGGGAGACAGACAGAGTCAGGAGTATCATTGTGCTGACTACGTGTATCAGCTAAATTACCTGCACTGGAAGGTTTTGTATGGCTCTCTGGAAAATTTGACAGCCACCTCATCAGAGAGAAAAAGCAGAGCTAGACAAGTCCGAGTGCTGGTCTCATAAGACGAGTAGACAGTACCTGAACAAAAAATCATGGCAGCCCACTGACAGGCAACTCTCATGGAAGCACAGTCCTGCCAGTCATTCAGTAAATGCTTAAGAATGACAGTTACATCGAAATGTGGTATCCAACTCTTTAGCAAGAGTTTCTGATCCAAAGCCTACTAAAGGAAAAGGTGCCATTGATTTAAATGGTTTGTGTGTTATACACATAGGACTAAATTCACTAAGAGCTCTGCTTGCTGTGAAAAGATTACCTGATTAAGAAGATTAATTATTATTAATTCTCACATTACTATGTCACCCTTCAGTGGAATTCCTTTATCTCTACATCAGTTTCCAAGATGGGAACTCTGTTGCTCTTTTCCTCTTTCCTCAGCTGCTTACAGCAAGTGGGTTTTGCCTTGTAAAGAGGAGAGCTAATCCTGATGGCCACTGATGCGATTACATTCCGCAGCTGACTGCAGAACTTCTCCTTTCCAAAAGGACAGATGTGGAAGGTGGTAATCCCAGGAAGCCGGGGATCCAACTAATTACCTAACTGCACCAAGGCCATGACTCTCACCAGATGCTTTGATTACAGGTCCCGTTTATCTCTTCTGCAGAAGCACATGCTCAGGAATATGCACACTGAGGAATGACTAAGAGTCTTGCACATCACAGGACTGACCTTGAGGCCAGGCCACAGGCTTCCAGCTTGCATTAATTTTGACAGGTTTTTGGGGTGTCAGCCTCCTCTGAGAAGCACGGTGCTCTGTGGGGAGCTGCTGGTTTGTGCAGAGAGGACAGACCAAAGATCAGAGTCAGGGAAATGAGTAAGAATGCAGGAAACACAGTCAGCAGATGTTCTTCGAAAGCTTGTTTGTTGGCAAATTTAGATATGGGATAGCAAAATTTCTGGTATATAAAAGTCAGACAGACTACAGAAAATACTAGTTTACACGTTAATATGGAGCTTTGAGGAGTCGTTCACAAGTTGATTTCTAGCATCAGTTTGAAGGAAAGGTTACTATCTGTGTACATGCCAAAAGCTAAGGATGTTTGGAGTGCCTCCTCCTGCTTATTCTTGTCTGGGTGTTTCTTCACGTGGAGAAAAAAAAATAGGTATTTTCAGGTTAGAGCCTGGATGATAGAGAAGAAATGTGACATAGAAACGCAAAATCATGAACATCACGTATCAAGCAAATAAGAACAATCTTTCACTCTTTCTTCCAGTAGAAGCAATGGAAACTCAATGAAGCAGACAGGTGATGATCAAATGCAAAATCGAGCAGGTGGAGCAGAGTTCATCTGTGGGACTCACTGCCACAGGATACTGCAGGACCTCAGAAGCTGTGAGACAAATCCAGGAGGAACTACAGAGCACAACGCAAACACTACTGGCTCAGGCGGTCCTTGTGCTGCAAATGGCTGGAGGCTCAGAGGGTGTTACAGAGAGGCATCATTACTTATATCATATACTAACAGCACTCTTACATTTTTCTCTTGGCATCTGCTGTAGGTCACTGCTGGAGACATATGGGGGAAAGGCAGCTAGACAGATTCTTGGTTCTGCCTGGTATGGCAGTTCTTATGTTACTGACTAATTGGGTGAGCTGTGTGGCTCAGATCCTTAAGCAGGAAGTTAGGCATGTCTGTGCTTTTAGAGCTATGAAATGATGTGTTTCTTTTTCTTTCTCTTTCTCTCTCTCTTCCCCCCACCCCCCATTGTGCTTCCTATTCCAAGGAGCCCAGCAACCATCCCAAGACTGAGTAGGAGCTCCTGGCAAAGTCTGAGAACAAACAGTCTCACATCTACACATGATCAGGATGAGGTGTAATGAGGGGAAATCATCATCACACACATCTACTCCCACTCACTGATAGCCGGCAGGAAAAAGCGTGTGAGCATCAATCCTGTTCTACATAAATTTGGGAGCTGAAAGTGCCAGCACAGCATGGCAAGGTACTCTCAGGATGATCTTCCTATATGTCAGTGTGAGTGTAAAATAGTACAGGCATGCAGAACAAGCGCAAATGTGCGATAAAAACATGGAGGTCCACAGGTTTCTACAAAAGGAAGAGGGAAGAGAGAGGAGTATGTTTGCAAACATTTTTTTACAGTGCACGTATTTTAGTGTTTATCAGAATCCATCCATCCATGCACTCTACAGGAAAGTGTAGCCTGCAAGGCAGTGGTTTCTCTGAAATCAGCTGTGTGTGAGCATCTTCTAGGACTTTGCTAAGGTATATGCACACCAACATACCAAATAAGCAAGCAGCGGAGAGCAGCATAAGGGTAAATTTCATGAGGGATAGGGTGCAGGGTCACTCCCATGGTGGAGCAGAGAATCGGGGGAGCAATCCCCAAGGAGACTTTTCCTATACAGGCAGAGTGAATTTAATTGCAATTGCAGTGTTTCTGTGAGCAAAGTGAGATATTTCAGGCGCACAGAAGAGGAAGGCATCTGTCGTACTCAGAGAGCAGAGTTGAGCAGCTGAAAATACTTGTGTCAAATCCTCACTTAGGCATCTCTTCCCCCTCCAGCCCTTGTCCTCCCTCCACACGCTTCCCCATTCATTTCTCATTCTGCAGCTCTTGAGCACTAGGCCCTTCTCCTGATTAACATTTCAAACCCATTGATAGTTTGTGCTGGCTTAGACAAACTAATCATCATTAGTACTTCAAAAACCTGTCCAGCTTTCCCTCCCAGAGTCACAGGTGCCACCCTCAGCTGTTTGGAGAACAAGAAAAAAATACAGCAGCCACAACACGCTCCTGGAAAGACCATCAGGAGGTACCAACTCACAGCCCTGGCAGGCAAGGAGATCACAGGCCCTGGGCTCTGGACTCCCATGGATTCAGGCTTCAGATAGAGGATGGGGTGAAATAGGAGGAAGGCAAAGGGCTGCAGGTGTCTTCGCCTCCCCTAGGTCTTACAGCAGTGTGTTCTAGGACACTGGAACCTGAGCTGGAAGCACTTCTCACTTCCCAGGGAAAAACAGAGCCCATGTGCTAGATATGGCTGTTTTCTTACAGCCTGGCCAAGCTAGAGAGATGTTCATAGCCGGAGTTTGATTGCAATTTGTTGGACCTGCTGTGGATACAGTCTACATACAGAAGGCTAGGTGCTTTTCCCAGTGACCCAGTGACCAGTATCTCTTGTGTTTGTAGAGCAGGAAGAGGCAGAAAGCAAATACATAACCCAGGGAGATCAGGAATGACCAGGTGTCTTGGTGAGCTGCCCATGTCTGGCCTGAGCTGCAGCCAAGAGACACAAAGGCCATAGATAAATGCAGACTAACAGGGGGAAAAGAGTGATGGGCTGGAAAAGATGCTCTCTGTGTCCCTTGCATACAAATCTGCTACTGAGTTGTCAGGAAGGATGTGCTTCCTTATCTCTTTCCTGGAGGTACCTAAATCCTCCCCATCAGGCAGGGTAATTCCACACACTACCCATTTTCAAAGAATGCCACTGTGCCTTCTACAGTGGGGACCAGGTAATATTCAACATTGCCCTGGGGATGAAGGCTGTAAAGGTGCCTGTGAGATTTCTACCCCACTTCAGTTAACACCAGCTGGGCCCTGGAGCGAGCTCAGGACCACTCCACAGACAAAACCTTCCTGACAGCTGAAAAGAAGCAGGTTTGCCCAGTAGACCTGTTTTTCAGCTGGGATGGATGCAAAAGGGTCAACGTGGCTCTGAAGCACACATCCTCCTAGATCTGTCTTGGACTTAAAGTTTCATTTCAGTCAGACTGACATTAAAATAATGACTGGGCAATCAACAGGAAATTCCTCACCACTGTAATTATTGTACCTTGGGCTGCTCTCTGGGCCCTGATATGATATGTTTGCAGAGTTTGTGGAGGCTCTGAAATGCCACCAAGCCTGCGTGCATCAGAGTCGTAGAAAAGCCACCACCTCTTGTGTAGCTGCTTACCAGCACACCCTGAGACTGCACAGAGGTCACACTAGAGAGAAAGGGATTATTTACAAGGCAACTAAAACCTTCCTATTGAAGCTCAGAACTAATGCTGAACAGCAAAATAATAGAAGAGAAAGCTGTCACACACTTCTGGAACCAAGGCCTGAGGAATGCAATCCCTCAAGCAAGAACCATCCAGGTAGACTGATGGGGAGATGACACACTCGTTCACCTGCAAAACTACCTAGCACTGAGAGCCATCCTAGGTTTCCTCTTCTCCCTGTACTCTTCTCCAGCTATAACATGGCACTCCAGAGCACTCTTCCATAATGCATCCCAAGCATTCTGCCCAGCCACAGCATCTATATCTATCCTGCTTCAAATAGATCTGTGTAGGAACAAGGAGTGAAACATACTTTACCTTGTCTCCTTACAAACATTTCAGAGGAAGCCTGTACAGGCCTATTCAGAGATTGGACCACTTGGTGGGTTTTGACACACAGTCCCTGTGTGCTCTGGAAGGCACATGTGGCTGTGATGGACCTGCCTCCATGATCTGAGAAATCAATTATGAAATCAGATCTGTTCTCCAGAGCTGGCAGCATAAAATTCCTGGTCCTTTTGCACAAACTCACCACATTAAGGATATGTGACACTGCTAGTTTGCACAAGAAAAAAAAGAGTGCCTGCACAGCTGCCTACTCTCTGCTGCACAGGACATATGTGAGCATCGCTAGGGCACATCACCTTCTCCCCTGTCTGCTGTCATGAGATCCTCCCCTTCTAACACTTACCTCAGTGAACATGCTAAAGTGAGGTTTATCTCACAATTTTGCATGGCCATCATCTGGCAGCAACTGCAAATTTTGTTGGCCTGTGAGATACAAAGGCCTAGGGTAGGCTAGGAGGTCTGTGCAATCACAGATATTATTTCAGAGGCTCCACACTCTTGCTTCTATCCATCAGGAGGCTGGGCCTGTGGGAGCATTCTGCCTCCACGTTCCTGTGAAGCCAGTATTCAGGTACCGATAGCATTTAAGACAGCAGCAGATTTTCACAAGTGAATCTATGGATAAAAATATGTTGCTGTCTTCCAAGGCCTGTTCAGATACGGACAGTCACCCCTCAGCTATGTGGCTCCCTTGATCCTGCAAATATCTGTTCCCTCCCACACACCCACCAAGCTTCTCTGCCCCAGACCACTATCTTCTGACCTGAAAATAAAATACCCTTGTTTATGGCATAATCGTGTGGTTTTAAAGCTGAGCCCAGAGGCCTCTGTCATAATTTCTAGTCTCTCTGCCCAGGAAGAGGCTGGGGAGAGGCTGCCAGTAGCTGACAGCATCTGTACAGCCACACACACCCGGCTCGGGAAGGCAGCGCTGGCCCGAGGCAGCAGCTCCGCTCTGTTGCAGGATGCTGACAGAAGGGGGCAAAATCCATCTGCAGTCAGAGCTTGTTCCCTGCTTTTGCTGCGCTTGCTTTCTCCCTCACCCTTGCATCCCTTCAGCCCTGAGCCCTCTGGCAGACCCAGTCGGGCGGGCTGCCCCTACGGAGGGGACACTGTCACAACCCTCAGAAGCCTAGCCTGGGGTGCTCCCCTCTGAGCTGCATCCCAGGGCACAACAGCTCAACAGCCCATGACAGGGATCAGCTCAACCTATCCCATTCTCCATGAGACTCGAGTGGCCCCAGGACAAGAGGGCCACTGGCTGGCAGGCACAGGATGAGGGTTAGCAAGTGTGTGCTGTGGGCAATGCCAGACTAAGCCTGAACGATAAGTCTCTGTGTCAACAGTCATTGCTGAGATGTCTGTTGGTGCTGAGAGCAGCAGAAAAGCTGAGGGAGCTGCAAGGAGGGTCCCCATGAATGGGTAGAGAAATGGGGTGACAGGGATGACAAACTTCCTTCCATGAAATGGAGTCAGATTCTCCTTCACCTTGTACATTCTTGGTTCAAGAGAGGGGAGATGTAAAACATGGCAGAGGTGGGATGGTAGGGTGCTGCTGCACTTCCTGCTAGGCAGTAGACCCATCTACAGGATTTGGGGCAGGAAATCGCAAAAGTGTTTGGGACGCAGGGAGCACAGCAAGGTTCCAAATGACAGCTTTAAATCCTTTTTCACACTACTTTTGGAGTCAGTTTTCACCTCTAGAAAAACCCCAGTGAAAGGGACATCATCATGTCTCAGGGCGCTGTGAATTTCAGTTGCCTGTGAGCTGGTAATCTAGGCATGCTTCTGGGATGACTTCTGCCAATTAAGAAAATCTGGAAAAACAGGAACAGGGAAGGAATAGGAAAGCAGACTATTCCTCTCAAATACTATTAGTCACACCACACACCCCTTTCTTTTTTTTTTCTGTGAGTAAGTAACTTTTCTCTCTTCTCAACTCCTCAGCTGGCTTGGTGACTTCTATTTCTGTATACATCAGTGAGTCCCTTCTTCTTACATCATCTGACATGCCCACTGCCAGCTCTTGTGAACTTCCTGCAAGCCTTACTATAGCTGGCAGCTGTCCTTGAAGCCTCTCAAATAGCAGACTTGCACAGTTCACTGGGAAAGAGCTTTTACTTCCCTCCTCCCTGTTTTCTAGGTTTTGCACTTGAGGAGGGCAGGGGAAGGAAGAAAAAGAAAACAGGGACATCTCTAAGCCCCAGCCTGGCTTCAGTTTTTCTTCCAACCTGTGTTATGGCAGGGAATGAAAGGAATTCTTATCCTTGTCTCCAGCTTCTGAGTTACACCATGGTCTTGGTGTGACAGGGGATGTTCTGGGGCTGCTACCTGTGGTGGCAGTGGGATCACTTTCCTTCAGCTGCCAAAAAGGTGCAGCCACCTCCTGGCAGGAGCCACACCACCACCTGGGAGAGAAGGTGAGGAACTGCCTGGTATGTAACAGAGATGGCAAAGATGGGTGGGTTGAATCAATAACCACCTTGTACCAGGGTCATCGCATGTGGTATAGTAGAGCTCCCACGGGATCTCAAGTGAGCAAGGTCCCAGTTTCAAGATTTTCATCTTGCAGCACCCACCTGATGTCAGCCCTAGGGGACACAAGTCCATGGGGAAACCTGGCTGTGATCCCTCCTCTCTCAAGCAGTTCTGAGGCTCTGATCACAGTGACAAGAGGACATGTTTCTACCTGTGTCTTGGGACAATTCTCTCTTGAAGCTCTCAGGCTGGGCAGGTGAGATGTTAGTAGAGATGCTGCTGGATCAAAAGTGCCAACAGCAAATTGGGAAGGTCCTAAATGTCTCCAGACATGATGCCTTCTGCTTCATAAGGGCCATGGTTGGGAGTCCTTGCAATAAGGTACCTTAACAAGCCTGTTAACAGCAGAGTTGGAAGGAGGAAGGATAGGGAGGAACACAGCAAGAACAATCTCTTTTGCTGGCAATAAAGAACTGTCACACCCAGATTCTGAGGGAACCCTCCTGATGTACATCCTACATGCAGATGTGTGCAGAAAAAGAGATGTGTATTAAAGCTTAACAGAGAATCGACCTGAGGGGTTTTTTGTTTCTTGCACATGGAATGGGCTGGAGCAGGAAGGTTTTGCACACCTCATTAATGCAGCCCAATTCGGATGATCTGAAGTTTTCCCTTCTTTAAAAAAGGTCCTCAAGCAGACAGCAGCCACTGTGTAAAACATCCATTCACAGCAATTAAAGCAGCCAGAGAAGGAGAAACATTTTACACCTTTAAACTGAAAAACCCTATGGGGAAAGCTGTGTTCTCCCCTGAGCAGACCAAAAAAGGGAAGAAGAGGTGATGACTGTGGCTGGCAGAAGATTGAAAAGCCTGGCATTATTTTCTTTGCCCTACAGACCACCTTATATGTTAGTATTATGGGGGCAGGCAGCATGTGATACAGCACTGCTGTCTAGCTGAGACAAGGATGCTTACATCATAAAAACTTGGCAAGCATCTTGTTGGCCAAAATGTTTAAGAATAATTTCCTGAAGAAACTCCTTGCGAATAGTTACATACTGTGTTTATCACAAATCTGTGACTCCTGCTGTGCCCTACTGAAGGAATTAAGTTGCTGGTCATTCTTTATTTAGTCTTATTCTCAACTATGCAGATCTAAGAAAAGATCTATGGATTAAACTATTGCTTTGAGGGGTTTTTCCCCCTCATTTCCAAGAACAACCCCAATTTTTCATTTAGACTTTAGTTATCCTGCTAAGAAACTGCAGGTGTCTCTCCTGGAGCTCTATGGGAAACAGGACAGAGATGGCAAAACTTTTTTTCCATTTACAAGTGAGCAAAACTGACCTGGAGTCATACAGAAATCAGAGCAACAGAGGAGGAAGAGGTTATTTTTATCAAGTCACTTTTTTTTTTTTTTTTTTCAGGCAAGAACCACATTTTAAGTTGCTAGTCTCTATTTTTCTCTAAATTCTCTGAGGAGCTGGCAATGGATGGCAGGGCCTGACCTCCAAAAAGAAATAAGAGCAATTAAGATAAGAACTAATCCAGAGTCATCCAGGAATTTTGCAGCTGTCGCTGTGCAGTGCAACAAGGCCTCCCCAAACCTCACAGCAGGGCTGAGGACAGTTCTCCTGTTATTCTGTTAGCAGCTCCTCTGCTGCCTGAATAGAAGGAGATGCTCCACCAGCCACCAGCTGTAGAGAAGCTGTAACAGAAGCTTAGCATGCCACATCTGCATCCAGTGGAGAGGGAGGGAAAGATGAAGGATATAGGTGATGAAAGGCTAGTTAAGTTAGGATGGCTGTCTAAAACATTTTGAAGAAATTCAAGAAAGGAGAAATTAAGAAAGATGTTGAACCATAAGTTTAATTAGTGTAGCAGTGTAGTTATAGTCATGATAGCCTAAGGATACAATTAGAAGTGTCTGGAGAGGGAGGCTGATCTTGTTGTGAAAGCATAAAGGTAGGGGACAGGATAACGCTGAGTCGCAGTCTGGTGCTGGCTCCTGGATGACTCTGATGTGTTGTCGGTAACTCCTTGTGACTTCACCTGGAAATTTCCAGTCTCTTGATACCTTGGTTTTGATGTTTCCAACTGTTTCTAGACCAGCCTGAGGAATTCCCAAGCCCAAGCTGAAGCACTTTTATGGCATCCAACCACCAAGACCCCATTTAGTATATCTCGTGCTTGCAATTGGAGATCCTAAGGTAAAATCTTTTAGTAGAAAGCAAAGCTTGTTGCCAAAAAGAGATGACAGCAATAAAACAACAAAGGATGATGCCTTAAATTAACATGACACATCCAAAACAGTTGTTTTCTAGTCTCATATAATCACATCTCAGTTTTGTGCAAGAGATGCTGAACGAGACAAAGCCTTTCACTTCGATATTACAGAACAACATTCCTAAGCAAACAGACTTTGGTGACCCTCAGTCTGGTCCTCAGTAAAACAATCAAAGATGTCACAGCACACAGGCAGCATTAACACCATGGCTCTGAGGCCGCAGCTGTTTGTCAGTCCCTCTCTGCCCAATGTTACTTCCCTCTTCACTCTGCATTTGCAGGAAAGAGTTGTGACAGCAAGAACAAGAGGAGATAAATAGGAGATTGAGGCTGACACAAGCTACAAACCTTAGCAGGCAGGCGCCAGCAGCTCAGCCCACCCTGCGCACAACATTCACCTAGGGTGCAGGGCCAACTCCAGAGCAGCAGCATCAAGCCCCATCCAGCAAAGCTCATCAGTCTGCCTCAGCCCACCCTTGGCATGGATCTAGCAGAGTCCTTCATGCCTCCATCAGCAACTAGCCATGGGAGACCACGCTTTTTTCTCTCTAAAACACAGCAGTGTAACTTTTCTAGCATATGGAAGTGAGAACTTGAGGGATGAAACGGATGATGCTGGCAGAGCCCTGTTGCAGAGGGTGCTAGGAGAGATGTCTGAGTCTGTGACACATAACGAGAATGAAGTCCTGTGGCTTAAAAAGACATGAGCCCAAGGCTTCTCGGAAATACTCAGGTGCATCTCAGAGACATCCTGACAGAGGGCCTGCCTTGAACAGCAGATACCACCCTGTGACCCGGGCAGCTAAAGGGGTGGGAATCAGTACCATCCTGAGCTATGTGGGCATGGGCAGAGATCCTTCAGAGGTTCTGGACCTGGATCCAGCCCTGAGGGGTCTTGGCAGGAGGCAATGTTCACCATGCCTCCACCACTTTAGTGCCAGCTCTACAATGTCCATGGCATGAAATGACTGACATCCTGGCGCACAAAGGTAAAAAAAGGACAGATTGATTTATTGATCAAGGAATGACACAGTCTCCTTGACAGGGATGCACTGTCAAATGATGGCAGGACGCACTGCTAAAAGCCCTTCAGATTGATTACTTTACCTGCCACCTGATCCTTCATCGCCCTGGGCTCTGGCAGGTGAAGAGCAGGGAAAGATTTACATGTGGCTGGGAGTCATGACAGGAAAACATGCAAGAATGAAAGCTCTAGGGGTCTGGCCAGGACACAAAGGCGCCCCTCTCCCCCACCTGCCACAGGGCTGGAAGGTCCCTCAGCCCACGGGCCAGCCAAGGTGGCAGGAAGACCAGCAAAACCTCTCTGTGCAGCCAACTGAAAGCGGCACTGTGGCAGGTAACACCTGCACATCCTGAAACGCTGCCATTTCTCTTCCCCATCTGTTCTCTCATCGAGGATTAAACCGCTCCTGTCTGTACGATTATACAGCCTGTGCCTGCCCTAGGGATTGTGGAGACTGCAGCCAGGCACTTGGCCCGGCTCTGCTGTCAAACTCCGCGATTCAGGCACCCAGCCTACTACAGGAGGTAATGCCACAGCCCACATCCCAGCACAGGACATCAAGCTGGTGCACCCATGCAAAACAGTCACTTCACTACCAGCTGCAGCAGGGCAGTGCCAGTCCTTGAGGGAGCTGTGTCCTGGAGGTGGCTCTCCTCTGTTGCTACCAGTGCACTGTGGGGCACCCAGACCTGCTCTCCCTTACTATGGGCTAATGACAATAAAGATTACCAAATGAGAGGAGAACACTGGAATGACTATTCGCTTGAACTTCTAGCCCCAAATTTACTATTTCTACACTGGTCTCTGCTCAAGATATGCTCTTACTTAAACAGAATCCTGCCCTATTAGACAAGAAGTGTAACTGAGCCTCTCTAATGGCTTGCTCAAGAGACAGCCTGAGCCACTCAAGGTAACAGGTAGGGCCTTATCATGGCAGTAATTTAAGGCAGCTTGGTTATGACATGCCATGGATTCACCGCTCAGCACCAGATCAAACGCCAAAGTTACTCCAGTGGCCAGGTCCCAACTTTGCTGCATGAACACATTGAGCCAAGCATGACACAAATTTGTAATGAGCTTGTTTAGAGAGCTGTGTCATGAGACAGGCAGTAGAGGATAGACATAACAAAGAGTATCCTTTAAATGCTTCAGTGCTGTCCAATTTGCCAGGCACATTATTTTGGGAAAATGCCACTCCAGAGCTGCTCTCATACCTGTTAAAGGGCTTGATATTCCCAATACGTGGCAGCTCTATCTTAATTCTGTGGACAATCTGACCAGCTTTGGCTGCATACCAAATCCAGATGGCTCACCACCTCTCTTGTGGAAAGTGTAAATAACACAGCAGACCAACCACAGGAAAAACAGTGATCCCAAAAAGGCAGAGATGTGAGAGGCTAATTTGACTTTTGAACAAGCATCTAAATTAACATCCTCCTATCAGCCTCTTTTTTGGATTGCAGCAAATACCATGAATGACTGAAGAATGCCCAACTCAGACACACTGCGTGTGTGAAAGGCAGGAGTATGACAAGAGGTGACATGAGGAGCAGCTGTGCACTAGAAAAGGCAAGATAACACTTGGAATGACATCTGATGTCATCTATCTTTATTTCTGTAATGCCTTTGACATGGATCAGGCCAACATCCTTGTTGATAAACTGGAACAGTATGGGTTTGATGGACAAGGAACTGGAATAAGGATGGATGGAATAAGTTGCACTCAATGGCTTAGTGGTCCAAATGGAGATGAATAACAAGTGGTGTCCCTCAAGGGTCCATATCAGGACTGGTACTGTTTTACACTTTTATTAATGACATAGTGGGATCAAGTCCACCCTCAGAGAGTTTGCACATCACAGAAAGCTAAAGGGCGTTTTCCTGACGAACCTTGACAGGCTTGTGAAGTGGGCCTATGTGAACCTTACATAGTTCAACAAGGAGAAGTGCAAAGTCCTGCACCTGCATAGGGACAATCCCCAGTATGAATACAGATTGGGTAATTAACTGATTGAGAGCAGCCCTGTGGAAAAGGACTTGGGGATGCTGGTAGATATGAGCCCAGAAAGTCAATTGTATCCTGAGCTGCATCAGAAGTGTCACCAACAGGGTGAGAGAGATTATTTTCCCCCTCTACTCTGTTCTCATGGGACCCCAACAGGAGTACTGCATCCAGCTCTGGAGTCCTTAGCACAAAAAGACATGGAACTGTATGAGCAAGTCCAGAGAACTGTCGTAAGAATGATCAAAGAGCTAGAGAACCTCTGCTATGAAGAAAGGCTGAGAGACTTTGGTTTGTTCTGCCTGGAAAGGACAAGGCTCCAAGGACACCTTATTGTCACCTTTCAGTATATAGTGGGTGCTTATAGGAAAGATGAGAAAGGACCTTTTACTAGAGTCTGTAGTGACAGGACAAGGAGCAACAGTTTTAAGCTGAACAATGGTAGATTTAGATAGGATATAAGAAAGAAATTCTTTACTATGAGGGTGGTGAGAAAGGTTGTCAAGAGAAGTTGTAAATGCCCTCTCCCTGGAAGTGCTCAAGGCCAGGTTGGATGTCACTTTAAACAATTTGATCTAGTGGATGATGTCACTCTTCATGTCAGGAGGGTTGGAATGAGATGATCTTTGCAGGTCCCATTCTGTGGAGCTGTCTAACACCTCATCCTGGAGTTCAGTTTGGCCCTGAGATGTGAGTTCATCTCCCAGCCTTGGGATTGAGCAAAGCAGCAAAATAGAGCAGTATCAATAAGAAGAATCATAATTCTGTTTTTTCTTTCACTCGCACTTCTATTCAAAGATCTTGAAATCTTTTTAAAGTAGTGTGAGATTAATCTCATTCATCACCTCATCTCATTCCCTCCACATGTTGCAACCCAATTTCACCCTGAACTCATACATATGTACAATTGAGCAACAACCAATTCTACCGAAAGAAGACGGCAATCTGAGTGTTTCTGGTTTTGGAGGGTACCTGAATATCCAGAGCAGCTGCTTCATCCCATGTGTAAAACACAGCATCTCAGCACTTCATGTAAGAAAGAGGCATGATTTCCTGCTCAAACCAAAGAAACTGGACCAACAGCTTCTTCTCCAAAGTTTTTGTAGTCAAATGAATTTTGGATCTTGCGTCCCCTTTACTCTAGAGCCAGAAGAAGAGGTAACAAAAGGAAGCCAATAAAAAAAATCTGCTTACAGTCACAAGAGCAGTAGAAGGGAAAAAAAACCGAGGTAAAATTTCCCTGCAACAAAGTGGTGTTTCATCTGTGAAGGACTTTCCATTGATAATCTTGGGGATGGGAGAAGAGGAACAGAGGGAGACATCTGTCATCGTATTTAATGGTGTTTCTTGTTGTACTGTTTAAATAATTAAAGAAGATTCATCCAAGTAGAAACGAAGATAGGATTAAGAAAGAAAAAAAGGGAAAATGGAAAAAAAGATCCTAGGCAGTTGTGTAACTATTTTTCCCCTGGGCCTGGGAAATGTTTTCACTAAGTAATCCAAGACACTGCTTAAGATTCAAACTATTGCTTGCTAGGGAAAGGGAGGGAGGGTGGAGAGAGAATACTGCAACAACATTTGACTACATCTGCTACCCACTCATTATTGTAATAGAGAGAGGAAGGGATAAATCTGACTACATGTGTAAGGGCAGCAATTGGTTGTTAGGTTTCAAAGATGCTATTACAGCCTGGAGGAGCAGGAACATACACAGGTGACATTCACCAATTTCAATGGGGTGGAGGGAAATCACACACTGGAATGAAGTTAATAAGCAACGCAGAGGGCAAGGTCCATGATTGCCAATCTGATTTCTATAATTGGTGTGATTACTACTATTGTAACTTAAACACAACAAGCAAATCGCTTGTTTAATTGAATTTTCTTTCTGTGTGTGGTTGGAAAGGGGGAGGACACAGAGGAGGATGCAAATTTATGCTACAGCTGTGTGTGCTTTCTCAGCCATGAAGCAAACAGAGGGGTCATGGGGCTGGGGGCAGCCCCAGGGGCAGAAGGGGGAGGTTAGGGAGGGCCTAAGGCAAAGCAGGGCAGCTTTTCTTGCATGACTTTCAGGGAGGGTGATGCTCTGTGTTTCTAAACAGTGCCAACACCTTCGCTGCATTGAGAGTAAAAATTTTGCACAGGACTTAGTAAAGGCCTCACAGCACACCAGGAGATGATAAAGCCTCTCACTGAACTCCTGGCGGTCAGGCAAATGGCCATGATGCATCCAGTACTCCCACTCTCAAACATATCCCCTTCTACCATCAGCAAAGGCCACAAAGGAATATCTTTTAGATCAGCCTGTGGGATCAGTTTATTCTCCCCAGCATTTTTTTTTCTAAAAGATATTTATGACAGCCAGGAGAGTCTCCAGCAAAAAAGGAACACATTGGCATCTGAAATGCCAGTAACAAACACAACCTAAACACGTTATCTCTAGGTCGCAGCATTAAATCCTTGCTGTATATTACTTGGAGAGTCGCACAGGGATGGCAGGACAACAGGGCTGCTTGTGCCCCCCTATACCTGGTCTGGAGGGGACACCTCTTTGCCCCATTAACTGTTTTCAGATGATTACTCATCTGTTTTCAAATGCTATTTTGAACCTGAAATTACAGTCAGACTCATCAGCACCTTCATGCTTTGGCACACTGAGGAGCAATAATTTTTAACAGGATCAAGCAGTATCTTGCATTTGGAGATTTTGAGCAGATTTTGTGCAGGGTGTCCTGTTGAGGGACAGTGTGGATTTAGCATGGATCAAAAACTTCTAGTGTCACTCTATCTCCTCCATGAAACTGAAATCACGAAAATCTCTGCTGAATTGATTTGAATTCAGTGCACCTGAAATATTCCTAATTCCCTGAATGAGAAATCCTCAGATGTGTTCCAGAAAAAAACAAACAAAACCCCACCAAATAAATACAACACAAACCAGCACCAAATTTTGTATACCTGAGACTAAAATATCACAATATACTTCTTTCCTTTGTGTTTTTCATGTGTGTATTTTACAGCATGCTACACAAATACAGAAGAATTGGTTTTGGACAGGGATCCCGAGAAATACACAGATCCAGAACCCAAAACTTCAAGCAGAGCTGCAAGCAACATGCCATCCTTCTGACCATATCCAGACCTTGGGCATCTCTATAGCTTATTAAAGTCAAACTCAGTGTACTTGTCTTGTGGGGACCTTATTCACAGCCTTACTGAGTATCACATTAAGACAAGTAGGACTTGAGGTATAAATGAAACCTTGTCTTTCCGTGAGTGTTTGGGTGGAACTTTTGGAACTTTCACAACTCCAACCCTAGAAGTCATTGTTTATTTGTCTTTTTAAACTTGCCTTTGTCTAGCACAGAAAACCAGGGAATGGGGAAGGACTCTGGGAAAACATGATCCCTGATCCTTTCAATAATACATCTCCCCTACAGCTGCACAAAAATAAAATATTAATTTATCTGATTTGAAAGGAAAGAAGGAAGGAAGGGGGGGAAATTGACAGGGTCTATACAATGTTTTCCATCATATATTTATGTTTATGTTCATACATAATGCTTCCATGTATCATCTGTTACCTTCCACTCCTGTATATGCTTGTCACTCTGCGTTTCCTTCCTTAAGAAAGGAGGCAACAAAAACTGAGCTGTGGCCATCACACAGGGAAAGAGTACTAGTGGTAAAAATGATTTTTCCCTGAGACCTTTAGGCTGTATTTTCATAGACTTCATCAGAGTTCTTACCTATTCGACTGTCACATCAAGCCTCCTTCATGCCCTGAGCTTCTAAGAGGACGGAAAGTGAGCATATATGGGACTTCTTTGTTACCTAGAGAAGGCATGATGAGTTTTGGAAAATAAGCCACTTTCACACCATCTCAGCTCAAGGAAAAATGTTAATATGTCTTGATGGGATACTAAAGTCTTTATGATGGTATAAAAGCACTAGGAAGAGACATAAGTATGAAGCATGTCTTTCAGATCAGATTTGGGAAATGGGCCTCCAGTAATGCCAGCATTTCAGTTGGGAAATGTGCAAATACAGGCCATTTATCATCTTCAGGTTTTTCACTCTGTCCAAATAGATATCTGTCTAAAATAACATGGTCTAAACCCCAGCACTCCCCACTCCGCAGGAGAAAATCTCTGTCATTCCACAGAGTCAGCCCAGTTTATCCCCAAGGTTATGGGGAAAAAATACCCATTTTTCTTTATTTATCTCAATTTTGAAATAGGAAAAGAGCCCTAAGGAAGTCCTGCTATTAAAAAATAGGGCAACAAAAAGGTAACAAAACTAATGCAAAAACATTTTTCTTCCCCCACAGATTCAGCTCTCCTGTATAAAAATTATCAGCCTACCCATCTATTCCCATTGGAGAGAATCCCACTCCAGCTGCACTAGCACTCAACAAATGGCCTGTCAAACAGATGGGCTTTGCAGTGAGCTCGTTAGGCATTTCTTTTTAAACATAACACTACTACATGGCTAAGTTTGGCTTCTGTTTCACCTAGTTCTTCAGGAGAGCACATGAATGCAAATATATCCACAGTACAAAAAACCAGCATTGCTAAAACATTAAGACTGAGAAATCAAGCACTTAAAAGTCAAGACATTCCATATGTTAAAGTTTCTCCTGCACCATTGATTCTAGCCCATTGTACATCCTATTTATCACATATTATATATGAAATAGTACATTTTACAGGTAAAATAAGAACAGAGAATCTATATATATTCTGGTGTGTGATGCGATCAAGTTAATGGTGCAGAAAAAAACCAAGCTCTTGGAATATTCTCAATTCTATCTTAGATTTATATTCTTAATATTACATTACATTGTTACCTTATGCTTCCACCTATATCTTTGTTGTATCTATTTCTTATCTTTTCCTCATTTTATGCACAATGTCTGCAAAGCCTTACACAGGCACTGAATTTGTATGCAGTGTAAGAAATCCAACAGAAGGTCAATGCTCAACATTTTGACTGTAAACTTGCTGGTTCTGGAACTGTCTTTATTGTATATTATTAGAGAACTTAGTAGCCTGGGTTCCTGACTGATATTTGGGAACTGTATGTTCCATAATAGCAATTTTTATTAGTAATAATTGCAACATACTGCTAAACAGATTCCTAACGTTTTGCAGGATCTGGATTTTAGAACACTAGTGTTCTGAGAACGAGACCAGTTCTTAGATATATTTTTGTACACTGCTAATAATGGCATCAGGGCTTCTAAGTATCATTACGAGACACACAGTAAGTTAGTGCTTCAGCTAGAGTCAGGGTACAGACTGCATTTAAATTCTACTTTTCTTCCTTTTAATGACAAGAAGAAAAAAGAGTCAAAACGATCTGGCATATGCTGTTTCCATAACATGCAGCCTTCGGCAGCAGAAGAGGTTTGAAACTGTACAGTGTTTGCCACAATTTTCTATCCCAGTTAGTCCAACCTCTTGATTATCTACATGCCAGGGGTGAAGCTCAAGAGTGAAGGTCAGGCCCTGTAGAGTGTCCAATATCTCCAAGAGTGGAGCAGGTAAGCACTTTGGCCTTGAGAACTTATCATTACATTCCGCTCTCATCGTCCACAGCTAATTGCCCTGAGCTTCCAGAGTACATCAGCTCCATATAGAGCAATTTAGATTCTTTGGGTAACAAGTCTTCGTAGATTCAGCACTGGAATTCTCCACGTGACTCCATGGCTAATAGCCTGGCAGTTAAAAGGTCAAGATGTTCACCTGTACATTGCTCTGGTGCCTAAACTAGCCACTTTTCCACATACTGGGATGACTCTTGTAATACTTCTGAATAATGAAAATGCCAACATCTTTCTTAATCACAAGTAAGATGTTTGAATTGGGAAGCTGTGCAAGTCAGGATTCTGACATCCTGCCGGTATTGTGAGTAATTGCAGAAGTGAACTGTCCTATGCCATCAGGAAACACTGACGCATAGCAAGTCATGCCTGTATCTCCCAGCAGCAAGGCTAAATGTCTCAACCTGCCTCACTTTTATTTTACATTCAAGAAACACTACAGAGAGACAGTAGAAAAACAATCTATGTGAAAGAGAGCTAGCAAGTCTCTACCTGAACTGAGACATGAAAGAGAAAATACCCACTAGAGAGAGGGAATTTTCTGCCAGAAAAGATGCAGAACACAGAGAGCAGGTGGCAAGAAAGACAGATGCTAAAATCCCACATTAACCGGTGCCTTAAGAAACATAATGCTGATGGATGGGTAGACAGATGCTAAATATGTAATCTCCTTGCAGATGGACAGTAACATGCAACAGAAACGCTATCAAGAAGGAAATGCTGCATGTTTGAGCAGATATCTGTAAGCACAGGGAATCAGTGAATAGCTGTATCTTTGGCTTTTTCCATTTATGTCATGTTTAACCTGAAACAGACCTGGTTTGAGTTACCCAGTTCATTCTCTCTCAGTCATTCCATTACCACAAACATTCCTGTCCATGTCTTATAGTAAGTGCCAAAGAGGATGGATCTGCAGACATTGAGACATTTCCAGATTGCCACAGTGATTCAGTTGAAAAAAAGAAGCAACCACCTCTGAATCTCCTTGGTCCAATCATGAGGCAAAACCAAACCTGTTTTCTTATAGCTTTCATGACTTCCGTTCACTCATTCTCAAACATCTCTACAGCCACATAGAGAACTTGTTTTGCTGAGTAATACAAGAACTAATGGAAATCTCCAGAAGATTTCTCTACACTCCAGGAAAGTGTGTTCACTGCTGATTTCCAGATCCAAGAGGTATCTTGATAAATGCTGAAAACTCCTGATATTTGGCACAGTTTCAACAAACCTCTGAACTTCAAGGGCAGATGTCACAACCATGACATTCCTTCAGCCACAGAGAGCTTAGACCTACATGTGCAAACCATCAAGACTAACACATCTTTTGAAAAGATGGCATATGCTACCAATCCAGCATGCAGCACTTCCTCAGAGATTTTCTTTGACACACAGAGAAGCTAGATACATGGCAGAGGAAAAGCATGTGCACCAGACAGCCTAGCCAAAAGAGAAACCAAACAGCAGCTGAAGGACCATTTGTAGTCCTGGGAGTTAAAATATGTGGCTCCTTGCTAACAAGCAAAACTCATCAATATCATTAGCAAGCATGGCTCTGTTCTGTCAGGTCGTGCTCATTTCAGTGGATTTTTCAATCACTTCTTTTGTACACAATTAAGTGGCCAGCAGAGCCTAAACGTGGCTTCCTCTTGGCATGAAACTTTGTCTGCACATTCTGTGGAGATCAGAGCTCAGGATGAAGGCAGCTGTGATCTGTTCCTGTCTTGGAAATTACATGACAGATATCAGCCACTGCCTCTTCCAACTGATGAATGCCTGTGTTCCCAGGGCCATCAGCAGAGCTGAGTGTGCTTGAACTGCAATGATTTTTAAAAAGAGATGGATTCTAGATGGAGCCCTGCAGTGGTGGTACCAGAGTCATGCGGTGCATGCTACCACTGTCTGGTATGTACCAAGCCACCAAGTGTCACAGGACTGGGAAAAAGCATTGTAAAACATGTCCATGCTATACGTAACCTCTCTTTCTCTAATGGGTGGTCTTCTCCAAGTGACCCCCTCAAAACAGGCAGTTAAACCATGCAGCTGGTAGAGGCAGAGACAACTATTAATCACAGCACCACAATCCCAAATTAAGGAAAAAAGATGAAGAAGGATCTGGAAGTTTGATTCAGATCTCCCATCACCTTTCTTCTCCTAGGACATCCTCTGATGCAGCCTAAGAAAAAGAAGGTGTGTGGGCATGATCTACTGTGGCCGTTCCTCTGTCTTAGAAACGGAAGAAACCTCTTGTAGCCCTTCCAGACTCAGGACTCAGGGAGAAAGAGATTGAAAAAAAAAACTCCTGAAGGCACAGGACACTGACTGAGGAAAATAATAATTAAAGGAAAAAAAGATAGTGGGGAAATGCAGGAGAAGGATAAGGATGAGAAAATGCAGAACTAGCTATATGACAAGGACATTGGCAGACACAACAGTAAAGACAACACTTGTTTTTTCAGGTATTTTAAAGACTGCAGACTGTAGTGTGGGGGCTTAAAAAGTCTTTCATGCAATCATAACCAGTTTATTTTTCTGCCTTTTTCTATCCCTTTCTGAATTTCTGAAGTGGTTTGTTTGTTTGTTTTTTATTTTTAGTGAATATTTCCCTTTTTCTTCCTCCTCCTCCTCCCTTACCCAACACCTTCCCTCCTTTTTTTCCAAGCACATGCTATCCATTGGCTCAGCCTCCCTGCCCATCAGAGGGATACTTGTAGGAAGCCAGGGAAACACATCTGAGCTGAACTTTTCAGACAGAGGAAATTTGATAAATGTCATCAGAATGAAAGACAATAGAAATTTAAGAGGTTTCTCTTTGCCTCTTTTCAGTAACTGTGCCTGAAGAGCCATACCACCCTGCCACAGATCTGACAAGCTGAACAGAGCTGAGAAACGAACTGTCACTATTTGGATGGGGAAAACTGCAAATAACAGTGTTAGTGACTCAGAAACTCATTGGTGCTGCCACAGAATTCTAAGAGGGACATGCTGGGTGCAGCTTTGAAGTGTCCCTTCGATGACCTACCAACCAACCCCTATGCTATGTTTTAAAAAGCAGCAGGCAACTGATAAACTTCATTTCACCCAGTGGGTCTTCGGGTTTGCTTGCATGGGAAAGTTTTACCACTCACATGTAAGGTGTGATTTTGAGAAAATATCTCTGGAACTCATCCTCTCTCACGAACAGCCTCATTCACTTGAGCTCCGAGTGGCTTTCCCAATAGCCTGTGTAACCCCAATCCAGCACTGCACTGACAGCTGCTAAAATTCACATCTCCCATTACACCTGCAGAGTCTGCCCACGCGGACTAACTCTTAGGCTCTAAGGTCACTCTGAAAGATGGGATTCAATACCAACCTAATAAAAGAAATTTGCCAATGTTATGGATGTGCTATAATCCCTATGCTGTACGTTGTATTTTTACACAACATATCCAGCCATTCCTGTTGGAAGTAGTGGCAGCTGTGTGTTGGTTTAGGTGATGTGGTGGGAGGAAATTCTCACTCTGTTAAACACCCACTATATTCCGTCGCAGAGGAGGCTGCACTTCAGTACTGGTACAAATATCACGCATGTCTGCTGTAAGGAACTTTGGGATCAATGAAATGAAATGAGCTACTGAAATATATGCTAATATTCCAACTAGATACATAAACCAGAAGACTGGGTGGTTTGAAATGTGTTTATGAATATGCAACACTCAATTTAAAATAATTGTGCAGTTCAACAAATACAAAAAGGGAAAATTTGGGGACAGACTCTGTTTGGTAGTCTTGTTTAATTGGCTATAATTTCTACTTCACAGCAGTATGGATTTTAAAATGTGTCATAACCAGAGTTGGTGAAGTTACAGAATCTGTATTACAGAAGAATTTTCCCCAGTTGAAAGATGGTTGCTCTGACTATCAGAACCCCCTCTCTTTTGCATTTGCTTTCTGCACTCACATTCAGCAACTGGGAGCTGCTCCCATTAAATGCTGGCAAAAAGCCATTTCCAGCTTGCCAACCCATGTAATGGTAAGGGTAGAGAACAAAGAAGCTCAAACACATTCACACATTCACATCAGAAGTTGTACCTTACACATTCACATCAGAAGTTGTACCTTATATTGTACCAGACAGTGCTTGTCACAGAAAAAAAAGAGCTCCCAAAATCTCTTGCTGCAACCCTGGTTCCAAGGAAATCAGAAAAGCCAGTTGCACACACCTAACTCTGGGTAAAATGTGCACACACCATTACAGTATGTAACTGTGCATGCACAGACTACTTTTAAGCTCCCACCCAGCCAAAGAGATGCAGAGATGCTTGGCTTTCCTAGAAGTGATATTTTGGGGCAAGCCTGGGGAGAGGACAAACCTTTAAACAAGTTCGAAGTAGTCTAGTTCTTATCTGTTCTATATTCATAAATTGATTGCTCTTCCATAGAGAGTGAAGGCCACTAGTTTCTTCATAATACCCTCTGGCTACAGCAGACAGCCTCAGCAAGTCAGGAAAACGAGGTAAGAGACTGTGATCTATCACAACTAAGGTAGATTCAATAGCAAATCTCTGATACTTGCTGTTCAACTGATTTATAAAACATAAAAAGGAGGGGGGAAAAGGGGGAAAAAAAGGAAAGGACAAACACAAAAAGAGCTATACAAGTAAGCAAACAATCATTCCTTGAATAAAGTCAAGGCAACTGTCCTCGTCTCACAAGCATCTGTAATAGATGACGCAAAACTGCAGAGCCAGTGAACCACTGTGAATTATCCTTCCAGGTCTAACCACCAACCTTTTAAGAAAACAGAGATCACCTGGTTTACAAGAAATTAGTAAGATGCAAGTGGGGGGGAGAAGGTAGCAGGCAAGGGGAGGAGAGAAGGTGGTGATGGGTAGATAACTTTCAGTGCCTGGAGAGATAAGAATTAGGCTGTCATCTGTGCTTAGCACCTTCTGACTTCACACTATGCAGTAAGTCCAGCATGTTCTTCCACAGGATTGCTCCCCAACCTGCCATTCCCTGGCCCATATACACACACTTCATTATCCCTGACAAAGTGCAGTCCCTTGCACATGCTCTGCCTGAATTTCAGGCACAACAGTTTCAGGTGATTTACGCATCTTGTTCTAGCCCTTCCAACAAGCATGCCTGCAATCCCACAGACATTAAAAATAAAAGCTTCTTTGCTATCCCTATCATCCAGCTCATGAAAGAAAATACTGACAGTAACTGATGTAGGACTGACCCCTGCCACTCCACACATCTTCCAATTTGACAGAGAACTGTCGGTAGCTCCTCTCTGAGCACAACAGATGCTGCAACTACCCTTTGGTATTTCAACTGACCGTCTCTAATTTTCTTGTGGGGATGCCATGACAGTGTCAAAAGCCTTAATAAAGTGGCAGTATATCAGATATCTGCTGCTTGTATCCCATCGGTAAGGCCAGTTATCTGGACAGAGGAGGAGATGAGGTTGGTTAGAATGGCACCAGTTTAGCTGACTCTGCCTTGGTGCACAAGGGTGTGATGTTGCTTCCACCCTCTAAGCTGAGCTGGAAGCACAAAGATCTCAGGGTAGCAGTGCCTCAAGGCAGCGTTGTTCTAGATGGACAGCTTTGCCTGAGGCATGGCATCTTGGTGAGGAAGGGGTGTCTTTGACATGCAGTGAGAGCTAGCAGACCTGTGAGAGAGATGCTGCAACAACTTTTGGGAAATAGAGTCAACTGCCATGTGTTTTGAGATTTCCAGAAAGATTCAAAGTGTTAAAAGTGCAAATTCTCACTGTATATGTTATTTGCTGGGAGAAATTTTGTGTTGACACTAACACCAAAGCCTCCAGTGATCTTCTCAGTCCTCTGCCATCACATACCAATAACTACAGAGGCATTTGCTTCAGACTGCTCTCTCCCAGCCTACCTATTCTTTCTGTTGGAGGATCCCACCTTTGTCTGGCTTGCATAGCAAAGTCTTTTACTCGAGAAAGAGAGTGAGGTTGGAGAGGAAATTCCTGTGTATTACCAAGCTGTTAAGAGCATCAGTGAATATGTGCTATTAGTCTATTTTAACTAAATTTATTGTTGATCATACAATAACTGTCAGAATAAATCACTTGTAAAGGCCAACAAAACTCCCCTGTATCTTCGAGAACAATGTTGTTGAAAAATACTGGCAGCCCTGTGCATTGCTGGCATTATTTTAAGTCTCCCTCCCAAAAAATCCCAAAGAAACAGGAATCCTCCCTTGCAAATGCATCTTCTTCTGAACATGATTTTGGGTGTCAAAATCATGTGTCCCCTAGTTTACAAAGCCTGATCCAGTTAAGAAGTGCAGAAGGATTTTCAGGGATTTCAGTTGCTCCTCAGTCTCATTTTCTGCTTAACTAACCTTCTCTGCACCAACATCTCCAGCTCCTGCCACCATCCCTGATATCACACAGCCCCTTGATCTGGACTATGCTCCAGGCAACCCTTTACTGGGCACCAGCCCCTGTAAATTACAGGTGAGAATTTATCCTGCCTCCCACAAAAAGAGATGCTGCAGCAGTGGTGCCCGTTCACTGGGGCCCCCTCTCCACTTCCCCAAACCCCCCCCACTGCCGTGCCAACACTCAGCACAGTTCCACAGCCTTGCCCAGGAAAACCTGTGGCAGGGCAACGGAGACATGGAACAAAGATGTCACAGTAGCCAGAGAAGAGGAACAAGATTTGGACTGAAGCCAGGCAAATCAGATGATTAAAGAGAAAAACTTTTTCCTAAGGGGGAAAAAAAGTCCCTAATCTTTCATTTGCTGTGCTTTTTGTTGTGTTTTGGTTTTGGATTTGGGCTTTTTTCCTTGTTTTTAATCTTGTGTGTTTTCAATTTCAATCTCTCTTTCTCTTTCTCTCTTTTTTTTGAATATATATTTGCATCAGTGCCACAAGTAGCAGTAGAGATCTCAAGCAGAGTAAACTGTTCAGTGCAACAACCTGATAGCTGAGAACATCAGCAGATGGGAAATACCACTGCTTTGAATATTCTAACCTTAGTTCCCAAAATCTGGGCCACAGTTTTAAAAAGGTAGCATACATTCAAAACAGGAGTATTGCTTTATCAGTAAGAATCCGTACTTCTTATCCAGGTACAATTTGAGACAGCAGCATTTTTGTCCACAGCTTAATGGTGGAACATTTTGTGCTAGTCATTTGATTGCAGGCATAAAATTGATGACCAGCCAGGCACTGATCAAGGGGTATAAAAATCGCATATGAAAGCTAGTTGGGTCCAGGCTTTTTTTTTTTTTTCTTTTTTTTTTTTCTTATACATGGAAGAAATAGGAACAAAAATTTATAGAGAAAAGTATGTTCCCAAGTGAGAGCTTCTGTCTGCCCTATTTCTGAAAATATATCAGTGAATGACTTAATTTCATTACTGGATGAAGGCAATGGGGTTTTCTGGTGCAATACCCCCACACAGTCAGAACTGAACCTCTCATATGAGGCAACATAACAAATCCTGCACTGGGATTCCAAGACCAGCACCTGCAAAGGGATGTTTGCACATCATAATGCTACTATTGGTCTCCAAAGGCAGCAGTAGCCAAAGGAGCCAAGCTGTGTGCATGGCCCTGTGCAAACATATGGAAAAATGCTCTGATTGCCTCCAATGCTTTTATAGCATCTTATATGGGAGGAAACTACAATCAATATAAAGTGTAAGTCATAGCACACTTTTATTTCCTTTGGTTTCCTAACACGAACCACTTATCTGACTGCTCTTCAGCCAATATTCAATTAAGAGCTTAATTAGTTGCTAGCTGTAACTAAGTTGGGACAAAAAAAAAAAACAACATCAAACAGGAAGGAAGAGAGAATGAGAGTACAGCTCCTCTACTGCTGTGCTTTCCAACAGAGCAGTGGGACTGGGAGCCATGGATGGCCAGCTCTCACCTTGTCCCTTCTGCTGACTCCTCAGATCTAACCACATCACCCAGAGCTGCCCAATTCTCCCAGTCCCCAAACAGTCTTGCTCTGCAAAAGCCTTCAAACCAGAGAGCAGATTATACATTATCATTTCCTTGGACTATGGTCAGATCCACGCTGCAGTCCTATGGTCAGATCCACACTGCAGTCCTGGGGCACTAAGAGAGACCAACACCAGCAGGAGCTTGTACCCAAGCACATGGCAGCTCCCCACTAGATGAGGATGCTCCTAACCCTCCTGTTCCCATATTACCTGTTTAAACTCTTTCTTTTCCCATCCTCTCCTACCCAGTTTTATAGTGCAACTAAACCCTGACCTGTAGTCACGCCAGTTTATTAGCTCCTTTTCAGTAAAAATCAGTCCATCTGTTTTCTTTAGCTATGGTGCAAACCCTCCTTGTGCCAGGTGCTGCCGTAATACAGATGTAACAGATAAAGTCTCTCTTTCTGCATTTTTCACGTTTGTATTTCTGAAATTGTCTGGTCACTCGGAACACCTACCATTTTATAATACACAGTGAAAAAGTGTTTTATGGACACATGTTATTTTCTCTTCTGAGAACTTTGCTTTTGTTCTTTCTTGTTCTGCTGCTTTTTCTTTGATTAAATAAAGGCATCCAGAACAGAAGTGCAGGTCTGCTCTTTGTGCTTGAACACAGACAAACAGCAATGTTGCCATGGATTTTTTTATACTCCAAATAAAAATAAACAAACACATCTTGGCAGTGTTTGGAATAAAAGCTAGTGAATAATTCACAATGAATAATTGATTTGTTGAATTTAGCTTGGTGAGGTTTTTTTTTTGTTTTGCTGGTGGAATGTGCACTACCAGATGGTGAGTTCAGTAAATGTATTTGTTTTTCCAATTTATTTGATGGATTTCTCTCCCCAATTTTTTCCCCCTCTAAGGTGAAGTCTGAAATTCCAGATGGTTTGACTAGTGGCCAGATAAGTAACAATGCATTGTTTCAACCTTCTCTTTAGAAAGGTGGCAAGAATGATAACAGGAGTGGAAAAATGCACACATGAAAGAGGAATAAAAGGGGGGGGGGCAGTTTGTATCAAAGAGAAGACAAATAAGAGAAGGTGTGAAAACAGTCTATAATGTAGTGAACAATATAAAGAATGGAGGTGAAGACCTAGTTTTCTCTTTCTTCATAATTCAAGAAAAAATGAGCAGTTAATGAAGCTGAAAGGTGGCGATTACAAATTTACTGGTGAATTATTTTAAACAAAACACTGAACTTAGGCAAGAGAACTTACTGGCAAATTACATTAAAGCCAAGAATTTAATAAAATGAAGCACAGAATTGCATATTTACATGGAGAACTCAAACATCCAAATATAAAGTACCAGTGCTGATGACATGGACTATATTACCTTATGCTTTAGGGAATAAACTAATCATTGCTATTGATAAATATGTGATATTATCCACCAACTGCAGTGGTTTCCTTACCTTTCAGCTGAAAATCTGATGCTGCTTATTCTGATAGGTCAAATCAGGGCTCAGGGGACTTCAAGACTGATTCTCTGTGACAATTGCTAAGGTTGGACGAATGAACAAATCCTTCTACACTGAATATTCTCAGTGGAATATCTACAATTCAGTTTCTAAAAATATTCCCACAATGCTGAACTTCTTTTTTTCTTCTTTTTTTTTTTTCCATAAAATTAAATTGGTCAAATATGTGCGGAGGGGGGATATTAAAGTGGAATTAAGTGCAAACAAAGCATATTCATTGACAAATTTGAACTTATGTTCATAAAAATACAGTTTGCATTATTTACCAGTAAGTGCTTCATGCAGGGCAAAAGTGGTTAGCATTTTGCACAGGGTGAAATCTCACTAATTACATTGATACTAATGGTAGAAGGGTGTTCTTTGGCTTCAGGAAGGGCTCCTTCAGGGGAATAAAAATATAATTCTGCAAATGTTTATACAGGAGAGTCATTGGTGTACAGCCCAAATCTGCAGTAAGACACTAGCATCTGATGAACTGAAAGTGAGAGATGTTTAGGAAAAGAAAATAAAGAAATGGCAAATTGAAAACTATATGATAACTGCAAAAAATACAAGCCATAACAAAGCAGCATTAGCAGAGAAAGGCACATAATAGTTTAAAGATGTTTTTGTTCACTGAAAGGCCCGATTCTGATCCATCTGAAGTTCATGGAAACTTCACTCCTACTGCGAATGAACACGGCATCGTGTCTGAATTATTCCCAAAAGAAAATTCTATCTCATCATGTACCAAAAGTATCTCAAATATAACGCTGGAATTCAGCTTAAGTCTGCAAAGAAAGAACTGAAGTAAATTGTATTATTCATCTCCACGAGCTCACAAATCACTGCCTTCAACGAGGTGGTATCAAGGCCTTCATAAACCTCTGCTGTCCTTCTGCTCTGCTTCTGCTGACTCAAGCTTCTCCACCTATTCTCCTATGAGAGCTCCATTCTCTCACATTTCCTATATTTCATTTATATTAGAACATAGAAATACAGACTTATAAGATACATATATGTATATTTTATTATTTTTTTACCTCAGCAGTTTCTGTGTAAACTCAGAGTGACCTAATGGGCATGCAGTGTACAAACAGAATGGAGGAGGGAGATAGACATATTATTATATAGCTCGTACCAATCCCACCCAGCACTCTTTGCTCCAAACCCAGCTTCTCAACGGCCTCAGGCTTGCTGTCTTCTCCCCTGAGGTCTTGCAGCACTCCTCCATCCTCATTCCCTGCTCCAGTTCGTAACAGCTATCACCGGAGACCTGGCTGCCTGTGAGGGCACCAAAGATGGGACTGATTTAGTGGAGATTTATTTCTTGCTGTTTTATGTGCCCTGAGCTCACATTTTAACTGCCTCTCACAATGAGATCGTCACAATTCCAAACCTGGGCTGCATCAGGGCCCTGCTTATCCCTACTCTAGGGGCACTGCATCCAGGCAGCAGCATCTCCATACTAGAACTCAAGGGGTGCTTCCTATTGTACCTAGCCACCCTGCACTGCTTCCCCTCTGGAATATGGAAACGCCTGGAAGTGCAGTACATCTCCCAGCCTGTCAGAATTCTTGCCAAAGAAAAGGGTTAGAGCAAGGAAAGACACGCACACAGGCCCCTCCTCAAGTGCTCACTGAGGACCCAGCCAGGGATACACTGCAGCAACCAGCCCTCCTGAGCACAAGACCTTCTTTTGAGCAGATGGGCTGTAGACAATTTGGGCATTAAGCTTTCTTCATGGGGAGATCTGAACTCCAGCAAATGCCTGGCTCTCAGACACGAGTTTTCTTGGCTCAGTCACCTGGAAGGGGTGATGCTACAGGGCAGAATTAGGGAGCACAGCCAGAGCCACGCATCTTGAGTCTGTAAATAAGAGACTGCTCCTTCTAGCTCCAGACAGGCAAAGAAGGTCAAGGCATTGAGGCCTGCGTTTTCCCAGCTCCTTTAAGCTGACACCACTCTCACGAGCTGGCAGACTGCGTTGCTCAGTTCCCACAGCAGTTTTACATGTCAGCTCCTAAGAAAAAGCTGCTGGTGTGCTCTGCTGTCACCTCTCAGGTCCCCAAAGCACTTTGGCTGCCTTGGACAAAAATTAAATAAATAAGAGATGTACAGAAGAGAACCCCTTGAAAGACAGGCATGCAAACAGCCAAGTTGTCAGGGGACTCCCTGTGCTGCTCCCCTCCCTCGCTTCCCCCTCCACCCTCTTTTACTTCTTTCAGCCAGCAAGGATGCTGTGGTGGGACTGGAAGAAACCTGGCAAGGTCATGCTGTTTGATTTTGATGCCAGTTTCAATTACATCCTGTCTTTTATAACCAAATAAAAAAACAAAAGGCAAAGGAGAAAAACTAGAGGGTGGGAGGTAGACAGGAGGAGCAGCAGAGTCAAGCTGCAGCCTGGGAAATGACATTTCAATTTGTCAATTGCTCCTTTCCCCCATTCCCTCCTTTTTTTACCTTTTCTCATTTTGCCCTGTAAATTAATTAGCCCGTTTATCATGTGGAAAGACTGCAAATGGGGCAGCCCAGATATGGGCTGAGCTGGAAGAAATCTTCTTTCTGCTTGGATATAGGAACCAAAGATGTGGCCACAAAGCACCAACAGCCAGGTGGAAGAAATATCCTCATGTGTTCAATTCTTAGGTTTCAGATTGTCCTGGAGAGATCACAGATATGCTTTCCAGAACACCTATGCACATGAAAAGTAAGTAGCTATCTTTCTTCATCAGCTTAGACTTTTTTCCAAGCTTAGGAAATAAGGACTATAAAGGCATTCAGCTAAATGAAAAGCTGAATTCAAAGGTGCTGGAATACCTTTATTTTTCTGCATTTTTTTCCCCTCTCCCCATGTTACATTATTAGACTTTGGGACTGGAAGCTAAAGAAAATAATTGAAAGGAAGACTCTCACAGTATTCCAGAAGGGGCAGGAATGAGACATATCACAACATCCAGAATTATGACAATGACTGACAGCATATTTTTGAAGACACATTAAAGCTTCAGAAAGTAAAGTAGCTCCTCACTCTCATTGCTAGGGTTGAGACTTAGCATGGGATCAGATTACCCAAATGTGTCACCTCCCTCCTTTTCCCTGAAATATCTGCTCCCAGCCATCATGACAGCTGGGCTTCTGAATCAAATGAGTATCAGACCCAAATCAAACCTCCATGTCAGACCTCCCAGCCTATGCACTACCAGCTGCAACATGGAAGAACTGAAATGTCCTGAAGAAAAGGTCTTCTCAAGATCTTTTCAGCTTCTAGAGAATTCTGCCATGACAGTCCTGGGTACAATTCAAAAAGGCAGGTGCTGCTGTGAAGAGGAAGCTACGTGGTCCAGCTAGAGTCTTTGATTCTGGCCTATGGTCAGTTCCTCCAGAGCTGAGGATGACCACAAAATTGAGGACCTGGTGAATTTCCTACCATTTGCCTGCAGCCCAGAAAATTTTGTGACGACAGGTTTCTTCTCAGGGCTTCCTCATATTCTAATTGTCATGAGCAATGGGTGTTTTCCTTGTCCAAAGTGTCTAGGAAAGTACTGCCCTACCATCACCCTTCTAAGCACGACAGGATGTCTGCAGCAGTGACCTACCTATAGGACAGTGAACACTAATTCTATCCTCTCACACCCTAATGAGAAAAAACACCCTCAAATGATACACCTGGGGAGTTAGACAAAATAAATAATATGATTTAAAAGCAAAACAAAGGTCTAAGAATAGAGTTGATGCAAGGGAATACAACTCGGACAAAGTCCAGACAGTTTTCTCAGGCATACATTCAGCTCCATACATTTTCAGGTATTCAGTATTCAAGCATTCTTCTCCCAATCTTCTCTTCTTTTTATCCCTCCATATCTATGCAAATCTCATTTCTTCAACCCAGCTCACCACAATAAGTATCTCTCTCACACACATAAAGCCTAAATTTTATCAAGCATTTTATTTAGTTCTGTCTCAGTGGAGAGGAGAAAAACTAGAGAGAGAGAGAGGAGATTACTGCTGCCTCTTTTTTTTTTTTTTCCCATAATTTGCAGGTACTATGATGTTTCCATTATTGGCACAAACAAACAAACAAAAAATCCACGGCAGATCAACACAGCAGCAGCAGCTCCAGGTGTGGACTCCAGGTGACAATGCCAGCTACAGGCAGAGGTGCCTTGTATGCAGCTGACAAAATGCCACCACAGCCCACAGACTCAGCAGAAATGAAGGCACAAACCATCATTATCCACTCAGATCCTACCAGGGGGGCAAGCCCTCACTGTACTGTGCTGGGTACGCATGTTAAGTTAAAGAAAGACCCCAAAGAACTCATCCACAGTGTGCAAGGAAGGACAAAACTGGCAGGGAGAGAAGGAGTGAGGGAGGAAAGGCTGAGTGCCCAGCTGCCTCACTGTGCTTCAGTGTTTGCTCTGCTGGGAAGCAGGAGAGGGGCAGGTTGGGACTAAGGATTATGAAGGAGCTGTATTGTGGCCTTAGGAAGAAGTACAGACTGCAAAAAAACCCCCAACTGCATTTGAAATAGTACCCACATACTTTCTAATTCTGTATTCATAGTGTGGCTGGATACTACATCTCTCCTGCTGGTCATAGTCAGGCAATGGGGAGCTGTGACTGCCCTCTCCTTCCCTGCACAGTCTTCACATTGTAGTGATGAAAAGGATGTTGTTACTTACCCTCCTCCATCTCGCAGTCAAAAGCTGAGAACTGGGAATGCTAGCTTACTGGGACCAGTACCTTGGTGTCCATCCCTGCTGCTATTCAGTGCTCCTACAGGGACACTTTTTTCCCCAAAAAGCACAATACAAAACGCCCTGCTTCTTTCATTCTTCATTAAACACTGTCTGGTGTTGCCCAAGACAAGCAGTGCTCAAAACCTCTCTAGTGGAAATGATGCTGCCACAGTGAGCCCAAGTTAAAAATCCACATTGGGAAGCTCAGCAATGCATGCGTGGCCAGCACACCAGGGCCCCCTCTCAAAACTGCAGTTATCCCCACCTACTGTGGAGGAGGTACTTTATACTCCAAGGCCTGACAAGAGTGTCACTATTGTGATGCACAGCTGAGTTTGTTACACAGATACTGATCCCCCGACAGCCGCTGCCATGAGCTCAGGAACGGTTATTGCCAGCACACTGTAGCCATCTGAAAGCAAGGTGGGAGCCATTCCTTCCTCATGTTTCTTCTCAGCACCTCCCCACAGACCTTGCCAGCCCATGCAGTCACTCCATGACTCATTTTCCCAGGACTGCAATGCAGATCATGGTGTTCCCAGGCTCTTCGATTTGCTGTTCAGAAGACTGACATGTAAATACAAATCACTGAGCTTCCAGTAGACAGACTGAATCTGCCACAGCTGTTTCTCAAAACTGCTGCTCAGCCTGCCTACAGCCCCAAGGACCACTTCACTGCAGAATTTCATAGATTTGACTCAGTTTACCCTCACAACATTACTAATACATTAGCTGAACCCTCTCCAGCTCACAAATGGGGAAACCAATGGCAAAAAAAGTCAAGCACCTTCTACAGGGTCACAGAAGAAGCTCATGGCACTGTAGAGAACAGCATCTTGGTCTCCTACATCTCAGATGCAGGGTAGTCTCTCTCCTCTTCCTTGCAACTGAAATTTTGTATCTGTCCCTGGAGTCATCCAGTGCTTTGAGAAAATACAATGCGCTTCAAAGCTATCACAAAGCAAGACAGCACTAGTAAGCAATTCCCAATAAAATGGAAAGTCAACACTGCTTTATCTCTGACTTGATCAAAAAACAATACATACTTAAATATTTTTTTCCTTTAAAAACTCTTCCCACAGATGTGAAATCCTGCTGACAGACATTTTCAGACCAAAATACGTTGATTACCATAAAAAGATGTCTCCCTCCACCACCCAACCCCTCAAACCCCCCTGCCATTTTACTGAGAACTTTTGTGTTTAATGCCAAAACACACAGTTTGCTAAAGGCCATAGAACAGTGACAAAACCCCCAACTCAATAAATTCTCAAAGTAAGGGAATGAACATTTAGACCTGCATTTGCTGTGAATGTACCTTATATTGTCTGGACATGATTATATACCTGAGTCCTGCTACATCTTTCAAAGACAAGGGCAGAAAAGCCATAAGAGGGATGTTTTCCCCTCTTTTTGCACCACAGCATTAACAAATTAAAGGACATTTCTGGCACAAGAGATTTGATCTCACAAAATACTTTCAATGCTCCTTGCTGTCTCAGGGTACTCACTTGCAGGAGTGCTGTGCATTCAGAAGAGATCAACAGGAGGTGACTGTCTGAGGACCAGTACCGACTGAGGACAAGTCTTTTAATCCTCCAGTTTTCCAGATCCTTCCTTCTCCTTCTCAGCTTCCCAGGGAGAGGTAGGGAAGCTGAGGGAACCGTACTTCCCTCTAGGGCTGAATCCTGACATTGCTTCCCCAAAAGATTTTCCCTTCTTTGGGATGGGGGCAGAAAGATTGTCAAGACCTCCACAGAAATTCACATACTACATTCCCTCACACTTACTTGTTGATCCTCCTGATGTCACTCAAGCTGTAGACAAGGAATTCTAAAAGGATCTACACTATCCAACCTAATGGCAAAGCCATTTCCAAACTTGATACTCATTTCATCATGTGAGTACTACTGACTGCAAATGGAGAACAGCTTAAGGGAAAGTGGTTGTGCAGGTGTCCAAGCTACATGTCTGAATGTAATTGAAGCAGAGCAGACCAAAGACCATTGTCATACAGTTCACAGAATCCCTAAAAACTTTCTGTTGCTTATATGAACTTAAAAATCTTTTTGGCTTTCTCTCAGACTGGCAATAACAGACCTATCTAACTACACTGAGAAACATCAACAAGACTCCTCAGCCTTTCCATTTTTGCGATAAAACAGAGTTCTTTTTCTTCTTTCTTCTTAATTAAATTTTTTTCTTCTCTTATTACCCTGGCCTGCTGCTTTGTGTCTAAAGTTGTTCTGTTCTGGACCACAGAAACAATAAAAAATATGTACTCCATGCAAGCACTCTGAACTGTCAGAGTTGTGCTAATAAAAGGTAAAAAACAAAAAATGTACTGAGATTAACCTGCGTCTGCTTCAGATTTCAACACAGTCCAGATCATTAAAAATGGGGTGGAGAGGGGAAAATAGTTTAGAGGATATCAGTGGCTTATCTATCTGTCAGAGACCTCAAAGTATCTTCTAATACTTATGACTAAGCCTTTCTAGCTCCTTCTGAGATGAATCAGCACTGTTATCGGTCCAGAAGGGATGAGGAAATTGAGGCACAGGAAAGGGATGAAATCTATGCACAGACTGACCATGGTACAGTGCAGAGCTTGAGGAAACAACCTGCCCAGACTGCATGCCATCCCACTCCCCTAAAATGGCATTGTGAGACCACAGAAAGTTATTGCCAACTAAAATAGACCAACACAGCACACAGGTTGTGAAACAGTGTACTTAGCCAGTTAACCAGTGTGCATGATTAGAGCCTCCAGATAACAGGTACATGGGGTAGAGCACTGAAGGGAGGGGAAAACACAGTCCCACACAGAAGACTTCAGAGGTCCAGCTTGTCTGTGGGTGCATGGCTAAATTTGGTCTCGCTCCATTTCTCACTGAGCAGGAACCACATACAACTTACTACTTCACCTCTGGACATAGGAAAAGCACTCCCTCCCTCAGTCTGATTTTGCGAGGACAGCAAGGGCTATTAGGGCTAAGGGAAAGTGAGGGATCTTGCTAGGGCAAATGTTAATGAAAGGGTGGAAAAGCTTGTTTTACAGGTCTTGGAGTACACTGTGCTCTAAGAATAAAAAATTACCTAGGAACATGATTCTAAGGGGGGTAAAAAGGCCACAAAATATACATATCAAATGCACTAGAGCAGTGGTCCTGGCTTCAGCACACAAAACATTTGTTCGGCCACTAGCTGAAGTGTAAATCCTATTCTTCTTTCAAAAAAAAAATAAAAATTTAAATCCCCTAAATGATTCAATGTTTTATACACCCTCTATATACTGCAGCCTTGAAAAAGATGCTGCAGTATGATGGGTTTGGAGACTTTATCTTGCTGCAGCAACTGAAGAAGAGCAATTTTAACACTGACATAATAGTCAGGCATGTGTTTGGTGGTTATCCACAGCTAGTATTAGGGTGCTGGTGAATGTGTTCTTGGCAGTTTTGCATATGCACAGGTTTCATTTTTTAATGGGCTGTACTCCATGGACGCATATGTTTCAGGCTATGTCTGTGTGTAATTTGTTAATGGTGCACAAGCAGAGGTGCCAGAGCTGTGCACATGCTTTTGGTATGTCCTCTGTGCTCATGCACTCTGTGTGTGTGCATGTACATGCACATGTTCTGAGCTGTGAGGTTTTGTTTCTCACTGTGGAGTGTGCTATGAGTGTGCTGATTTTGCAGGGTTTGGTAAAGCATGCTGTCATTCTTTTCTCAGCTGATCCTGGTGATAACCACTAAAACACACCTTCCACTCCTGCCCCACATTAAAGAATTCATCCCTTTCTTCTGCTCCAAGCACTGTCAGAGATGACATTTTATGCAACAGAATGTCCTCTACCAGACAAAGACTGCCCCTACCCTGCATAGAGCAAGTCCAACTGTCCCTCAAACAGCACCAGCCCAAAGCAAACCTCAGGGAGCTGTCCACCATGAGGAAGCAGCTGTCCCAGTTCCAGAAGCAAGCGTTGTCCTGGCACCTCCATGGCCAGTGGCCCCTGCTCTTCATGCCCTTGGGCACATGGATACAGTTTTCCAGTGCTGCCTGGGGCAGACAGCATTGACCAAGGGACCATAAGGTTGATAATCAACATAAGAGTCCACCCTGGGTCGTGCTGAACAAAGATGCTGCTAGAAGGAAACTGCCATAAATGGTTTCTAGATGACTCTGCCTCATGGAAGGACTTATACTTTGGCATCTCCCATATTCCCACAGTGGATCATCTCCCTACTACACCTTAAGGGGAGCCACAGACTCCTTTGTTCATGACTAGCAAGATGAAGCTCCTGCCAAGGGAAACAGGCAGGAAATCTCCCTCAGATTACCAGCTCTGGTAGAACAGAACATGCAACCTAAGTTTTGATATGGCAGTAGAAGATATAGCCTTGAGGCAGGCAAAATATTCAGACTGCAACATAAAATGCTATCGGAGTGGTTTCTAATGCACAACTCTTGCCTTTGTATTCTTTCTTTTGTAGTCTCTCCACTACTCCAAATCAGTTATGGCTCTTACATATCACAGTAGTTGTTAAATTGAACTGGGATCAGGAGAAATACCTCCCACTCCCAGTCATCCAGTTAATCCTATCAAGTCCATCTTCTACATTACAATACAGAGCAAAAGGTCAGCATCCAGTGTGGAAAAAAGCAAAAGGGGTGCCATCCTACGCAGAAGAACAAAGTCTCTTGTAACGTACTCTGTTGGGTTGATGCAGCAAGGTTGAGGGAGAAGGGAGACTGCAGAGTGGCTTCTGTGAGAAGACAGGAGAAGCTGCTCTCTGGGTGGACAGATCATGATTTAGCTGGCTCCAAGATGGACCTGCCACTGTCCAAAGATAAGCCCACTAGTGATACTGGTGCCTCTGCAACAACATAGTTAAGAGCAAAAAACCACCTTGAAGCAGCTTGTGAGAGAGAAGAAAATGTGAGAAAAAGAGCCCTGCAGACATCAAGATCATGGAAGAGGGAGGGGAGAAGGTGGTCTAATCAGTGGAGCAGATTCCCCTGCAGCCTCTAGAGGACCCCTCAATCCAGCAGGTTGATCTGCCTTAAAGGAAGCAGTAGCCCTTGTAAAATGCCTGCTGGAGCAGGCTCCTGGTAGGAGCTGTAGCCATGGAGTGGAGCCTACACAGGAGCGAGCTTTCTGGTAGAAGCTGCAGCCCATGGGGAATGCATGCTGGAGCAGTCTGTTCCTGAAGGACTGTGCCTCATGGGAAGGACTCACTCTGAAGCAGTTCCTGAAGGACTGTCTCCCATGGGAGGGACCCCACACTGCTGCAGGGGGAGAACATGAGTAGGAAGGAGCAGCAGAGACAAAGTTTTATGGACTGACTGCAACTCACATTCCCTATTCTCCTGGGCTGCTCGTGGGGGAGGGAGAAGAGTTGTGAGTGAAGTTGAGCCTGGGAAGAAGGAAGGGCTGGGGTAAGATGCTTTTAGTTTTGTTCTAATTTCTCACTATCCTACTCTGTTATTAGTTGGCAATAAATTAAATTAATTTTCCCAAGTCTAGTCTGTTTTGCCTGTGATAGTAATTGGTAAGTCATCTTCTCCTGTCCTTCTGAGGACAAGTGATAGAGTGCCTTGGTGGTCAGGTAGCAACCAGCTAAGGTCAACCCCTCCCCATCTCCAAATAAATAATGCCACCAAGGGAAAACATAGAGAGAAGCATCTCAAAGGAACTGGTGATAATGCTGCAGGTGAGGCACACAGCAGCTTTACAGCTGTGTATAGTTGTAGTGCCTGGTTACAGAAAGGACAAAGAACCACAGTTTCCAGAATGACGAACATAACTGCTTCAATGGACTTCAGGCAGAGGAGGAGGTAGACTGCACTTCTGAAAAATCCAACCCTCACCCCCGAGGCAAATTAACAATAACAGTTCATGCTCTAATCAAATAATAATAGCTCAGTTAATGACTTGTGCTTTAACCAAAGTCTGGGACCTGAGAAGATGCCTCCTTATGCCCAGGACACAGAGTGAGGCTGTGGCTGGGGCTCCCTTTCCAGAGGCACTCCCAGCCCTAAAGTAGCATTAGAAAAAAGAGTGATCTGACTTCTTGGCAGCACAAACTGCCATGAGTACAGGAGCCACTTCCTTCCCTAGGACATGACGCCCTGGATGGCTCTGCTCATGCTGCCTGCCAGTGTCTGCTGTTGTCCCCACTCCTCCATAAGCTCCCCTCCTCCCTCTACTACTCATTCCTTTTCTCAACGCGGCTGGCATTTAAGAAACACTTATTCCAATCCATTTCTACCCTTGTACAGCAATTGGGTGTCATTTAGTTTGATTTAACCAATTTAGTCCTATGAATTAATTGGTTAATAAGCCATCTGTATGCATCAGGTGACAGAGTCGCGCTCTCACACACAGACATAGACAAGCTACCCACTTGTCCTTGTTTAATAACAGGCTGTAGGGAGTAGGAGCAGGAGAGGAGTGCGGGCTAATTTCACTCCCAACGGAGAAGTGCCAACAGAGGGTCGTGGTGATCATTGCCCTGACCTTGACCTCTGAGAGGAGGAACTGTCTGTTTAGGGTAATTCAAAAATAACCTACACTGTACTTACAGAGGAGTGCCAGCTACAGAACAGCCGCAAGGATCATGGGTGTGTTTCACCTCATAGGTTGTTTATTTTAAAAGAGACAGGAAAAGAGGTTTAGTTCATGCTTAGCAGACAGTAGAAAATTCTCAGCTGTATTCCCAAACAGCTGAACTTTGTATGTGAGTAGGAGGGGGAGAGGGGTGGGAAGTGGGGGAGTAGGAGAAGAGTGAGGTCTAAAGCATTTGATTTAGGTGTGATCTTTGATTATGAGAAAAATGTCTCATCTATTTTGGTTTCTTTTTAAATGCAAAAGAAAAAAAAAGCACCCCTTGCAGGCCCAATCATTTTAATGTTACATACAGCCCTCCAAGCTATTCAATAAACAACAATACAGCAAGCCAAAATCAAATCCAGCAAATATCCCAACCCACACAACAGAAAAGCATCAACTGTTCAGACAGAAAAACAACACTCCCTCCCCTGGCTGCCCATCCATCTCAGCCAGCCCTGGGTGCCCCAGCAAGCAGACAAGTTTCTCTGTAAACCCTGAAGGTTGACACAGGATTTTCAGACTGAGGGGGAACTAAATTATAGAACTATGAGACCCTTGGGGAAAAGCCCTGCCAGCAGCTCCCTCTCTTTTATGCCCTGAGATCTACCCTCCCTCTCAGCCACTGCAACTGCAACAGCTTTATGTGGGGAAGGGGCCACTTGCTGGTGCAGGAAGCTCCCAAATGATTTGATACAGTAAATGTCAGAACCTACAAAATCCAAGCCAAATGGGAGCACTTTGGTGTGACATGCTGGGCAACATGCTCTCATTAGAGGATTATAACACAAGCTTCTGCACTGGGTGATTTGTAGTGGAAGGTGCAGCCCACTGTAGGCTGCATGGTCCACTATCACAGAACAAACAGTGGGCACCAGGGAGAGGCCATGACTGAGGCTGCTGCAGGAAGAGAAGATGGGGCTTAGCCTATGTTGGGTAGTGCAGAGCAGCAGTGCATCCACAAGGATTTCTCCAGGGCTCTCCCACCTGCCGGCATTTTTCAGTATCCGGGAGAGAAATAACCGAGCTGCATACTCTGCAAGAGAGACACAAAGTGAGCAGTAGGGACTTAGCTCTGAGGAGAAAGTACTTTCCCCTTCTATCCCTAAGGAAAATGAAATTACAGTGGAGTTGGCTTTAAATGTATCCCATTAGCACAACAGGCACCACAGGAAGAGTAACATCCTCTGTGTGCTTAAGTGAAACACTGACAGGCTAAGCGAAGTAGGCTGAAAAAATTCCTTCCGAGAGGAAAGGGGGAAACCTGTTCACCCAATACACTCAGCAGGAGACTGCAGGAGGGGGCAGGAAAACCTGCCAGAGTTCCCAGTGCAAGGATACCCTGCCAGCCCGCACACAGCAGGCAGGACAGAGCCTTTACACTGCATGTGTGAGGAGCCCCAGAGTGCCTCGTTGGGGGTTAACCCCTGAAAATACATGCATTTGCTCTCACTAGCATGTGAGTGCCTGTTCCCAGACATTGTAAAACTATCAAAACATGGAGGTAAGTTGCCCTGCTTAACAACTGGATGCCCTGGCTAAGCCACCTCTGCTCCATCTGCAGCAGGAATGCCTGTGATATCAATGAATGAACATACCAACCCATCCATAACAAACAATTTCACTTGATCAGTGACCACAAAAACCAGAATGTCCCTGCCTGAAAGGAACAAGTGGTGACACGGCTTGTTTAATGGCTATGTGAAGCATGTGAATCCAACTTCCATGCTTTCCTGCTTAGGCAGCTCATATGCAAAAGGCATTCACATCACACTGCACAAGAAGTCTTATTTTTGTCAATTGCTAAGGACTCCAAGTGCAAAATGTGTAAAACTACTTAGGAGATTTAAGGGTCAGAAAGATTTTATTTTTTTTTTTCTTTCCTAGAAATGCCTCACCAGGCTGAGTTCCTTAACATCCACTCATTTAAAAAACAGAGACACATAGGCTGCTTGGGAGGACTTGGAAATCTCACCACTTGCCTCATGGCAGCTCCCAGTACCGAAACACCTTTGAATTTGTGTGGCATTCTGTTACCCAAATACATTAGTCACAGAGCCAGCACATCTCTCCCTGCAAGCCTTGCCCATCCAGATGGAGCTGTGCAAACGCTGGTAGCAAGCAGAGCAAAGGACAATGGGGAAGCCAGAGAGATCACCACTGCTGGAGACATGGGTGAAACAGGACAGGGCTCTTAATCCCTAAGATACTGCCTAGGGAGAATGGCACACATTATGGACTGCTCTGTGTGCAAGCACCACAAAGTTGGACCAGCTAGTGAATACCTCAAGTGACTGAGGAGCCTAGAGAGCGTGGCTCTTTTTGGGAAAAAGAAAACTGGAGTAGCTGTCTGCTGGAGGGAACAAAGAGATCGGTTGTCCAGCAGGACAGCTCCTGGAGAGACCAGCCAAACTGAGATCCCTTGGTCCTGCCTCTTGCTGTCTCCATCCACATCCTTTACAGCCTGAGAACTGTCTCTCTTAGTTTCCTTCTCTCTTGTCCTCTTTTTTTAATTCTCCTGACAAAACCTTAAACGGTCTAAAAGCATCCCCAACAAGGATGAGCAAACGCAAATGTCTTAGCAAATGTGTATTTGAGCTCCACACGCTCCCAGGGATGGCGCAGTAATAAAAACCAATTAGATAACTCTCAGCAGCTACAGTGAGAGGGAGTGGTACAATCTTACCACGACTAATACGGTTTTTAATAATAGATGGCTCTTGCTAGTGCTGGAGAGGGGAAGCCAAAGTGGTGTCAGTTACATTGCATCTTTCTGTCCAGTGAATTTCTGTGTGTGGAGAATTAATAATTTGTGAAAGGGGGGATTAACTTGCCCTCCATACTTACTACTTGTACCAGGGAGATCCCTGCAGGATCAGGAGTGGGCTCCCTATGATGGCACATGGCAGAGGAATGCCATAGAGAAGCATGCTGAGCTCACTCCTGCACCTCCTCACAAAAGGACACCCAGTCCTGTGGGTATCAATATTTGAACAGCTCAGTAATGAAGAAACTGGAAAAGCACATGGTTTTGCTCTCTTGGTATCTCTCACATCCCAGAAGAAGTCCAAAAGCCAAGCTGCAACTGACCACTGAAGCAAGGCTGAAGAAAGCCCCCGCACACCAGAAGAAGCCATGTGTGCCTGAAGCAGGTCAGTATCATGGGTGGGGTGTCACAAAGCCCCCTGCTTGCATCTCTCCCCACTGCCTTCTATTTACAAACCTTCACTTCATGGCTCCTTGCTCAAAACACAAACAAAAGCCATGGAGGGCATTTTCTTGTTGCCATGGAAACAGCTGTAATCTCAAATATACTTAATGCATCACTCTTGCTCCTCCAGCACCTTGCAACAGCTTGCTGTTCGATAGAAAAGTTACGAAGAGGGCAGGTGAAAGAGCCCTGACAGCTTCCCATCCTGCACTCAAGACCCAGCACCTCTGTGGCTGCCCATAATCTCCTATCCGTCAGCACAAAGACTCTTTCTTTCTTTTCTCCTCTCCTTCTGTCTTGTTTTCTGTTCTTTGGAGTGTCACATCATTTACATTTATGAAAGGAATTTTCCTGGGGGTGCAGAGATAGTTCAAATTGTCTGTGATCAGATCAACCTTGTGCATAATGCATTTGTATGAAAATAAACTCCCTGGGGCCCACACTCATGGCTGAAAGTCTCTGTAATGAAGTATTTTACTCTAATTTAGTTAAAGATGATGGAGATAGGAATGAGTGCATGCCTGCATGCATATAGAGGAGGGGAAGACAGACAGGATACTATACACACACAAAAGCCAATAATTATAAGATTACATGCTGGCTGGGAACACTACTGAAGTACCTCATTATTACAAGAAGTTAACTTCTCCATTGTTTCCTCTGAAAATCAGTCCTGCCCTTTGTGGCTTCTTGCACACAAGATCTGGACAATCTTCATGCTGATCCTCAGGAGTAGTCAGAAAACTAGTCTTCTATCCTGCATTACTCGTTAAGAAAGCATTCCTATTCCACACCCAGACTGAGCCAAGATCACATTGGGATAACGGCCTTCCCTGTTCCCGATTCTGCTCCAAACACAAAAGCAAGACATCACCCTCACCAAACACAAAAGCAAGACATCACCCTCAATTAGAGCTGCTCCTCTGGAACATTACCCTTCTGTTTTCCAGTTACTGCTCTCTTTGATTCAGAAGGATGACTTCGCCATAGGGCTCCTTCTCCATGCCACCAGTGCCAGCTGAGTAACTTGGCTTACAGGTTCCAGGCTCCTCCTGTGTGACCTCTTTGGCGTGGCTAGGCCAAAGAAACCTGGAAATGTGAAATTCTTCCTGGCAAAACTTTGTTGAAATAGGGACAACTCCACACAAGGTTTAACCAGTATTTTCTGAGAATAACAACTTCGCCTGCAAACAAAAATATCAGATATCAAAAGATCTGACTCTTAACAAATGTTAAATGATTTCAATGAACTTTGGGTCAACTCAAGCACAACTGCAGATAGTTAAGTTCTAGTACACTCTGCCACTGACTTGCTATAATGCGTTGCATAAACTTCTGTTCTCAGTCTTGTTTCCCCACTTGTTCCATGGAGGACAAACTTGCCTCCCTGATGAACAGAAAACCATGAGATTTCATATGCCAGTCCTCCAGGCTTCCAGTCATAGACCTTTTTTTTCAAAGGCTATGTCACATGGTAATAAAAGAAGAAAAAATGCATTCTAGGATCTTTGATGCATTAGAAACACATATTTTACCTGAGTCTGTTTTTAATTTTCCATTTTTACACCCTGAGAAGAAAAAAAACCAACGATCAGCTCTTGTGCCTAGATAGGCCTGAAAAAACTTCATACATCCCAGTAAAGACTTGATCTTCTACACAGTAAGAGGTGTGATCAGCTTTTCTGAAAATACACAAAATACACCTTGAAAATGAAGGCAGAGGACTAAATCCATTCCTGGCAAGAAGAAGGTGCAACTCCCTTTGAAGCAAGAGAAATCAGTGCTGCTGAATTTGTCTCAGGGAGATAAACACTAACAACCAGTCCTTCCCAGAGGACAATCTGATAACACCGAAGTTGACACCCACAAACGTCAGGCAGGATATATTTCCTCCTGTGCGCTGGTATCTAAGCTTATCACCCTATTTGCTTCTTCTCTCCCAAGTCATTTTGCAGGGTCAAAGGCTATCGTGGGGCTTTAATTAGAATGCCATCATAATGAGCTGGCACTTAAATCAGCCTGCCAGTGGCTAAAGAAAATTAACCTTAGAGTCAAATGAGCTCTAGTCTGGGAGTTCATGTCACGAGGGGGCAACAGACTCTTGCAGAGCTGATGTGTATGGTGGAGGGACAGAAAGCTAAACCCTGCATTCTTTTAAACCGAGAGATCTACACTGGGCAAATCACTTATCCTCGCTGTCTCTGATGCACAATAAAAGCTTTGTACCATATGCTTGCTGTGCCAAGCCAAGGAGAAATCAACAGGGAGAAGTTACCTGGGATGAAACTTCTCTTGGGCTCCTTGAGAAAGGATGTGACTTGAGCTCATATACACCTATGGACGTATCACGTGCAACAAACCCTATCAGTTGCTATGAAAGACTTTGTCACTATGACTATGATGATTACATCATTATTATGCAAGAGCCTAGATTCCAAATAAGGGCAGGTGCTTCATCCAGCTCAGACCCCACAGATCTTAGGGAGCAAATACGAGAATATCCCTTGCTGGCTGATAAACAGAAGGAGCATTCACAAGGGTGAATACACACATGGGAATAACCTCACCCCTAACCTTGCACTTTCTCTTTGCTACTGGTGCCCTTGCAACTGTACTGCCCCTTCCCACATGCATTTTACACCTATTTCTCCCTGCACCATCTTTTGGCACGAGCCACAAAAATATTGTATTGTCAGTGAGTTTTGAGTAAGTAGTTCTGAACAGCCAATGGCATTTTTTCCCAGTGAACCCAGATGTTCCCTGTAGTACCATTTTTCTTTATATCCTGAAGGCACCCACTAGCCTAGAGAACAAATCCATTGTGTGTTACTCACAGGTACCGGAGAATTCATAAAGACTTACTGCTTTCCTTAGAGCTGAACTGCCAGTGCTATAATTTTCCACAACATCTCTTTTATGTCACTGTGCTTGACAAATACCTTGTGCATCTTCACAGGTATTTAGGAAATCCTGCCAGTGCAGGCATAGAGAACACACAAATGGACCTAACATCTCCATCTATGCAAGACAGAACTGTGCAGCAAGAACAAGAGATTTTGCTAACCAAATCTGGCCACGAAGATGCCCTCATATAGCAGACTCAGCCCCATCTTCCTTGACACAAGAGGACACATTTTCCTTTTCATTAAGATCAATACACCTCAGAGGCTATTTTAAACAACCCTTGAGCCTTTCTCATCATGTTTCTACTACAACCATAACTGATCTTTCTCTGAAGGGGAAGTATCCAATTGAGAACCTCGGGAGAAGACTCTACTTATTACATCACAAAGTTTAAAACTGGATCAACTCTGCTAGAGTCAATGCAACAATAGTAAATTTACAAAAAGGATACTAAACAGTAGAATTTACTGCAGGACCATCTCTTTAAAGGAAACCTGAAGCCACCTTCTTTTACAAAAGTATCCTACGAAACACTTGCTTCCTGTGTCACCAATGACCCTTTCAACTAACTGCTCCTAAAAGACTGTGCAACACCTCCATTAATTCTTCTCCAGTTATAGTCTGTGTTTACTTTTGGAGGTTTGACTGCACTACAGAGGTCAACTTGCTTCCTTCTTAAGAACAACAAAGCTCCAATGGGCTCAGTGTTATAGTTTCCAAATGAATGGGCTAGGAATTTAGACAGTCCAACTCATCTTCCACCTCCTGTAAGGTTCACTCACAGATTTTCACAGTGTAGAGGCTGTCATCTAGGAGGACTACAAACATCAGAATAGAATAGTTACAGGCATTTTTAAACTTAGCATTATTTGCACCAGGGCATTTAAAAGGAGTGTAATTTTTAGTTTATGTTAAACTTTAAGTACAATTCATTACATGACTAAGACATAAGTCACGCATTTTGTGATACCTGCTTAAAGGTTCAGCTCCCATGAGGCTTCAAGAGAATGTCAGCTTTCTTTTAAAGAAAAGAATGTTATTAACCCCTGGGAAGGTTTTATTGAAAAGCATGAAATTGTAATCTTTCACTTGACCCAAATGTCTTGAACATAGAGGCAGGTATAAACAAGGGCAGGTATCTGGAAACTGTTCCTGTGGCATGTGCACTGGAGAGGACAGTGCTGGTCATTTCTGAGGTACATGGCAATTTGTAAATCAATCTCATGTCTTGGGGCAGCCAGACAACTGATACTGAGAAGGGACATCTCTGAATATCAGCTTTGAAAGAGAAGTCATCTTGAGACTTTTTCTTCCCTTGTAGGTTTCTTCTCCTCTCACCAAATGTTGTAATATATGGATTCAACAGATGGTGTGATCTCTTCCTCCCTCTCTCCCCTCAGGTCAAAAAGTAAAATAGTAAATACCACTGTAAGCACTTAATGCAGAAATAAACCATTGCAGTACAAGAAGAAGAAGATTCAGACACTTCAAAATAAACAAGACATAAGAAAAGTCAAGTCCTCATCCAAGTCATACAGTTCCACAGAGAAAAATGGCATCTCTTTGTCTTTCTTCTGACAAGCAACAGTTTCCCCCTTACTCACAAATAAATCTCAGGCTACTGGAACATCACTGACATTTTCTTTAAAGAGTTTTTAATTAAAGTAACATTAAGTATGCCATGTTTAGTATTTGTCAGGCATTAGGAAAGGCTACTAAAATTACCACTGAGGGGCCTATTAAATATCATCATATGCTCCCAGAGTAATTAATTACAGACATTTTGAAAGGGTCTGTCTTCCTCATCCTGCAAAATTTTTTAACTTTTTTTCCCTCTTTATTTACTAGCATCAAACAACCAAATGTTAATGACATGCTATCTGGCACCTGTCCTGCAGAATGGGCAGGCATTTCCCCACTGCCCCCAGCGGCACCAAAGAGTTTGCTGGCATCTCGGAGCCTAGGAGAAAACCTGACAAGGTTTTTGTTACTTTTTGTTTGTTTGTTTTCCCCTCTGCTTTCTATACCTGATGTTTGCATCACTTGGATGCATGGGCAAAGACCACAGAAGACACTGGAGCTTGGAAATAAAACAGGTACTCTCAGCAATCCAAATCCAAAAGTCTGAGGAACTTAGAAAACTGGAGGCCCTTTGAGAAAACCCCAGCCTTCCTGATCTGCATTTGCACAGCACTTCATGTAGAAGAATGACACTGGGTGGCTTCTACAACTATTTCTACAGTGACTGTGGTAACTAATACAGAAAAGGACTTGGAGCTGGAATTTTCTTTCTGTGTGGGACAGTATCAGAACAGAATCAACAATGGTGATTTATTTTGTAGAACAAGACCTCTGTGCTATTCATATTTTATTCAGAGCAAAAGCAAGCCACCTGCTCCTAGATCCATGCGTAATGCCACACCACACCAACACATCCAGGTGCAGAAGGTATGCCCAGAGGCATAGTTCTAGGCTTGCTAACTGTGAGGTCAGAGAAACTGTCCTTGAAGCCATCCAGAGAGCACTCAAAATTCAACAGAAAGGTACCCAGACACAAGTGGTTGCTCCCCCTGTCTTTCCATCTCCCAGAGCAAGTACCAGTGTGTTGCTCAGCAGTGCAGCCCAGGTGGAGGGCTGACCATGAGGAGCACAGACTATCTGCTGATTCAGTCCAAATAGGGCCTTCCAGCAGGAATTTGGAGCAATCACAGTGAATGATGTTGCTGCTCGCCTTATGCACGAGGTAGAGCAGTTTCCCCGCTGACCTTTTCATCGTTTATGAGGAGGGCAAGCACTTCAGCACCTACACCATCTGCAAATTTGGTCTTCCCCTCAAGGATACAAAAAATTAGGTCAGAGGCTTTTGTCTTTTCCTGCCATTCCTGAAAAGCACATTAGGGCTCAAATCCTCAAGACAAAGCATTATTATTATTATTGTTGTTAGCTTTTTATAGTGGAAGAAAATATTAATGTTACAAATAGCTGCCATTAGCATAAGCAAAGCTGCATATTAATATGCACATGTGTGTCTCTACTGTCAGGAAGCAGAGAGGCCCCAGAGGCCCTGCTTTCACTGGGGAAAATGATGATGGCATTAACTCTAATGATAACGATAAGGAGGCTGCCATAAATGATATGACAATTTCTTTTGTATTCCTGTTTGGGCAAAGACTTCTTCCTTACTCCCCGGTGTCCATAAAAGGATGCTGTTTGAACAAATGGCAACTCTACTGATTTATTTAATTTCACCACAGCTTTATGGTTTTCTTAAAAGTGCCAGCTCTTTGGGTCATGTGACTGAGAAACTCGCTTAAGCCTTTCAGATAAATTCCTAATCGCCAAGATTTTGGAGAACCGGATACTAAATAAAAGGAATCCCACATCTATTTATGGTTTTTAAAACCTTGTGAAGTTTGAGCCTTTTTGGACTAAGGATACTATTATATCAAAGGACAGCAGGAGCTATGAAGGAAAAAATAAAGGATATGAAAAAAATAACCAGGAAATAAATTGTCTCTGACGTAAGATGTTCCCAATCCTATCACAGCCTTTCTCCCCCTTCACTTATTATTGTCCTTATGAGTATTACATCTAGGCTGTGACAGCAGATCTTTGTGACTATGCTATCAATCAGATAAGAGAACTGATCTGGCTGAAGAGTAACAAAGCAAAAGAGAGGATGGAGGAGGATTTCCTACAGAGAGGTTTTGGATGTGCTCAGCAGTACAGATCTGCAGACAGGCATGCTTGTACTGCTGGGAGGGCAGCAAAAATGGGGTCTAAGCTGCTCTTGTTACTGACAAAATGCACAGTGGACTGAGGAAACAGATGCAGAGGGAAGATCTGGGTTCCTAGGCCCATGTGTTAAGAGTCTGTCAAACCCCGTTGTGGCTTTTACAGCTGCGGAACAAACATGAGTTTCCTTTTTTTCCTTTAGGCCAGAGGGAAAGCAGAAATTTCTATCCCCAGCTGTGATGTTGAGGCATTGGTTATGCAATAGGACTTGGCTGCAACAAATGCAAAAGCATTTCTTCACTGAACTCTTCATCTGAACACGGACAGAAGATGATTCTCTCTGGCTCTGTAGCTTCTGAACTAATTACACAGCTTTTTGACGATGTCACTGCACAGGGTGTCTCTGCCCTGGAATCATCTGTCATGGCTACAATGTGCAACAGGGATCTGAATACATTAATATGTCAGGGAGGTGGGGATGCTACGTTTTGGTCTGTCAGCTTCTGCGCTGAAAACCCTATTGAGCTCAGCTAATATACTACACTATCTGCTTTTCATTTTTCACATTTGTTCATGTGATGTACATCCTGAAGCTCATCAGAGGGAAATGTAAGCTTTATACCAGCAATAACAATCTTTGCAGCAAACTCAATCCGAAAGGGACTAGCCAAAACCACAAAGAGCCCTACAGAAGACTGCTTCAGATAAGGTGGCCAGTGGAAATTCTTGATATAGAGGCAAATTTGAAAACTTGACACTCACAGGCCAGTAACACAGATGTTATAGAAAGACAGCTTCCTCCAGCTGCATGGACTCTAGGACATATGGAATAGGCACAAGCCTCACAATCTGTGTCTCAGGTAATATCTGGTCCAGATAATACAACATGAAAAAAAACCATCTTTGCAGTAAAAAAACATATTAAAAGCCATATTAAAGCTGCAAAACTGGTGGACTCAAGATGGAAAACATCAGGGCAGTACAAAATATGAATCCTTTTTGTTTTTCTCTTGTGTTCTTTACTCTCTGGTTCAAGTCTGTATCTCAGACTTACTCAGTTCCCACATAGCTTCTCAAACCCTATTATTCAGCTGGCCTTCACAGAGAAATTTTTCCTCATTCATTTTCTTGTTTTGGAACAGAACTACAGTCATCCAAGAGAATTTCTCTGCAGGGACAGCAGGAATACCCCACAGGAATGCTCAGTAATGATGACCATGCTTGGGAAATGCCACATTATCATAAGCTTCCTGTTTTGGACATATCCAGAACCAATAGCAGTTCTTATTTCACTAGCTAAACCCACCAAAATAGTGCAGTTAATCTAGAAAATTTCTCTAAATAACCAGGAGCACAACACTGTAATTATAAGCAGAGGCACGTACACGCCCTGTAGAAATGATGTATATTAACATCAGTTATTCAATACTGTCTCCTTCTGTGAAAAGCTGAAAGAATTAAACTAATATATGAAGTCTATTCACTGTTTGTGTTTGACTAGAACTTATGCCTATACACAAAAGTCTGTGGTTCACTCACAGTCGGATTTCCAAACGTGTTATTTGCTGGTCTCCCAGACCAGCATTATGTGGTCTACCACATAATGTCTGTGGGTTTCAAAAGAGGAGGAGCCTCCCTGAATCACACAGTATTTGTATGATCCTGGAAGCCAAATGCACAAACCCAAAGATATTCTCTGGAGAGCTATATGGGCTCAGTACATAACAAGGTATAGATGCAACTATAAAGTACTCAAAAAGTGAAAGAATGAACTAAAGCTTGCTGTATGCTAAGTCCATACAAACGTAAATCTTGATTTCAAATGTGGCCATCAGGATTTCAGTGTCAAGTGGAAATAAGAGTGATAAAAATATACTTTCAAAAGTACTTTGTCAGGTTCAGGTCCTGTACCACAAAAACATGGTATCTGAAATGGGAAGCTTGGCAGACATAAAGACACTTGCTAGAGCTTGCTGTTCCCATGAAACTTGCACTGCAGCTGTACAGGGGCACTACAGTCACCATAAGTCAGAAATTGCACAAGTTCCAAGACCAGCACAACCTTCTGGCACCCCTGCTAAAGAGAGAATGCATGGATAACACTCAGTGATCTCATAAACCAGCCTGAGGGAGAGGACAAAAGAGAGTGACAAAAAAATGATTATATATGCTTTTGACTGCAGATACATTCCATTAGCCCAGGCCAGGACAACGACATGCATGTGTATGTTGTAAGCATCCCAACACAGGTAATGACTTACTGACAAGGTATAAAGAAATGTAGGTTAGCTATCCCAATCACTGGATCACACAGTCATGAGACAGCCGTTTTTCCAACAAGTTTTTCTAGCAAACACTTACAAACATACAGGAGAGCCATGAACACTTGAGATTGTACACCCTTCTCTGTGGCCTTTGAGCCAAGGAACACATCACCTTCTCAGTTCATCATGCCCCAGTCAATTGGTTCTTTCTGCATAGGAAAACCAAAGCTTCACTTACCTAGAAGACAAAAAGATAGAGAGAGAAAATATGGTTAGTGGATGTCCCTGAACCATACAGATGCTGCTTATCTTTATTTCCCGAGTGATTCCCACATCCTTACACCTTGTTAGGAGATTCCTGGCATATTAAGGAGCGGGAGTGATCTATGATAGCTCTCTTAGCACACAGCCACTGTATCTCTCCCCTGCTGTAATTGGTCTGTGGTGCCATTTAATTTTATACAGATTATTCATTAAGAAAAGCAAAACTGAGCAGGTGTTTTCATCAACATCTTGTTCTATGAAAAAAAAAAAATAAAAAAGAGAGATAGAGAAGCAAGAAAGAAGCTCCACAACAACATTAACCACACGGAAGGGCACAAATTATTCTGACTGTGAACAGCAGGGCGCAAAGTCTTGAAGTCTACCAAAAGAAACTGCAGCAGGAAAGGATGTCCTTGTTAAGGGAAGGATGGATTGAGTCACTCTGCCTTGTGGTTCTGTCGTGTACTATCTGAACTATGGTTGCAATGAAAGGTCTTGGTAGTCTTGGTTTAGGTAAAATAGGCTCTGACATGAGGTGGAAGGAGAGAACAGATGGTTTTCAAGTTAGTGCCATCCCTGCATTTCAAGATTTTCATGAAGACAAAGCACTTTTGCATGGAATACAACAAGGACACAAAACAAAGGTGTTTTGCGAAGAGCTATCACCCGAACAAGCCAGAGGGAGAACGTAACAGAGGGCTCTTAAATAAGATGAGAGGAAGCTATGTAGGTCCGAAGCAGTATTAAGCCTTTCTTTTTGAGCAGTTCCATGTTCATTCAGAGCATGGCAAGGATGTGCCACTTTCTTGAACATTGATTTATAGGTCTGTAGCCAGGACCAGCAATCAGTCAACCAGGACTCAATCTTTGCAAGGAATAAATAAGTAAATAAAGATTACTTATTTATTCTCAGGAGTTCACTGCCTTTGAGACGCAACTAAAATTTCCAGAGAAGAGGGAAAAGTGACTATACCAAGGGTCAGGTCCTGAGAAAGTAAGAGCTTCCCTTCAGAAACAAAGTCGAATCAACATTTTCATGTTTGGAAACTGCATTACATTTTCTGCTACCAGTCCAGGATAGCATACTGTCACACAGGCACTTAAATGTCCCACAGAAGCTTCATCTAGCACCATGGGCTGCATTATTTGAACTGTGATGGAATATAGCTGCTATTGCAGAATTCCCTAGAGGAGATGCAGTGAGGCTTGCACACTACGGGGATAGGAAGAAATAGATTAATATACATTCATGGCATATTTGCAAAGAGATTACTTTGCTCATAGTGAGATTTGCACCTGTATAATTGTATCAGTCTCAAATTAATCATAATCATACTCTCAACCAATATATGAGGATGAGTAGGCCTCATCCTCGGACTCTCATAATTGGGATAAAAATAGCTGGCTCTGAATGCACCAAGATTTCTGCCTGGTATGCAGGAGACAGTAAATCCCAGCTGACCCATCAAGCCTTGGTATTTTGTTTCTGCAAAGCCCTAGCACGACACATATCATTGCATAAGTAAGACCAGGTCTGTGCAACAGCAGCACCGTTAACATTTAGCGATATATTCATTCCCTTCACAGAACATGGTGAAAGTAGCACAAGCCTTACTTTTCTGAGGAAAACTTAAGCTCAGAGAGTGATTACGTGATTTGCCAGCAGATACATAGTGCCTTTGTCACGTGCAGAGACACAGGACCTGTAACTCTTGGTTTCACCGACGTACACATTTAATTACTGGGTATCTCCGCAGACAAGAAACGACCCACAAGCGCAGTGTAGCATCAGCCTGAAGCCTCACTACTGCCGTGTCTGCCCCTCCTATGCCGTCCCCTCCAAATGGCTCCCAGCAAAAGGCAGATTCCTTAATTGTGTTATTAGCTGAATTATTAATTGATATGAAAACAGCATTTTACTGGGCATAAAAAGTCATTCGGAAACGAGATAAAATGTTCTCGGCACTGCCTGCCTCCGAGCAGAGCTGGAGCGAGGGCTCTGACAGCTTGATTATTATGCACATTAGTGCAATCTGGTGAGCTTTCAACACAGGGAGCGAGGAGTCCCCCAGTACTGTATCCATCAGGCCGCATCCCTCTCCTTTCCTCTTCCTTCCCCCCATCACTGCCTACTTTGCATTTATGTGGGAGACCTCAGAGGTAATTTTTTTCCTTCTGATCCAGCTGTCATCACTGCAAAGAGACTAATTACAGCAGTAGTGGGCAAATAGTATTTTCCCTTCAGCCCTGCACCGCGAAAGAGACTCTTCATGCCTCTTCCCGAAACCCTCCTACACCCCAAAAAAGGAAGAGGTTGTTTCCCAAGATGCTCATTGCTGGAAAAGAGCAGCTTGCATTTCTCTGTCTCCAAGTCCTTTGTATTCTAATGTGGAAATGGTGGTATGTGTGTATATATATACGTTTTTCTACAAAACGTTCCAGTATTTCATTACAGGGTAGAGGGTTGTGCATGCCTCGATGCCCTTTCAGTGTTTTTTCAAAACCTTGTCATTGGTCATGATACACTTTCACTCCAGACACTCTTTTCCCTTGATGATGAGAGGGGACACCTCTATGGATGCTCACCATATCATACATCCTCCTCCCTGGGCCCACCCCCCTCTCCCATCCCTACGGCCTCACAGAGCTGCAGCAGGAACAGAGCTGCCTGCCAGATGGCATCAATTAATTTTGAACCTCTGTTAAACAGGCACAATGTGTATCCTTGTGCAAGGGGGGTGATAAGCCCTGAACAGTCCCCTCCCCCACTTTTCTTGACCCCCTTCACTTTCATGCGATCAATGGGAACCTACCCCCACTGACCCACATCTCTAACACGCAGCCAGAGGAACCAGCAGACACCAGTGATCAATCCCATCTCTTACATGCAAACCTTGTAATTTAGCAATAACTACTCAACCACCATTGACCTGCTAATTAATCCATGGATTTTTTGTTGTGCCTTTAATTGTTGGCCCCGATATCTGAGTCACTTAGACTGCTCACTCTGCGCAGAGCCTAACCAACTAAATGCTACTTCAGCTCTGTAGTAATAAAACACTGAAATATATTGACTCCCTGCCAGCTCTCCCGCTCACTCTCTGCCTCTCTGCTTGCTGGCTGAGTGCTGGCGTGTGAAGGGAATATAGAGAGGGGAAAGCATCGGCCGTGAGAGATGAAGTTTGGGACACAGGTGAGAGAAAGCAATAATCACTCACCGGTGACAGGCCACCAAGGACAGCCTCTGATCCCTGCGACAGCCCTGCTCTGACAAACTCAAACACACTGTTCCTCCATCCCAAACAGACTTGATGGCTCTGAAAATTCACAGGCTTGCTGGATTCTGCCTCCTTTCTGCTTTCCGCCCCTTAATGAGGAAATCATTGTCCTCTTGTCACTGTCACACTCACTATATATGTGTTTGACACAAAGAGCCAGATGGTATAGGCAGAAAAATGAATCCATACAGTGGAAGCCAGGAGATTTGTATTTTTTTGCTAGTGCTGCCCAAGGATCTCTGTGTAAACATGGATAAATCACCATGAATGCAGTTTTCTGAAGTGACTTGCACCTCTTGGTGCCTTGCACTGATGGTAAGTTTTGGGAGATGGAAATGGCAGTTTTAAACCCTGACATGGCAGGAGCTCAGATGCTCAGCCCGCTGGGACATTGACTGACTGCAAACCAGGCCCTTGCAACAGACATCTGATAACATGAGTCACACTGAGGATGGGGGTGGGACAGATGTGAAGGGACTGATGGGTGACAATTTGGTGCTGAGAGCAGTGAACTAGGAGGAGGTTGTTAACTCCATCAAGAAAATTCTCCATTAAAAAGTATTCATTTTCATTTGGTTAAATCAAAATGAAAGTCCTGTCAGAGGCAGCTTATATTTACCATCCCACATGGAAATAAAGTGGAAAGCAATAAGCCCTTACAATTACTGCCATAGCTTGTTGACTTCACTTGTGTTGTGGCTGATCTGTAGTCCTGAGCCACTCCCGATGCCCACTTTGTGTTCTGCTGCAGACAGGCACACCACAGAAGTGCCCTCCCAAAGAGCTCATGAGTTCCTTCCATCTGAGCCCCAGGAGCAGGCCAGGGAGTGGTGGGAAAAACACAGGTAACAGGAACAAAAGGGTGTTTAAGGGACAAGTGAAGATAAGGCAACTCCAGAAGCAAGGTCTCTGTGTCTTCTTCACATCAGCACATGGCACAGGTGAATGGAGCAGTGGTATCCTTGAAGAGAACTACCTCAGCACAGCTGGAAAGACTCCAACAAGATGGGGATGCACTGGCCCTGTCACAAAAACCTACCGTGCCCCCTACACCAACAGTATATTGACACTGTGACTGCAATTCAGTAGCTCAAAAAGCATTCTGCTAGCACACCCAAGATGCTGTAATGAGGGGGCAATGGCAGGACAGAGGCTCTTATTGTCAGAGAAGGCTATTGGGAAAGCAGCCGTATGGTGGCCCTATACTTCCTGATCCTAACACCACTCATGTAAACAGCGAGTGTTCCCAAGCCCGCTGTGCCCCCCCATCCTTCTCTGTTTGTCTCTGTAAAGAGCAATGCCAGAGCATGTTCTGGGTACAAAGAGTGGCCAGAAAAAGGCTTCCCAGCAACAACAGGTCACACTGGCAACTCTGAGGGAGTTTGGCAGGAGCATTTCTAAAAGTTTCCCTGAGGACTTCCTGCAATCTTATTGTCCTGATCTGCCTTTTCTTTTTTAATACTGTAAATAATGTTTGTGAAATGCAGGTCATTTGGGGTAATTTATGATGTCTTTCACTGCCAAGGGAGTCTATCAGCAGCGAACCTCCTGCTGGTCAACACTTCAAAATTTTGAACAGAAAGGATTTTTTCTGTGCTTCCCCAAAACTGTCTAAAGGCAGCATGGTTGTCTGGGAGGAAGCTGAGAATTGCTTGTTTGAGTGCCGACACATACTGGGTTTGGAGATGCTGCACAGTCCATGCAAAATATCTCAGTGAAAGGACGTCATTTTGCTGAATAGCTTTGTCACTGAATTGTTTGATCATAGATACCAAAATGAACTGTGCTGCCATAAGCATGAGAAGTAATATTTTCTCTCAGCTACATCCTATGTAGTTCTTTTATGTAATAATTACCACTGAGAGAACAATTTCCATCTTTACAAAAGGATATGGATTACAAACAGCTCAACATTTTTGGGCAGGATGGACATCCAAAAGACGTCATGCTTTAGTGGAGAACTGTAAACTGGCTTCAGTTTGGAAACACACTCCTTTACAATATTCTTCCTGTCATCCATATGGATGCAATCTAATGGCTGGAAGATCAAGACCTCAGGCTTCAAATCTTCTTGAAGAGAGTGTTTTCAGTCTGTGTTTACTAAGCCTCTTTACCTGCAATCTAGTTAACTGCCTGGTCCAAGGCAGGAGGATGGAGCCCTTGCACCTGATGGCTGTCTCAGGCAGAACTGTAAGGATCGTGGCATGTCTTTAAGCCAGTTTCGTATTCACCAAACCTTCAAAAATTCTACAAGTGGCTTCCCCTCCCCATTCATACACATACAGAAGTCAGGAGTTGCTGTACTGCTGCATCTCCCTACATCCCCATGTCTGAAGCAAGCCCTTAACACCAAGGGACTGTGATTTATGTAGTTAAAGAGCCTCTATACTCATGTTTTACTGATTAAATTGCTACTTTAGTGGAGCAGACCTCAATGGAGTGTTTTAATCCCTGTTTGTAAAAGGAGATCTTTCTTTGAATTAAATCTCAGCCCTTCCCCGAAGAAACAAAAGAACCTGCACCTATGTTAGTTCAACTGTAAAAATATTGCACTGGGAAACAGTAACAGCCCATAGAACGAACTAAACCTTCTTGGAAAGGAAGGTTGTTTGCATGTGGGGTTCAAACTAGATTCAGCCCCTACGAGCTTTCTGATATGTCTTTGGGGTTTGTCTTATGAAGATGCTGCCTCTACTACACTCTGGAAGAACATCCTCCTCTCATTGTTTGACTGCTTTACAGTCAAGCTTTCCACTTATATTGGGGTTTCTTTGGAAAAGAGAAGAAGAATTAGAAAGTAAGAGAAATAGTAAATTGGTTTAGGATTGAGGCACAATGCTCAGCTTGATATGTGATCTCCTCCTATACAACAGCAGATCAATTAAGGCTATTAAGAGAAATCTGACTGCTTGGGATGTATACAGGCAGTAACAGCATTTAAGAAAGAGCCCTGTAAGGAGAGGGAGCAGTTAGGTGAGAGCTCAGAGTGCTTTTCCATCTGTGATTTCTTCCCAGAAATTTTAACTATGCATTTACAAGACCTCCATTAGCACCATCCTACCTGGGAACCTTGCATGTGAATTTCTACTCATCACTCCTGGGAGTCAAGAAAGAATGACTGTGCTCATTTGAAAAAGGGAAACAAGATTCAATCAATTCCTCAAACCTAAACTTGAAGCCTCTAGCAGAGATGAGAATCAAACACAGATTTTCCGAGTCTGACATTCACTTTCTTGTATTTGAAGGTAAAACAAAAAGTTAGGGTTTGCTTTTTGATTTAGTCTGTACAGCCAACCCTAGAGAATGAGCTGAACCCTTCCCGTCTTAGCCAGATCCAGACAGATGCCCTACCCTGTCTTCATACCTTGGAAAACCATAAAGTTCACATCATACTATGACACCACAATCAGCACAACAGGAACACTTCCCAAGCTTCAACACCTCTGCCTGCCAAAGGGAGCTTTCAGCATGGCAGGGGGAATTCAAAAAAGTGAGCTTCAGTGGGAGGGATCCACCCTGTTTGAATTAAATCTCATCCACCACCTCTGTTCAAGCAGGTCCAACTTTGTCATCATCGTATTGTCACCACAAGCTCAGGATTAGTTTTGAAACTCCTGCCTCCTAAAGCAGCAGCATGCTGCCTACAGCCTTTCCAGCTATTTGACCATGCTCTTGCAGCACAGGAAAAAAATTCATCTCAATTGAAAGACTAGGTTATAGGAAGTAGAGTGGCATTTCCTGAGTGTCCTCCCCTCAACTCACTGTGGCAGGAGGAGGGGACGGTCCTGTTCAGAGAGTACGAGACGGAATGACTGATTGTATCCATGCCACTGAAAGATGCTGATGAGAAAAACCCAGGCTTCTGCCTGTCATATTTTCAAACCCCCCAGATGCTGGCTCAGAGCCTTGCCTGTCGCTTTCCTTAAGCCTCTGTTGAGGAGGAAGAGTGAAGATCTCATAGACAGCATTTAGTGTCACAGACAGTTCGGCAAGAGACAATTTTTCACCCCGTTAAATCCCTCTGCAGAATATTATCTGCTGGTTTTCCCTCTTTTTTATGATTTTCTTATGATTATCTCCTGCTGTTTCTGTCCTCAGCAGCCAAATAAATAAATAGCAGTATAGCTGTCAGCAGCTATAGCTGAGTAAGAAGGCCCTGCAGACAGCCTTAGCGGGCTACACCCCTCCTCACCTTCAACACTGCTGCCTTCCAGGCAGTGATGTGAGGATTCTGAGACCCTCAGGTTTAATAGCAAGGGGGGAGTGGGAGGGGGCTGAGATTGCAGACACTTGCTTCTTTGACCATGTTTTTCTCTGAAGACTGGGACATGTCACTGTTTCACCTGTAAAAGATGATGATGACGACGATGATGATAACAGCAAGCTGATGGGGGAGAAGGGCAGTGAATATTTAACTTCCTCACCTGTGCTTGGAGCATGTTTTTATCATCATCCAAAGGCACAAATAAAAAAAAAAAAGGTGTCACAGAGATGAAGGGACTTACACGGGATCACAAAGCCAGTCCATGGCAGAGACAGGAATAAAACACAGCCAATCTAACAGGAAAGCACTGGTGTCTTCCCCATAAAACAATTCTACCCTTTAAAAAAAGTAATGTGCTTCTTTCTCTCGTGTATGTGTATCCTTCGCTCCCTAACTTTCCTACTTTATCCTTTTCTCTGCCTAGTTTATTCATACAACAGTTTCACGGGTGTGCTGAGCACTTTATATACAAATGCAAAGCCAAGATGTCTACATATGAGTCTGGCCACCACATTCACTCAGAGCTCGGGAATTCTTTTGCAGACTCATTTTTCTACACTGCTCAGGGATTCTGGCCCCTTTAGGATCATGTTTAATTCATCTCCTATGACTCCAAGATCCTTTGCAGGTACTGATCCTGTCTTTTTCATGAGATCAGTGCTCAGATGTTAGGCTTTTTTCTTCCATATTTCTTCTTTTTCCTACTCAGACAAAGCTCTTCCTCTACTCCAGACTCCATCTTTGGTCTCTTTATTGCCTTTTCCCCCTTCTCTGCTTTTAAAGTTATCTTCCTTGTGTTTTCTTTCTGAGAATTCTTCTTTTTGCCCTGACACAACCTCTTTTATAATAAGTGTTTTTACACGCTTCTTCAAATACCCTCCCCAGCCTCCACATATATCTCTACCTGTGCTTCCACTCCTTCCCAACTTGTTAGACATGTGCTGGATTTTACTGAATAGATACCTTTCTAGGGGTACACCATATTTTAATAACATGATGAATTTCTCACTGCATAGATACCAAATTGACTTATTTTCAACATAAATATTAGAAGCTAAGTCCCAGGGCAGTGCCAGCAGCTGCAACAAAGCAGGGTTGTCTAGTTTTTGACAATATGAGATATCTTAACCCAGCAGCTGCTTATTTGATTAACATCCACTTTTAAAGAAAAAGCATATATTTACTTCCTATTTCTCCCACCCCATACAACACATAGGCTAAAAAAGCAGAGGAAGGGTCAGATACCCATATCTAGATATCTACAATGCCATGAATGTGAAAAGGTCTGTCTCACACTTAGCTCTTCTCTCAGTATCTTCCAGACTTCAAACCACAGTGCAGATGGGAACAAAAGCAAATCTGTTTGAGGAAGAAGAAATTTCTTACCCTTTTTTATATAGATGGTGTGATTTCAGTGAGCAAAGAAGTGCCAACCCACTCTCAGCTGTCACAGGAACTGGCTTTTTTTCCAACAATACTTTGAGAACCCAAAGTTTTTGAAGACATGAAAACAGGGGCTTTGTGCCTTATCCTGCTTTCTGATTGTGATCTCTTTCCCTGCACCGGAAAGAGCAAGGGTCAAGTCAGTTACTTTGCAGCTATTTCCACAAATTTTTAGACACTCCATCCACTTGATGCAATCTTTTTCAACCACTGCCATCCCTCTCTTAGCCATCATATCCCCTCTGAAGGATTTTGTCGTGCTTAGGTGAAAATTCAAGATGTGATTGTCAGATGACAAGGCACCTCCTCATGAAATTGGAGATCGCAACACTTTCACATTTTCTACACTCATTCAATGGGTCAATGCAGCAACTTCACACTACTCTGAGTTGTGTCTAGATGGCCTGAAACTCAGGATGCTGGTAATGGTTGGAATACAGTCAGTCTACTGGGCTTGTGCAAGTACCAGCAATACCGAGGTTAGGTTTGAAAATAAATTTTAAATTCTCCATTTTTGTGATTATTTACTTGCTTTTGAACACTTTGATCTCCCTTACCTATTGCTACTATAATTTATAAGAATTTTACAATACCCACTGTCCTCAGACTGCAGGGCTGAGGTGTTTCAGACTCTGCTGCAGGGACTGCCTAAGGCACTCCTTGGTGAGTGGTCCCATCCTCCTAAGGCTGCAAAATCCCCATCAATCCCTCCAAGCCCCCCACTGTTGCTTCTCCCGGCCCTACACCCCTCAGCACTGCTCCTCCCACACCTATGAGAGCCAGCACCCTCCCACCATCAAGAGGTCAGTTCAGGCGAGTCCCATTTTCTTCTCCAAAACCTGGAGCAAAAGCAAACCAGAGGGAAGAGAGAAAGCAAACAGGCCAGGGAGGCTAAGCTCTCTCTTGTCATTGAGAACTGCTAGCTGTTTATATTTCTGCCCTACCTAAAAATATCTCCAACATGGTCAAAACTCCTTGAATGTGTTCTTTGGAGGAGTCTGTGGCTACTATCTGTGAAATGCCACCCTCTTTAGGGAAGGCCAAAACATTCTGGAGCTGCTTGGGAGGAATCTGAAGCAACTACAGGCATAGGCCTTTCTCCAACAACCACAAAGATCCTCAGGTAACCCCTCCAAAAAAGTTGGGGGGCCATATTTGGGAATTCATCTGTCTCCAGAGAAAGCCCAAATCCTCCTAGAGATGCCTCAGAAAAGTCCTAGGAGAGCTACCGGGCCTGCAACACAAAGATAATTCTTCAACTAACTAGGAAAATTGTGATGCTGCTACCTGGGACTTTACTGTCTGTAAAGAAAATCAAAACACTCTGACAGATGTACAGAAAAGCCCTGAAGAAAAAAAAGAGAGAGCATGAGCCCCAACAACATCCTGCACCGCCTCCCCATACGGCAGGCAGAGGCAAGGGCAGCCAAGTGGAGAGCTCTTTCCTCAGGCTATAACAAGCAGGAGCTGCTAGAGCCACAGAGAGACAAAAGTATTTTTGGCAGGGATTAAATGAAGAATACTTAGGAACAGTCTGGCTAGCCAGAGAAAATGCAGCTGTGATGGGTAGGTCAGCCCGCCATGCATTCCACTCCCAAGGAAAATCAAACAAAAATCATGACTGCCATCTCAGTACCTAGGTCTGAGCAAACATGCCTTGGGATCCAAACACAAAGCATATCACCTCATGGGAGTTTTGCAGCTTTCCTTCAGGTCTTCTGTTGCTTTATAGCCTGGATTGATACTACTTCATGATGACCCCACTCCTCCCCACCAAAAACCATGATACCTTAGCTGAGCAAAGAGATATGAAAAAGGGGCAAGGCAGGAACACTGCTGCAGTCACGGGGAAAGACTGGGAAAAAGGAGAGAGTTACGTTTGCTGGACTCCATTACTGAAGACACCTAGTGGCTACATGGTCAGCCTCAAAGCTCACTCTTCTTCCTCCAAGCTACAATGGGAAAAGCTTCTTGGCATGGAAGAAGGGGGTCAAGGATCCAAATTTCAGAGCCTGTTAGAGAAGACTAGTTGGCCTAAAGCCTTGTGTTGCCCTAGGTCACAGAGTGGCAGAGGCTTTACAGAGAGTCTGGCCAGCCCACAAGCGTCTGGGCATCAAACGTGTCTGGGTGGGCAGCACAGCACGAGGGAAAGCAGGAGGGCAGCAATCATTGGAGAGCTAATGGATATTAAAATACCCTCAAGGCCTTGCCTGCCGGCAGGCAGAGCCAGCACTGCAGGACAGCAAGCCACCAGGAAGCACGGGTAGAGCCCAGCCACTGGTTGTGCTATGAGAGCATCAGTGCCATGAGCAACAGAGCATGGTGAGAGCTCTGTGAACAGCAGCTGGCACCAAACGAACAGCCCGCCTGCTGGCACAAAGCTGGGAGAGCTGGGTAGAAGCCCAGGAAGCGGAGAAGAACCATGCTCTTGGGTGAGCCAGGCAATGGAGGGGAAAAGGCAGCTGCTTCATGCAACTTCTACTTCCCAGACCTCTAACACTCAGCTGTCCTCTCACCCATGGGAGCTGGCACTCCAGCAGAATAATCTCCCCAGGCAGAAAACAGAGAACAGCGGGATAAAGCAGTGAGAGCACACTGTTTGTGTTGAGCACTGGTACAGCTCTGCTGCAGCAATGGGTGGTATCATACAGGAAATGGAGAATACACGGTGGGACCAAGAAGCTGTTGTGCCTGGTCCCGTGTGAAGTCAGAGCAAAACTGCAGTCCCTGATGCAGTTGTTATACAAAGTTGTTATACAAGGTACAAGGCAAGGGGCACTCACTGAACCCCAGAGAGGAAGGAAAAGAATTATTAGGCTACAGCAGAGATACTAGCTCTCAGGAGTAGTAGCATAAACCACCAGTCCCTTTTCTGCAACAACCCTCAGGCTTGTGTACTGTGTTTGCGCATTGCCATTTTTCTTGATCTACACTTCCCAGTTACCAAGAAACTCAGTTTGGGAAGCTGTTGCACACATCTGTGTTTCTTCTTAGCCTGTTTCTGCCACAGAAATGTATTTTACTCCTGTGACCTCCAAGAAGCTTTCACACTAAGAGTACTGCTGAGCACCTGTCACTACAGAGAAACCAGTGTTGAACCACTGATGAAGAGCTTGACTGTGCCTTGTTCACATAATACCTTAGCTGCCATCAGTGAAAGAGTTGCAGAAGTGCAGTGAGCAGCCTCCATTGCTATGTGTAGAAATACAACTGCCATACTCATGAAGCTACAGCTAGAGGGGAACTGAGCTGTTCCCTTCCACTGCACTGTGGAATGTAATTCACTCCCTGACATTGTGTGACCAAGCAAAGGACGGGCAATAACATACACAGCAGCTTATCCTAGAGAGTGGCAACTTTACCTCTTCAGCTTTTAACTGAGTCTGACTGAAACTTCAGACATGTATTTGTACCTCTGCTGCAGTGCTCCCATCCCCAGCACTCACAGTGGGGATGTAGAGAAAGGAACAAAGGTTTAAACTGGGGAAATCAGCATTCCAGTAAAGGCATAGTCCCAAGGCTTTCCTCTAGAGGAGTAAAAGCTGTTTAGAGCATTGTGTAAATTCATAGCAAAAAGAAATAAAGGTGAGTTTTATTCATTCCCATTATTGTTTGTACATCTTTGCAATAATGTTTATTGACATATTTGAATGGAGCACACGCTGTAGTTCAGTTCAACTGCCTGTGAAACTGAGACATTTGTCAAGAAACAAACCTTACAAATCTAAGCAGCTCTTCTCTTCCCTGTTATTAGTTGGGAAATACTAAAAAAGGTACGAAGTACCAAGGAAAAGGTATCTGTCAAGTTGCCCATGGTGCCTTGCCTAGCAATCCCTGAGGTGCTGAGAGGGAAAGCTCAGCAGGTTAATGAGGAGCGTCTTAACTTTGCATTGACACTCATGCACAGACTAAAAGTATGCATGCACATCAATTACAGAATCCCTATGAGGCACAGTGAAGTTAACCTTGCTTGGCCAGAGGGATATATTACACATTTGCCTCATTGGAGGTGCTTGGCATGGCTTTAGCTAAGTTACCCTATAAGAACTTGGCCATAGCTTCCCTTGGCAAGCAGAAATGCCCTTGCTCCTCCTTTCCACCAGGCCCCCTTCCTTGAGGTGAGGAGCTTTTTCTAACTCCTCTGAATTTTAAAGACCCCTGAAGATATGCAGCACATTTAAAATTCATTAAATGTAAAAGACATTCTTTTCAGGAGTTACCATGTCGGAACTGAATGCCCCAGATTTTGACAAGGCTTGGACTTGGCTCTTAGTCTAGTTTGCTACAGAGACAGAAACAACATCAAGTCTTTGCACACCAAAACTTTTGGATTTGAATCCCTATTCTGAGCTTTAAACAACTGACGCTTCCAAATGTATCATGCTTTGTGATTCTGCTTCAGTCACACCTCACCTCTCATCACCCTTTTTACACTAAAAACTCACGATATGGGGCTACATCTGTTTCCAATAAAAAGTGTGGCTAACACACAGTTCATGCACTTCAGTCCCCTCTCTGTAGCCAACGCTCTCCCACCCTATCCCAGCACTGGCTCTGTCAGTACTGCTGGCTCCTGAGTGAGAATTATTCCAGTCATACATCCCTCTCTGCATGTGGCACTCATTCCCGGACAAACTAGACCTAGCCTTGTGGTCCTCTCCATCCCGAGCATCCTGCAATGTCACTTTTCATTAGGCTTCATAAACCATTCAAGCGACAATTCTCTCTGCATTCATTGCTGCACCAGCCCAGTGAGTGGGAATGGCCTCTGGTTAACATCACATCACTGCTGTGTCTTTGTTTTTGTGCATGTTGATCAGAAATTACCTGGCTTAGAGAAAGTAATTTAGTGATAAATGATTGCTCATTCAGAGGTACCCAGTTTCAGCCATAGCTGCCAGGTATTAATCTATTTGTCAATCCTTTCAGATATTCTGTGCTGATGAGCAGCTCCCAACTCTGGAAAGTGAAGTCCCCTCTTCAGAGGGCAGACAAGAGGGCAAAGAACTTATTCCACACCTTTTCAACTGTATTTGCAAGGTGCTCTTGAAGAAAGGAGGACCAACTGGGAGGGATTAGTGAGAGCCAGGGTTCCAGCTTTGACCTTCAAAGGGGCTTTTGAACAGACCTCAAAAGCAGGAAGAGCACATATTTAAGCCTCCAAAGTGCCTGGGAATGTCTGGATAAAACACTGCATGGAAACACCCCAGCTCATATGAAAAAAAGTCAGAGTTGTTTCACTGTTATCAGCTTTCACAGAATTTTCAACAGGAGCATTCCCACAATGAAATTTTTGGACATAAAGGAACTAAAAGTTAAGTGAGTAGCTGGACTCCTCTTCACCTAGGATATGCAGCTCTCAAGATCCAATTCCTCTTCTGCAACAGGAGTTCAAAGCTCAGGCCTCCTACATTTTCTGAGCACTGACATCTCTCTTTGCTACAGTAAGTACTTATAGAGAATAGGACCTTTACACCTCTTTTATACCCATCAGTGATTCTCCCCAAGAGGAACCCAGAAAAACAACAATAGCTTCCAAAATCAGGACAAAGAATGCAATTCCCCAGTTGTTTTGGTCATGGCATAAAATCAAAGTCAGTCATCCAAGCCTGCTTGTTTGCAGAATGCATGCTATTTAAATAAGGATTGGCACATACAGCTCATAGGTCGGTCTGCAGCTAATGTCTCCAGCTAACAGAAGAGCTCCCAGAAATCATCAGGATGAGTCTGAACTCTACATGCAAATCCTTCTGAAATTCTACAGCCCATTATTTGATATGTGGATCCAACTTTCACATTCATTGTTCCCAGACATGGAGAGAACACATACACCAAAATTTGAAACTTGCAGCCTATTTTCATCATGCCAGCCAGAACTCAAACTCTGGAAACAATTCATCAGTCTTGGTTTTGATTTAGAATATTGCTACAGGACATTAGAAAAACTCATGGCTTTAAATGACTGCAGTATGGAGGACTTTGAAGAGCAGACAGATATCTAAGCCATTACTAGAGTCCTGACAATGATCTACACTCACATAGTGGCCTTTGTGCAAGCTCCTCTTTCAAAAATCAGAGAAATTGGATGGTGTTTCCTCATGCACCATGTAGGATTCCTGCAGAAAACGGCTTCCTTTTCTGTGATAGGAAACCTCTCATTCTGGTTGGAGTAAAAGGTCTGCATCTTCCCTTTGCCTGCACTCCATGCTGAGCTGCAGAATTGTTTTATTGAGCCACTCAAGTTTGGAGACTCCCAGCGAGGCAGTGACAGATCATGAACTGCTTTACCAAGACCTGCAGGTAACAGGGCAGCATGCATGTGTTGTCTCCAAAGCAGATGCACAAGGCAGCTGGAACCCTTCCACCAAACTTCTCCTTCCAGCCTACCCTGCTTCTCTTCATCCTCCCCTTGCTCTTTTTCTCTTCCTCTTCCACAAGCCAGGGAGGACCAGTATTTGGAAACAATTTCCTCTCTCTCTGACTTGGCCCCCAACTCCCTTCTCCCTTGTTGTGCTGGTTTTAGGTGGGGTAGCATTCATTTTCTTCACACTAGTAGCTTGTATTTGGCTGTGATTTGGATTTGTGCTGGCAACAGTGTTCATAATGCAGCAACGTTTTCTTTATTTCTGAGCAGTGCTTACACAGAGACAAGGACTTTTCTGCTTCTCACACTTCCCCACCAGTGAGAAAGCTGGGGATGCACAAGAATTTGGGAGGGGACACAGCCAGGACAGCTGATCCCAATTGATCAAAGGGATATCCCAGACCATAGGGTGTCATGATCAGCATATAAATTATAGGGAAAGTTGGCCAGGGGCTGTTGCTCAGGACTGGCTGGCCATCGGTTGGTTGGTGGTGAGCAACTGCTTTCATTTGCATCAGTTTACTATCTTGGGTTTTATTTCGCTCTTTTTGTTGTTGTTGTTTATTTTCCTTTCCATTACAATTTATTATTATTTTATTTAAACAGTGAAACTGATTTTATCTCAGCCAACAAGAAGTTTTCTCACTTTTATCCTTCCAAAATGCTTGCTTTTCCCATCCTGCTGGAGAAGAGCAAGCAAGCAGCTGTGTGGTTCTCAGTTGCTGACTGGGGTTAAACCCCAACACTTGCGACCATGTCTCAGCCAGAGCCTTATGGCTGCTAGATACAGTGGCCTCGGGAGGAGCAGGGCTGCCCAGCCAGTTGCAGCTGGGACTGCTTCTCCCTCCACTCAAATGAGGGAGAGATGACAAGGAGGGATCATCCCCACTGCCTCTGGACCTCAGCCGTGGCACCTCACCATGGGTGCAGGCATCCTGCCCATGGCTGGCCGGGACTCGTGCAGGTGAGAGGGCATTGGCGGGAGCTCAGGCAGATTCCCACGCCTCGGGAGTGCCACTGAGAGCCATTCCCCCTGCCTTTGAGCCGGCAGGTTTACAAGCCTCTAATTCCCAGCTACAAGCAGTGCGCCCCGTGCCAAGGAAGCAGCGGCGCGTGCTGTCATTCACGCGGCTGGAAGGCCACTCCTGCCAGCATTTGCGGCTATCGTACCAGCTGCTCGGGGCTGGGAGCAGATGGCAGGATGGCACACCTGACAGGGAGCAGACCTTCCAAGGACGAAGGGGGAGGAAGAGTTTGCGTGCAGCCCCAATCCCCAGCCATGCAAAGACGGAGCAAATGTACCAACCTCTCTCTCTCTCTGCCACCCCCAAGTCTAAAGAAGGGATTTTCACACTAGAGTAAACCTGGACAGGCGTCACTGATACCTCTAAATTTGTACACTTCTCCTGCCTCAGCCAAAATGTCCTTTGTTTGAGCTAATTACCAAGCACATTGAGCTAATTATCAAGCAAAATCCCAGTTTAGCCTTTCCCATGAGATATAAGAGCATTTTCTTCAGGAGGTCTCAGCTAGTTTAAGCCCATTCCACCCCCCAGAAACAATAGTGTTCGAAAAGGTGAGAGCTCCAGTCAAGGATGAGCATATTTCTTCTCCAGCCTCTGTCCATTCTGAAAAGAGATGATGACAGAGCACAGGCTATGGAAGTTAATCCCAGATCCAGCTCCTCATCTTCCCATCTCTTCCAGATGAAGTTAATGAAACGAACGGATATGGGAGAACATCACAGAGCGCAAGAGATATAAAACAGTGATTATGTCGCATACAATCCATCCTGAAGAACTGATATGTGAGCGCACATACATTTAAATATTTGAAAAGCATCTTTTACAATGAATATCAAAATGACTTACAATCCAAGTCAGAGAAAAATGCCCTTACTTCTCCCTATCTCCCTTTTCTCATTATAGAGATAAATCCCGGCTGCGTCTCTCAGCTGCAGAGGGAGACTGAAGAATATATGTATAAAAACATATATGTGTGTGTATGTATAAAATATACAACATTAATAATCTCAATAATTTTAAGGGCAGATTGCTGCATAGTACAGGCAGTCTGAGAGATGAGAAACTCTGGATAATAGCTATTCTCTCTCTTCCCATCTGCAAAGTAGGTGGGAAAAGATGCCAGTAGCAAATGCATGGGCTTGTATTGTGTACCAGAAAGTGAAAGCAAGGCAGGAAGAAAGGAGCTGGAAGGATAGTCATATGCATGTAGCAATAGTGTTTGTGTTCTAGCAGTCATGGACAGTCAGCACTGTCAACACCAAGCATGCAAGAAATTCTTATCCTAAGATTTTAAATCATGTCAGTTATGGACCTCTTTCCATTGCATTCTTGCTTTATAATGAAAACTGAAATGAACTGTGACTTAAGAATCTCAGTCTTGTTTGATTTTTGTTCTGTTTTGTTTCTTTCCTGCCAACCCTCCCCCAGCTACTGTGGAATTCAATCAGGAACCTTGGCAGCACTGCTGCCCCTGCAGCCATGCTGCTTCCACATGTCACAGGAGATGCTCTGACTTGGGGGAGCAATTCACACTCACATTCACTGAGATGGAGAGATGTTGCTCTTTTAATTAAAGGGCTTCATCTCTATTCCCAACCCTGGCCACACCCTATGCACAACTATATCTCAATGTGTTTTTCTCCTCTTCTCTGTGATTCCTATTAAATTCATAGGTGATTTACTTGGTCATATTTTGTACCCAAATTTCTCAATTTTTAAGTGCTTTTCCCTATGTGAATACTTACACATTCATAGGTTTTGATCTGTGTGCCTTCATTGTTGACGCTACTGTGTGAGTACCCCTGCCTTGGCTTCCTGCTACAATGCCACAGCCTGCAAAGCTGCAACACCTTTGACTGGAGCAACACACAGTGTCCTGACTACACAAGGCTGAAGAATCCTGTCAGTACTCCAGTGTACATTCATAACTGTGAATCACACCAATATCGTTAATCAGGGTTCTAGAAAATAGAAGGGATTTCCAAACAATAAGAAAAGTTCATTTCCCCCCTTGTTTTTGTCATTAATGAGCCTCAAGGGTCGTTGCAAGCCATATTTTAAAGCCTTGCTCTGTCACAAAAACCACAAAAGGTTGAGAACAATTTACTTTCAGAAGCAGAGGCATCTGGCAAAGCACAAATTATCACTGAGACACATGACAAAAAATTCCAGAACTGGTAGTGCTACAATTGCCTTCTGTGTAGAAACCACGACAAAAAGACAGTTCTATGAAGTGGTCTCTACAAAGCATCACAATAAATAAGAGGGACAGTGAGAAATGCAGCATAAATCTCCTGACCCACAAACGTGCTTTTCCAACCAGACCAGGCTGTTGCCATAATATGCACTCTCAGGACCCTGTGCACCCAAGTGAATTGTTCTCTGTTAATATTTCTAGCTATATATGCAGTGGATGCCAGGATTCTATAGCTGCACTTGTCACATAGGAAGAGCACAGACTCCTCCTCCCACAGACGCGCCTCTATTTTTACACAGCTGTATATAATGTTTCCATGTATGTATCTAGCGACAAGGTGCAGTGCCTGTGAAGTTATAAGCACATGCCAAGGCTCCTACATGTGCAGGATGCCAGAGAGCAGTACATGTGTCCTGGATAACGGAACAGAGCCCTGTGCCCTGGCTGTGTCTCTTACTATTTGAGCTTTGTAAAAAGTGACAGACACATGCATTTCTCCTCAGCTTTAACTCATGAGTATAGCAGTGCTTGCACAAACCCAGGTGTTGAACGAATGATCAGCCAGCTGTAATGTTACTTTAAATGCAAGTTTGTGTATTGGCTCTCAGAACAAGCCTGAGAGATGCAGTTGAAAGGAACACAGTCACTCTGAGTACAGGATCTGCATAAATCACTGTCCAGTATATTCATTCCTATTGACAGATTAATTCCTTTCTCAGGTTTTGCTTAAAAGTGTACCACTGAATACTAATAACAGTTCCCAGAGCTGCAGTAATGTCACTCAAAGCAGGGTGAAAGATGTCGAAGGGAATGATCTATGGCCTTCTCGATGGGGAAGCTCCCAGCTGCTCCAGCTCCCCAGGCTGGCAGCTGGCAGCAGTGAATACAAGGAGCCACCTCCTCACCTTGCGAGTGGATGGGATTACCCAAGTCTCTAATTCTGGCAGGAGGTTGCTCTGGAAGGAAGAGTGCAGAGGCTCTCTTTAGACCTGGAAGAAATCCTCTCAACGTCTGCCAGAGTAAAATTGGAAATAGCAAGGCAAATCTTCATCTCCTCATAAAACTAGCTGCATATGTGACACAGCAAGGGCACTGGCCTGAGAAGCACGGCAGGCAGCAGAGCAGGGAATCTCTGTAATGTTTCCCAGCCCCAGCTGATTTGTTGGGTGCATTTCGTTTTCTGCACCCGAAAAAAATGAATGCAAAGGTATTTTCCCTTAATCAAGTCTCCCAACCGAGGTGTCAGGTACAGAGAAATCACTTGTCACTCCAATGCTTCCCAGCATGTGCTCACTGCACCAAGGAACGGAGGGCAAAGGGATTACAGAATTAAGTGATATCGGTACAGCAGCCAGAGTGGCCAAGATTTACCTGTCACTTGGAAGAAAACTCCATTTCATTTTGTGGTTTACTGAGAGTGAAAGTTAAAGTGGTGGGGCCTGGCCAAGCCCTGGGATCTATAAGCAGGCAACGTCAAACCATCAGCCCATGACAGCCCACACCAGGCACCCTAACCTTTCTCTGGGCAAGGCAAGAGCAGCTGCACAGTAATCCCTTGGTTCAGGCTTAGGGACAGGCTCATAGACTCCTACAGGACTTTATCACTGCCTGTCAGTCAACTGGAGGACCAACCTTATCCCTTCTCAGAGGACCACAAGTGATGTTTTCTGGGAATCAGGATAAGGGCATTAGCCCTGTAAGGCTGGAAAAGTGGCTTCCCATCTCCATGGTGTTTTCATAAAGACAGTAAAGTCTGAAGGAAATGGTTCTTTAAGCTGTGAGGTGCCCACTGGATTTTTGTTGATGGCAGCACCAGGACCAGCCTGGCAAGGTCCTGCATAGATGAGGATGAAATGCGAGAGCAGAGAAAAAGGCCCAGCTAGCACAGTTCCTCTACTCTACCTCTCCCTTTCAAGCAGCCTTCTTGCACTAGGCTGTCTCCAGCAGCATAACTGGCAGGAGTGTGCGAGTCCACAGTGCTGCATCTGCCCCTGCTGATGATAAATGACCCTTAAGGTAAAATCTGTTCCTACCCATACACTTTCTCTAGTGAAAACACTCTTTTTTCTCCCCCAAGAAAAGTTTTGACCTCCATCACTCCTAATTCTCTTTTCCACTTACTCATGTAGAGATATGATTAAAAGCCCCTGGGACAAAGCCCTCAAAAATAACATCTTGCTCTTCTATTTTTTAGTGCATACCTCCATTCTATTTCACCTCATCAGATTTCCCTTCTTCCCCTAGGATCCCACCTGTCTCTGTGACTGCTTCTCTTCCTTCTTTAAACCATCCTCCCCAGTTGTATGCTGGCTGGGATGGTCTAGTCAGAATGAATACTGTTACTCCTCCTTTGCAAATGATCACAGTGTCTTTGTTACAGTCTGATTCAGATTTCTCCCCATATTTTGGACTGTGGCTCCTCCCCTGTCATTCTACCATTCCACCAGAACTGATTGCTCAGAAGGGCAAGAGATGAGCTCCTGCCGAAAGACACAAATTAACAATTTCACGGGTATTGGGGGGAGAGGTTGAATGAAAATTGGGGGGTTGCAGATGGCTGGCTGTTTTTCTCTAGTTGGCTGAACCAAACTCCAGAGCTGAACATCTCTTAATTTGGGGAAAAACCTAGTTCACTTGACTCTATTTCAGGTTATAAAAAGTGTAAATAGAGCACTCTTAAAAGCCAGGTGTACCTGAAGGCATATTAATCCCAAACTGTCATGAATCAATGCAATGCTGTTTCATACTGCAACAATAACCATTCTCAGGCTCTTCATCTGTCAGCTAGCTTTCTTCCTATTGATTGTATCCTTTCATAAACTCGACTGCACCTCAATGCCAAAAAAGGCCTTTCCTCTGCCCTGTTTCAGTGCCAACAGCACACTGCCTTCCATCTTGGTGCAATGGTCCCAGCCTTGCATAGCTCTGAGTTCTCAAGCTTCTGCTTGTTGTCCTTATTATAAATAAATCTCAGGGTGACACAAACACTGTTTTTGTCCACAGAGGTGCTGACTAGCTTTTAGAAGAGCTAGTCATAGAAACAGAAAGATGACAGCACATGTGATGCTGGAATTAAAAAGCAGTATCTCTGCTAAAGGGTTATCTGACTCATCCTGCTCTGCCAGAGGAACACGTGCTGGTTACACTCATGTCCTACACACTGTCACCTTTACCATGCAAGCTGACTCTTGCTCCTCATTATGAGATTATATGTTGAGCAGCACCCTGCTTGCACAGGAGCCACAGACCATAAGTACTCTGCTATCTCCTCAACTTTTCTCAATCCTCCTCTCCACAGAAAGACACTGTGCTTTCTTCCACTTAGACTAAGTCCTTGGAAACCTTGAAATTTACCAATGAACAATTATCTTTGATCTCTTTCTACTTCTTCAGTTTCTTCCCCTGGCTTTTTTTTCTTCTCTTTCTCGCTCCATTCACTTGCATCTATGTCTGTGCTCACTCCTTGCATTTCAACCTCCAATACCTCTCTCATGTCTTTCCCTGCTTCCAAACTCTTCTATCAGTCTTTCTGTTTTTCTGTTTCTATAATCTACTGTGAATTGTCTTGTCTCTGCCATTTTTAAGAAAAATTAAGAGTGCCCATGAATATGCGAAAAGTACCTCCCTGGATTTTTTTAAATCTTCAAAAACAGGGTCTAAGGCTCAGTCAAAGCCTATTTGCTTAAAAATAGATAAACAAAAAGGCTTCTGCGAGTTACAGACACAGTTAGTTCTTCACCCCCCCCCCCCCCCCCAAGAGGTACTCATCTGTTCTACTTTATCTCCAAACAGCAGCAATGAAATACTATTCAAATTCTCCTCCTTGTCCTTCTGTGGGACAGTGCTAGGCAGAGCTGAAGGGTAAACACAGATTAACTGGTTTACAGCACTTTTGATTTGGCCGGTGCAGGGCTTCTCTATGTACATCCATGGCTCTGATACACCAAATAACGCATAATTTATCTTATTTACACTGCAGATAAATTCCTGAGACCACTCATTTTAGATACAGGTTTGTGACACTGCTTCTCCTGAAGCAAGGCAAACCCACAGTGCTGGTGGGGGCTGATGGTATAGCCAATCACTTACTTGAGTGCAAAGTTGTTCAATCAAGCATGCCTGGACTTGACATTTTTGCCTCAACACTCATTTGCAAACAGTTGGAAAAGCAAGGGGCCAAGCTTGGGTCCACAAAAGAAAAAACATGGCCAGAAGTGACATGTATCTTTATAAATGAGAGGACCAGGGGATTATAAAGCAGAGAACTTAGCTTTAGCTCACAGTCACAGGCAGGGACAAATAACCAGACTACTTGCAATCACTTGCAAGATAACAAGGAGATGAGTAACAGGCAACATCCACTTGTCAAGGAAAATCATGTCAAACCAACATAATTTTCTTCAGTAGAAGGGTAATGTCTCTTGTGGACAGCAGAGAAACAGTTCATTCATGCATCCTGACCTTAGTAGGCTTTCTGACACCCTTTCTCCTAACATTCCTACAGACAAGCTCAGAAAATATGGTCTAGATGAATGCACCATGCAATGGCTACAGTTTATTGGAAAACAGTACTCAGAAAGTAGTTACTAATGGCTCACTGTCAAAATGCAAGGATACACCAGTGGGGTTTCTGCAGGGATCTGTTCGCAGTCTGGTGATATTCAATATTTTCATTAATGACCAGAATAAAGTCTGTTTATTAAATCTGCAGATGACAGCAAGCTGAGCAGGAGAGCACATGGAAGATAGGCATGGAATTAAAAATTACCTCATTTACAAAAGAAACAATAAAAAATGGAATAAAATACTATATGGGTGTGTGCAAAGTATTGTGCTTTGGCAGGAATAATAGCCTCCAGTGACAGAGGATGAACAACCAGGTAGTGAACATGCTGCTAGACAAGAGGGTTCCAATAGACATGGCAATGGTAGACCACAAGCTCAACATGAATCACTACTGCCTTGCTAGAAATGAAAAATAAAATACCAGGTAAATGTATAAGGATGAAATCTAAAAAGCACAGAAACTAATCTGCTTTAGCTAACACTGGTGGGAATCAGCCAGAGTGTTGTATCCACCTTGGGAAATAATCCCAAGGAAAACACGGCCCCACTGGAGAGAGACCTGAGGAAGGCAATGATAATAACCAGAAGTTGAGAAAGCACCACTTCCAAGGGAGTCTGAATGCATTGTGTCTGTTTACTTTAAAGAAGACAAACAAAGATATGAGACATTAGAACAGTTTTCAAAAGGTTGAAAGGTTTTGGGGGAAAAAAAAATTAGAACAGTTTGTTCTGCATACCTTTCCCAATTACAGCAAGGAAAGGGGCGGTTAAACTGCAGAAAGGGAGATTAAGATCAGAAGTCCCCACTGAGCTCTAGTGGTAAAAGCATTTAAGCACTGGGAAAGATTGTCTCAGGTTGCAGAGAACCCACCAGTGCTAAGTGTTTTGGAATCAACTAGATCAACATGGCAGGAAACAGCCAACTACAGCTGATCTGATCTTTTGGCAGTGGGATGAATGAGATCCTCTCACCAGGTTACTTTTAGCCATCTCATCACAGCAAGTTTCTCTCACACAAAAAACTAATCCACGTACAATCCTTTCCTCACAGGCGTTACTCATAGACATACAAACTATAAGCAGTAAGATGGACTGCTGGTCCATCTGCTGCCACAGCAGTGCTTTGGGTGGTGGAAGTGACCATCCCACACTGTATCTTTAAAACTGTGCAGTGAGGATGGGTTAAAACTTTTCTTTCCACCTGATTAAGTAGATCGGCTTATGACACAGCCCATAAGGGATTTACTTTTTGGCACCACTGGGGATGACCCTACCAATGTAAGAAGCTACGGCAGCAGATCCCAAAATAGGGGTCTTGACTCCAACAAAAAAGTCTGAAATCTTGCAGGAAAGATCACTGCCCCTGAAAATGGAGCATCAAGAAGAAAAGTTTGGAAACTCCTGAGCTAAGGGCTTTTTCTCCAAGAATCTGACAACTTTCCTTCTCAACTGAAAGCTGTTTTGCGACACAAATCCTATATCGAGGTACTGGCCTTTGTAACTCTATATTCCTCTGCAGTATAAGGAGCAGCAGGACAAACACAAGCTCCTGTAGGAGTGACCTGGGTTATCAGGCAAGTCTGTGATTAGACCTGCACAGAAAATGGAATTTTGTCTACAGGGAAACGACACTGTCCAACACTTCCCAAGCAAAAGCACTCTGACTGTATATTCCTGTCCTCCTCTTTGCCTCTAAGTGGTTACAACAGGCACTACTGACTGGGGACCAATTACAGGGGCCAGTCCAGGCACCAGTCCTTAGATATTTCCTCTGTGCATGTCTCACGTTTAGCTGTATGGCATTGAGGCAGCCTGGACTTGGAAGGTAAATCACAAAATTAAGAGCAGAACACCAGAACATTTTTCATGACCTTTCTAATGAAGATATTCGGGTCTCAAAATGTTACTAGCTGAAAGGACACTCAGGCCTTTTCTTTTCTAACAGCTCTGTGGTGGGAATACGAATGACTCTGCACCACCACATAAAAGATATAAATATGAAAGGGAGAGAAAAATGGTTTAGGTCAGTCCAAATGCATCTCATTAAGGAAGAAATAACATCAAGAAAAACAAAATTAAGGGTTGGGGTGAAGGACTGTGTAGCTGAGAGTGTGACATTCCATATATAATTCTCGCCAAGAAAATGGCTCATCTTACATGTCTTTGCATGCGGGAAACATGCAAAACAACCGCAAGATTAGATGCCTACCATCATGTTTTATTGTATATATGCATGCCTCCTAGTGAAAAGAGCCACTGATTTGTGAGGCTACTTCCCTTTCTGTGGTTTTCTGAACCTCTGCTGATTTCCTCTTGGGGAGCTTTTAGATTGTGTCCTTACTAAAATGGAGGCTCAGTGTTCCCCTGGACCCTCGCATGGTTAAGCACTTAGCCACTGCCACAATGGGAAACACCTTTTACAATTCAATTTGATCTTTCTCAAGGATTACTAGAAGCACCTACTCTCACTGTAGCAAAATGTTAGGCTGCAATAAATGATTTCACCATAAGAGGTTTTAACTGTCATAGGCATCAAAATGGCTTTGCAATGGTTATGAGTAGATTTAACTCAGAAGTTTGACAGTCCCATGTGCTCAACAGCATACTGAATGATTCAGTAATGATAGTGTACATATCTCCCCAGGGGACCCCAGTGTGAAGATGCACAGACACTTAGAGCTCACAGCCCCATCCCCAGAAACAACGAGGCATCTCACTCCCTTGGCTGCATATGGGCAGGGAACCAGCTTTTCTTTCAGATCACACTTAGCATCAGTGAGTGAAGGAACCAGGGATGATTACACCTCACTGCTGGAGGTATGTGACAAGTCTCCCCCCCTTCCTTCACCTCACGTTGCATTAACTGTCTGCAAGGGGATTTTTATGCCATTTGCAAAACTGTGGCAGTAGAGATAAGCAGCAAGGTGTGGCAGGAAACATTATCAGAGGAACAGATACACAGCCCACAGCTGATACTAGACTAGGGTGCAAACTACCTGTTTTATGCCTGTGTTGCAAAAGGCAACACCTCCTACAGCACAGTACCTGTAAGCTGGGGTGCTGGAATGGGTCCAGAAAGGAAAGGAAGGATTTTCCAGCACACCACCACACTTCAGATGATGCCTGGGGCATGGAAAAGGAAACCACCTTGCTCTGTTTAAGATAAAAGCTTATGCTGAAACAGGGTTACTTCGAGCTTGGTATCTGGAGCAGGTGCATACATTTGGCTGGCTTTCTTGGTGAGTGCAGCATTCACAACTGGAGACAGACTTTTTCAAAAGAGCTGATATCTCATTTGGGCAACAAACTTTGTGTCCAGGTTTTCAAAACAGAGCTCCTCGTGCTGGGAGTGAGCATGTTTTAAAAACGGAACCTGTAATGACAGTCACTAGAAGTCTTACAAGTCAGCACTACAGGTGCTCAGCATCTGTGGAGGTAGCAGCATGTGTTAAACACTCTTGAGTGGATGTCTCAAAATTCCTCTTGCCCTCTCTGGGACACAGGGCAAATTCCCAGCCACTTAAATGACTTCACATATTCAAGCCCACCGGTATGTAGATAAATATTTCTATGTTTTAGACTACTAAAATGCAATTAAGATGCTTTCTAGGTAGACCTGAGTAGTGAGAAGTTTTCTGGAGGAGGTTTTGGAAGTAAATACTTAAACTACAAATTTCTCATAGAAATTTGATTTCTTCAAATAGATTTCAAAGCAATCTTTCACTTAGCAGCAGAACATGATTTATTCTGCATATGGACCTGTGACCAATCCTTCTGTCCTTCCCAAATGCCTCCCTACAATTGCTAACACAGGGAAATCTGAAGTGCTCCAGCTGCCAGATGAATCATATACATGCTGTACACAAGTCATGCAACACAATTCCACTTCTGAGATTGTGATAAATATGGTTTCACAAGTAATTCTTCTGATATGGCTTACAGAAACCATAGCAAACACAGGGAACATACACACTAGACATCAAGGTAAGAGATGCCTGAGAAAGTGTGTGTGCAATTAACTTCCCTCTCGATGAGGATATGGCCAGTGAAAGAACTCTGACAAATGCAGGGCTGATATATGTCAGAAGACAACATGAATGTGAATAATGAAAAACCATTTCACAGGCTTCTAAAACTAAAATGGCCAGCTCCTGTAAAAATGCTGGAGGAAGAAATAGGTAAGTGTGGGCCCAGGAAAGTCAGCTATAAAACAAAGGAGGTTCCAAACTCAGTTTGAATGATTCTATACAAAAGGAAATTTCAGAGAAACCATACCATATCTGCTCTGAAAGATTATTTCTTCAAGGTGAGGTCTAGTTTGAGTAGAAAGTGCCAGAAACATTTCCACCAGTGACAGCTAAAAACTACAGAGAGATGCAAAGTACACCTGCGGTTTTTTAGTAACTATGTTTCCAATTTTATAATAGCGAATACAAAACTTTTCCTTAACCAGTACAAAATAAGTTTCTTTCCTAGGAAACTAGTTCGGTTTTCAAAGCAGCCTCTGTTAGAGCTGACAAGTGCTTCAAACCATGAACACCTTAAAGGAGTGAACTTGAAATAAATCAGCCATACAGGTGAACACATTGGATGCCTGCAAGCAAGGCAGGCATTACAAGAGAGTAATCCCAGACATGCATCCTACTAGATTGCAACAGTCAGTGTGACAGTGGATACTGCCTTCAGAATGACTGCACCTGCAACCGGTCCTACTGGGGCTCTCCAGACAACTCTTGGACAACTCCCAAGCGCAGAAAAAAGTCCTGTTTTTCATGCCTTCCTAATTATTCCTAGTCACTATCAATGTTTTGTGCTTCATGTTGTCTTCCACCAAAAAAATCCCATGATTTTTGGCAAAAACTGTTGCATCAGTGAGAGGGTTCCCCCTAAATTCAAAAAGACCTTGATAAAACCATTTGTTAATGATTCCAAAAACTTGTAAGGACTGTGAAAATTCTGCAAAAGACATATGGAATATAGAAAGACTCAAAACAAGCGCATGTTAAACATTTCCAAAATGTTCCAAGTTTTGGAATGCTAAAATATGTTGGAGCATTCAAACATTTCCAAAATGTTTTAGCATTTTTATGCATACAGAAACTTTAATCAGAATATTATAATCCAGGACCCAGAAGTGAATATTGCATGCCCTGATAGGGGACTGCCAGTCTCCCTTTCCAAATGAGAAAATCTTCATCCTTATTAACTTCCAGTATGTGCTATCACATCAGAAACTTAAATTTATCTCATATATAAATCTTCCTAGGAAACTTTTTGGGAAAAATACACATTAAAAAAAAAAAAATTAATTTGGCAGGGAAATCTGACACTCTTCTGCACATGTATGGCTATTTGAAGCAGATCATGAGTTTGCAATTTATTATTTTTGATCCTGTCTGCAATGAAGAAAATGGACTCCTGAGATCTCTTCCAACCTTTCATTTTTGCTATTCTAATACTGGATTGATTCCCAGGCAAATGAATTACTGGATGCAATGCAGGTTAGACACTCCATGGTACATAATGAATGGAAGGTTTATTACTATTTATATATACAAAATTTGTGCACGTGGCTTTACAATTAGCTCACGGGTTTAACTTCCAGACGTGTACGCAGTAGAAAAGAGAAAAAGCAAGGTTTGTGTCTGTGCTCATAAATTCTTTCCATGTAAGATTTGTCTCCTCTTGCTCTGTCCTTGACTGAGTTTTCCCTGCCCATAGTCCCAGGAAGGCACAGGTTTATTTGAGGAATTACTCCTACCCTGTTGTGGTAGAACAAGTCCTATTGCTGTGATTTGCCACGAGTATTGAGGGGAAAAGAGAAAGCCAAGGGCCTACAGTATGAGTCCTCCCCTGGTACACACCTGTAACACATTTCCACAATAGCTCAGCAGACGCCCATGTCCAAGAAGCTCTTCAAGGGCACATAGTACAGCACAGTTGAGCAGGTTTGCCAAGCCTGCTGGCACTCTGGCTCTGCCCAGGTCCTGGCCAAAAGTCTGCTTTCGAGGCATAATCCCCGAAGCATTCAACCACCAAACAAGTGGTTCCACAGGAGCTGAAGGGGGCTGGGGAAACCAGGCACAGCACTGCTAAAACAGCAGCAGCTGCTGCTCAGCGTGGGTAATTTCTCTTTACTTTCCTGCTGGGAAACCTACTCTAAAGACAACATTCACGATGGGTCTGAGTGGAAGGCTGTCAGTTGGTATTCCTCATCCCCCTCCATCCTGGTGCTTCCCCATGGCATGACAGCCCTCCTGAAATCCAAGTGTGTACCTCTTTTCAAGATGCCCGAAGAGTGGGTCACCTCTCCAGGTCCCTATGAGGGCAGGCTGGTAGGCACCTCCAGGTGCACAGGACACTGCCAGGGACAGCAGGTCTGGACAGGGTTCACCCACCTCTGCCTCCCACACCGTCCTGTCCTGGGCACCAATGGAACAGGCTGTGCAGCGTTGGCATAGCCCATGGGTGCTTGGCCCACCTGCCTTGGCAACAGGGGTTACAGGGGTGACATCACCTGCCCTGGCATTCCAGTCCCAGCCAGTGATGGCTCTGATGTCACAGCAGAGTCGAACAGCTCCCAAGCAGGGCAGGGTGGGGCCACACCTTGACTCCCTGGTGACTCCCCCAGGGGGCCTCCCCTACCCTCCCAGAGCTCTACCCCCAGAGTTACCACACACCTCATTAGCCGAGGGGTGGCTGTTGCTGTGCCTGGTCCTCACAGGGCTCCCCAGACAATGCAGAGCAAAGGCACAGATGCCACCCAAGGGGCAGTGTTATCTCAGGACGGGGAAGCAGATCACCTGAGTGTAACTAAGAGCAGTTTCCTTCCTAGGACAGGGCACGGGGAACAGCAGATAGAAGGGCTGTACCAGCACTGGCAGGTACAGTGAGGGCACAGGAGAAGCAAGAGGAAGGCTGGAGACTGCAGAAGGCCCAGAGTGGGGAGGAACAGCTCAGGTGAAGCTGATGCCATGGATGAGTGAGGAAAATCTCAGGCAGCACTCCCGCAGCAGTGTGAGTTTGGCACAGCTGGCACTGTGCTGGCACAGCTGGCCCACTGCCAGGAGAGCTCTGAGTCTCTCCTTTTCTGCTTTTCCCCTTCCCTTACAGGGAGCAGCACACCTCTTTAAAAGGCAATTCAAGCCTCTCCTCCTTAGTAGAATAAAGGTAGAGATCATAGAACCATAGAATATCCTAAGTTGTAAGGGAACCACAAGGATCATTGAGACTAACTCCATGGGACAACCCCCAGAAAATCACACCACGTGCCTGAGTGTGTTGTCCAAGCACTTCAGGAGCTGTGGCAGGCTTGGTGCTGATGGAAAGAGGGAAGGCACACTCCGGCTTTGTCTAGAATACCGTTTTAACTCACGGTAATTGCTCCCCAATTAGCCAGAGTTAGCTAACACATTTGTAAACACCAGCCTAGGCACTGCACAAACATTTGTTCTAAGACAGATATGTAAAATAGTTAAGTGGGTGCTAAGGCAATTAGGTATAATCTTATTACTTCCCTTTCCCGCATCCCCTTTTCACCCTTTGCTGGAGTGCAGACCTGAGTTCGGTAGCAGAGGACTTTTTTTTCAAAAGGCACTACAAAGGTAAACCTTAGGGCTATCTCATGCAAAACCCTGATAAGGTGCTATTAGTTCCCAGCCAACTTTCAAAGACAGAGTACCAGAGGGTTTTATAGTAACAGACATTCAATGCACACAGAATCCACTAAGTAGGTGTAAAAGCCTTCTGAGTTTCTCAATTTTGATTTATATTCTCTTTAAAAAAATCATTAGGCAGTAGATTTTCTGGTGTTCTTTATACAGACAGACCCCTCATCCCCTTTGTTATGGCTGTATTTCAAAATGTAAGGTTTCAACGTGACATTCACACTTCTGCTACTTTAGCACGCGCAGCAACACGTTCCCCTCTGATTTTATTTCAAAGATGCCTTATCAGTCTTTATATATGATCATAATGTGGAGCATATATCAACGGGATTCTTCAGAGCTGGAGAAGAATTGCAATCTCTGAGCGCTTTCACAATCCCATGAGCAAAAAAGCAGGTTAGGGTTTTCCAAATCTAGCTTCCAGCTCCACACACATATCTCCCTCCCCTCACTTGTCAGAAATCTGTAGCTTGTATCCAAAGCAGAACAGAAACTGGCATCTGGATGTAAAACATCCATTTCTGCAAGGTTCTTGGGATACAATGTAACACATTCTTCTCAGTCCAGGTCCGAATAGACAATGTAGTCTCTAAATGAGCCACTTTCTGTTTGCTCTTCTGCAGGGCTGGCAAGCAAGCTGCAAAGGGCTCACCATCAACATCCCAGGCTGTGCTTCCCTTAAGATTGAGAGCAACCACCACTCCCTTTTGCAAGTGTGCCATTTGGCGCGCTTTGGTTTGGATGACCAAACTTCATCATAGTAAAGTATTTCTTAACAAGTCAGCTCTCACGTGAATTCAAAATGACACCGATTTCACAGCTAACACACCCAGCACAAACAAATTTCAAAATTATTCACAGAAATTTTATAACATTTTCCTTCTGGGTCTGAAAGAGAGAAAGAGTCTTAGAATTCCTATCATCCAATGTTTCAGTCTTATTTCTTGAAATGCCCTAAACTGCTCAATTTCAGGCTGTTTTAGCATTAAGATGCATTTTCCTTTTGTCTTACAAAAGCCTGAGGAAGGTTAAACACCTCCATTCTTTTGCTAGAGGCTGTGCTACGTAGATCATATCTCCTGTGATTTAACTCTGCTTTGTCAGAAGGAAGCCACGATCATGTACCATTTTGCTCTTCTCTTCAAGTTAAGCTGTCTAGAGAAGATGGCAAAAATGACAATCCCCTAAACCTAATAAAGGAAAAGAAAATTAAATTAGCTTCATTTTTTTTGGAATTAATTAGAAATAAAAAGTTTGAGTCTACTAAAAATGCATATGATTTTGCTTGGGTCAAAACTTGACCCAAATTCCTCCACATTCACTTTAGTAATAACAGCATGGGGGAGGGAAGAAAAACTCTGAGAAATTGTTTTTGCACAAAAAAATTCCAAAACTACTTTAGTTTCAGCTGCCTATGGGTGCTTGGCAAAACAGCTCACCTGTGTTTTGAGCAAATGATCTTTAGCCTAGATATGCTTGGTCACACTCACCAGTTTTAGCAATAAGAAATCACTTAATTAATTTGCAGCTTTCTGTTGTTAAAGGAAGATGTCAGTCAGAGCACCTGGAAGAGGCCAGGTTTCTGCTTGCCACGAGGCGGGTAAGCTGTGGATGTTGGTAGCCAGCACTGCCCTGCCTTGCTGCTGCTGAGGGTGCTGGGTTGGTAGTGCCAGTCATGATGGGACTGTGCTATGCATGTGCATTCAAGCAAACGAAAGTAATAGGGAGAGCCACTGTCAAAAGTAACAATAACAACAAAAAAATAAAGACGAAAGAAAGGGGAAAAAAAAAAGTGCATTTTTAACCTCATGGCAACTGTCAGAAGTTATCTCAAGTGGAAAAATATCACACTGATAGCATACTTTGGTTTTACCACAAGATAAACTTGGTGATGTCAGCCTCAGGCTCAGCTAACTCTAGCTGACCTGACCTAGATTACAGTAAAAAAAAAACCCACAAAAAACCCAACAAAACAACCTGACTTTTCTGTGATTTTCTGCCTCTGTTAACCACATTACGCTAAAAAAAAAAAGACCTAAAATGCACCAAAGTCATTTCACAAAGCAGACAAAATTGCTTTCAGATCATAACAAGCAACTTGTTTTCCACATCAAATTGAAGCCTGTAACTAAGAAGTCAGCCACCATCCCCATAGACTTCCCTACATTCTTGCAATATTATGAAGCAATATATTGCCTAGATCAAATCCCTTAACACCAGGATCTACTCTGATGGTTTCTCTGGCAGATCACCAGGGCAAGTGACAGTGTCCCCAGCAGGCTGCAGGTGACATACACCGACCCCACATATATGGAAGGCCACGATGCTGTACTCAGTGTGGATGCATGTTTGAAGGAAGGAGACATTTAGCCTACTGATCTCAGAAGATTCCAGATACAACTGGTATGAAAGAGAGGTGGAAAGTGTAGTCTATGTGTGCCCTGAGACTCAGCGCCCTTGGCCCAGGCGCTGCCTCCAGTGTGGGAAACTGAATGTTGCTTTTGGGAACGAGCAGCAGCTCTGCCATTTACATACATTAATCCTTGGAAGTACAGAAGGCATTATCATTTGCCAGACTTGTTTGCATAATGAGGAACTCTCAAGAGAAATTTCTTGGAGAAGTGTTGCCATTAAGGTGCGTGTGTGATACCACGGCATTTCTATTCAGCTCCCAAAGCCTTTCTCCCCTCCCCCTCCCACTTACACCCACTCATTGGAAAGGCGAGTTCCCTGCAAGAGCTCCTCGGAGCAACGCTGTTGGATGGAGCTCATGTGCCACGTTCTCAGAAGGTTTTCAGATCCCCTGACACCCTCCACACCCAGCCCTGCTCACTCAGCCCAAGGGGTTATGCCATGCCATTGACCTACTTCCTCCTTAAGCAGGTACTGGGGCAGGCAAGACTTTTGCCTGGCTAATTCATTGTTGGTGAATAGATATAATTTTCTCAACTTTTTCCCACAAAAGGGGATTGGGCCACATTGCGGTGAGAAGGACTGGGTAAGTAAAGGAACCAAACAAAGACTGTTTTGTACATGAGATGATCTATACCCTCCTGCAGAAATATAGGGAAGGAAAGTGAGAGAGAGAAAGTAATGTTTTTGAACTACTGGTGTCCTCTTGAATCTAAGCAGTGGCAGCATGGGCAGCAGAGGGGCTGCTGTGCTACCAACGGGGAGGCTTCTGGCATCACCCTGGATGATGGACCTCAGCTCTCCCTTCTTTCTGCAGCCATGTGGTGGTCCAGAGCCCGCCAAGTCTCAACAGAGCGTGAGAGCCTATGTTGCCAGGCAGCCTAAATAACGGCCTCTAATGGGTTCGGCAGTGTTTTAAGAGCCTGAAAAATGGTGGAGGAAGCTATCCCGTTCCTCTTCCTCCCCTGCCACTGCCCCTTCCACTAACTCAGATGCATTATCAGGACTGGAAGTGCCAGCAAGCTTTTGCTTTCCCTCAGGGGCTAGCAGCACCAGGGAAGGGAACCACCGCCAGCCAGTCTCACAGGTTTCCCCATTTGTTTTCATTTTGTCATCAGATATTTCTATTTAAGCTGCTTAGAAGGATATCTCAATAAAAGCCCTGCTGGGCTCAAGGAGATAGAGGTTGACAGAGAGTATGCCTCCCTCCTTCCTCCTGAACATTACCCTCTTGCCAAAACATCTAGTCATACTGTGAAGGAGATGGGGAGAGCAGGCATGCCCAGCAGCTCTCTTCCCAATTTCCTGCCACCTTAGCTGTTGATGGAAACTGAATTGTTTATGAAGCACAAGTACCCTGCAAACCAGCTCAACAGTTCAGCAGTTAGGGTGCTAAATCGACACCATCGAGGTCTGAAGAGATGGCCTACTCCACTCACACGATTTAGACTGCAGCACAAAAACATTTACATTAATGTACAGGTTTCCATACAAAATGCCTTCAAACTCATTCCTGCAGATCTTGGGGAACTGCATGGTTTTAGCTCAGGGTCCATCCTTCTGCATACTGAAGAGAAGTCAAACATTTGCATGAAGATTGTGTACCTATCCTTCAAAAAGCAAATGCTAACTGGCAGCTGAGGGTACCTCTACATCATACATTGCCTGAAAGGATTAGCTTAGATATCACTCCTGCATGATGCTGCACTGCACACAGTGTAGGTGTACCTGAGTTGCCCTTACTGATGACCACTGTAAGACAATCTTGAGCCAACCTGAGATACCACAGCCAAAGGCCAGAGATGCAAATATATGTAGCTCTTCCAGATGATTACACTTCCAAGGGAAAAAGTGTGGTTATTTCCAGTTAGGAGTGGGAAGATTACCCAGTGGGAATTATGAATGGAAACTCAGGATTCCTACACATGAGATCTGGATTTTACTCCCAGCTCTGCTGCTGACAAACTGTGTGGATCTGGGCACTTCATCTATCTACACTTCGCTTTCCCTTGCATAAAATTGTGGATGTCTTTGTAAACCTGTCCTTGAGCAGAACACAGCACACAAGTGCTTGTTGTTGTCACTGGTGTCACACTGATGGCCCATGTGCAGTTTGCACAGCTGAGTACAGTCAGGCTGTAGGGGTCCATGGTTCCCTGCATCAGTGTTTGTGCCAGGCAGTGCCTGCTGGGCAATGCCTGCCTGTGCTCCCCCAGTGCAGCCTGCGCACAGCTGTATGCAGCTGTCACATCATCTCTGGAGGAGATCACATCTTCTGTCACATTCCCCTGCACACTCAGCGATATATATTCACACTCTGGATGAGGATGACTGTAAGTGGGATATATATTTAGATCTGACTATCTCTGTGTGCATCTCTGGGTACACATGCATGCGAGAATTGGGTCAGAAGAATCTCTTTCCCCGTTCATGTTACTCATCACAAAATCCCTATACCCAATGTCACCTTTGCAAGTTGTTTTGCAAGCCCCTGATTAAAACATCTGCTTCTCTTCCTGCTTTGCTGAGTGAGGAGAACATCCACAGAAAGAAATGGAAGAAGCCATTAGCTTAGTCTCTAAGGGGGAACCCTTGAACAGCTCAGAAAAGCCTGTGCCAAGGGGAGGACACTGGAAAGTGGGAGCCAGCCAAGGAAAGAGACAGATGGAGCCAGCTCCACTCCAGTTCTCTGCTGCCTTTGCTGCACTGTGCACATAATATTCTTACAAGGTCTAATTTATAAACCCAGCTCATGTTTATAAACTCTCCTGTCCTAATGGAAATGAAAACATTAATACAACCCAAGGATTCTTCACTTTCCAGGTTTTAATTAAAATCATAGGCGTTAAGAAGCAAGAGTGTCTTCGTGGAATACAAGTCTAATGAAGTATTTCCTCACACAGCACAAATCTCTGTGTGCAGTCCCAGCTCGCTGGCACTGGGTGCCCAAAACACCGACCCCCTGGAACCAGGAGTTCACATCTTGAAAATTAGAAAAACAAATAATCCTGCAGTTTGTTTCAAATAAATGTAGGTGCCAAGATGGAGCTGGAAAAATACTACTAAGTAGGTAAGAGAAACCCCAACAATCTAGCACAGTCATAAAACATGACCTCTTAATTGGCTAACTGGAGGTGATAGTGACTACTTTGGACTCTAAGGAGGGGGTGCTGCATGGCAAAAAGGAGAAAACTTGATGTGGGGGCAGCGTGTGAAGGCACAGAAGAGGAGGGGCAATGGGGAAGCAGTAGCAAAATGAGAAAAGGCAGCACAGGAGGTTGGAGCAAGGGGAGTTAAGGGCACTGGTGAGGCAGGTAAAAATGTAAACACATGAAAATTGCAAGACCAGATCACACAGACCTGTTCCCTCTGTTTCCCACGGGACCAAAGAAAAAAGAAGGAAAGGAACCAGCATGGAGCGACCTGCATGTATAGATACAGTTGAAGAGACTGATCTTTGGAAGATGTAAAGCTGGCTGGAGGTCAAGGCTGATGGCAAAGCACCAGTTACTGCAAAATAAAGCCCAGCAGAAGGAGTAATTTCCCTTCACCATCATCCTGCTCACTCCAGGACTGCTTTCAACTCTACTGCATAATGATGCCTGCCTTGTCATAGGAGGCACACGCAAAAAAGAAAGGGAGGAGACCCTGAAAGGCAAAGCCAGAATGAAAGTGACAAAGCAGCACAGAGATGTGAGGGCTCTAAATGGGGAGAGGGTGACTTTGCCTCCCCAGTTCCCGTTGCACCTCAAAGAAGAATATTGGCATTGTTGGCATCCCTCAAGCAGCTTAACAACAATGTTATATAGATTTGGCCTTATTTTAAGTGCATCTCAATCTAGGGGAGCCAGAGATGGACTTCAGTCAGAATAGTGTGGGTGTGTGGTCCCAGGCTCCAGTCAGGACTCTGAAAGTTTTCATCAGCCATACTTTGGTCTGAATCTTATTTCTAAAAGATTGTGTCATATTGCAACCAGTAGGTTGCTTGTCCCATATTCTTCCTGGTTTAGGGCAAGTCCACCTGCTTAATTGTTTCCAATGATGTTCCTATTATGCTTGGTTTATTCTGTATCATAGTGAGATTAAAAAAAGAAAAAGGTTTTTTCTCCCCCTATTGTTCCTTTTCTTTAGTATTTGTCACCCTGGGAGGCAATGGAAATGCAGAAACACATTGGCAACAAGAATATGACTCACAACTGCAGGAGCTGGAACAACTGTGTACTTGGCCTTACATTCTGGGTTCACCATGTGAGGCTGGAGCAATGGAAAAGAGATGCCTCATTCCCTCACCAAACACTGCTCAAGACCTGAACATGCTTCTTTCAAACCCCAATCCAGACAATAAAGCACATCGAATCACCAAAGACACATCTTGCTTCAGACTCCTGTGCTTACAGAGGCAGCAACGTTCAGAGACAGAAAATCAAGAGATGCTGCAGATTGGACTCAAAGAAAATGGAAGGACTCCTGCCAACCTCAGGTGACGTTGCAAACAAGTGCCTTCTCTGTCAGGAGGGAAGCAGTTTACCTTATGTCTCCCCATCAACACCATACTGCAAGGTGCAATATCTTCAGCTAAAAGAACCCCCTCATCTGAACCCATTCACAGTGCCACATTGAGACAGGACTAAGGTGCTTGGGAAGTGAGGGAAACAAAGGAAGTGCTATATTTAAGAGGTAAACGTGCTTTCTGATCCTTGTAGGTAGCTGTACGCAAGTGCTAATGAGGTCAAAAAAAGGAACTGAAAGCATCACTGAGCTTTGCAAATTGCTTCCTAGTTACTGGCCTAGTGTTGGCAACTCACAGTTTTATTGGGCTACTCCTTTGGTCAAGGTCTGCTCGGTTTATATTAATTTTATCCTGACAATAAAGGGGAGGCTTTAGCCTCATTTAAAAATGCAACACTGCAGAATCAAGTGGAAATGACCTTGCAAATCTAGAGGTTATAAATTAGCCAATGGAAAGGCAAGTTGTGCAGTATTAAGAGGAACAGGGAAAATATGTACACTTACACATATTTGACTAATGGTTTATATTTTATAGTACCTTCTCTTAGAAGATCTCAAAGTACTTTACAGTAAATAGAAAAAAAGAAACAGAAAAAAAAGAATAATACTTTGAATGTCTGATCCTGCATTCACAAGCCCCACTCCCAGATGGTTACACCAGTTGATACCATCTGGAGACCAGGACTGTCAGTCATTTCCCTGTGCCCAAAGCAGAGGTAAAACACAAAGAGACCAAAAAGCTCTGTCCATGACATCACTCCCTTGAAATGAAACAAGAGTCTGGTGCTGGCTTTGTACAGACCCATAAATCTCTTGTCAGCCAGTCTCAACTGCCTTTTGTCCTACTTTAGGTTTTTCTCTGGGATGGTGCCATCAACATCAGTATGATGAAGGACAGGTACTAAGAAAGATCTTCCAAATTTGGTCTGTTCCTTTTGCAAGTAAGTTCTTATTAGCAGATAAATATTCTACCCCAGTCATTGCTGTCATACCTAAGCACCCATTGACACTGTCCTTACTCCCTTCAAGTTAGTGACAGATAAGCAAAAATATTGTAAGACCAAGGTCAAGTTTAGAATCATAAAAGCTCAAAGAAAACTCACAGCTTTTGCAGGTTGGTCCTGCAAGAGATGCCAGCAAGTGACTTAGCCAAGATCACGGCCACAAGAAAGCAGCAATACTGGGGACTGCCCTTCATCCCCTGAGAATTTAACATGAACCCAAAATAAACTGCTAATACTGACACCATGGCATTTTATTTCAAGACAGTGACTGATTTGACAATGTTTTAATACCTAACAATAGAGATCTCCTTATTAATCTGATAAAACTGACTGACACCTTTTTTTTTTTTTTTTTTTTTTAATAACCTTGGACTCCCTCTGCTATACCTGGCTATGAAAAGGCAAACACAAACATCTTGGTTTTTCCAATGCTAAGTTAAGAAAGAAAGAAAAGAAACAAAATGAAGACATTTGATTTTGACAGTATCTATCCTGGCATCTCATGACACTGCTTGTGAGAGCTAATGGAGAGTGATCACAATGCCAAAGAAACACGAGCAGACAGAAAGAGCTGTTAAGGAACCAGAATAAGTTGCAAATGCATCTAGACAAGTGATTAGGAATCTCACCTCCTCTCTACCAGCAGTCAGTGACTGTATTCCTCCTACTGGACTCAAGAAAGGTTAGGCCACACCTTCCCTGGTGCCCAAGCTCCCAGAGAAACCTGGGTTCTTATCTGCCAGCAAAGATGCATTTTGATTTTACACACATCAGTTTTGGCTCAGGAAGCCATTCTCAAATTCCTTCCAAATCCTTGCCAAACTGAAATGCCCAGAAAGACAAACTAAAACCTGGCTGTGGCATTTTCATAAGTAACTCTCTGTTTGTCGGTGTGAAAATGTAAAAAGGTAAAAAGGACTACCCCAAATGGGAAGGTTATTATTAAAGGCTCCAGGAATATAGTTTTTTGATTTTTCTATTTCACAGTTGGTTGATTTCAAGCATTCTAATGGCTGCTTGCTACCCTAGTGCCCATCTGTCTATTTTAATAAATGTTCTTGGTAGCACTTACCTGGCAAACGTTCGAACACCCAGCAGCACAAGCAAAGTTCACCCTAAATCAGGGGGCTGGAACAGCAAGCTATATGACAATGATGCAATCATCTTTCTCCCACAACACAGGCACTGGCAGCAGGAGATAGACAGATGGGCAAAACAAGCAGACTAGAAAATGTAATGGGCCTGGTCCCATCTCTCCTTCTTCCATTTTTTCCAGTTAAAGTTTGGGTGAGCAAAGGACAGGTTGCTGTAACACTTGGGTGCCCTGTGCAGACACAGAGGGTGGGTGTCAGTCAGCAAAGATTCATCAGCTGCCTTGGAGATGCTATAAGTGATGCACTGAAGGCACCAGGTGACAGTGAACTGACCCTCTTTAGGACCCATTAATTATCTTTGATCTCTAGCTCAGTACCTAATCAGCGGTGATGGATGATAACTCTTGTTCCATCCTTTGGGCATCCAACTATGCTCCTCCCTCTCATTTGTCACAGGGTCCTCATCCATTCCCCAGCAAACCCTCCATCCCATGTGCAGGTCCTGGGACAAGTAGGGAATCAGTTTCCTGCAGACCAGCTTGTGCCACAGTTGATGAGGATGGGCACACGGTGGGCATGTCATCACCCTGTGTTAAGAAAGCTGGACACAGACCTGCTGTGTTCATACCCCAATCCTTTGGCTGGTCCCTCTAAACAGATCTGTTTTCTTTAATTACCTTGCTACTGTGAAACACAAGTTGGGTCAGGATGTGAAGGTAAACCCTCCTGTATTTAACTTGAACTTCAGTGCAACCAAGTGGGCTTTGTGGCCTGTTACTGCCCCTTGGCCCCCTTATGCAGGAGGGAGGACCTGACCCAAGCCCTCTCAAGGTTGTCTCAGTGGTGTTCATCTCTATTACAAAGCCACAGGAATTTCTCCCTGTACCTTTCCTTTTTCCAGTGTCGTTTTTATCAGGTGCATGTCAAAACTGTAAGAGGTACCAATATCTTATGTCAGAGATGAGGCCCAAGTATAGCACTGAACCAGGCCATTCAGCAGGGACTGTAGGTTCTCTGTGGGCAAGAGAAGGCTACTTTTTGACGTAAGTCTTTGACCTCCCTTCCCTTCAAGCATCAGATTGTGGAAGAATGTGGACAGCAACTCATGACACAGGCAAAATTCAATACCAGGTAGATATATATCATGCTAGGAGAGCTGCCTCCTTTTATGACCAGCTTTCCTGCCCCTCCACTTCACTCTCTACTCCGAAAGGTAGCATCCCTATGTGGTTGCTCTTAAAGTGGTGGCAGAAGCAGCCCATAAGAATGCTGATATTCTGTTACTGCCTCAAGGACTTGAGCATGTGGTTAAGTTTTGGCATTTCACCTTCATCAATACTAAAATTTAGAAAGAAATGTGTACAATGAAGGCTTATGTCTTAGGCCTTTTTCTTATTAATCCTATTACACTTGTCTTTATGAGCTCTCCAAGTTCCTTTCACTCCCCCGGGGGCTTGGCTGCAAATGAAATTTTGCATCTGAGTGTAAAATAACCAGAACATTTTTCTATAAAATTAAATAAAAATCTTTCGTCCTGGCAGTACATGCCCAGAATCCAGTTTCTGGAGTCTACATCTTTCCTAGTCCTTCATTGTCTTCTTAAATTCTTTTAGCTTTAGGAACAGGCTTTCATTCTGTCCTGATCAATATTATGAAGAAAAGTAAGGAGCAAACTTTAAACAATTCAGACAAACGGAAAATGTGAGACAAAGTTGGAGAAGTCTATCACTTCTAGCAAACCTCCTCTTGTTATATATAACCGAGTTTTCCAATGCATAAAATAGTAACAGTGATAGTCCTAGCCTGTGATGCAGGTGGAATGGCTCAGCTCATGGATGTTCGAGAGATTCTGCTGTAACTGACAGTAGCCGTTACATCTTTTAAGTAAGTGTTTTGATTTCTGAACTTTACCGAATCTTCTTTGCTTTGCAAAACTGAATTGGGATCTGTACAGATTCCAGACATTTCTAGTCAGGTAAACATCTTTTTTTTTTTTTTTTTAAATATTATTTTTTACTATTCTTTCCTGTTGCCAAATTTGCATATATCTTCAATAAGGAAGCCATGCCTCATCTCAAAAAGCACATCATAATGACAAGAAAAAGCAAAATAGAAAGTGTATTAGAATTCTTAATGCCATCTAGAGTTAGCAAGGCAGAGTGGAATGACCAGAAATGAAAAGCAATGGGTGAAGAAAGTTAATAGCATCCCTTCCCAGAGCTCCCTCTGCTTTGAATTCAATCGTCCAGAGAAAGGTAAGTATTATGTGGAAAACAATTCCCACCATATTAAGGGAGGAGGATTTTTACTGTGCCATGTTTGAACAAGTTTGGTGCTCTAACATTATGATTTACCTTTGATCTGTAAAATATGGATATGTGTTTGCAAATCACCAGTACTACTCAAAATTTAAAGCCTTTAATACTTGATATGGAAAGATGACTTGGGCTGCAAGAAGAAAACAAGATCGAGTACAACTTGCAATGCCTTAGAGAAACGTTAACCTCAATCAGCTGAGCTCCTGTTCAACTCAAAAGCTCCACCAGCAGATTTCCACCAGCACAAATGTTTTTCTGTTCAGCCTCTGCAGCACACCACTCTTTACCATAAAGGTTGACATTTAGATATGAAAAAATCAGGAAGGAAAGGGGATGATTTAAAAATAAAATGCAATTTACACTAATTATGTCATTACATAGGATGCTCTGCAAAAAAACATTAGCAAGTGAGATCATGTCAGCAAAGCTCAAGATGAGCTGTATGAAAGACTTGCACGTTCCTAAGTCAGAAAGCTGTGGCTTCCTGCTGCTTCTCATTTCTTGGCCAATCAATGCTTCATAAAGACATCTAGGATATAGTTAGAAGTACCTTTGCAGTCCTAATGTCTGCAGTATTTAAACAGGAAAACAGTGGTAACATACTGATATGTGTAGCAACCTGGCGCAGAAAAGCATAGGAGCATTCCTGTTATAATGCAATGGAACATACAAAGTGAGGGGGTCCTGAGTCACCTGTGGCAAAACAGTCAAACCAAAGACTTCCAAAGCCCAGCATTATGCCACAACCACTGACCATCCTCCATTTCACCTGCAGAAAACTACTGAAAAGGAGATGACCACCAGCTCACAGTGTAGGACATGCACAGGCACATGTGCTGCTTGATGTCTCCCTGATCAGGATCAAGTACTATTTGCAAGTCTTCTCCTTTCACCTGGTACTGAACTAGAAGGGTTCATGTCTTGTCTTGAAGCTATCAAAGGCCACCAACAGCAATTAAAAAAAGAGCACAGTGAATTCACAAATATTTGGTTAGGTTCAGAAAAGCAGTCCTTCAAATAGCAACCTAAGACTTGGTATGATTTTATCACATCTCTCAAAAGCCTTCAGCTCAGAACACCTCAATTTACACGACAATACTTTTCACTTTGCTTTTCTGTAGCCTGGAGGGGTCACTATCCCCAGGTGATCCAGCTCAAGTATTTCAGAGGGTTGTACACAGACCACATCACCATTTAAAACTTAATCAATAATGTACCCCTTACCTGCATACACATTCCTACTCTATAGCAGGCTTCATCTTAGGCAAAGTGGGCCAAGTTTAAAGGAATCTTGAAGACAATCATTTCAGTAATCCTGTAGTGAATGTAAAGAAATTTAAGCTTGAATATTTTGGAGGCTCACAAACTGTCTCAGGAATGTGGGATACAGGAAAAAGGTCCTGCCAACATATTTTCAGCCTGTTTTTCTCTAATGCCTTTGCTCTAATTCAGATGGCAAGTTGATGGCCTCAGAGATTCTGCCATCCAAGAGATGATCAGCTAACAAACAGAGCTGACACTTGTATTTTACATTTCACAGTGTACAAAATCTCAGAAAATGGGCTTCAGCTGTGCTCTTTTTGCTTTCCTGCTTTGTTTTGTTTTACAAAACTGTTCACCATCAATCTATCTAAACCACTTCACTGACCACAGGGGCAGGGCAGCTAAGGACTGTGATTATTTGTCAAAGCTTTTATTTTGAAAAAAAAGAAAAACAAAACTGACAAAAGTAATTCAACAAATTTTTTGACAAATACATTTTAAAATTGTTAGGCTACCTCAGTTAACCAGATGAATAATGCAAAATGATACAAGGTGAATAATTTATTACAAAATATGGGGAAAAAACACTGTATAAATTATTGAACTAATATTATTTGACAAGTGCTTGCCCTTCCCTGAAGTGCAGCTTTCTCTGTGATGGAACATAGCAGCTGTTTAAAAGCAACAATAGTTTCAGGCAGCAAATGAAGAAGAATAGGATGCGCTGAAAGAGTACGAGATTAGACAGAATGTAATTACCCAGATTAGAAATTGGTTAAAACTGGGAAATAAGGCAAAGGTCCTCTTATAAAATATATCATGACAGTGACAAGCACAAGTGGTCCAGGTATTTTCTCTTGTTTATTTTTTTGTTTTGTATTGTTTTCATTTGAGTTTTTTTAGTGTTGTTTGGTTGGGGTTTTTTTATGTTTATTATTAACCAATGAAGGAAATAGAATGAACAGACTATTTCAGCTGGAAGGAACCTATAATGATCACTCAGCCCAGTTGCCTGACCACTTAAGGGCTGACCAAGAGTTAAAGCATGTTGTTAAGGTTATTGCTCTTAAACACTGGTAGGTTTGGGGCTTTGACTCTAGGAAGCCTGTTCTAGTGTTTGCCCACCCTCTCGGTAAAAAAGTGCTTTCCAGTGTCCAGTCTGAACCTCTCCTGGGGCAACTTTGGGCCATTCCCCTGTGTCGTATCACAGGATGCCAGGGAGAAGGGATCAGCATCTCCCTCTCCACTTCCCCTGCAGAGAGCGACCCTGGGCAGACCGCAGAGGTCGCAACAACACGTGGAATCATAGGTTGAGGAAAGCAGTCAGAGCAGCCAAACTCCAACCTCTACCAAACCCACCCCTTCCCGCCCCCGGCCCGGCCCGGCCCGCCCCGGGTGAGCTCCGGCCTTGGCTCTCGCTTCCCAAGGCCCGGCCTCAGCGCCGAGCGACATCTAGCGGCGGCGGTGGGGTGGCGTTCCCGGCGGGATGGCTGAGGGAGTGGGATGGTGTTCCCGACGGGATGGCTGAGGGGGAGCGACCAGCCATGAGCCGCCGGCACCGGTCGCGGCAATGCCTCAGCCCTCCCGCGACCCCCAAAGTTCCGTCATTTTTGTTTCCGAGCTGCCGGAAAAAGGCACAGACTTGCATATTTAGTACCCTGTCAGGCGGCTTGTGCTTACGCCGGGTGGAGGGTAGTGAAGAAGCCTGGATGCTCCCAACCCAACACTCAGGGCTCAGCCATACACGTGCGAGCTCCGAGTTTCTGAGTCAGCCATGATAAGTTAGGAAGGAAGGAGAGTCCGCTTCTCCTCAGGCATTTTCCTCCATTACAAAATCATAGAATTTCTTATGTTGGAAAAGACCTCTAAGATCATCTAGTCCATCCATTAACCTGACGCTGCCAAGCCCACCACTAAAGCAAGTGCCACAACTACTCATCTTTTGAATATCTGTATGGATACACTTCCTTGGGCAGCCTGTTCCAGGGCCTGACAAGCCTTTTCACTAAGAAATTTTTCCCAATACCCAGTCTAAACCTCCTCTGGCACAACATGAGGCCGTTTCCTCTTGTCCTATCGCTTAGTACCTGGGAGAAGAGACAGACCCTCAGCTTCCTACAACCTCCTTTCAGATAGTTGTGCAGAGGAATAAAGTTTCCCCTCAGCCTCCTTTTATCCAGACTAAACAAACCCAGTTCCCTCAGCCGCTCCTTATAAGACTTATGTTCCAGACCCTTCACCAGCTCTGTTGCCGTTCTCTGGACACACTCCAGCACCTCAATGTCTCGTGATGAAGGGCCCAAAACTTTACACAAGATTTAAGGTACAGCCTTGACCAATTAGCCTTATAGCCAGTAGGATGCCCTTACTCAACACCATGGAATAACACCCTGTGTAGCTATTAGTGTGCCTCCAGGAGCTGCTGCTTTAAAGACTCTACCAGTCCCTTTCAGAGGACAAATCGTAACTGTGGCACCTTGGAAAGATTTGCTTCTAGTGCCTAAGTGCAGGAGCTGAGTTCATCCTAACTATTGCAAGAATTATTCAGGGAATTTATGCTCTTGGGTCCTGGCTCCCGGTCACTAGCAGGGAAATGCAGGACTGCACAGAAGCAAAATTTACAAATCTCTGTCACCTTATGGGAACGTTGTGATACTCCCAATTTACACACATACTTTGGATGTGTAAATATTTCAGAGCTGCGGTTTAAGGGCAGCAGTGATTTGCACAGCACTGTATATCACTGCTTCCCAGGGAACCCAGCGCTACTAAGAAGTAGCACTCAAGCCATCGGTGGATTTAACTTTAGCACCTCAGCACTACGCTAAAAGTTTGATTGTTTATGTACATCATGTCAACTGATTTAAAATCTATATTTACACATGCTGAGATGGCTTCTACTCATTAATAAATTAAGACACTTGTAAACCACTGGATCTGCAAGTTGGTTTTCTAATTTACTAGTGTCTGAGTATCAGGTTGCCCACTCTTCCTAGGCAAAAGTTGCTGAGGAACAAAAAAAATGCTCCACCCAGTCCTGCAGATTGTGGTTGTCCATAGCCCACTGGCACTCATGCTCCTCATACTATGCCTGTATGCAGACTACAGTTGTCTCTTCTGTCCCAAGGGTTATTAGCCTTAGATCTTTTGCCAACACTGAACTCAATCATCTAAATGAGTTTAATGACAAAGGTTAGTTTTTCCAAGAGAAAGCTGGAAACCTACAGCAGTATGTTCTTGGGGGCTAAGAACTGTGCAGTGAGCGAGTTGCCATTGCAGCTGCTCATGAGGCCCCTTCTGCCAGCAGCTCTCCAAGCTCATAACTCCCTTCCTCCCCTGAGCCCGAATGATGAAATATTAGAGGCTCTGATCTCTGCCTCATTAAATAGAGAATATTCTCACTCTGTCTTGACCTGGGCTATGGCCAGTTTAAGGAGCAATCTGTCATGAGATCATTATACAAAGACTTGCTCAGAGGGCAAGGATGTTCATCCAAAATTAAATTCTTAACCTTTTCGGGAAGGACTTTGGAAAGGATATTTTACCTTTCCTAACTGGAGGAATCAGTTATATATTTCTGCACTGCAGGGATGATGGAATCAGAGCCAAGAGGCCAGCACCATGCTGAGACTTTGCCTCCCCAGTTCTTTCAGTGATGTCCAGCACTGTGTGAGCAGAAGCCCCAGGGATCAGGAAGTAGAGCAATGGTCAGGGAGTAAACCAAGGTCAGTTAAAAATTGCAATGAATACAGTTCAAATAGGCCAAAGGCACATACCCCATAACAGCCTGGCATGGGATAATAAGAAGACACTGATGATGCTTGGGCATAGAGAGACACTGTAAAAACATGAACAAGTCTTAGCTATCCTTTCAAGACACAGATCCAATTGTCAGACACAGTACTCACAAGTCACATGAGTGACATATGGCTCTGACTCTGTTTGCAGTGGTGCTAATAAACATTCTGGGAGAAGGTCTGTCTTTTAATATACGAATTTATCGTATTTCCTATCTAAGTGATTCCTTGGCCTTCCTCCCTCCCCTCTCTCCACTTTTCTCCTACAAAGGGTTTTAATGACCAGAGGTACCCACAGTGTGATTATGAGAGCAAGCTATAAGGATGGAGGCATACAGAGAGAGAGATATAGGAAACCTCCAAGACAAATGTTTTCTCCTAATAGTATACAATCTACACAGACTGCTGAAGAAATGGGATGAATAATAGAATCACAGAATTTTCTCATCCTCTGTCACTGTCAAATCCTATTAAACTCACTCCAGGTAAAAGGTACATTATCGACAATGCTAAAACTGCACTACACATCGAGGTTACCATAAGCAAATGAAAGAAGATGAGTGTGAGAGAGGATAAAGAGAAATCACAAATCATCATCTTCCCAGTAAAGCATCAAGAGAATATGTATTGGGGGTGAAGTGCTATTCCTGAGGACATATAAAATCTATATCATGTTAGGACTGAAGCTTGATATTAACCCTCTCATTACTGTTTTTTTTTCTATTAATACTGTCTCTGCTGCTTCTTTTGAGGCTAATGTGCTTTTATACCAAAGAAGATACAGACAACTGGATTAGTATGGGATTTAGGGAGCAGACTGTGTACTGGGTGATGTGACAGCGAACAACTAAATTTAATATGGCAGCTTGATCCATTATGTATTTTATTCCAAGAAAAGTCTACATGGGCACATGAAACCTGGACTGGATCTGGCATCACAGCGGACTGGGATCCAGAAGTGTCAGATCTGAGCCACATGATGATCACATTTTATCAACCACTTTTGCTGCTACTAAGTACATTTTACACGGCTTAAGCTTATAAATGCACAGAATCCTCATTAAAAATCATCCTGGCCCTAAACTTTAAGTAAAGATACATAATACTTAGCACCTTTCTGGAATTTTTACTTGTGAGGTTTAAAGGTCTTTAATCAATTGATACTGTTACACTCATTTCCACAGAGACAACAAGCAAGGAGGCTGACATATACAGGGTTGCCCAGTGAATCAAAAGAAGGCTAGGGACTGTACTTAGAGCTCCCAGCTTGCTCAAAACCCCCTGTGAAACCTTTGCTCAGCTTGCCACTGGAATTGAGACTTTATACACTTTCACCAAATGGACCTGAAATTTGCACACATAACCAAAATCCTAGTTCTGACAGTCTCAGAGGGGTTTCAAAGTAGTACAGGTCCCACCAAAGACACAGTCTGTTGATTATTGCTCTTCCTCAAGCAACTACTGGATGAAATTAAAGACATGCACAGCTTTCTACAAGTACTCTGAAATACCTCTCTCTTCTCTCTTGAATCCTACACAGGTTTAACTTCGTACATACGTATAGAAGAATACTTGGCATGGTAAATATTTGTCAGCTGATATCCCTGATAATACCAAGGCTTGGCTCAAACTTGGCACCAAAGGACGAACTTGCTCACTAGAAACCAAGCAGCTTCTGCTGCCCCATGCTTAAGAGTAATTGTAGAGACTAAGAAATATAAAATATCTCTTATGTTTCATTAAATAAATTTTAAAACCTAGTATGAAGAGGGCATACTGAATTTGATACCAAATTGTCCTTTACATTATCACTGACCTGATCCTACCACCTTCCCAAACCTTTATCAGTTCTGAGAGGGGCACAGCATGCAACTATTCCAAGAAGCAATGAGAAGCCTTTACAGAAACAGGTTTTGTAATCATTCGCAATTCATTTAGCATACGGAGCAGCATTCTGGGTGTCATGTCTCCCAGCTGGTGGCCAGACGTACAGTGGATGTGACCAACTGGCCACAGTCTTTCAACCTGGCAAACCAGGCTTCTCTGTGTGCATGACCTGTGTGTTTCCATGGCTGAGGCTTAAAGCACCATGTCCAAGTCCTAGAAGCAGACGCCAAGCCAGCTGAACCACAGAGGAAATTATCCCCTGGCCAAACTGGGCAGACGGATGCCAAAGTTTGGAAAAGAGCACCAGCCAGCCAAGAGGATCTTAATATTGAAGTTAATCATCTTTCTCTAATGGTCTTACATCTGAGTGAGAGGGGAGGAAGAACAGGTCGCTTTTGCATTCAAAGCCCAGGCCAAGGGTTCAAGGGGATGTGCAGTATTTTCTCTGTAGCTCCTCTAAACTCTGCACACCTACATGGAGCAGTACAGCCTGTGTGATATCAGAGGTCCCAGAGCTGGCTCCACTCAGGTTGGAGTCCCTGCTGCACAGGGAGCCATGAGCTCACCTCCCAGATCAACATAGATGGCTTGGTACAGGCCTAGACCCAGGTTAGTGTGCCTAGGTCCCAGCTGAAAAACAACCTTTGTTTAATGGTAGCTTGGAGATTTCTCCACTATTTTGTCTCAGTGCCGCTTTTTCTTCTGTAACAAGAGGGAGGGTCCTGATCTGCTCTCAAACGTTGCTATAAGAGACAGGAAAGAGTTAGGTAAATACCACTTTGCTTAGGATGAACTGTCCATGGATGCTAAGGAAGAGGACCAAGAGGTTGTTAACACGTCTCCATAGGAGACATGTCACTTCAGTGACAAGCACTAAGGCCCACGTAGCCTGGAGGATGGGTTGCATTTAATTTATTTGCCCGTTTTCAATTGTACGGTTAATTTTTAGCTACTTTCTGCCCTAAGTACGACTTAGCTATCACTCCCATAGCATTATAGCTAAAGACATGATTGCATTTCCAGATAGGCTTGTCACTTAGAAAACACTAATGCCCCACTTTTGCAAGGCAATTATGAAACGTTACTCTGATTTTATAACATACCAAATGTCTGTGTGGCTACAGACTGATAACATAGAACCAGCAGCAGCATTGATTAAGTGCTGCTGGCAATCTGACTTCTGGAATACTACAGGCCACCAGCGGCCATAATACAGGAATAATTAATAATAAAGCTTAATCTTGCCCTCTAATGAACAGAGAAAAACCTCTCTCTCACCCTGACCTATCCTCCTCTCCATGAATCCTAAGAGGAAGCAAACCTGTGATATAGCAGACACATTTTAAGAACCAAGGGTCTGAGGAAAGAGTAGCAGGCAAATGGCTGTCATGCAGTGTGGGGGTAGTTGTGCAGGTACTAACACCCTATGAAGGGAGGTACATCCAGCCTTCACTGGCTGTGAGAAACATGCTTGCTGTGAGTCTTTGAGGAAACAGAGAAAATGAGTGATGTCTTATTTCTATTGTATAAAAGAGCTCTGAAATCAAGGCACCTTTGTTTCTAAATAGTCTGTCTTTGTTTCCATGTACTGGCAGTTCAAGCAATCAGAAATCCTTATTCTAGCCTCCCAAAACTGTGAAAATGAGTTTTCCAGAGTTCTTGTTTTTGAATCATCAGGTGACATTTAGGGTTGTATTTTCAAGCTTTTCATCACAACATTGTAGCAAAAAACCTTCTTCAAGCTCTCCTCGCTTCTCCCAAAAAAATAACAATGAAAGAGGAAAATTTCTCTTCTTGTTCACATACCTAAGAGGCGGCTGAGTTTGAAATTAAATATGGAAGGACTAAGAAGGACTAAGGATTGCTGCTAAAATTGTGAGCATCAACAGTGCAAAATTTCCAAAATCCTCAACCCAATGTTGAGGCTGTGGTAATGCTGTATTTGAAATGGAAAATGCTTTATTGTGCTGTACTTGAATTCTCTCATGCTGCTCTCCTCTCCTTGTTAAAGACATTCATGGGGAAACCTCAGGATATTCTTTCTATATGAGGGAACAAAGTGTCCTCTCCCCTGGAGGCAGAATACAGTGTTACTGAAGCTAAAAGGCCCAAAGTGCCATATAATGCTAAAATAACAGGGAGTTTTACCTCTACTTATCTCTCATAATCCTGAGCTATTTTTCCTCCAGATGAAATGAAAGATATACCCCATCATCTCCACTGCACGCAAATACCATAGCCTGTAAAGCTACATATTAGCAACTTGGGAGATTCTCTCCCACAGGAGCAGATCAAGCCAGGCAAACAGTGACTAAGAATTTTTGCTTGGTTTTTTTTTTTTTCCCCCAAAACCTCATTTTATGCCTGAAACATATGATGCCTACTAATAACATGTAGTTGTGGGAGCCACAATAATTACTAAGGCAAATGAATCTCATGCCTCAGGAAGCAGAATGTTTTCCATAGGGCTCAGGAAGGGAGTCCCCTGCCTGCAGCATTACCTTGAGACATGCAGGGCCTACGACCTGCCTCTTTGCAGCAGTTCTCATTCCACCTCTCATCTACCAGTCAGCTCAATCCAAAAACCTTGGCAGGAAGCTGTGCCAATAAATATATTTTCTATTGGCAGGATATTGCTCTCCTCTGAAATATCACATATTTGGCCATTAGGGAAGGCAGAGTCTGATCCTGTATGTCAAATCCTATGTTCCCATGAAAAATGAAGGAGCCATTTTGCTCTCCTCTCCTCTTCTCCCAGCTAACCAGCCAAGGATGCTGTCACGAGTGAAATACAGTTTGCAGGGCTTGTTTTGCCCTGGCAACGGCTGTACCCGAAAGTAGCACAGAGGAGTGGATTGGAGAACAGAAAAGGGGCAGGAAATACATGTGCCTACTTGCCCACTGAAACTGCTGAGGATTTTAATTTTAGGCCTCTCATCAGCCCTGACACAAAAATTGTAGCATCAGTTAAGTCGTAATGAGTTAGTGGTGCATGTGACATTTACAGATTGTAGATCAGTAGCAAAAGTGCAGGACTTCACAGTAGCCTTGCTACGCATAGATGCAGTGTTTGGACCCAAGGCTTAAGTTCAGGAGTTTCAACAGGAAACTGAAATGCTCGGGAATTCATAATAGGATAAAAAGCTTTTCTTCTGTACAGTAAGCTAGCTTTTACCAACCCCCACTAAAGGTGACCAGAAGCTTTTAACATGTGCCTGCCTTATTTTGGGCAGGTATCAACTGGCCAAGAAGCAGTTGATTTCAGCACAGATAACAACCCCAAAGCCCTCTACTGCAATCATTAATTGATTTCCTCAGTGTGAGGATAAATTTAGGACTTCCACTGAAAGACAGGAAAAACGTGTGCACAAGAAGAGGAAAGAATGGGTCAGCACACCTGATTCCAGACACCACTCTGGAGCCTGATTTTCCCTCAGGATCAGTTAAATCCTAGCCAGTTTCAATGCATCAGGAGAAGATCCAGCAAACATTTTGAAAGTAGACCAGATCTCCTGGATTAACTACGCACAAACACCATAACATTGGCCTCAGGATAGACGCGGGGTGCCTTAGCCAGCCTTGCTTGCAAGGGGGTTGCAAAATGAAGAAGGGGCCCCTGGACCTCCTTCTCTGGTGGGTTTGACTACCCAGGAGTCCAGCGCTCCTACTCCTGGGAGCAGCACTATCCCCAGTACCAGGAATGACAATGGCAAATGGTGAGCTGTAATGGTGCTGGGTTCTGCAGTGCAGGGCGCTTGTGAATCCACAGGCAGGGAGACTGGTGCAGAGGGGAGAGGATTAGATTAGCTCACATTCAGAAATGCTCTGTGTGCTCTGATACTCCAAGAATCTTCCTTTTTTTCCCTGGTCCCTGTTCCTTCCCCCTCAAATCTCAGCCTCTTCCCTCCTGCCTGGTTTCATCACAACTCCAGATTGCTTGAACAAGCTGCCTGATAAGCCCACAGATGCCAACAGGAAGCAATGATGTTACAATAAGTGTCACAGGGAAAATGTCAACTGTATCATTATAATGAAGGTCATGTCTCCCTCACAGAGAGCTCAGGGCTCTGCACAATTCAGGTGTTGTTATTAGGTAGATGTTGACATGTGTAACTTCTACCTTACAAGAGTCACAGCACAGGGAGGAGGTGAGGGAAAACTGGCTCACAACTACTCTGAGCTTCCACCATATAAAGTGCAGAAGGAAATAATTAACATACATTACACAGGTGGAAATTCACAAATACTCCAGTTCCAGCTCCTCGTGACAGACAGGATACACACAGGATAACCAGACAAATGCACAGCACATAAGCAGCCTCAGACAGGACCAAAGCAAATCACAGAGTGGTACTAAGAGCAAGTCAGGCACAAAAGCAACCAGCCTGCATCCCAAAGTTGATGCTAGTAAATGGCACTTGGATACTCCATGTAAAACAGCTCGCTGCCTCCCTAATGTAGGGAATCTCCTCCTTTTAAACCTAGCAATAAAAATGATAAAAAGAGGACTATAAAAAATAAAAGCTTTGAATTAATACTCTAATGAAGTTTTATTATTTTTCTAAAAAAGATTTTGTTCCATGATGAGAAAATATATACTCTCCTTGGCTCTGACTCTATGAAAGGAAGTGGCTGTAGGAGTGGCGGGGGATGTTTGTGCATGCGTATGCGTATGAGATGAAGCAAGGCACTGAATGCAGAAGGCAGAGGCCTTTTAGTTCTCCAGAAAGACACAGTGTTCTTTCCCGTCTTCTCTCCATCTCCAAACCTGTCAATATTTTGCTCAATAAGGAATGACATGTTGGCAAGGATTTTCGTGTGCACACAGACACATGCGCATGCATGCACTCATACCCTGCTAGAGCTGGTGGAAGAATATTAAAATCTGAGAGATTTGACTAATACATGGTATGATAAAGCGCTTTCAGTGATCCACAAGACTGCCCATCACTCATTTGTTGAGGGAGATCTTTAGAGCACTGCTCACTGGTCCCCCAGGTCATCAAAACTATCCATGTAAAGACAGAGGAGAGGAAAGGAGCATGGTATAAAAGTGATCATCTGAAGAACTGGAGGTGCACAGCTTTTGAGGGGCAAGGGCTAAGGTAGGGGTGGTGTATCAGCACATTTCTGAGTGACTGAACACCATTTTACTCTTCCTCCAGTCCCGAAAGCCAAGGGAGAGGTAAAGCAGTGGATCAGCAGGTTGCAGCTAAATGCTAATTGCACTTCCTTGTGATGCTGCATTGTAATTTATCTGCTCCCTCCCATTCCCACAGTGCTGGTATATCCCCTCCCATCAGTTTGTTCCCATATGCACTACTGTGAGGCAAATCTGCTGATTGGAGTGAGCGTGGTATTTTTTATGGCAGACTGTGTCCACTCAGTTGCCTGGGGAAAGGCTGGCTCAGGACTGAAAGCACAGGGGAACACACACCTCCCTGAAGCATCCGTTTGTATTTTATTTTAGTAAGAGCAGAAGGATAGTGCCATTTTATTCCTACATCCATAGGGCCATATTCTTATGCCTCTAATGTTAGTATACTCAATGCAGGCAATTAAAAAGCAGTGGGTGAACGTGGTGGAGATGCTTTTGAGAAGCAAGGGTGATTTGGCTTCAATCCTCCACTCTCTTAAAGGAAAACTGCCGAAAGATGGGAGCAGAGAAGAAAGGCTTTTTACTCTTAGTTCTATTTTTCTGTTCTAGGATGATCCACCTTCCTTGCCTTTGCCCAGTGCTTTGGAAACTCAGAGCTGAAACTCAGAGACAAACTTGCAAAATCCCTCCCAGGCTGCATCTGAAGCCCAGAGCAAGGACAGATGATACATGTTCTCCACAGAAAATGCTTACAGACACCAGATGTCACATCCTAGACCAAAAGGGACTGTACTTAAGAGAGAGGCCTTCAGAGCAAAGCCTGATGAAGAAATCTCCACAAATGGTAAACTTGGTTTGAAAATTGAAGTCCTCTCTGTCTTCCCCACCATTCCACCATCTTATCTTCATAGTCCAAACACAGAAAAAAAAAAAAATCATTCCCTGTTTGAGATTTCCCAGGTTAAATCCAGTGAAGCATACTCAAAAGGTAAAGGGAGAGTTGAGGCTTTCCCTTGTTATGGGGAGGAAGGTGAAAAAGAGAAAGAAGTGTTTTGGGTTTGCTAGCAACCACATTCAGCACAATGGATTCACTGGATAAGTATAGCCAGCCTTCCCCCAGAGAAAGTCACCCAGGGGCTGGGTCCACTGCCATCAGAAGCAATGCCCTGCTGCTGCAAGCAGGTTAATCCCAGTGGCTCACAGGTTTTTTCACTTGGCTCCTGATCTGCAAAGTAATCTGAAATGGACTGCTTCCTGCATTTCTGCCTGTGCTTATTTGTTCACTTATTTTAATTTGAAGGAGGATTTAGTAATTCATGGAAGTCAGGGATCGATATCCCTAGCTTGAGCCAAGAACAACTCTGAGCAAGAGTGGTCACACGACTCTCTGACTCACATCACACCTCAGTCCTGACCCCCCTACCAGGGTCTGGCTTCCCTGCTACCATTCAGCCACTGCCCCCTCCTACACCACAGGCCCCCCCAGCACCTTGCTCTGCTATTTCCTCTCCCACCTGCCCTCAAGTCTTCATTGAGTAGAGACTATAAAATACAAGCCAGAAGGTGAAACTATGGTTTGGGGATGATAGAATTAAGATGAGATCCACCAAATTCATTTTTATTTGCAATCATAAACCAAGCTTCACTTTACAAGACAGAGAAATTAAAAAGGAAAATGAGAAAGAGTTCAAGTGCATCAGTTACAGGTTGTTAATAGAAGCAAAGTGTTTTGTACTATTTATATTTTATGAAGCTCTAATGCTGTGTTTGGTACAACAGCACATCACAATAAATGATTTACCAACTCAGTAACAGATCCAGAAAACTCATCTCAGCTCATCCATTAGAAGGCCAAAGCTCCCCCCCCAAATACTGATGCACTTTAAAATTGGAAATAAAAAAAACCAACAAAAAACCAAAAACCAAAAAAAAAAAAAATCAAAATCCTTATTAGTCCTGAGTTTTAGTTTTTAAAACTTTCCTACTCAATTTTTTCAATTGTTATAGGATAGTGTCTTGCCAGAAATGAAGCAATTTTTCAAAAAATGATAGAGAACATCTGAGAATTCCATAAAAGAAATGACAGTTTTCTAATGAAAAATAATTTTTAACATCATATAATTTGATTTTCATATTTCTAAGAGAAGAAATAATTATAAAAAATAATTAGAAGTGTTATATCTTAAGCTTAGAATTCTTTCTCAGACTTAGAGGTTTCCTTTGGAAGACCTGAGCTAATCCTACTCCCTTCCAAACACCCCTGAGCTAGGATTTGTAGGACTGTTGATAGATCAAACTCACTTTAAGTGGCAGCACAGAGAAGGCAGGCAGTTTCCTAAACATGCAAAGGTAGCTCTGCTAGTTCTGTTTTGGGTTTTATATCAAACGAGGCAAACATAATGCTTCAGATCTATTGGCATGCCTGCACTGGATTATGATGGTGCATCAAGCGGCATGTGATGGAAGGTGGGGACCAACATCCACTTTAGATTGATGCTTGTGAGTAAGTGAGGCAAGAGGTGTGGGGTGTTTCTGCAGTGCCCAGGTGGATGAGGACAGTTAGCACTGGACGGTGAGACTTCTGTCCCTGCTCAGCCGAAACCATGACAGGAATGAGGCACGGATGCAGCTGATCACATCTCTGGCAAAGCAAGGGGCTGTGTAGGTGGCATGGAAGAGGATGATGTGTCATTCTTGGAGGCTCACCCCCTGTGTCCTATTACACTGGTCCTTTGCTCCAGCCAAGCTTTGCCTGGATCAGGAAAGCAGCAATAGCAATGGCCAGGAATGTTTTTTATGATAGCTTCTATCTTCTCGGTGTCTGGGAGCCATTAGCCTCTCAGTTTGTCTTAGACCTACTTTAATGTACTCTTGAGTGAGTCATGGCAAACAATGGGAGCTCTGCTGGTGCAGTGGGGCATGCTTTAGCAGGGAGGGCCTGCCCTCAGGAGTGAGAGTCAGTCAGTTGTGTTGGAAAAGCATGTCAGAGGATCCCTCTCAGCACCATGCCCCTCTGCCTTGCCAGGGCATCTCCAGATTCAGGAAAACCAGTTGTTTCCCAGATCAGTAGCTCTGACTGTCAGCAGCTGCAGGACCAAGTCAGAAGAGAAACAAGTGAGGGTCCTATTTAAGCTCAGTGAGAAAGTGCCAGTGCTATCCTGGCCAAAGAAGTGAACTTCAGAGCACTACCATAGCGGAGCTCAATCCCACCCCCAATGGCCTCAGTCCTTTTCAAGGGCAGTTATAGACTGGTTTAGTTGTGTCAATTCATATCTCTGCATGGACTCTTATTTTAGCATCAGATGGGTCTGGACTCAGCACAAGACTTCAACAGTGCTGGGAAATAAATGTGCTCCTGTGGGATACACCTCATTTGGGACTGACTCTGCAGACTTCTGTCCTTACCCCACAACGGTTCAGCCTTGCTCCCAGAAACAGGCTTGCATTCAGCCAAAATAAGAATAGCTACATGCACTAGTTTACTAAAGCAGTGCAATGAAGGCCAAAGAGTATTGAAATCCCAGGGACCAAATACTTCCTGTCAGAAGGCCTGGAGGCGGCCGTCACTTTAGACAGGGTCATCAGAAAACCAGTGTCGCGAGGTTTGAAGGGAGGAGTAGAAGCCTGAGACAGATATTGAAGGAAAGCTGAAGAGGCAGCAAGCAAAGCAGAAGGGCTGGGATTTGAGGGGAGCGCATTTACTACCGGCTGGGCTTGTTACTGTTTCGGTGCAGTTAGCTCCTGTCTGTCACTCTCAATAAAAGTGTTATTGATTAGCATGTGACTTTATTGTAGGGAGCTGGCCAGGAGCCAAGGTGGAAGGACTCCAGAGGGAAAAGAGGACGACTGAGCTGGCAGGGAGGGGAGGGCGGGGGGAACGGAGGAGGAGGAAAAAGGAAGCTTGGAAACATAAAATCTTGAAAAGAGTAATTAATTCTGATCGTTACAGCAATCTATCCAGATTTTCAAGAATATTATAAATCAGTTGCCTGTACCCTTCCTATTAGCATTCACATTGGGGAGGGATCCTGGGGAGAATTGATCAGCTGAAAGTGCCAGTGCCCTGGGGAAGGACTCCAGCTCAGAGAAAGGAGGATTGTTTTGGCTGCTCATTTCAGAACCACTCCTGTGCCCAGGCCCATGGAAAACTAAGGAGGCTGGAGGCATGGCCCTTCAGGAGAGACGCATGGTCCCTTAACCCACCTCCACTGCTGTTCCCTTGAGGGTGTGCCAAAGGAAAGGGCAGATGGACTGCAAATCTTTCTGAAAGTGAGAAAGTGTTACTATATCTTGCCACTCAACTGAAAAAGAAAAAAAAAAGGAAAAAGAAAAAAAAATCCCTACAGAAAAAAATAGAGGGTAGAAATGGAAGGGTAGAAAAGGTATACTTTCTACATTAAATTAGAAATAAGCTTTATTTTTAAAAAATCAACATTTTCTCTGAAATGTTTCCTTCTAATTGCTTTCTTAGGGAAAAATTTCTTTAAAACCTTCTTCATTAACCACAGAATCCCATTTTTCGTTAACAAATTTAACTTTTTTTTCTTCTGCTTCAAACTACTTCTTCACTTCCAGATGCTTTGCAAAGTCATCTGGAGCCCTTAGGAAGAATATAAATGTGGAATTAGAATAGTAGTGAAATATTATTCATTGAAATATATGACAAAAGGTAGTCCATCATCATCAAATAAATCTTAGTCTACCATTTAGAAAGAGAAGGAAAAAAAAATCTTGATTAGATAACTAATGGATTTACTATTTATGTATCTTGAAGATACACTCCCAGTTCCCATCTTAAAGCTGGTCCACCTTTCAGTAAGCTGTGCACTGCTTCCCTGGAGGCTCACAGGATAAAGCAGCTGTGGAGCTCCCATGAGAGGTACTGGCAGAGCTTTGTTCAGGGAGCTCGACATAGGATAGCAGACAGTGTTGAAGGCTGGAGCCAGGAATGCTGACAGGGTTATAGGACCAGACTTGTCCATTGTATACTCAGAATTTAAAAGCATGCTTGGTCTGTTCTTCTGCTTTCCAAAGAATAAAAATAAGCATGCTCCTGATCTTTATGAGACACATCTTGGCAACACAAATCCAGATACCAACAAAGACCACCCATAATGCACAATGCTTCACTTCCTCCTTTTCCAGACTCAGTACTTGGATTTAAAGGTCTGTTGTTTCCACAAACTAATTTTATAGCTATCAATGCTCTGATCTTCTGTTTGTGTCCATTTTTAACTCTTTAATGGAAAACTCTTCTTACACCTCTCTTTCCCAAAACACACAAACTTTTATGTACTCGCTGCCCAGCCACTGCTGCAGGACATCAATATGACAGCAAGCTGGTTCAGTGCTGACCAGTTTGCGGTGCCAGTTGTTCTGGAGGGCTATGACAATGACAGTGTTAGCTGTGCTCTATACCATGACTATGAAGCTATAGCCCAGGCAGCTTGGACCCTGCACTCAAGTATCATTGGTTGTGTTCTGTGGCCACACACAGGAGTTTTCAGGCAAAGTTAAAGGAGCATTAACTCTACCACAGCACCAACACAATCATTGGAAGCCTTTATTATCTCGACCTTCAAGCAACACAATTGCCATGTGGAACTTGGTTATCACATCTCTCCCTTCTTTCCTTCCCAACAAACCTCCCATCCTACCTTTGCCACCTTCCTCTCTCCACACCATCAGCAATATCCTGGAAAGGACTCCATTAAAGCACAAGCCCAGATGGCTTTGCTCCTTCCTCTGAGTGCATCTGTGGCCACAGTCTGCCAAGCAGGACATTTCCCTGAGGCTCTCTTCACTTGCCTAAATGGAGGTGTTTGGTGTCATTTGGGATGCCTTGGGGTGCACAAGACATCTGCACAGAAATGGCAGATATGACACAGGACTACAGGAAACCTGTGCCCATCTGCACCAGTGGCAGGAAGCCAGGCAGGACACCAGAGAGCTACTAAAGCAAGCGACTCAAGCATCTAACACTTCTTCCAACCAGCAAGGTGGGGTTTTGGTGTAGGCTGCTTCTTGGTGTTATTGGGAGCAAGGACAAAGGAGTCCTTCTTTCTGCTGACACCTGCTGGACCTTGCCCTTCCCACCAGCAGGCTCAGGAGAAGATTTCTGGAATATTTTCTGGCATATTTCTAGAATATTTTACCCAGCACAGTGCCAGCTAAAAACCTGGCACTGTGCTCCAAAAATGAAAGGCAAGGTACAGTTGCTATTTAAGTTGGGAAAGAAGTCTACAGATTCCTCCACATGGTCTCCTCTTCCCTCTCTTTGCACTGTCTGGGCATGTTTACTAGAAAAGGGTACTGGATAGAAGGGAAGATTTTTTTGTGAGAAGCCTTGAATGATAATACGAATAACTCACTTGAATGCCTATTTTTGCTTCCTATTTCTTCCCCCTTCTATACCTGCTTTTTATATTCATCTTTTATTTCTATTCCCAGTTTCCTCTACTGCTGCCAGTTCTTAGCTTCATTTACTAGTTTTGATTGTATGTTATTTACTTAGCACCCATTGATTTGTCCCCTCAGGACTTCTCCATTTTAAGCAAAGAGAATGCATATGATTTTAAGTGGACGTAATTTTATAGAAGAAAGGAAACAATCACTGTAGCTTCCTTCTCACTAGAAAACAACAAAAGATGTTTCAGCAGTTGTTCGCAGCTGAGCTGATCCCAAAATAGTGACCACAGATAGGGTCAGGGTAGGAGCGACAGGAAGTTACAACATATGCAAAGTGGCATCTTAACTGTTTTACATCTACTGAACTTGCAATACCTTTTAAACTGTACATGACTTGACAAACAAAAATCAGCTCTTGGTGAAAGGTACCCTCCTTGTCCTCCTCTCAGCAGTGCCATGAAGCATTCTGAGCTGTACTTTGAAAACAAAACACGGGCTCGGGAAAGTAGGAGGCCAATAGACTTGGCACAGATTTTGCAAGATGCTGAGCTAACCAGAGGTTCTAGCATGTTCCCAACAAAATTCACAGAAAGTACTACATTCCAACAGGATTGGAGCACCAACACATGAAAAGGGTGCTCCTACCTTAGCTTTATTCCCCCTCCAATACTGGTCTGACTACCAGCCTCAGCATGCCTCCTCCCCTCTGCACAATGACTTCCTGACCACTCTGCCTGCAGCCACCACTGCCTTCATCCTGATGCTTTCCTTGGGAAAACATCCTACAGCCAGAACAAAAAAACTGCAAGACAGTCTTAACTCCTTCGCTACCCCAGGAGTCAGACAAACACTTCGTCATAAAAATGGAGCAGGACCCTAGCCATTTCCTCGTTTTTTTGAGCTACTTACAAATAAAAATATATTTCTCAAAGATTCACCCAATCATTTATTTACCAAGTAGCCTACTCTGAACACATTTCAGCTTATGGCATGCATAAAGACAGCTTGCTTCTGTTATGGTTGGAGTTTGGGGTTTTTTTGTATAGACAAAATAAAATCTACCAAGCATTTAGATTTATGGGGTTTTTAACTATAAAGGTCAAACTTCACAGGACGTAAAAGCCCTACAAACACAGAAACCTTTCCCTGTCCCTCCCTCTCCTTGCTCACTGTCTCTGCAAGGGCCTGAACTGTTCACAAAGTGGCAAGCTGACTCAGCACCATGGCTGGACTAATCTAAGTCTTGACATCTTTTTAAACCTGTCATTTTTATGATGCCATCTGAAGTAGTGGCTCATTAATCACTTAAGTCATATGGTATTTGCACTGCCCCCTTATTGGATGACCAATGCTTTAAACAAAACAGCAAACGTCAAGTCATTTCATTATTCAGTTGTGGGTGGTTTTTCTAATGAGCAAGCCTTTTGGCCAGAGTTATGTATTAGCTTTTAGGACTCATTTTCATAGGCAGTGAACCACTTTTCCATACTTATTAACAGCAAAAGAAAGGACATTTCACCTACTTATAGCAAAATGCATTGTACAAACATAACTAAGTAGCACCTCATATATATTTTTTTGACCAGTTTCTCCAGTTGTGTAGAAACAAGAACTGCAGAGGCACTAAAAATGGAATCAAGTTCAAAGAGCAAGACATATGTGCTTCTGACAGCACACCTTAATTCTCAGCACTGGGTCATCATAATCAACCCCTTTGTGTCCACTTGAAATCCTCTCTTTTTAATCCATGCTCTCTTTCCTTTTCTGAGATGGAGAGTTTTATAGGCAGGATGTTCAAGAGCACACAGCAGTGGCTTATCTTTGACTTCGCTGTGAGCCCACATAGGCCAATTGCAAATGTTTTTAAATCTTTTCCAATGTCCATCTTCACCATATCCTCTCTTGTTACTTGAGCTTCTTGCCACTCTAAATCCTTCCCTACCACCTTACAGGTTATTTTTCTACAGAACTTTCTTAGTAAAACTCCACATATAATTTAATTCACAGCAAAAGAAACAGTTGAAAAAAGACCGTCATGAGGCAGTTACGCAGGGCAAAAGGAACAACTTATTTTTCTTAAAGCAAGTGGAAAATGGTTCTTAGATCTCAGCTGATAAGAACCACCAGAAATACCAACAGGTGCTCCATTCACCACAAGACCAGAAGATGCCCCACAGAGGAACAGTGGCTCACTGGCAACAGGAAAAAGACAAGAAAAATTTCTCTTTTTGAGAAAGGGAAAGGAGAAACTGCATAGAATAAAGTGTCCTCTGCCACCTTGTAGATGGAGCATTCAGAGCAGAACCAAAGAAAAGCTTGCAGTGAGCAGACAGCCATGCACACTTGATGGTCGGCTGTCTAACAAGGTGAAATGATATTGAAGAGTCATTTCCATTGTAAAGACTTTCTGAGAGGTCTGCTGAATCTGATGGGAAGAACATTTTTCAAGGAGACCCAGACAACAAACTGCACTTCCCACAATAAAAATACCCATTAAGCTTCATTATGGTTATTTTTATTGAAGTTAGTCTAGACATTCAAGTACAATTTTTATTCATCTCCAGATAAATAGAGATCTAGATAAGGATGGAGCCACTGCCACTGTGTAGGGTCAGACTGCATAACGGCTCAGTCATTATCCTATCTCTGACAGTGACCAGAACACAATAAGCATTTGAGCTTCCCTCATTCCCAAATATCCGCTGACTCATACTCTGCCTCACTGCGTTAAACAGTTCCTCAGTAATCTTTTTTTTCATTAGTGTATTTATTTGTATTTTGTATTTAAAAAAAAAAAAAAAAGGAAATTTGGCTTATTCTTTCATTGATGAAATGAATCTCACTTGAAAGCTTTTTTTATTCTCAATTTCAATCTGCCTGAGATCTTTCAAGTCTATCTAATCCTAAAATACCAAACACTTCAAGAATCCTTTTTAAATGGTTTTCAGAAATTGGGGACATTCAGCAACTTCTCCCAAGGCTAATACAAGCTTGAAGATGTCCTGGGCTTTTAAACAAACACAAATTATGAGTTTTAGTCTTCAAAAAAGTGCTGTCAGCTAACTTTGAACCCTTTCAGGTTTGGAAATTATAATCTTTAGCTGCTTTCTTAGCAGAGAAAGAATGTGAAAACGTGATCCTGGCCTAGCCTGCAGTATCTTGTCTTGTGCAGAGAGTGTCTTGGTACAGTGTGAAGAGCATCTCTGAACCTGACAGATCATTGAGATGGAAGCTTCTGGCTCTAGAAACAGCTAGAAACTTTCAAGGCTACCTCAGCCTGGCTGTTTCAGAAGGAACTGGACAAGCTCATCTGGGATTGATGCTGAGGTTAAGAAATCTATCATGTTTTATTGTTCCTGCTGATGTATGACACGCCATCCTTCATCTCTTTGTAATGCAGAGTGCCTGCATGTTGGCTCACATTATACTGTCAGTTCCACTTTTACTCCCTCCTCCCACAACTCCATTTGGCCTGTTCATGCTAAAAATAACATCAAGATTCATGACTATGAAAGAGATGGGCGCCAGAGAGAAGAAAACTTGCTGACTAAAAGACTCAACGGCCATACTTACCATCTTCTACTGCAAGCCTGGATAGTCTCTATTCAAGAAACTTCATTCCTGACTCTGGAAAGTAGGGGAAAAAGTCCCAAACTTGAGGTGATTGCCCACTATCGATATTCAAATCTCTTCATCAATGCATGTCAAGAGACAGATTGACACTTCCAAGCATTCCAGGCTCCTATCTTCTCTGTGGCATGATCAAAGGTTGTTGAGAGGGTTTAATGTGTGCTTATTCAAGAAAGGACACAGAAGCCCAAAGAAAGGTTTTGCACCTTCGTATTAGGGCCCTGTGAGGTTTGCACCAGGACCCAGACATCCCCGATGTGCAGGGTCCATCTCTGTTTGAAAGCCTGACTGAGAGCTCTTCCTTTCCAGACAGTAAGCACATGCTTGCAGGGAAGAAAGGAGCTTTAGCAAAAGTATGTACAAGGAATTTGTTCTGCTAATCAAGTAGCAGATGTCTGCTTTCTGAGCTTATAACAAAGCTTGCCCCTTTGTGGTACTGGGGGGCTCCAGGCCACTGAAGATGTGCCTTCCCAGTAAGATTTCTAATGCTGCTCATCTCTAGACATTTAAGACCCTGGGGTTTTTCTTTTCAGTTATTGTTCTTTTCTAAAATCAGAGGTCTTTTCTTTCTTAAAGCGCAGCAATGGTGTCACGATGTCCTAATTTGTATAATTGCTATCTATCCTAAAGTTTCCCCTGCAGTTTCAATTACATGTCTCACTTCAATTAAACTCCTTAATTCTTGCCCCAAACTGGCATACAGCATGGCTAACAGTCACGGTTATCCTGCTCCACCCCAAAGCTGACTGCACTGTCCTAGTGGGATGGCTGAATAGAGAGCAGTTTGAAGCCATCTGGTAAAAAATGCATCCAAAGAAATGTCAAACATTGACCGTGAGCTACTCTCGCCTTCCTTTTGCATCTGGAGGAGCATGGGAAAGTCCAAACTCTGGGTTTGAACCAGAGATTTAAGGAAGCACACCAGAAATGAAGCACTCTGCCTGGGTAAAGGAATGGAAGAGGGGAAAAGCTGGGTTGAGGGTGCTGAAGAGTCTCTAGCAGGTCTCCAGGAGATCAAACCATGCACTTCAAGCACCGCGAGAAGGAGATGGAGTAGAAGGCTGGGTTGGAGTTTGACACACAGGCAGTAGGGTTGCTTCCATAAAGCATCTTGTCGTGTAAACAAGATGTACCTTTGACATCTTCCCCTTCAGGGCACCAAGGCATGAAGCAGGCGATGTATTTCAAGCCAAACAGGTGATTTGTAGGTGCTAAGTGTTCATAAAGACAAGATTAAAGAGCTCTCTGAGAGCAGGGCAGTAAATCATTCCCCACCTGCAGAGGTGAGTGCCGGGCATGGATGCTCCTCTGACCCTGATTAAATAAAGGATGGCTCAGGAAGACAGGGCTAAAGTTAGCTGACAGCTCTTGAGTGAGCTGGTGTCTTGCCTGCTGCCGTTGTGGCTGATGGCTAATTTTCTCCCAGAGGAACCTTTGCAAAGGCTGGTAATTAAAACTGGTGGAAAGCAATCAGACTCATGGGAAGGCAGACCCATCTGTCCACTTTCCCCTAGCCATGAGCCTCCCCTGACTGACAGCCTGCATGGGTCAAGGATACTCCTGGTCAGGAGCTGGATGAACAAAATTGCAAGGCCCGACGCTTGCACTTGCTCCAGTTAAAGAAAGCTACAAATAAATATCTAACAACTCTACATCCAGCATGCAACAAGCACTGTTAAGTTCTCAATGTCCTAAGTACAGTTTTGAAGGTCAAATACAGGCACACACAAATATATATGTAGGCATATATACATGTCTCCAAAACACCCTTATCTTTTCATAGTATCACAAAGCTCTTCCCTAAGAATCATCCCTTCCCTTACCCAGTCAGATGTGTGAAAATAATTTTCCAAATGTTACAACCTGGGAAGCGATGGCCCAGAGGAAAGAGTTTTTTCAGTCAAAGGCTGAGTTCAATGGCAGAGCAGGTAACAGAACCGGGGCAGCATCATGTCCCAAGCCTCCTTCTTAACCAAGAACATGTTTAGACTAAAGAAGCAGGTTTTGTTTTAAATTACCTATTCAACTAGCCTAGATAGGACCCAAAAGAACTTAATGGAAGGGAAACTTAATGGGACCTCATTAGATTGTTATAACATTTTTTTCTGCACTGTGCTATTAGCTCTTTAAAATAGATTATTGAAAAGAACACACTTCACAGATTTAAATAACTTGTGACTTTTGCCTTACCTGAGTTATTTCTTTTACTTTTTTATTCATCTGGGGTTTTCAGGCTAAATTAGTCAGATTTTTGTTTGGTTTTGGTTTTGGTTTTTTTTATTATTTCTAGATTTACAGATACTTGTACAAAGCTAGCACAGTTAGGTTGTTAGGCTTTTAGTGATTCTGTTCAATCCTAACCAAAATAATATTTTTAATTGATGGATCCCGATTTTGGAATACTTTGGTGTAAATCTAAGCAACAAAGGATTTTTTTAAAAGTTGTTTTTTAAAGGGTCAATATATTAACAAGATAGGCAATCCAGGTTTTTTGGGGTTCTCCCCCACTTCCTTCCCTTTGTCATTGTAATGAAGCTAGAGATACTCAAATATCATCCAAGTCCCACAGTTAGAGTCTCAAGTTGGATTTACAATAGCAACATTCTCTATGTGGACTCAGGTTTGCCCCACTATAAGGATGGAAAGGTAGAGTACAAGAAGGATCTGGAGCATTGGATAGTTGTGATTAGGTGCTTTACTTCCAGCCAAGCTCTAAAATTTACCATGTAGCTTTGTTACAAAAAGTTTGGCACTGAGATTTGAGCCAACAATGGAAGTGGTTCCTACTTGACCTGAGGAGGGAGTATATCCTTCACATGTTCCAAGCACAGCTCAAAGATACAATCAATGGAAAATTTAAAATAGGAGATAGGGAGAGCTAAAAGCCAAGAAATCCCTGATTGTTTTTCCCAAAATATGTCTACTTATTTTGATGCTAATCCAACTACTTAACTATCTGCACTGGAAAAAAACAAACACAACAAAACACAATAATGGAAGCTGCTGCTTCACAGTTCATGACATCTTATGTACAGAATCCTGCGTCCACTTTCCTGAAGCAGATCAAGAGCACACGCAGAAGCACTAAGTGTATTTTCCTCCCAGCAGCATCCCCTGCTCTTCACAGTACAAGGAAATGAATTTCCCTATGGGAACAGTATTTTCATGTTTTATCAACTTTTCAAGCCAGCTTACTTTTGCACTCTCTCTTCAGTTCAAATACTGCCTCGCTTTCTGATGTGGGCAGATGGGTTCAGTCACAGCAACTCCCTTTGCTTCTGTCTCTTCATTGATCCATGTGCTGGTTTTGACTGGGCTAGAGTTAGCTTTCTTCACAGTGGCTAGTATTGGGTTCTGTTCTGGATTTATGCTGAACAGAGTGATGATAATACTGAGATATTTCTGTTATTGCTGAGCAGTGTTTACACGGAGCCAAGGCCTTTTATGCTTTTCATACTGCCATACTGATGAGGAGACTGAGAGTACACAGGAAACTGGGAGGAGACACAGACTGGAGAGGTGATCCCAACTGACCAAAAGGATATTCCATACCATATGACATCACACTCAGTATAAAAAGTGGGGGAAAGAAGGAAGAAGGGGAGCAGATGTTTGGAGTGATGGTGTTTGTCTTCCCAAGTAACTGTTACACATGATGGGGTCCTGCTTTCCTGGAGATGGCTGAACACCTGCCCATGGGAAGCTGTGAATTATTTCCTTGTTTTGCTTTGCTTTGCTTGCACATGCAGCTTTTGCTTTACCTATTAAACTGTGTTTATCTCAACCCACAAGCTTTTACCCTTCCAATTCTCTCCCTGATTCTGCAGGTGAGGGAGTGAGTGAGTGCCAGTGTGATAATTAGTTGCTAGCTGGGGCTAAACCATGAAAGTCCAATACCCTGAGACTATGCTATTACACTGTGGTGCACTCCAGCATAGCTTCACATTTCACTAATCCTGGGATTTTTCTGGTTGAACCCACTTATTTACATATACAGGCACAATCATACACTTATATGCAGAGCTCTGGGAAAGAGGCCTTGGCTGTGAAGGGAGTTATTGTGCAGAAGAAAGTCGCAGGGCTCTTTCCATACCTACCTCATCAAGATGCTATTTCATCCCACCAACCTTTCCATGCTCACCACCCGCTTGACATTATGGAACTACATTTCAGTATTAGACCATCAGCTGACTGCTTCCTTGTACCTCAGATGTAGCCCTTGGTAGATAACTACACAATTTGATATCAAGTCAGTATTTGTCACATTTCAGTTCTCTTGGAAGAGAGCTGCTCCTCGCTCACAGTCAGGATGAGCTGAAATGCACCTACACTAGTTAATCTCTATTTAACTGTTTGTTTCATTCCACCCAAATATGTAAAAACATTAGCGTATACAAATGACCCAGATGTTTGCTCCCCAGTGTAACTATTGATGGTTTACCACATCTGGGTGTTTAGGCCTGAAATCTGAAAGAGTCCCTGGGTGGGTTTGAACTAGTATCTATGGATACATTCACTGACCCAGAGCTAACTGTTAGCTGTTTATATTCCTCCTCCTCTTTTCACATGAGTTAATTTACACATACTAGCAAAGGACAAGGAAAAGCAGGCATAAAACCAGACAACACCAAAGGTACAGAGTGAAGCTCATAACATCCCTGTCATAACATTCCATCCCTGGAAATGTTCAAGGACAGGTTGGATTGGGCTTTGAGAAATCTGGTTTAGTGGAAGGTTCCCTGTCCAGGGCAGGGGGGTTGCAACTAGAAGATCTGTAAGGTCTCTTCCAACCCAAACCATTCTCTGATTCTGTGGGCAGAATCAGGCCATGAGTCCCTCAGGATAACTCCACCCAAAGGTACCTAAGGCATATCAGGCACCCACTGGCCATCCACACATGAATTGTAGCAGCCAAAGGGAATAACCTCTTCAGTGGTTGAAGAGAGTGTGTCCTCAGGGAGTTACATAACTATCTTCTGAAAAATAGATTTCCTTCTTAATCTAGAGGAAGGAGAGAGTGTAGGGATTAAACCACAAGCCCACAACTGGGAAAGAGCACAAACAGAAGGCAGCTGGATTCAGCACCCTTCTCTGCCAAACCCTTGGCTTCCCCATGTTTTGTCCATGCAGCAGGGAGGAGAGCATTCCCACTTTTCTGTGAGGACCAGACACGTGAATGCCTCAGAGACTACAAAGAGTTTTTTTCCTTGCAGTATTAGCAGGGACCACCTACATAACTTGGATAGTTCCCTGGAAAGCAGCACGCCTGCCCCTCTGCTCCCGCGTCTCTCACAGACACCCCCTGTGCCTGCCACCCTCACCAGCTGCCACTGCCGAACGTGGCACCGCCTGTGCCAAGGACAACGATCCTCCAAGCAGAGCTGCCCAAACAGCTCCAGTTCCTCAGTCCTGCTCGGCTCCTTGCGTCTTTCCCGTTGATTTACGTATCTCCGCAATGTTATTTATCAACTGCTCCATAATTAATCAGACGCAGAGCTTGGCAGCACTAAATGAGCAGCCTGTCTCCAGCGCTCCCACCAGCCCCCTCCCCTCCCAGCTACCATGCTCTATCACACACCACAACACTGGAGCCTGCATTCAATTGCTCCTCATAATAGCAGCCAGGGGGGCTTTTCAAATGATCTCATCTCACCAGGAGAGCAGGCACTCATCCTGCCAGACTGGCAGGAAGAGAGGAATTAGCATCCAGGTAAATGCCAGCTTCCTGCCAGTTATCCCACCAGCCACCTGGCTAAGGAGCTGCAGCCACTCTGAGATTAAATATCTTGCTGTTCCTTGCTTCTTGACCTCTTTCTGCCCCTGTCACTGCCACCCTGGCCTCTAACCCCTCCCCTTTCCATCAGATTTCTTTGTTTTCTCCCCTTATCTCTTGTCCCAACACCCTCCCTTCACTTTCTTCTTCACTGTCCAAAGGTTTTTTTCTCATGTTGCCTACTTTTGCTCATTCACTCTTGGTGCTGCTCCCTTTTTCCTCAACTCCCTCCTCACATAAGCCCCAGATCAAGGACATTGTATGCAAATAAAACTGTTGTTTTCATGAGCAAAAACATAAGAGGAACATTAAGTCCAAAAGTCCTTCAGCTCAAATCTATCAGATATAAAGACCACAGATCCTAATCTGATAATAAAGTTTTAGCTCTGCCTCAGATTAAAAAGCAAGGCTCAAGAGACACAGGTTATGTTCCTAAATATGGTGTTCATGGACTGACAAGCTATTAGCAAGACATGCTGCACCTCAATTTACCTGTCATTAAAATATAGAGGACAGAGATGCTAACTGACCCACATTGATACAGTGTCCATGCTTGTAAAAGCACTCACACACTCAAGGTTAAAGTGGAAGACTTCAGAGATTGTCTAAAAATTTAAAATCCCTCTCTCTTTTTTCTCAGTATTGAGGCTGGTACTGAACACTCAATTTTCTGAACCAACCTGTGGGAAAAAAGGAGGGGACTATAACATCAGGAAAACATTAGGAAGACTTCATCACTCTGTAGTTTTATTCCTGTTCTTTTCATGATAATGCCCCCCATGGAAAACATGCCTTAAAAAAGGCTTGTGCAGGAGTGAGCTATGATGCAGAGCAGACACAGTAAAGTCTTCATAGAGAACCTGGGCACTGAACAAGGCCCTTCACTGGCAAAGGCATTACCTCTGAGTAACGAATGAGCAGCATATCTTGGTTTGCCATGTCCTCTTTCCCCAAAAACATAGGAAATATGGGTGTTTTCCTGGACCTCAGCTGAGCTCCCCAGGCTCCTTAACTCTCCCCACACTAGCATGCTGCCTAACTAGCATATAATGAACAGTGAAATCTCCTGAAATAAACCACCTTTTGTGATTGAGCTAAGCTCTCCAGATAAACAGGGTGAAGGAAGGGAAGCATTAGCTTTGTCCCAGTGCAAAATAACAACATAAAACTGTAAGTCTCTGCCACACAAGGGCCTTGCAAGAAAGCTGTAGGGGAAGACACCTGAGCAAGCGATTCTAAGGTAGCATCACCAATCAATACTAGTCCTCTCTGTCAGCTCACTACTCATAAGTAAGACGGCTTATGTTAGTGAGGCTTGCCAAGGTATTGAGTGCAAATGGTAACCAGAGTAGTGATAAGAATTCTGGTGCATTCACTTGCCCATGCTTTTCTTGCTAGAAAGCATTGCTTTTATCCAGCCCAATAAGTAAAGGTGGGAAGCACGAAATAAGAGAAAAAAATTGGAAAAATCTAGCGCAAAATTTTATTTACTTATTTAAAAGCAGATGGGGGTATAATGGGGAAAACAAGAATAGAGATTGGAAGGAGAGGAAAAAAATAATAGGGAAGCCAAGCTCTAGAAAATTAAGGTAGTAGGAAATGAGACAGATATGTAGAAAGCACTGTTCAAAAAGCTTTGATTTTAGCTCTCCTATGTGGAGGCTCAGCAGATTTTTTCTGCCAATGATGGGATGTTTCTGTTTCTCATGGATTTCTGGCTAACAGTCCCATATTCTCCCCTTGGCTGAGGACATGGAGCTCATGTAAAAATACCAGTATTGCACCTCCATTGAGTATTCTCTCTCTCTGTAGGACTTCTGCTCTCTAGGGGGACTCTGGAAAGGGTGCAAAAACAGCAATTCAAAAAGCATTTGAGAAATATAGTCAGGCCTAAAAGTCTCAGGTGGAAGGAACATTATCCAAAAAGGGAACTAATTATTTGGTGGATTAAGGCCACTGGCTGGGTCTGCAGAGTTAGCAGATGGACAAGAACACGGTGGAGTCCTTTTTCAGGATGGATGGCATGGTGTGAACATCTGTTTGCTGCAAGCAGGAATATGTTCCAGGTCCACTTGGTCTCAAAAGCAGGAGTGCAACCTCCTACTTGGACCCAACTCGTGAAAACCAAAACTGCATTGAGGGGCTTTTTCATGTGATGAGGTCAAAGGGCTGGGACTTGGCTTTGTAGAAGGGGTTTAGATGAACCTCACGGTGTTGTGGAAAGAGAAGTGCTTAGATAGCTATAAAAGTAATTACTAAAAACACATTACCTTACAAAACCTTTTTTCCACTAGGTGATAAGTTTGAATCCCATGCATACTGGTGGCAAGCATTATCACTGCCATCTGACCACTCTGCGGTAGTCTCTGTGTGAAGGACATTTTGGGGCCTTTAACTAAATCTCTTTGAGCACATTTAAATCACTATTAGCACTGATTGTAAGGATAGCTGATCCAATTCTACCAGACTGGAGTAAAGTCAAAGCAAATTGACACAAATTGGAGATCCACCCTACAAGAACTCACAGGAGCTGGGATAGATCCACCTACAGGAAAAATGAAGGCCAGTCCTTAACTGTGCAAAGATTAGGACTAAGTAAGCTGCCTTAGACACACATGCTCCTTTAGTTGAAGTCTGCCATGTCAACTAGAAAAACACAGTATAGTCCACCATAGCTTAGCAACTGGAGCTTCAAGTATTCCCAGAAGGGCCATCCTGCACTTGACACATGATAAAAACATGGCAGTTTGTAAAACATGCAACAGATTATCAGTAGAAGAGCCATAGATTTTTCAGCAGCAAACACATAGGCCAATGGAGTTGCTCCTTCTCATGTACGATGCCTGGAAAAAAAAAAACACTGCAGAAAGATAAAACCATGGTGCATTCCTTGGAGCAGAAAGGGCTGGGGTCCTTGTGAAGTCATATATGAGAACTGCTGCAGTGCTTGGCCAAAAAGGCAGGAGGAAAACAGTGGAAATTTGCTTTCTGTCCCCTTCCTCACATAAACACACTGTTTCTGACAGCAGCCAATGCAGGGTGCCACCAATTCTGCCTTGATGCTGCACAAGGATCGCTGCCACAATGAGTAGAGATGTATGCAGATCAGCTTTAAAGGAACTAACTCAACTACTGAAAGCAGTCTAAACTAGCAGCATGGTGCTTAGGTTGGGGCAGTTGACCCTGCTGAGTCACAGCACGAGAAAACCACAATATGCCCACAAGGATTTGAACTCCATTGATCTTCAAAGTAATGAATAAGGAGCATCAATTTTGCAGAGAAAAAGGGCAAAGGGAGGGGAGAAAGGCACACACATGGCACAGAGGGGTCGGGGCAGACCTTCCCAATCAGCTGCACGTGTCCTGTTTCCAGCACTCCCACCATGTTGTTGCACTGATCCTTGCAGCACATCTCCTGTCCTCACAACCCTGCAACAACCATTTCCCCAGTGGGCTCAGACACATCACAACTTTTTAGTGGCCAGAAGGACAAGGCAGAGGAGGACTGTCTGAAAATGACAAACAGAATTATCCTAGTGTTATGCAGGGCAGCAGCCAGAGCCAGCACTGCTATTTACAAGGGATGCGGTTTGCAAAAAGCAAACATCTCTCCATGGCCCACGGGGGCTTCGCTCTAACATGTCATGTGACACTGAAGGCAGATAATTAATCTCCCATCACATCACCTGTCTACACCACCCTTTTCCCTTATCCAGTATCTTCTTCCCTGTCCCTCCATTTACAGACACTATTTACAGAAAGGGGGAGTGAGGTTTTTCACTGCCACCTATTGGCATTTGCCCTGCAGGAAGAACGTGAGGACATGGCAATACTACGCCCAAAAACATCACCACTTCACCACTGCAGACCCTTTGATGGTCAGTGTATGAACACACAGCATGCAAAAGTGGATGGATCTATAAACCAGTTATAAGCAAAGCTGCATTACCAACACTACCATACACAGACAGTCCCCTTGCTAACAATTTTCGTTGGTGGTGGTTTGTTTGTTGGTTTGGGGTTTTTTTTTGTGGTTTGGTTTGTGGTTTTTGTTTGGTTTTGCAGTTTTGGTCTGTTGGGTTTTGGTATCTTTTTTTTTCTTTTTCACTTGTAAGACCTAAGACCAGCCCTGCAGCCTTCCGTATGGATATAACAACTTATCTGGAGCCCTCTAAAGGATCTTTGATATCACATGGCACCATGTGTTTTAGACATACCCTGCAGGTACTGATAATCTGTGGAAAGCTCTCCCTCAATACTGGAAGCCAGTCTTATAGGGCATTGTGAGAACATCCATCGTGAACTAAATTTGGGATACCTGGCACAGTTCTGTATTAAGGTCAACTTTACTTAGCTCTAGTCATCCAAGCGAAAGGTCTGTTTTCCTGCTGTGTTCTGTAACACATGCAGGCACAATGCAGAAAGCATTTTAAGTTTTCAACTAAATCTACCTCCTGCTTTGAAGCTCAAAAGGTCAGACTTGAGGTGGGGTTTGACACCAGCACTGGAATAGAGAAGAGGCAGGAGGAGCACTGCTGGTCAGAAGCTGGAGGCACTGACAGAGCTGTGTCAGGGGAGTTCTGAACTGAAATACCAGGACTGCAGGGCAGATGGGGGGGGGGGGCACTGGAAGACTTGTCCAGGTGGGCAAAGCTTGTTTTTACATGCTTTCCACAGCTTGCCTGGATGCAGTACTCGATGCAAGTCCCTGCTTTAATAAAAATCCAAACTCTGCTCTGATAAAGCAGCTGAAGAGAAAACCATCCCTTGTTCTATAAAGCTGACCCTTCCCTTTCCCCAGCATAGTTAGATCCCTTACAAGATTTGGTACATTCAAGAAGAATTTTTAAAAAACATTTTTACAAACATGTTCTGCATGACCGCTTTCACTAATCCTGCCGACAGGGGCGATCAATGCCTTTAAAGGAGATTTGTGGAAACCACAAAGAGTCAAATGCTGCCACTATGGAGATAAATGCCCCTTCAGTTCCTCAGCTGCTGCTCACCACAACACACCTCCTCAGGGGAAGGTTTTGCTCCAGACCCTTATTATTAAGGTGGGGCAGAAGTTCAGAACTGACTCACAAAGAAGCACTTCCCACCTGGCTTTATTTCTCAATAGAAAGAACTGTTCTTAAAGCACTGCTACAGCACCCTCTAACATTATACTGGATTATTAATTCAACATCGATCCAGGGAAACACGCACTCCACTTCCCACAGCACCCTGCTTTTGAAGGTAACCCATTCTCTTTATCGACCAGGCTGAAGGTTACTTAAATTAGCAAGAATAAATAAAACCTCAACTCCACCGAATAGCTAAAGGGATCTGAAAAAATGTTCTACTTTTTTTGTTTTTCACCCAAGATCAGGATTTCAGTACATTGTGCCTGATTAGCTCTTTACATGTGAAACATTTTTACCCATCTCTTTTTGTGAATCAATGCGGGCAGCAAATAATCTGGGCAGAGGCTCCTGCACTCAAACCAGATAACAAATCAAGCTATTCAAGATTAAATGCATTACCCTGCTTCCCACTATTTTAAAGGCCAGAGTTCTATAAACTAGTGCCAGATGTTTTAATTAGCAGAAAGCAACAGCATATTCCCGCACAGCATGTTCCAGAAGGGATACTGAAGTGACAAAGTAAAAAATCTCAACATGGAACGAATGCATGTTTCATTATACATCTTTGACTGCTTCCCCTGTACTCTGCCCACAAGCCTGCCTTTCCTAGGACTCGTTCCAAAATATTACTTCAAGTAGATTTTGTTTTGTTCTTTACTGTTTCCTGGAAACCTTTGTAAATATATTCCACTGGCGTTTCTCAACTTCCCCTACTCAATCAATCTTTGTCCCAACCCAAATCTATTTCACTTCATTTGAAGAAACTAACTCTGCCTTCTGATCTAACAGAGACTCCATTAGAGATGCAGCCACTGCACATTTTGCAGTCTGTTTGAACCCATGGACACAGCAAGGCAAAAATTAATACTTCACCTAAAACATTCATAAAATAGACATGGACCACATATAATTCACAGGGGGATGATGCAATATGTTTACAGTGGCAACTCTGTCATTCCTCATCTGGGGAGAACCTCAGTATAAAATTTTGCAGAAGACCTGTGTGCACAGGCAAGTATATAACACAACAGGGATTTCAGGGGACATCAGGGGCTGTTTTTTATCAAGATGATGCTACTAAGAAGAGATGACTTAGGCATTATATGTTGAAGAACAGAAAGAGTGACCATTACTTCACAAAAGACCATATATCTTTTCTCCTAATGTTTCCCATTTTGTTCTCAGCATAAGTTGCCACATGCCTGTCTCTGCAAAATTATGGATAGGCACTGAAATCCCCTCAATGGCTCCTTGATACGTGCAGTGTGCTTCCTCTTCGAGCCCCTTGTGGTGCCATGCTTGGGGATAACATTCACACTGTCCATACTTAGCACAATAGGGAAAAACATCTGAAAATTTTATTGAAGGTTATAAAGTTCTGTGGGGGATGGCTATCCCCAAGACAAGAGCTGTCCTCAATACCAAGTTTGTATTGTTTTTTCCACCATCTGCAGGGCTCTGACCATGTTATTCTCTTCCTTATAGAAGTCTTCAGAGTTGGACAGGCAGTTTTGAAAAGATTGGGCTGACAAAAAGGGAGAGATACAGCAAAATAATACCACCATAAGTGTACCTATACTGGAAGAAATAAACATCAAGGAATTCATTATCTTCTCTACAGTGATGAAAGTATTAAGAAAGCAAAAGCCACAACAACTAAAGCATTTATCACTTCCTAATACTCCAGTATAAAGTGGAAAATCAAGGACAAAGAAAACACAGACGTTCTGATTAATTAAAACCCATTTGGCTTCTGAAATAAGTTTAAGGTAAAATCCAGTGGTCAATTCTTACATTATGCTCTTGGAAATCCAGTTTTGCACTGTTGCATCCTTCCAGAAATGCAGTGAGCTGGAACAATTTGCATGCTTGTTCCTCTCCTGCCTTCCCCGCTCTTGCCCCTTGTTTGTTCCTCCCTCCATCTGCTTCAGTGGCTTATTTTTGATTTCTCCTGTCCTTTGGAGTTATCAGGAGTAAGACACAAGATTGATTCTCCAGGTCAAACTGTTCTTCATCAATTATAGTAAACAAACCAGGAACGTGTTTTCAAGCCAGTCAGTCTCCTTTGCCACTCACACACGCACACAACACAAATGTCCTTCTACTTCCAAGGAAAACAGGAGCTGAAATGGGTCTATTTGTTATTTTGTCTTTAAAGAAAACCATAGTCACATTTCTCCAACTTAATAACTCCTAAGAAAGGTGGCATTTCTTGATGAGAAACAATACCAGGTATTGATACAAACAGATAGGATTAGAGATACAAAAATCTAAATCCATTTCTGGCAACTGGTATTTATTTACTTCAGGTTTTGGTTCACTTCAAGAAGAAGGATTAGGGGCACATGGAGAGAATAGCAAATTGAGCTGATGAGAACTTTTTAATCAGAAAGCCAAGGCACAGAGATTGGCTTCCAAAATGTCTGTGAGGTAATAGCTGAAAGAAGGGGTGGAGCAGAATGAGGGGAGAGAGAGAGAGAGAGAGAACAAGAAAGTTAAAAAGGCTTTAATCCCTAACCTGCTTTCACCTTTCTTACCTTAGCTGCTTACAGCACAGCATTTTCCCTCAGCAACCCCCCATAGCTACAATTGTCTCTGTGTGAATGTTTTTCCCCAGTAGTCCCCATCTTGTTCAGCAGAGTGGTCTATACTCACCCCTTCGAGCAGAGCTGCTCTGGAGCATGAATTGCTGCAGATGGGTGGCACCAGGCTGTCACAGTGGCTGGGTGGAACAGTGCTGCCATCATGCAGTCAGCAGCACTAGCAGCTTGTTTTTGCCCAGGGTCAACAGTGCAGGCACAGGGTGCTCCTCATTCATGATGCCTCAGTTGATTATCATCCCAGGAGAGCCAAAGGGGGGCCCTTCTGTCCCTCCCATCCCTCCCTTCTGTCAAGAGATAAATCTGTCTCCAAGAGAAAGGGTCTCTTCACCTTTTCAAAAGACCAACAGTGATTTGCAATTATGGCAAGCTGTTGCACCTCTGATTCTTTCGCTGCTGCAGCACAATACCATTATATTCTCTTCCATCCCAACAGCTTCTAGAGGAAATGCCATTAGAAACACCTTTTCCTGGGTCAAGCCAGCTGCTGTGTTCTCCCTGACCACAAGGCAAAGCCAATGCCCACTTTTATTTAGGGCAAGACCATCTGCACAGTCCTGAAAATGTTGGTGCCATCACAGGTGAAACATTACAATACTCAACACAACATCTCAGCTCATGATAGAACTGAGTTGTTAGATCTTCAGCCTTAAGAAGGTTGTTAAAGACAATAAGTACTTCTTCTAAAATGTAACTCACATGCAGGATCTAGACACCTTTCTGACAAGGCAATAGGGAGAAGGCAGAACCCCTTTACAGCCGAATTCCCTTCTAGAATAATGAAGGCCAACGGGAATCCAAGATCAAAACCATGCTGAGTAGTGGTAAGCTACAAAACACATCCCCTTAGACCGTCCAGACCTATGGGAAATGGACAATCCAAGAAACAACCACAAAATCCCAGCTTTCTCCACTATCACCACCACTCAGGTGCTGACAATTGACAAGGGCTTCCCATAGCAAACTGTCTGTCATCATCATCACAACCCAAATGCTCCTCCTTGACACTTAAGCTCTACCTCTTCAGTCCTCTTTAGGAATTCTCTGTGTTTTGACCACTAGCACTGAAGCCTAGACTCTTGCTGTAGGCTGCCAATACAAATGTCTGCCCAACTGGCATATGTACTTTCCACGACAATCAAGCATGTGAATTTGAGGGATCCTTAACAGGTGACAGTGATGCTCAAATAAGCTTTGGCTGTTCTTACAAAGCAAAAAACTAGTGTGCTATTAAATACATGCCAAAAGTGAAGGAGACCTGCGAGGCTCCATATTCTCTCTGAATGGAGAAACCTGCTATAAAATTACAGAGAAGTCTGCAAGAGTAAACCCCTAAAAACTAAACAAGTCCTGACTCCAGACTTTTCCTGAGTTTTATGTCTTTTTTTTTGTTCCTTTCTTCCTTTCATTTAATAAAAAAAAATTAATAAGTGGAATGTTCTGTAGTAACTTTGAAAGAAGTAATTTAATAAAAAAAATTCAGAGTGCCTCGAGTTAATTTAATTCAATCCTAGGCTCATGCTGCTGCCAAATTGCACATTTCAAAACTGCATAGCCAAAGAACTTTAGGTGCCCTCTGAGAATGCCTAAAGTAAAAGAAAAGGCAGAGAAAAAAAGACCCATAAAAGCAAATTAAGGCAAATACCTTGTTGGGGGCTGGAGGTAAAAGAGAAGGAAGAGAAGGAAGAGGAAGTTTCAATTAATGTGTGCTTAAGAACAATAGCTGGGGAGAAGTGTCACCTGGCATTTATTTAATTATTTATCACCCTTTGAAGGAAAGAGGGAGTAGGTCAGGCCAGTCAAGAAGAGAGAAGCTCATCAGTAAAGAATAGTTATCTTACAAAATGAAAGTACAGCATAGCAATAGAGTCCTGAGGATCAAGGTTTCAAGCAAGAGAAATCAGGGCATTCTGGACTAAATTCTTCCCTGAGATGTATTCAGCTCAGGGTTGTAGACTTTACTGGAAGCACTGCAGACACCTATCCTGGGACATGATCTAGCTTGGAAATGGTGAACACGCATTATGGGTCTGATCCCCTCCCGCTGAAGCAAAACCACAATGAAAGCAGGACTGATTACAGTATGTTGTTAGCTGGCATCTGAGATAGCTAAAAAGCCATAGTGGACAGATAGTAGGCAAGAAAACATCTTAGAAATGTTCAAATATAATTCAATACTGTAATGTCCTATGTTCTATGCTAGAAAGAGTTTGGAAGTTAAGAGGTAGGATGCAACTTTGGTCTCACAATTTTGCTCCGGAAAAAGAACACGACACATTACCAAGCCAAGATGTTTTCACCAGTCCTGTCTATCCATAGAAGTCCCTGGATCACATTGCTACCATACTGTCCTTCCTGTTAATTTGCTAAAACCTGTACTCAGAAACCTGCCATATGAGACACAACCTGTAAGTTGTGAATACTGTTGTTAGCATGTAACTTCCTCCATCTCACAATTGCCACAGCTAAGCAGACCTACCTATCATCATTTCTGTCCTCTCTAGCTCCTGGGCCCCTCTTGATGTCATCCATCTGTTTACAGCAGTAAGGGGTTGGGTGTTAAACCCTTCAGAGCAGAGAGTGTGATTGTTTTAAGTGTGTGCTGATGTTCTGTCATAGTCTCAAAGCTTATAAAAAGGATTATGGCATGACTGCCAGTAATACCAGAGGACTGGATTTGATGACCCAAAGAGGTCCTTTGAAGCCCTATACTCCTAATCACTAGTGCATTGTTTCCACTGTTACTATTGGTTCTAATCTTATTGTTTACTTCTTTGAGCAGGTGAAGGTAAATTCTACTGCCTTTCTTAGGGTTCAAGGTTACAGCAGCTCTGATCGAAAAAGTATTACATCCTAAATAAGCAATACAGTTTTGTCCAAGGGCCTTAGACTGTCTGCTATGATTTCCTCTTAAAAAGGATACAGGTTAAGCTGGATGTCATTGGAAAGTCAGTACTTTCAACGAGATTTTTGATAAAGCCACATAATTAACAAATGACCTTGATGTTATCATACCAACTGGGCACATTTTCCATTGTAACATATACTTCAGCTAGATCTTCCAGAACTCTTTTTAAATATGTGTAAAAATATGTGAAAAAAGATAAATAGAACACTGATTTTATATATATATATATAACTTCTTATATATAAATATGTATATAAATGTCTGATATACATATATATAAAAGTATATAAAATCAGTGCTTCCCAACTCATTCTGCTTGCTCCATATTTTTAGTCTTTCACAATCTACTTATCCCACATCCTATCTGCTTCATTAGAAAACTATGATTATGACACAAGTTCTTCAAATGCAGTCTTTGATAGGAAACAATTTCCAGCTACAACAACAAAAAAAAAATGGTGCAAACTTGGTCCTAGTTTCACCCATTTTATGCAGTCTTTGCATCCCCTAGGCTCCACATGCTGATGACTTAATTGTAACTTAGAACTGGCTCTTTCTGAACTATATCAAACTTAATTTCCATGGACAACCAGTATTACGGCAACCGACTGAGTTCCAGTAAAATAGATATATAAAATACACACTACTGTTTACTGGATTTTCTAGTATTTACTGTGGTATCTGAAAGGGCTTTACATGCATCTCTGAAGTTATCCCCCCGTTTGGCATCTAGGGAACAGAAGTCCATATCCTCTAAGATAATTAGATACTTAATGATCTACGTGTCTATTTACTTTTTGAGGATCTCAGCTGCAGAGAATATTAAGCGACTTACCCAAATGTCAGACAAAAAGGTTGTGGTAGTGTCTTTTAAAAAAAAAAAAAAAAACAAACCACAACAGAACTAGGAACCAATCTCCTAAATCCATATACTTTGTCTTAACTACTATCCTTGTGAATTACACTGTTATATAATGTAATTAGAAGAAAATAGCAAGTTCTATTCTAGGAACTTCTAATCAGCGACAAGCACTGCACTCCTAACGATCTCATTAGAAAAGAAATGCATAATTGCACGGTAGCACTATCTAGCAAACCACACCTCCAGCCAGAGGGGTAGCCCTTTCTCATGTAGACAGCACAACTTCGAGTGAGACCATTTCTACTACAGGTAACACCAGGAACACTCACAAGTGAGAATGGATAAGGATCATGTCCTTTCTAAACATGAAGCAAGGGCTTGAATGAAATGAAAGAAGAAAAGGAAAACTTTATAACCAAGGTATTGTTTATTGAGAGTAAATACTAAGCTGGTGATTTGCTGCTGTCCTTCAGTGCAGGAGCTTTATAAGCAAAGCCTACTTCCAATAGGAGGAGGCCTAGAGACCTTACTAGCACATGGATTTTGATCTGATCTTTGCAAATACATTCATATTCAGTAATAATTTTGTACATTTTATTTATACCTGCCTATTCTTAACTTTCACATTTCAAAGCAAGCACCTCACTGCAACACTATAAATTAAAGAGTCCAGCCGTTCTGTCCTATCTTTACAGGTTTAGTACAGCTCAGTCCACCCATCACATGCTTGATGCTACAGTGAACATTATGACCCAACCCTATCAGAAGATGAAAGAGCCAGAGCAGCCAGGTGGCCCAAACTCCCAGAGAGGACATCTGGCATCATCAACAGCAGCCATTATAGACCATGGCTGAGCTGTAGAGCCTGACTGAGCTTTGAAGACCTCAAGAAGGTGAGAACAACGTGGTATAGACTTTGTATTTGAAGTAAACACTGGATGTAATGTGACACTTTCCTCAGAAGGTCCTGCTTCATCAGGTCCTCTTCAGGAAAGAGGGAGCTCCAGCAGTAGGGATCACAGCTACAGCAATGGGGTAACAGGAAAGTCCTACAAGATCTCTACGCAGTAATGATTAGTAACTTGTGGCACATGGGCAGTCAGTTTAAGGTTCTCAAAACCCACGTAGTAGCTACTGAATGATATTTGCAGCTCTTTCACAGCTTCCTCTGCTAACATCAGCAAACTCCTACTTGACTGTGCCACTCTGTAAAATGGGAATTTTACGGCTCCACAGGGAAGATGTGAAGGAGTAAAGCACCAAAGCGAGGAGTTAGGCGTCTAAAAGCTTTATTGATCCAGGTCTGAGTATACTGTATTATTGGACTCTATGTTAGGTCATATCTGGGAGCCTAAGAAAAGCAGCTGTAAGAGGCAGCAACAGGATTGAACTCTAAAGTAAGGAAAGAATATAAGAAAAACCATGAACCGAAACGCTTTAACCTATGAAGGCAAGGACAAGAAGTGGTTAAGAGGGGATTTTGCTTAAGCACAGAGAAGAAAATCTTCAGAGATACAAATCACGACTGCTGATGATTCTGTTTTCCTCCTGACACAGATAATGGGATAAGTGGGCATGCATGGAAATCACAGAAAGGAGAATTTCTGAGGAGATGAAAGCCTTTCACAAAACCAGCTCCATTATACCATTTTCCCCTGTGCCTCCTGCTGGGAAAGGCTGGGAGTACAGCTACACTCAGCTCCTGCACAACCTGCCAGAGCTATGCCCTAAGCCCTGATCTGCCCACTCAGCAAGGAACTGGGCCTGGAGCAGCTCCAAGATGTTCCCCAGCTGCCTCTTCCACCTCATTTCTCAACACACTCTTCACAGGGAGAGGCAGGAACTGGAGTAACTGGGAGGTCTCACCCTCTCTATCCTGTCTGGGATGTGCAGGCACCAAAGTAGGAGTGTGCTGAAGGACACTGGTGCCCTGGCCCTGTCTCTGCTAGCTAAAGGAAGGTGCTGAGGCTGGAATAGGCTCTGAGAGAGTCTACTGCATACTATTCCTCATGCAGGAGAAGGCACAGAGTGAATAAAGCAGCATCCTCCTCCACTGGGCAAGCCAGCATCAAAGCTCATTCACTGATGTGTGAAACCTAAATCTCTGTGAGGCTCTACTTCTTCTTCTTCTCCTTTTTTTTTTTTTTTTTTTTTTTAATTCTCCCCACCCCCAGTCACTCTCCCTCTTTTTTGGACGTTGCCATGGAAACTGCATCTGGTTTCCATTCTCTGTCTTTCCGTCATGTCCCTGCTTAGAGTCAGAGGCAGCATCGAAGAGACATTGATCATTGATGCAAGGAACCAGCCCTGCGGGAATCAAGCTGGCCTGTAACCCCAGGCCTCCCAGTCACTGCCTCCCCAGTCCAATTTTACTATTCTTTGGGCAAGTTTAATTAAAAATTAAGTGGGACCAGGTGCCCCATCACCTGCCCCATCCCCTCCTGAGGCAGATAGAGCAGAGATGCTCTTTTTTGGGCCTTGCATTAGACTACATACACTGGCAATCCTAGGGCTGGAGGATACACAAGTATCCTCATAGCCAATACACCTACAGCCCCCTCTTTCATGTCATACTGCTGCTGACTGAATTCTTATCACTTCTTCTAATAGAAGAAAGTGCAAGTGGAGTAAGTACCAAAACCAGAAACAGCTATGCCAACACAGTCAGTAGAGCAACATTTCCATTAGGAAAGGAAGATTTCAGATGGCAAGTAAAAAGACCAGCAAAAGGCCAAAAAAGGGGAAGGTGCATCAGTAAAGACAAAGCAATCTCAAAGGAAGGAAGAAAGAATGAAAAAATGTTGAAACAGGACCAAGAGAAAGACTGGCCTGTTTTTTTTAATTTCAGCTTGCTGCTAGCCGAATCCCTTTTCCTCCAGCCTCCTCCCACCACCTCCCTGAAGGGTATCATTGCCTCCTAGCACACTGATGTGCCAAGGAGCCCTCTGACAGCTCTCTATTAATTAACTTCATGCCGATACAAATTTTATTTAAAGTTAAAAAAATCCAATTCACATTGATCCACCTTCATTGCTCCATCTGGCTGCCAATCAATGGCTGCTTGGCTTTACCTGACGAGGGAATAGATCTCTCGGCTGAACGCAGATCAGAGCGCTTGGGAAGTGGGAAATAAAAGTGCTGTCCTTGGGTCTTTCCCACATAATAAACCCATTCTGGGGGGAGCTATATCAGCATCCTTTCTCCTTCCTCGATTTTTTTGCATCGTCCAGTTTCTCTGCAGACCTCCCACTCCTGACAGTATGAGATGTTCTCTGTACCAGCTGTGCTGGGTCCCATTGTCCCAGCCCAGGAAGGGGCTTTTCTCATGTGCTAGACTAGGCTAAAAGCTCATATAATACCAGGGCCCAGTGGAGATGAAAGAGGGATGAATTGCCCCCCTGCATTCAGACTTCTGACAAGATTTGCTGAATTTCTCAATGGCAATTGTCATTTTACTCTCAGAGGGAAAAGCTTTGTCTCTTTCCCTTCCCTCTGCCCCAAAATCGATACGGCTTCTACAGAGAACAGCCTTTCCCAAACAACACTTTGTCCCTTAGGCCTTGTCTGCAGTAAGAAAATTGGTAAGCATTTTTTTTTCCTGCTCTGCAAGTAGCAAAATAAGATGCTGGAGAGGAAACATAACACACACATCATTGCCTAAGGATCAGAGAGGGGCTGCTGGCCCCACATTTTCTACACAGTAGATTTTAAGTTACTGGTTGTTGTCAGTCAGCACAAGTGGTTTAGCTCCTGTTGAGTTTGGCTAGCATATGCCAACACAGACCTCAAGCTGGCCTGTCTCCTAATGTTTAAAATTAGTTGACTCATCTGTGACCCAGAAAGGAGCTGAAGATTACCTTGCATCTTTATAGTGTGAGAAAGGTAATTTTACAAGCAGTTAGTGTACTCTTTCTAAATCCCTCCTTGAAAAATAATCATATTCCTCCACTACAGGCAAAGCTTTCAGGTTGCCAGTATGGCACTGAGGGGGCTTGTTGTTTTAGTACCGAGATTCTAAAATTTCACAGCTCAGGAGCTCCAGTGTTAGCAAACAGGAGCAGTACTGAAACGGAGACTATTTTAGCAAAAATATCCCACTTTAGCCATCATATGGAAGATGTAGAGAGAAGAAGATAGTTGGTTAGCCATGGGTAGAGCCCTTGAAGTCATCGCTAAAATTCCATCACTGAACTTGCTGGTGATATGTCTGTCTCTGATGGAGTAATACCATTTCTGCCAACCAAGAAACTCTGCTCATACTAAGCAGGGCATCCAACCTGCAGGCTTAATGCCTTTCATGTACAAGTCTTTGAACACACCCACATGTATTTCACTGTCTTAAAAGACACTAATATACTGGCTTGTGTATAACAGCTTCTATTTGTGGGTAAGCAGCACAAGGAAGGATAAATCCTTTACGCCAGACAAAACAAAATTATATGACCTAGGGAAATATGTCAACCTGCTTCTGTAATTTAGGTGATGCTTATAGGCTGGACACACACTAGTGGGTGTACCTATAAACCTCATATGAGCTGCAACAGAGCAGGCTGGATACCCTGAAATAGCAGTCTAAGTGCTTGCTGCATACTGTAACTGCATGGTTTGTGCACCTTCACCATGAATACTTGCAATTCCCAAGCCTGAATAAATACAATACAGACTTGAACCACAGAGACAGCAAATGAACAGGCAGGAGAAACAGAGGACTGCTAGACTTATTATGTCCTTGGCTCCTGAGAAAAAACATTACCAACTTGATTTTCATGCCAGTTAACAAATGTTTTGCACTAATTTTGGTAACACAGAATTCTCTCATTGCAAATCAGGTAATTGTGAAGATTGTGGCATATTTCCTGATGGTAGATACCAGAACCCTTATCAGCCAACCTGCTTTGACATTTGCTTTTCTATGAAATAGAAGAGGAAGCCACTGGAAGTTTACTTCAGAAATGAGTTATGAGTTCAGGATGGGCCAAGTGGGAAACCTTGTGTTTAATTACTCTCCAGCAGGCTGGTGTTTGGGGCAAGGCAGGATCTGGGAGCAGCTCCAGAAAATATTTTGGAGGAAGAAGAAGGAGCTTTGTAACATGAGTTGCTGAAAAACTAGTGGGTTCTCAGAAAAATAGATGTGCCCACATCCAGGCCAAGTGGGCATTGCTTTGTCTCTCTTTGTTTGGTAGCACAAACATTCTATTTGTTTTGAGGCTTTATCCAGGCATAGCTCACCTCTGGTCACAGGCTTCCTCTATTTGGTGAAAGTACTTTTAACATCTAAAGTCATCAGGATCTCCAATTACATCCGGTGGTCATCTCACTCCAAAGACACCAGGGCTGATATCTGAGGATAAGAGTATCCACAGAGCTCAGCCCTAGAGTGATACACCTTATATCCTTCTGAAATGCTATTCTAGTTTAGCATTTTCACTGCCAGAGCAGGGATTAAAGTACAGCAAAATTAAGGAATTCTTTTAAGATAAAACAAAAAGACCCATGGAAGAGCAGGAAGCTCAAACTCCAGTTCCCAAGTCCCAGGCTAGTTTTTTATCCTGCTTATTGCATGGTCTGAGTCTGGCTCCTCCATGTCAGCTGAGACACCAGCAAGGGAGCTGTGAGTGTTAGTAAATGCTACAGAAATGAGTCAACACACTACCCACAACCCTTCTCACACCTATCCTACAGGCCTCTCGTTGACCCCTCTTCCTTTCTTATTTGCTCTTTGTCCACTTTCCCAGGATCTCTTTTTACTTTTCTCTCATCTTGCAAGGACAGAGATACACACCACCTCTACAGAACTAGAAAAGAAATATCCACAGGCTGCTGAACTTGCTCATTGGAAGCAAAAAGCCACTGCAAAGGAAACAGCTCTGGCCCTCGCAAACCTGCCTTCAGACAACAAATCAAAGGCGTTTAAGCTGGCATTAAACCACCCTGGGCTTTTGGCTCTTACTGGTAAAAAAATAAAAGCTGAAAGAAAAAAAGGGGGAAAAAAAAGGAGTGAGGTAAGCAGAAAAAAAATCCCAAACCACGCAAGTAAACTAAAGAAGTTAGAGGGACAACACAGCTAAGCCTTTGGTGTTTGCTTTGATAAACATCACTCCCCATCTGGACTCCGAGGGACTACCATCCACTCCCCTCACCCCCTGCTTTGGTCCCCTCCTCTCTCCTTCCCCCATTCCCTCAGACACATGCAGCACTGTGCCTCCCTGCCTTTACTTCTTTCGAACACACTCTTTCCTCTTTTTCTCCATCAATCCTTACCCATTAACTCCATCCTGGTCTTGGGCTCTTTTTCCTTCACAGGCCTTGACAGAAAGAAGCAGGTCTGAAATTAGCTATTATTCAATTCCAAATTGCTGACCCTTGGGGGCAGGGACTGCTGTATGCGCTTATCGTGTCCCGATCGCCACTTAATGCCTTTTGATATTGCTACAGGAAACACATCTAAAGCCAGAAGGGGTCATTTGGGCTAATACAACTTCCAGGATAACATGGACTGGAAAGCAACTCACTCAGCAGTTTCAGCACTTTGTGGACAAAGTTATTTGCATTACATCATCTCTCAGAAAGGTATCCAGTTTTGACTAAAAGACTGCAGCTGAAGGACTGTCTACCATAAACCCAGTCAGACCAGCTGGTACCGTCCTTTTTAACTTCTGCCTCATCTCTAGTACAAACTTGTCCGCCTTCATCTTCTGATCAGTATGTACCATTATGCTTATGCCTAAAATCATCATACTGTCAGGACTTGTCAAAACCTTTCTTTCTCTTAAGGAACAATTTCACAAGTTCACTTTTTTTTTGCCTGGAAAGAAGTGTGCTCAGATGAGAGGCTTTCCTGTGAAATAAAAATATTCGGAAAAAAAATTTTGTTTAGAAAGTGTGAGAATCTTTTTCTTCAATGAAACTAAAGTCCCTTACTTTGATAAGGACAAAGAGCTTCTGTTGTTACCCCTCAGACTTTTTGTTTGAAATGCAAAAATTCAGACTGGACATTTGGAAAAACTTCTGTACCAGGGAGGCTGTAGCAGGTACCCAAAGGAGTTGCAGAACCTGCAACCTTGTCAAGATTCAGCTAAATGAAGCCATAGTGACGTGACCTGAACATGGGCTGCAGTTGTATTTGAAGAAGAGGCCAAACCTTGTGACCTTCAGTAGTCCCTTCCAGCCAGCATGGCTGTAGTTCTGCAAAATGCAAGTCAAACCAAAGTACTCCATCCTACCTGATGCTAAGCATTTCACCAAACCTCCTTCATGAACAGTTGCAATATAAGGGAATGGTGCTTTCCAAGGGAAAACTTGGACAATGTTTCAGCAGGAGTTATACTCTTGAACTCAACCCTTGAGGTTTCTTTAGCATGGGAAAAGCACATTTAGCTCTCTTCACTTTTGCTTCAGCACATTCTTATCTGTGTAGAAATGCAGAGTGTTTTAGTGAGTAAAATGGTGCACACCATCTTTTTTTTCTTGTGAGAGTGGAAGAAAAGCTCATCTACAGCAGAATGTCATATTAAAGCACTTCAGAGCAGTTCCTTTACAGCACCCAATTCCCAAGCTGCAATGCTTCCTTTTTTCCAGAAACTCTTTGGGGGGAAAAAAAATTAAAAAAAAAACCCAAACATTTTCTTCCTCAGAATTTCAGCTGAAAATTCTTTTGAGATAGTCTTTTCTATCAAAAAGCTGTCAGTTTTCCCACTGAAGTCTGGAACAGAGTCAAAGTGACAATTTTTTCTTCTGTTTTGCTTTTAAGTGTCATATTCCCTTTTTTTTTTTTGGAATGAAATAAAAGCATACGTGACAAAGTGACATTTCCACTCGAGGTCTCAGTTTGTTTCTCCTTTTTTTTTTTTTTTTTTTTTTTTTAAGCTGAGAAACAAAAATGGAATAATTTCAGTCAAAATGCTGATTTTTGAACTGTTTGTTTCAAATTTCCCCTTGGAAAATCCATTTTTTCCCAAGCAGAACTGACGCTGTTCTCCTTCCCAGGAAAGTTCATTTTCGACATATCTATCCTTTCTTTTTCCCTACAGCAATACTTTCTGCACGTTAGAAGTTCAGCATGTATGAATTCATTTCTCTGCCTTGGCAGTTAGTTGGGCAGACATGAGCTGCAGGAATGGTACTGGGAAAAGCCCTCATCAGTTTGTGTCAAGGAACTGAAGAGAGGCTGCAATCTCAGTCCAGCTGACCAGAGTGGGACCTGCTGCCTCTGAGCACACTTTACTTCTGCCTCGTTGTACATCCAAATGTAAGGGAGACTGCAAAAATTACTGGAGTGTCAGTAACTGCGTACAAGTTGGGCAGCAACCCTTTGTTTGTGGCTGAGAACAAAACTTTTTTCTTCTAGAGTTTATAATCAAACACATGTGGATTTGATAGTACTTACAGCTCTCTAGAAAACCATACTTCCATAGATAAATGAAATGCCTAGGGCACAGTGAGAGACCCTGCTGACTGAGTGCATACTTATCCTCCCTGCCTCAAACCTGAGGACCTGGTTACCAAATATGGTGCTGCAAATGCAGTGCCCTAATGACATTTTGCATATGAGAGGTAAAAGTCCTGTTTAGTCAAGAGCAAAAATTCACACCCCAACTTAATACATTTTGCTTCAGTGCCAGGCCTATGGCAATAATAGTGTCTCTGCCCACGTTTTCTCTCCAGCACTTAGGAAAACTTATAACTTCCAAACTTCTTCGGAAAGTTTACTGTGGTGCACAATCCTTCTTTATATTAAATCCACATAGGGATGATAATGTGGCTAGAAATATTTGCCAGCAAGGGATTGAGTGGGTGTAAAACGGGTTTGCTGAATTATTGCTAGACTATTTAATTTTGATTTTAGATACATATGCTTCTCCCTGCGTCTACACATTGCTCACTTTGTTGCTCCAGGTTTGGCACCTTACCTAAAACAGCCCTCACCAAGCACAGCTTTTTATTTTTTTTTTTCTTCTATTCAGTGTACCCCACTGTCTGGGTTCATGAAGTGCTGTCTCTTGGAGGACATTTCCAAAACCCACGCAAGGATTGCACATCTACCACCCAACAGCACCCTATCCATCTCCACTGAGAAAAACTGATTAGTCAGTCCTTTGCTCTCTTTCCCTGGAAGGCATGTGAAGGCAGCACATAGCAAATCAAGCACTAATACTCTGTTAGAAGAACTTTACCAAGGACATGCCTTGCATAACAACTTAGCTAAAAGACTGCACACGTAACATGTAAAACATTAGAAAATGCCCACTGGGGTATCCCTGGGAACTTCAAGGTTGCCTAATGGTCCAAAAGGGTTGGCAGCTTTCCTCATTGCTATTTACATTGCACCTTCATTTTTACATTTTAAAACAGAGAGCTTCCAGCATTAAAAGTGGCACCTATGGTGCTGAACTCAAATCTGCAATAGGGAGAATCCAGTAAATGTTACTGTGGGGGTGCTGCTGCTGCTGGATCCATTGCAGATCCACATGTTAGAGGCATTTGCTTCTTTAACCTAGTGCCTATTCATCCAGATAGCCAGATTAGCAAAAGGAGAGGTTAGACCACTTCCTGGCCACCAGTGCCTAAGCCTCTCCCTCTGGTTCAGCATCAACCTCTTTCTACAGCTTGTTTCTTTCCCATCTGTCAGCATGATCTTCCAACCAGCAATGCAGAACCAAGCTGCAATGAGAGGCAGTTTCATTAAGTGTTAGAGAAAGTTGTGCCTAAAAACTAATTCAGAGTCCAGATCCTCATGCCTAAAAGGAAGCATAGTTCAGAGAGCGGGGAGAAACAAGACAGAAGTCAGAGGACACCAGCTACAAGATAAGCACACTGTATATATGTTCTTTCTTCAAAGCAAGAGGAGAATGTCTCTCTTGCTGATGTCACCATGAAATATTTTGTACCCTTTGGAAGGTGAGGGGGAATGGAGTCACTTCTAGCATCTTCCTCAAGAACTGAGAAATCAAGCTGCTTAGAGTGTACCTCAGGTGCTGGGGGGGGGGGGGGGGGGGGGGAGAAAAAAAAAAAAAAAAAAAAGGAAAGAAAACCCCCAAACCCTCAACTGCCAGCCAAGACAGGAAGAAGTTCTAGATCATCTTGAACAGACAATGGGTTAGACAAAGAGTTGTAGTGATACCTTGGGAAAAGAACTGCTCTCAACAAGCACAGTATGTGCTTTTAAAGGTGTATGCACTACCAGGCAGAGATTAAACATCTTTAGACAAGTTCTAAGTTCAGCTCTGCTGCAATGACAGAGCCTATGACCACCTACCTTACAAACCAGGAAGCAAGCCACATGAAGGACTGTCCTCAGCTGGTCCTCCTCCTGCCTCCCTCCCTCCCTCATGCTTCAGAGCCATCTCCCAAACCTTGTGCAAGACAAGCACACCCTCCCTTCAAGAGGGGTCAATAAACATAGCATTTCAAGAAATGTCTCTGTCTAGATGTGAATAGAAACTGTACCAGAGCCATAAAGGAAAATACTCCCCGGATAGGGGCTAAGTGGGCTTTCACACAGAATCCATATTCTCCACAGCAATGGGGTGGATCACTAATAACCCATGAGTCTTCACAGTTATGTACCTGAACACAGACATGCACCTTGCTGTAAAAGAATACATAGATCATAGCACCTCTTTGCTGTTTATACAACACTGATAAGCTCCATTACCCCAGATCATAACCAGGCAAACTGCTTTTACTCATAGTTATACTCAACAATTCCTTACTACTGGGAATTCTGAGTAAGTCAGACCCCAGGTATGTGTGCAGTAATCTCACCAAATAGAGGCACTATAGTTGCATTACCCTGCTAAGAACCAAAGAAACCCAGATGAGGCAAAAGTCCTCAGCACAAGCATAAGAATGTGGCTTCCCCAAGTGACCTCCCCACCTACAAGCTGTCTAAGCAGAATGACAACCATGCTTCTTCTGATGGTGGACTGCAATTTTCCTCTTATGTCCTTGACAAAACAAATACACAGTAACACAATCTTTTAGTAGAAACTTATGTTTAGAGGTTAGACTAAACCAAACTGGACTGGTTTAGCAGGGTACAACAGTGAAGCAGAGATATCAGCCTTCAAAGATAACTTTGCAGGGGTTGCACAAGATGCAGCAGTGAGAAGGGAATGCAATGGGTGACACTGAATTAGTCTGATGCTACACTAGTAGATATTAGTACAATAGGGAGTCTGATCACAATGATGAGCCAGATGGATGAAGATAATCACAGTGCCAAGTCATGGCAGAAGAGAGTGCAGTAAGCAAATGTCACCCAGACCTCCCAAGTCAAAGGCCACTCACAAGGGGAAAAGGAAAGCAGATCACAAAATGGTGGAAAGCTGTGCTTTGAAAATCTGGAGAAGGGTACACAATTTCAAGAATTTTTGCCATGTATCTAACGAACTGAGATTAGCTACGGATGTCATGGGCTAGCAGAGAGAGAGAAGGACAGGGACTTGGACACAATAACTTGGACTGAAGCCAGTAGAAGCATGGCAACAGCCCCACTGCTGCACGGGAATGGAATACCTTCCTATTTAAGCATGGGTTTGATAGAAAAGTTATTACCTGAGGCTATGGTAGAGCATCTGTTATGCACTCACCAGATCAAAAACTCAAGTCTGAGAGATAACTAGATACCAAGTTTTATCAGGCCATAAACATAGCCATGAGTGGAAGTCCAGGCTTATACAGGTCACTGAAAGCACAGTTAACAGTGATTTAGCTCTACCCTGGCCTGGTTTTCTTACCTGCTTTTTTGGGGATGCCATTTCCATGACTTCACCTCATAAACAAATCTATTTAGTTCCATTAAATCAACCAAACACCACAGATAACATACCTGCAAAGTTGGATGTGAAGGCAGGGTCTGCACAGACATGCCAACCCCTCAACTCTTGCAGACATCAGATGAATCTGTCAAGTCTTGCATGCCTAGCATACAATTTGTGTAATCACTCCTTTCTCTTTGCTCTCCTGTGGCTGGTCCTGGGCCTCTGTCCTTGATACTTCCCAGCTTCTCTTGTTCTGCAACTTTTATCCAAAATGCTGTTGGCTAAGGAGGCCTGTGAGCTGTTGCAAGGGAATACAGGACAACATAGAAGCCATGAGGCTGCACAACATTCAGGGTGGTGCTGCCAAGGAGAGATTGATACACCACATAAGCCCCACCTAATGGGTTGTTCCTTTTCTCTGGACCTTGTTCCCCACTTCCCCCACCATTTGCCTGTCGCCCCCTTGCATTTCTCGACTGGGACAAAGCTCTGGTGTTAGGAAGGATCTATACACATAATTTTGCACTAAAATTGAATTTCTGGTGCAGAGAGAGATCCAGGGCTCATACAAATCTGCTCCTCACCCTGGGTAGGGTGGAAGACTCAAATTTAATGAACACAAAAAAAGCCAGTTCTTTATGTAGCTGCTGGACATGGAAGAAAACAGAGAACTGAAGGACCTCAAACTGTGGTAGCAGTTCAGTGTCATCTGACCAGGTTCATATATCTAGCCTGGACTTGGGTACACAAAGCATAGACAGCACATGACTGGCCTTCATCCTCACTTCTTTTTGTCTGAGTGCACAACAGGAAGAGCAGGATGGAAAGTTGGGCTGATCATTAGAAAGTACTTTTAATCAGACCTTCATGAAGATCACAAAGTCATCAGCTCACGGTGACGGATTGCCAGGGACTCCATGATGAATGCATTTGCAAATATTGCAGCAGAATAATTTCCTTCCGTCGCCAGAGCACTCCAAACAAATTAGATTCCCTCTAATCACATCTCCTGTCTGTGGATGAGGAAAGATGGTCCCGTCAGCACAAACGCATTTAGGGGGCGGGCAGCAGAGGGGAGAGAGTGGGAAGTAAGGGGCTAGATGCAGCGATGCAGCAGGCAGGTAGATGAGGTGCTGGAAAGTTGCCCAGGGTTGAGGAAAGTCTTTGAGCAGGGGTGTGGATACACGGTAATCCCACGCATGTTAACAGCTCTCCCTCTGCTTGCGCACACACAATATGAATGCTAGAGGACAGAGGCAGAGAAGCCAGCAATTCACCTGGAATTTTACAACGGTGAAGAATAAGAGGAAGGAGCGTAATGCCAGCATCATTTATCTCAGAGGGTGCAGCCCTCACCGAAGTTACACAGGGAGTTTCTGTGACGAGCCAAGGCTTATGCTGCTTTCCACAGTGTCTTCCCTATGCTCTACCCCTAGCTGGGGTACTTGAATTAGCAAACCAGAAGAAACAGCTTCACAGATAATCCAGTGCAGGTGACTCACAAGACGTGGTACTAGGACAGAGATGCAGTTTAGAATTGTTAATTAGTACCAGGTGGACATTATGCCATGCTGGAGGCATTCAACAAAGCTGCTAGCTCTTTTAATTCATAGTAAGTCTAAGCATATTAGTTTAAGGCTCTTTGAAACCAGGGACACAACAGGCATTATGTTTGAAGTCAAACAAAAGGTGAACAGCACTGTGTTTTTAAAAATGGAAAAAACTATACCAAGAAGGATGGTCAAGTAAGATGTCTGAAAGCTACTCTTCTTCTCTACACTTAGAATAAGTGCTGGAAGGTGGCTAGAAAAATTATTGTAGAGTAGCATGCTCATACCAATATCATGTCTATCATCTTCAATTTTCCTGAATGCATGAATTAACCCAACAATAGCTTCCTCCTCCCTTGCCTGAAAAATCAAGTGTCACAGCTTAGTAACTGACCTGGCAAGTCAAAGATTATAGCTTCTGTTCCAGGACTGAACAAATGCAATTTATAGAGGTAAGTTGGTAATACAGTAAGCTGAGCATTTATTTAAGCAGCTGGTCTCCAGCATTGGCTTGAGAACCACTGTACTCATTTTTGCTAGAAATTTGGAGGAGCCTGATATTCTGAGAAAGCAAATTTTTGCCTTTTCACACATGGGGCAAGAGAGAGTGCCACATGGTGGAGGAGACAAGGAATATGGGCACATTCTCTGAATACAAAGCAGTAGGAACAGGTTGAGGGAGTTCAGTGCAATGCAAAGTCTAAGCAAAGTATGTAAGGAAGATCGTGAAACACACTGCGCTTGCAGGCCTGTGCGTTACCTGGTGAAGGACTTGGAGTGTGTTTTATTCATTTCCCTGCTCAGAGGAGCTAGAGTAACTTTTGGCTTTCCACTCCCTAGTTGGTACCAACTTGCTGTTCACAGTCCCCACTTCTGGCAGCTCAGAAACTCTGCCAACAGCTCACTACTGAAGAAAAAATGTAAGCCCAGTCCATGTCCCTTTTAATTAGCTTTGAGATCTGGCACCGAGCAAACTGACACAAGAGACAAAGTAAAGAAAAAGTCTTGTTTCCAATACAGGAGAGAGCAAGTAGTGGAATGGCGAGCAGGAGGAGCAGAGGAAGGAGAGGGGAGCTGCCGTGCGAGCAATTGGCCTTGTTTGCTCTCCTGGAAGCCTCTATGTGCTTTTCCTCCAACGTGCACTGGGTTTTTACAGGGGGCAAACCCTTACGGGCCAGTGGGTTCAGAACAAGAAGCTTGGGGCAAGAAGCAAGCAGGCTGCTGCCAGCTTCTCCTCCTCCTCCTCCACTCGTCCTCTCATGCTCCCTTTCACACCCTCGAACAGCAGGACCCTCTTATCAGGTATGATAAGCAGCACTCCTGCGCACGGCTGGCAGGCTTCCAGCTCACGCTCCAGGAGCCCGGCTGGGCGCTGCCGCTGTGTGAGCACACTTTAATAAAACCCTGATTTTTATCTGAACATTTTATTAATCCAAGCTCAGCCATTTGCCAAAAAAAGCCAACGCATTGAATATGCCAATGTGTGTTCTCTCCAGCTTCTACTGCCAAAGTACCTCTGCCCACAGAGTCTCCTCTGCATCACACTGGGATGCATTTTCTATGCAGAGTTTCTCCTACTTTATTGCTTGCCCCTTCACTATGCCAAGGAGATGGCAAGGGCCCTCTTCAACTGATATACTCTCCCTTCTTTTGCAGAGATTTTATACAGAAAAAGATTTTACTTTTTAATTATCAAATTTCTACTGATAAAATTACAGTATTCCCCACATGCAAAACTCATGGAAAGACACTGGACAGCAGCAAGCTATTCCTAAAAAAAATTAAATGAAAAGCATCTCCTTTCTTATCCTTCCACCACTGCCCTGCTGTCATTCACCTCCTCTTATGATACCTCCAACTCAATCATCTCACAGGATGGCTGACACACAAACATCACTGGGTGCTAGAAGTCAGCCAGCTGCAACGTGGCAAAAGGAAAGGAACAGGAAAGATGGAGAGGTTTGTGTGGGAATAGGCTTAAAACATGAGATAGATGTTCTAGAAGTCTCCATAAGTCAATACAGTTTTTGCATGACCTGGCTGATTGATGTGATTTTCTGCAATAAGACAGCCTGCTGGTCTGCTGCTCTTCCTATTCTTATTGTACCAGTTTGAGTATGGAACCCAAGGCCTTTCAGCTCAGTGCTGTTGGGCCATGTTACTGGATGTGGCAGTTAGTGTCATGGTCTAGTAACTACAGTGGTAGTGGATCAAGGGTTGGACTTGATGATTTCGGAGGTCCTTTCCAACCCAGCTGATTCTATGTTCTCACCTAATGGAGTAGTCGCCCTGCTATCCATAAGACTGATGACATTCAGTGCAAAAGCCTTTTCGTGAGCTGTATTAGGCCATTAAGCACCTTGTAGGACTATGATACTGATCCACAGCCTTTACTATCTCCAAACTGGCAACTGTATGTTCGCTTTTTTTCCCTGGAGGAAGTCACATTTTCTCATTCCATCTCTCTACAGTCCTTCTCTAGAGGTTTTCCTCATTTGTCCACTGCTCTTTTATATGCTTAATACACTTCTCTCACAAGATTCAGATCAAACTCTCCCACTCTGTATTCCAAACCCTGCTCATCTCCTGCTGCAAGCACAGTTAGTCTTCCACCCCACTTAAGCCAGGCTAAATCCTAACCGACTCCTTACAAGCTCAGAACTTCCTGTCATTCCTTTGAGAAAAGTTCATTGTGTTTTTAAGCTTATCGTTGCAAACCTTCTGGCCCTTTGGAATTCTCCTTCAATCCTGTTAATGGCCCCCTTTTCAGAGCTGTCTGATCTGCCATAACAAATAAAAACTATAAGAAAGAGAAGGTGTTGGTCAACTGGGAATGCATCTTACTAGGCAAGATGACAGAAAACACAAGATAGCTGGATGTTACTTACCAAGCCAACCAGGCAAAAGATTTGACAAGTAGCTCAAATGGTAATTGGTAAATGGTAAAATGGTAAACAGGGACTTTTGAAAGCCAGAGCAAGGACATACCCTTAGTTCTTTCTTCTCTGACTATTCATTTGGGCAGTCATATTTTGGAGGGAGGCATACATTTAGTGTTGTCAGTCTATTAAAACTGAAATGAAAGAGCAAGGAAAGATGGAGTTCTGCCTGGCAACTCAGGAGATACTTACGAGGCTGAGGTTCAGCTACTAGCTCTGCTTGAGACATCACATGTGATATCAGTCAAGGAACTATGCCTTAGCTCCTTCTGTGTATAGCTAGAATGCCGTAGTCCAGCCCTGACTTCAAGAGGGATCATACGATAACATACAGCAAATAACAACTGAAATTTAGATTTGGTGTTCCTCTAAAGGCTGGAAACAACAAGAGGGTAGGAAAAACTGCTGTGGGGATAACAGAAAGGTGAAATAATGAGCTTAACAGTGCCATGGGAATAAGATATCCCTAAGTCCTATTCCTATTGAGGTTTTACACAAAGTCTGTATGCTTCCTGTCTCCCTGTTTCCTCAGGCAAAAGACAGGCTGGTTGCTTATGCTAGCCAAATGTTACAGTCAATTCCTTCAGCCTTAATCTTTGGGTCTGTCTTCTTTTTCATTAGTCAACTAAAACAAAAAAAACCCCAGCGAACCAAACAGGCCTCTGCTCCAGACAATCAACAATCAAATTACACCCTGCACAGGACCACTGAAAGTTTCAAAGCAGCCTGCAGTTTGCCAGCTATAGGCTTAGGAACATAATGCTAAGTTAAAGGCTGGAGCTCAGACTAGGTTCATTAAGATTTATAGTCTATATTGTCTAAGCAATACAGGCAAGAGCTGTTTGGCCCTAGGCTCTGGACAGCAAAGATTTCTGTGCCATGCTGAATGATTTAACTTAGGTCCTAGAAAAAGTGTGGACACAGTAGTACAACATTGCTGATCAAGCTACTGTGCTCTGCTTCTCCAGGCAGCTGAGTAATCTGACAGGACATCTTCCCACACAGTTATTCAGCTCCCAAAATAGCTGAGGTGATCTTGCACAACACTAAGGTGCATGCAAAGCGATACTCGCCTGCCTTTTCTGAGCTTACAGCCATACTGGTGGTCAGTCTTTACACGAGTGGTTGTTTAAATATAGCCAAGTACAGGTCATTCACTTAAAAAACCAAAACAACATGGCTGTAATAGTCAATTAACAGCTCCCTCAAAACTCATTTTCTTCAAGCTTGATCTGTGCAAAGGATTACTTCTCTCTTCAACTAGGTGTATGATCTCAAAGTGGAGGTGTGAGGATCTTTCACACACCTAAATTCTCCTTTCGATGTGTCAGACACAGGCAGTTGGACTAGAGGAGACTTGGATTCAAATATTTCAGCACTTCTGACATTAAAGGCTGTGTGATACAGGACTGAAGAAACCAGGAGAGTCCCCTCCAGTCAAAGTTTGGCATTAAGAAGGTCAAAGCCTGAATGAGTACAGCCTAGGGAATAAGGCTGCTAATTTTGCCTTGTGAGCATAGTTTTAAAAGGACTAGGAAAGGAACAAAGCAAACTACAAACTACAACCTTTTTTTTTTTTTAATATTTAAGTAAGTAGGATCCCAAGCCCAATAACTGGACACAAAAATCTCTGAACTGAGGCAGTAGCAGGGAAAGAGAAAGGAACAAGCAGCTATGGATGATAGTTTCTCATGATCTTGAAATCCTAGTACAACTAAAAGCTTGTTTCATTTTTGGAAACACAGTAATTGATCACCTGCTCACAAGATTGTTTCTGGTAAAGATTATTATGTGCACCTGGGCAAAAGTTAACACTGCAGACCTGTCAGCATGGGGCAAGGACTTTGGGAAACCTGCAAGAGAATTGCACAACTACCCTGCCTCTGCCATGCTGGTGTGCTGACTGCAAATGTAGAGTGATCCCAAGCAGGAGATCGTCTTGCTTCACAAGAAAATTATTAAATACTGCAGTCTCTCCCTAGAGAAGTAGGCTTGTTATTTCAAGGACCTCTTTGCAAGGCAAGTGTTATCAGAGGAGATAGGATAGCACACAGCAGGAATCCAAGGTGCTTGCCAGCCCCTACCTGACATGGTGAAGGGTGCTTGCATGTGCCCCAGATATACAGATGACAGTGGCTGTTCAAGACTTCTCTTTTCACAGGCTCATGCAATATTTGTACAGAGCAATATTATCCTAAATGTTTTCTAATTTTTCCTCTGGATTAATTGAAACCTGTTGTATTATTGACGGGTCTTTTGCAATATTTATATAACACGGATTGGATTAAGGAGGAATAAATAAATATGTAGAGGATGCCTAACATGTAAATAATAAATATTCAGCCATCTATTTTTTCACAAATATACGGCGTTTTCAATAAATCTTTAATAACTCTGCAAATATTTATTTATTTGCTTTGAAGCGTAAGGGAATTGCAAGAAAGCTCTGCAGACTCCACAAAGGGCAGGCAGATGGAACACATGCTCTACCATCAAGCCTTCAACCATCTTCTGGCAAGAAAAGAAAACATATCCTGAGCTGCTTCACACCTGGGAGTAAAGAAACAGGGAGAGCGGACCTTCAGGAATTGAATGGGGAAACACCACGACTGCTTCACAACCAGCCATGCACACCAACCATCACTACTGCAACAACACAACACCTATGCCTAGCCAATCACCACCACATTTTGCAAAACTCATAATTATATTGCACCATTACAGAGAAGCTCTCAGCCTCTAGAGGGCCCTCTTCCCCAGCTACCCTAAGAGCAAGGGAACTACTGAGAGTGTATTTGCTGGAGCTCCCACGCCTGCAAGGAAGAAAGGAAGACAAGAAGAAAATTTGATTGTGAACACCCCCCAGTTTTCATAAGTAGTCTAATTTTTCCATGGGTTAATATAATGTCAAGAAAACTGTACCTCTTAACACTCTACCTATAACATTAAACTTCCTGAAACTTATCATAAAGAGCAGATCTGCTTTTCCCAAATAGGAAAGCTGGACTCTGCTCTGTTAAGGAATCTTCAATATCTAACATCCCAAGAGATTTGGACAAGTTGCGGTGTTCAGCCTCAACGAAAACAGGGATTTTAAAACTCAAACAACAGTACATTATCAAAAAGTTCTGCTTTACTAGAGGCACCATAATGGTTTGTCTGTGATGACCCAGGGTAACGTCATGGAAAGTTATAAAAAAGTGACTCTTCTGAAATACGTTTGCGTAGCTTCAAATGCCTGCTAAGACAATGGCTTTTTGTAATCGCTTGATATTACAGTAAGAAAAGCTTTAAAATTAAATGCCCAAAACACAGCTAAGCATTTAGTTTTAATGGGAGGGGATGGTCATTGCATGTTTAATAAATACTGATTGTAAAAAGCAAGTCAAGTTGCTGAGTTCTAATAGCTGAGCAGTAAATAACTGTTTATGCGTCATTATGTGGATTTGGAAGCATCAGCAAATATGCTTTTAATAATCAATTGATACTTAACATATAATATCTGATTAAAGGAGATGGATGCAACCACAGTAATTACTGCATATTGTTGCAATGCCATTGGATTAGGGAAACATATTTATTGAGGTGAAAAAAAGTCAGAGGTAGATACATATCTCCTTGCTTGTCTTCTTACTGCAGTACCTTGGGCTGTCATCTCATTGATTTCCCAAGATAAGCAATGTTCACCCTAGTCAATACTTGGACGGGATACCACCGAGGGAAACCTAGAGTGCTGAGGAAAGCGGTGCTGGTAACACAACTGAGATTACTCTTTTGTTTTCCAGAAGGAAAGCGTGATGCTGTGAGTCCTCTAAAGTGCAGCACCCCAGAGAGGATATTGCACTCACGTCCCCTGCAGATAGAAATCCACAGCTCACTCTGCCAGTGGTAGAGCCATGGGCTGTCCTGTCCGTGCAGACTCCACAAGGGGTAATCAAGTTCCAGCTCTCAAAACTGCTGAAGTTTGTAGGTGCAGCATTGCTCTCCATTTCATGTCAGAAATAAACATCCATTTGGGACAGGCTGAAGCAAGGAAGACCATAAAAACCTTTCTTCTACATGCTGAGTATTCTTTTCTCACTTCAGAAGTCCCCGGAGCAAATTCTCTACCAGTCTACTCCCTTACATCATTAATGGAGCAGGACAATTGGCAAAAATGACAGCAATTTGCTTTACAGACACGGCAACTACTCTGATTACAGTCCAGTTCTTGACACAGCAGAATGTAAGGTGGCTTAAAGCTCCTGGGCTTCCCCACCTCTGGCTGTATCTGGCATGGCGTAGCATGAGCTGAAGATGCAGCTCGGATCTTATTCAAAACTTTAGTCACTGGGAACACAAACATGCTCCTATTAATGGATAGCTGGAATAAAACTACCCTTAGGCCACATATTTAAAGCCAAGGAAAGGGAAATTTGGCATAGGCACTAAGTTCTTAAACAAACAACACACGCCTATTACCAAATGCACAGTGTATGAAAATGTAGCCTGTATTAGAGAAAGCTGAGGAAAATCTTCAATTGTGTACATTGCTGTAGGCTACCCAAAAGCAAATGGGACTGTGGCACTTCAGCAAACACTGGCGGCTGGCTCCTTTAATTTATATTTGCAAAAGCAGAGAGAACCAATAGTTCCATTCAACTCAGGTCCCAAATTTACAACATGCATTTATCCTACCTCACACCAAACCCTCTGAAGAACAGGAAGGCATCTAGAACCAGAGACATGAATGTGGCAGGCAGGTAATTCCATTGAGACCAATGACAGTCTAGAGGGCTGAAAAAATGAGTCACATAAATCTCTTTTTGAATCTCGAACTCAGTTACCAGTGGTCAAAGCAGTATATTAATATAGGTGAACCTCAAAAGGTTCAGGAAAACATCTTGAAACTTTCATAAGTTGCAGAAACAAGTCTTTAATTACCTACATGTCAGTGAGCCTAGAAGGTTAGGATTTTCTCAGAGATTTGCCAAAACTCTTGCATCTGGTCATATTGAAAACAATGTTGCAGAATGAGCAAAAAAAAGTCTCCCAAAGCCTCTCCTCCCTCTCATCCTCTGTCTCCCCAACAACATGTCTGCACTGAAAGCTAGCGAAATAGACAGTGAAATGGAACCAATGCAGGACACCACCTGTTACATTGACTTTGCTACAAAAAAAGAGACTGTCTTTGCAAAAGGAGTGAAAACCACTATATTCACTAACGTTATTAATAGAGCACCAGTAACAATACTACTTTGGATTGCTAGAGCACCTGATATCCTGAGATCTCAAACCACTTTATAAAAAAGCTGGTTAAGCCTCACCTTGCACCATTTGGGGAAAAAAAGAAAAAAAAAAGTAAAAATGCAGCACAAGCAGTTTCAATACTATCATCCACATGTAATATTTGAGCCTCAACTCCCTTACCTTAACAAGACATTGCTTGCTTGACTATTTATTGGTAGAGTGGAATAATTGCAACCCATCAAATCCACCTAGAGAAGCCTGAGTGTATTTTGAAAGGACTGTTCTCCTCCCCCTTGCTCCCAACCTTCCCACCCCAATACACATTAATGTACCTTTGGACAGAAACAGTACAAGACTTTCTTCATTTTTCTCCGAGTCATAAGGTTAAAAATGAAACAAATAACACAGGCCCTTGTGGATCAGTAGCCCAACATGTTAAATAGTATCTCAGCAAGCAGTGAAGTACACTACAAGAGTCCTAGCAAGTTCCTCTGTGAGCACTGAAATTAGAGACACTTGTTTATCAGAGGGTTGATAAGTGTTGTGTGTGGAGTTATTTGGGGTAGATTTTTTTTTGGGGGGGGGGGGGGTAGGGTGGAATGTGTTATTGTTTTTAGGGGTGGGGAGGGAAGTCGAAGTCTGAGTGAGGCTTTTCCTGCTCTGTCGGCATCGCTAACATTTCTTCTGGGTAGAGTCTTCGCTGTCCAGACATACGGCTGAGTTCATGCAACTGCAGAATTAACAAGGTCATTTTCCTCGTGTTTTCATAAAAACTGCAAGTGAGTGTCTCTGAGATTTCAGTTAACTGAAATTAGTCAAGATGTTCAGTAATTACAGGAGATTGAAAGACAGCCAGACACTACCCTCATAGAAGCTATGTTTTTGTATTAAAGCAGTCTGAGAAAAACTGAAAAGAAGAAAATGAAAGTCATGTTAGCTGAAAGAGTTGCCTGAAAAAAAAAAAAAAGCAATATAATACAGAACAACTTTATCTGAATAGTCCTTCATAAATCGATGGAGCTACTCAGCGAACAAGGACTGCAGCATCAGGCCTGGCGAAGGGCTTCCTCTGTTCGCCTTCTGTTGAGATGTGAAACCACCTCTGTATTGACTCCAAGGCCATCACCAGTAATAAGATCAAGCCAGTACAAAAGGGGACATTGGGAAAAAAGCTTGCCACAATTGCAGTGTCAGGGAATAATCCAGCTGCAGGCTCCATTGCACACGATCCACTGATAGCAAAGGGAGGAGGTAAACCTCCCTCTTCCAGAGAGCCAGTCTCAGCTATCCCATTCCTCATCCCCAGCCAAACCTTGGTCAACCTTGCCAGCTGCACAGCCCTGCAACCACAAATAAGAGCTCACAGAGAAGTGACTGGGAAGCAGACTGGTTTATTTTATTGTTTTGCAACTTCTTATTTATGAAAATGCTTGGAGAGCCTGGATACTGATCAAGTTTTGCTGCTCAATATTTATTAGAGTCTCACCTGCCTCACCAGAATGGGAACTGCAGGCACTTTGATTAATGTATTGGAAAAAAGAAATGTATAGTTTCCCTGTCGCCTTGGTAAGCGCCTCCCTGTATCTTGTGCTGAGAGGCTATTTTACAGCATCACAGTCCTCAGTGAATCTCTGCTGATTGCTTGCTGCCTCCCTACAGCAGCATGCTGCTTGCAGGTGTGGGGTGGCACTGTGTTTTATTCTGGAGCTGAACCTGGAGGAGCACTGCAGTGCTATGTCAAGCAGAAATAGGCCCTCTCTGAACAGCAATAAAAGCACCAACTTAAAATATCACCCCAATGGTGGCTGCAGGTTGGGGAATAAACTAAGTTCTCTGTGCTCAGAGAGTACCCACCAGTGCCAAAGAGGGATTTCTGGATGTGGCCTGACCACTTTCCAAAGGCAACAGCTATATTGCCTTTGACGGGAGAATTGTTTTTACAGAAGCCTGTAGACCCAAGCAGCTTCAGCAACTGCACCCTGTAGAGCACGAATGTTATAAAACCAAAGAATCATTGAGGTTGAAAAGGACCTCTAAGATCATCAAGTCCAACCATTAACCTAATGCAGGTCCACCACTAAACCATGTCCCCAAGTGCCGCATCTATACAGCTTTTAAACATTTCCAGAAATGGTCCTGTTCCTCTGCCTTTCTTCATCTGCCACCTCTGTTTGTGAAATTAAGATTAGGCCCACCTTTACATCAACCTGCTGATTTTGACATAAATAGAGTTTGCACTTAGCTCCAGTACAATGCTGCAGGATGCTTACATTTTGCCACTCGCTAGCCAAGAGGCACTGCTGAAGCTCAGACCCATGGAACACCCAGAAGCAGACCCTACACAGTTGTTTTCATAGCAGGAAACCTTCCTATCCCAGCAGTGACCTGTTCCCAGAGCTAAGGCATTTTGAGGTACAGCATAAATACTACTATCAATAGGTGCCATCTCACGGCTCTCAACCATGCAGCAATTCTGTCATATGGTGCACTGAGTCAAGACTACTCCTGCATGATACACAAGAGACCCCGGATTCAATCTGTACTTTATCTATACTAAAAAACCACAAAGTTTTTCATCGATGGTAGAAGCAGAAGAGGAAAGCAGAGCTCATTTCCTCCAGGAGAGGGCAGTCCCATACACACACACTGGTAAGTCATTGCACATGCTGGAAATGAATTAGACATTTATAATGAAAAAAACCTGTTATCCCAACATCCTCAGCCAGTCTGTCTTCTCTTGACTGGAACGGTACTGTGCCCTGCAGATGCTGGAGTCTGTGCAGTTATTTAATCCTGCACACTGTAATCTTTTATCTTTACATTTCGATTAATAACTTTCTGCTCTGGTGGAAGTGAGTGAGTACTAGTGTATGCTAGCACCAGGCATGGAGGGGGCTGATGCTGCGAGGGTCTGACATACACACTGTGGTACACCAGATACTCACCTGACATTTGCCTGGAAAACTCTAACCCTTCACTCCTGCCCTGGAAACCTTCCACATAAAATAAATCTGTGATCACATTACTGGAGCTGCAGACTCCCCACACCAGCTCTGCTTTTAACCCCCATTTCTTACTCTGTATCCCCCCACCTGAGGGTTCCCCCGCTCTGTCAACCTCTTTTAGTCTCCACTTTCCTGTTTCCACATTTGCCAAGACAACTTAGACCCATCCTGCAACCTGTCTCCTTGTGATTTCATCAAGAGAAGTTCATTACCAAGGCTCGGTAGAAGACACCTCTCTACATCAGATGTAGCACCACTCAACTCTCCTCACTCTGGGGCTATTAGAGGTCATGCTCCTGCACTATCGGCTGAAGTCCGTGATGGCCTGTCCTCACCCCTTCCTGGGAACACAGAAGAGTACATATGATCCTAAAGGACTTCAAGAGGATTTGGCTGGACTTCAATTAATTGCTACTGCAAATTAGGTCTAAACCCATTTGTCCCAACAGCGTGATAGATGAGGCTGTACATTACGGCTGCTTCTAAAGTCTACATTTTTATCAAAAGATTGGCAGTCCCTGTGGGCCCTGCTGAGATAAAAAGGGCCTTCTGCTTCCCAAGCCTCTTCTCCCTGCTCACGCCTTCTCCCTGTTTTTTGTATTCAGCTTAGGGCCTCCAGGAGTGTCTGGAGGAATTCATTTCCTTCACAGCACACCCCTCCTTCTCCCAAACGAAAACTAGAGCTGGTTTTTCCAAGTTGGATTCACAGGAGAAATATGAAAGCTAAAGGCACACGGTATAAATAAACATGCAATGGGAACAGAAGAGGCAAAACACAGAGGCCCAATGCAGACGAGAGAGACAATGCAGCATAACAAATAGCAAGCTGCACTTCGCCTGTGGCATTTTCCAGCTACATCAATAATTATATAATACAACAGTTGCCGATTTCTCAGGCGTGGATCGATACCGACTGCGGTGCCACCCCACTCCGTGGCGGGTTGTGGACTGAGGGGCTCTTCGCAGGCCCACACTTTGCCCATTCCAGGGATCGATGGCTGCATTTTGTAGGCAGCACCAAGGGCTAGGGAAGCAGTAAGTGTATTCTCCAGACTAAGATCACAGGGGTCTGCCCATGGCACTTGATGCTGCCAGCATTGGTAGGAAACAGCCTGGTTTTTTTCCTTTCCTCTCCCAATTGCCTGCAGAAGATGCAATCTAGGTACCACTTTGCATAGGTGCTGTTTGTTGGCAAGAGGTTGAAAGTGGATTCATTCCATAAGTGTCTCACATGCCATGAACTTCTTTGGCAGGAAGCAATTCAGTTGTCAAGTATAAATGTATGAATGCACCCACTTGTCAGGCCTTCCAGCTAAGCAATTAGGGAGCACGGCATCATTAGTGACATCCATATTCTTCATAACAAAAATATAATTTTCTAAATACTTTATTTTTATTATCCCTGCTGCAGTAAGTTGTAAAAACAGAAGAATTTTGTGGACAGACCAAAATGAGCATCTGCTTCGCAGAGTAGAGTTCTATCAACCCACCCCCAAACTCCCATTTTGAAGTCTACAGCCATTAAATATTGTCTTGGTGGGGGAAAAAATGGGAAATCAAATGAAGGAAACATTGAGAACAACTAGAACATCAACAACCCTCTTTTCTTTTGTTAGCAGGCATGGGATTCCTATGAAAAGTAAGCCTGAAATACAAATTTCAAACCATTAATGCTTATTTAAATACTAACCTGAGAGAAGTAGCAAAAACAATGTCTGACCCATGCAACTTCCCACAAATGGCAATTATCTCTAAAACTTCCCAATCTGATTAAATTGAAAGAGACATTTGGAAACATGAACTGGTTGGTCATATTCAGGAAAACAGACCTTCTGGGCTAAAACTGACCAGTGGGGGGGGAGACAAACCAAGAAAAAAACCAAAAAAAAACCAAAAAAAAAACAACCAACCAACCAAAAAAACCCACAAAACCAAAAAAACCAACATCCAGAAGATGTGGATGATACACTCCTGCTCTGTGCAATTTAACAGTAAAGTAATTGGTTTGTAGTGTGTGTTATTATTTTATTGTGTTGCAGGCTGTCTCTGGTCACGCTTTGTCTTGTGTTTGTTAGACAAGCATTCTGATACCACAATGTAAAATGTCAAGCATTATAATTGGGCCCTCGTTCTACAAGGCCTTCCTTTAGACAGAACTCACATGTCATTGGAAATTTCAACTGATTTCCCTGCTGGAAGGCTGGATTAAAGGTCTTCCTACTGCAAAAATTGAAAAACTCATAACACTGACACACTCATCTTGCCAATCAAAGAGTAATAAAAAATAGAAATGTCTCTGAAAGAGATCATCCTAAACAGCAAGAAATCCCTAAATTAATTAAAAAACCCCCTTGTATCCAGAAGCCTATAAAACTTGTAGCATATTTCACTACCAGTATAGCCACAGAGATAAATTCTTGAAAACCACCATGGATAAGCTATAGGATAAAATCACTGGTGTAGGGAAGGATATTATCTTTAGAACCCCAACTAAAACCAAAAGCAGAGGTTTGCTTATCCCACTTTGGGAGGATGCACAGATCTGTAACTGGGTATCCTGGTTGAATTAAGTGTTATACATACATCTAGTAAGAGTCAGTTTCTACATAAAAATCCATAATTTGCAAAGACAAAGAGGCACAGGAAGATAAGAATGGGTGATCTTGTAACCGAGACGATATGGCTATAAAAATTTCTCCCTATGCATAATGCATTGCCTTTGTTGCAGTTGGTGCTCCCAGATGAGTTTTGTTCATGTGAATGGATCAGGGAACATATGCTTCCAGTTTGTATAAGGGCAAGTCAAAACATGAAGGACTGTTCATCTTCAGATTGATCTTCCCTCCAATTAACAGTTATTAAAAGGTATAATAGGTATAAATAGCCATTTACAGAGATCACATGATATATAAAGAATCTAGTATTTGTGGAACAAATGCTTGGATGTTATCATCCCATTACAGATACACAGCAGAGGTCAGGAAGAAGCAAAGCAACCTGCTCAAGGCTGCAAGGAAACCTTTGGTAGATGTGTGCAGTGGAACTGAACCTTTTGACTCTAGCCAAATACCCTTCCTCTCTGGAAGATGCAGAGGAGAGCAATGGAATGGGTTAAAAGTGGGGAATTACTGCAGCCCAGCTGATCAGCAGTAGCATGTTAAGCCACAGCAACCTGACTTTGAAATCTGTATCTGTACACTGGACTGGCTACTGTTTTTCTATTTTCTACCACTATCCGTTCAACACAGTTCGGAGCTGCTAGATTGAAACCAAAATAACCTGTTTGGGCCCAAGGCATACATATGAATATTTACAGAAGTTTTACTAGTGAAAATGTGTGGGTAAAAAGAACTCAAATATTTGTTGGCTAGAGAAACAAGCAGATTAACACAACCTGTACTGGCACAATGTTCTGGGTTTGCTGTTTGCCTCTCTCTGCCATCTAATCAAGTCCCTTTGGAAGACTTATTTCTGTGAGGGCTGTCTCTCTGCTGCATGCTGATGACCGATAATGCAGTCAGCATATTGTAAATGGGAGCTGCTTTCCACTTCAAAGGGACAAACCCTAATTTGCCATAGCCCTGGGTCAGATGCAAGTTAAATGAGCCGGAGCAGGACACAGCCACACCCTCCATTGCTGGGCTATGCAAGCTGCAGGAATACACACAAAATCAATTACTTTGGGCCCTCTTCTGAATGCGACGGGAGAAAATTACATCTGAGCTCTGGCCTCAGCCAATCAATCCTGCAGTAGCCTGATTTTTCTAGGAATGACACTGCAGGCAAGGCTTGTGTGACCTACAAAGAGAAAGGTCTCATTTCAGTGGGCTCTCTAGGTCTCCCTTTCTGTTCCTCTCAGTCTTGCTACTGCTCTTGTCCAAGGAGATAATTTGGTCACACTCTCACTACAAGAGCTATCCAATTGCAAGGAGTCACTGAAGTTCAAATGCCAAATAGCCAATTTTATTTGCAACAATCACTTATGATCAATCTACAGAAGAAAACTCTTCTTCTTCATTCGTTCATTCCTAAAGTAGCCACATCCTAGGATTTATCTGCTTCCAGAGATTACAGATAAAGAAAAAGGCAGTCAAAGTGAGTTGTAGTATCCAAGACTGCTTCACATGCAATAGAAACCAAGAATTAAAATAACCAGGACCCCACTTGTTCCCTTCAAGAACTTGTCAGGCTTTGCAAACTCACAGGTCTCTTGAGGATCCCATCCTGTGTGGGAGAACACACAGGATGTGTGAAAGAGATGGGAAAGTCTCCTGGAGAATAAAAAGAAAATAATTTTAAAAAATCAGATCCCCAAAGAAAAGGTACTGTAGAAACATACATTATTATTACCTCAATTTATGCCTTTAACAAGTACCAAAAATGCCAAGATATGAGGCTTTTCTTCTTAGTAATGGAAGACAACACTCAGAGCTTTGCAAATTTTAAGTTCTGTTGGTTTACTTGAACTGTAATTATGGACTTATGAACACAAAATAAAGATTACCAAGAAAACACTAAGAATCATAACCATGTTAAATCTGCCACTATAGCTTTGCTGCTCTGTCTGTCCACACTTGTCACAAGGATGCTGCAGGCAAGTAAGATTCCTGGCAGTGAGCTCCCCTGAAGTTAGGATGCTATAGACAAAAATGTTTTTCTTGATCGTTTTGTAGAATCATTCTGATTAGGACTCAAGCTAAGGAACCGAAAGTCAGCAATTCCACCATCTCATCATTCCTCTCTCCTTTGCCTTGAGTTATTCTCTTTCACCTCAGTGGTCTCTCTAAGTTAGCTCTCACTGAATGCTGAATGTCCCATGCATTTCACAGACTGACTCATTTTCAGAAATTACTTAGATGCACCAGAGCTCAAATCTCATTGACAGCTGATAGGCTCTACCCTTCTGAGTGACAAAAGCCCAGATTTCTAAAAGCTATTTAGATGCCTTAAGAGTAGCTTAAAAACCTAGTGCACAAAAAGCCAAGTTTAAAGCAATATAAATATCCACAAGTGAAGCTAAATGGATACAGAACAAAATTCTCATTATATTTGTATCTATGTATACCTAAATCATATCAGAAGATGAAGCCTTCAATCCTTCACTGGCCAGAATGCCTTCCATCCTGCCTAAATAGAGCGTTTCTTCTAAAGACAGTATTAGCCAATATGAGACAATCTGCATAACAGTATGTAGAAAAAACTGAGAGTTTAAAAGTTTGAGACTACAGCACAGAAAACAAAAGACTACATGCTTGGTAATTTCCATGGGTATGTCAGACTGCAGCAAATTATATCCTATAAGCTCTGTGCAACATAGTATTTGCATTAGCTTGTCCTCCTCCTCACAAGTCAGGGTGCCCGTGCCTCAGACATCTATCTAAAACAATAAGAACTTGCTGTGCATACCAGACTGGGATACAGATTAATTAATGTAGGATCACAGTGGATGTTTGCAGGATTCTTATAGCTGGAAAACAAACAGTGAAATTTGGCCTGATGTTTATCAGGATATAAAATGGTTCTTATTAAAAAGTCAATGTATATCACAGGATCTCACAGCAACATCTGATTTTAAAAAAGTCAATCACCTTCTCTGTACTACACAGAGCATACAAGAGGATGTCACTTGCCACAAGGTGGTGCCTTTTTAATAATGACCTCCATGACAACAAATAAAACCACAAAAGCAGCACACCAACGATCAGAACAACACAAACAGCACAAACCTCAAAACTTTATAAGAGCTGAGTCTATGCCTGAACATGCTAGAAACATACCCATATGGCATGAGAAAACTTCTCAAGCACAGTTTGCCATAGGCATTAACTGATGATGCCTGAGTGCAAAATGACAGAGCATTATTGATACAGAGCATTATTTTTCCTCCTCAGTTCTCTAAACAGTAAATCCAAACCACATGACAAAGCAGACAGTGAGACCATCAGCAGAATGAACACTTGGAAGACAGGAGATGCCAGAAATACATATTTGCTGAGAGAGGGGGTGAACTAAAACCTCCTCATCTGTGGTTTCTGAAAACTAGTAGTTCAAACCCATAGATCTAAAACCCACACAAAGGTTGCTCTGCTGAAGCTGCAGCACAGGTTTTTTTGTACTTGCAGTTTGGTGGCTCTTCTGTTCTAGGTGACATCCCTCCAGCTGACAGTAGCATCTGAACAATGCCTGGATCTTTTAAGCTGAGGTTCTATTCTTAAGCACTGAAAATGCATCTGTTAGTGTTCAAGAAAACACTGTCTTTCCCATGAAAGTAAAAAAATGAAAATACATGCTCTCATTAGCCTCTGACTTACTGTTCATGATGTGTATGAAAATTGGCTCTGCTATTTCTAATAAACCGAAGAGAGTCCATGCAGATGTAAGTACTTAGACAAGTGTAGTGTGTTGCATTAAGGAAATGCAGAACTATCTTACAAGAAATATAAAGGAAATTTTTCCATGAATTTGCTGAATACAGCTCTCCTCCATTAATGCAATTCGGACTGTCAATACCAATGGTCTTCCTAACTCCTGGCCAGGATTAACTAGTCACTGAATTGGGAGTTCACTGCAGCTTTATCTAGAAAGGCAGAGTTGAAAGAAATGCAGGTCAATTCACAGAAAAGGTTTCTTTCTTCATCGTGCAAGAGTGGGCTGAATAAGAACAGAATCCATTTATCAACAGTACATTAAAACTCCAGGGCTCCAAAGGTTTATTTCATTTCAAATCATGGCCTGCCTGCTCATTTTAACATGACTTTGTGAAAAGCTCTCTGCATTTCAAAGGGATCTCAGGGCTTGTCTTTCCTCATCCCCACACTCCAGCTGCTCTTCTCACATTCTCTCAGTTCAGCCACACTGCACAGTGATGAGCCCCAAACTCACTGTCTGCCTCAGTGACCCAATGAGCAACCAAGACTGTAGGTCAGAAGAGATCTTCATCAGTGGGGACATCTGTTCTCAGTAAAGCTTCCAAAAACATGTCCACCAGCACATATATCAGATGGGCTGCCCTATCTTACTTAACAATATTGGGAAGAGTAAAAGGTTCCTTTTACAACTGTAAGATGAAGGTTTCCTCTCAGAAAGACAAGATGATCCAAACAAGAGACTGTTGACACACAAATTCCTAGCCTTGTACACTGAGTATCTGCAAACTGACACACAGCAGCCAGGCATTGGTGCTGGCCATAGAAGATCTCAGGCTGGATTCTACAGGCACCTTGTAATGGGTTTGGAAATTACTTATCCTTTCTGTACTCCATTTCACTATAGGGAAGAGTTAAGTCAATAGGATTTAAAAAAAAAAATAAATTAAAAAATGTATACTTCCCCTGGCCTTTTTCACTAGCTACACAGGGGATTCAGAGATTCACGGGGGCGAGGGGGAAAGGAAGAAAAAAGGAAGTATGAAAGGATGAAATTCCCGCTAAGTTTCAGAGTGTTAAAATGGATACTTGAGGCAACTCTCACATTTGCTCAGCACAACATTCAGGGATGCCAAGAGAACCTTCGCTCTCTTCTTAGGAAAATAACATGCTGAACTTTTACTACTGATAATGGGAGAATTAAGGTTCACACTTTCAGACATCATTAAAATGGCTTTAATTCGATTTAGTTGAATTCACTTTAAAGGAAAATTAAGCGAAATCAAATGAAGGCCATTTTTAATTCCAAACAAGTGTGTATGCACACATTAGTTTAATACATTTTACATAATCCACTTGAAACCCACCTTGTTACTTAATTCAGATCAACTTTCCCATGTGCTCCTGACTAGACAAGCCCTGAATGGTAACATTATCTTTCCTCAAGGAACAGCTGCATTTCATTATTGACACCTAACTCTAGAGAGAGTTGCTCTGAAAGGGACAACATAGTTGCACACAATTTATATGTCTGTCACAGAGAGAACAATGCTCTGTATACAGCTACAATAGCAATTAATATACTGGGGGTTGTTGTTCCATTAGTCACTAATTACACAGTAGACCAGTAATACAGAAGCCTTGTTCCTGGCAAAGAAATGATTACTCCAGAATTACTGAATTGATAATTCAGAGGCTGCCTTTTGTTTCCCAAGGGATACCCTGCACCTTTGCCATCAGTTAACTGAAAACACCACAGATGGTACAGATTCATAGGCAATGACTGTGTACTGCACACTACTTTTTAAGAACTTCTGAATTATGGCATTTGCGTGAGATGAGTCAAGGTGAGTTCAGTGACTGAACAGAATTGCTTCCAGTCTTTGTCACAAAATATAAGAAGAATAGTTTGTCACTGAAGATTTTTGCTTCCTCTTACAAAATACATGAGAAGCATAGCAACCTCCCTCACACATTGTCTCATCAGGCTATTGCAAACACAAGAAAATGCCAACTCTGGTTGCATGGGGCTGTGAAGGACCTTTGTTTTGCCCAGACATCTTGCAAAAGTTAAAAAAGGTAAGAGGTGGGGCAAGAATGGTGCATAACAAAGCTTTCAAAAGGATGTTACAATGAACTCCAATGCATTTGGTAAGCCACACGTTACCCTGGCCTACCAGGGAAGGGGTATAAATGGGCTCAGCTCCACAGTTTTCCTTATGATCTTCTCCCCAAATTCTTTTTCTCCGTTGCTGTCTGCACGTCCTAATTGTGACAGTGCATCATGATCTGAGCTTTCCTGTGATCCAGTCAATACACAGCTCCAACACTGCTGCAGTTTATAAATGTTTGAGGAGAGCCATAGAGGAATGGTCTGGCCATGGTCTTCGATGTCCAAAGAGCAAAACAAGAGAGGCAACCATCCTTCTTGTTATTCTCCTGGATGTAGTAAAGGAGAACAGAAAGGTAGTTGTTTCACCTTTCCCCCCAGCAAAGAAAGGACTCAGCGATCAAGGAATCTCTGAAAAATGTGAATTTACATAAAGTGGCAATTTCCAGTCAGTTTCTCTAATTAGCATTTGATGGAAACTTCTTGCCTTTTACCAGTAACACACCTCTCTGGGATTTGTGAAAAGAGCAAACTTTCTCTTGATATGGGAAAAGGGATAGAGACAGTGTTAAAGACAGCATTAAATTTTTTTTTTTTTTTTTAATGAAAGCCTACACCTCCAGAAATTGTTCACTGGAACAAGCCCATGAACCATTTTGATCTCATTTTTTGGAATCCTAACTTTTAAAATTAAAACCTAGTCAATTAATCTTGATCCAATTGTGTTAATCTTGACTCAAAAATTCCAGGAGAACAAAATGCCTCTCCTTCCCTCCTCTTTACTGTATTGTTACTACAAATAGAGGTGGGAAAGAAATTTTTTATGCTTTCATCAATATTTATGCAGTTAAAATTGCATACACCATATGTTGTTTTTTGGGTTTTTTTTACACAGAAAAGTCAAGAAAATATCATCCAGTTGACTTCGACTTCATTACAAAAATGCTAAGTCATCCCCCCAAACTGACCAATTCTAATTGTCTATGATGAGTACCAAGGAACAAAGATTAGCCTCATAATGAAAATCCAATCACATCCTTACCTACTCACAGGCTACCGCTCTGCTCCACATGGTGCAAGTGAGGATAATTGACAAGATGGATTGAATGATCCAATGGGTTTAACATGTGCAAGTTTTTATGGCAAAGACTTTGTCTCAGCTTAAATCAGTATAGTACCACATTTATCCACGGAGCTAAAGAAACATCAAAAAAAGAAAGCCCAGATCAGCTGTACTTCCTTTCTAGAAAGAAGACACCTTTATACCAAACAATACTAAAAGAACAGATAGAAGATTGGGACCCATCACACAGAAAACATCTTTTATGCATGGTAGAAGACGGCTTTGGAACTTCCTTTGTCTTCATTTTCATTTTATAGACAGGTAAGCTAAGACACAAACTGATTAATGGACTAACTTAAAGAAAGCCTGTGACAAAGGCAGGAATTAAGCTCAGTTCCCCCTGAGGATCAGTCCAGTATCTTAACAAACCCATATCTTTCTATTCTGAAATACTGTGGCTTTCCCTTGTAATTAAACAGCATGAATTTGAGGGGGCTGATTTCAACTGTCATTGTACTGAAAGAGCTTGCACTGGTCAAGTGGGGAGGAACTGCCTTGCCAACCTAAAAAGGCTTTTCCTTTGCTTAATTCCAGGCTTCTAAACTTTCAGAAACAGAAAATATTGCATAAGCAACAGTACTGAGCAATTTTGAAGGCATACTGAAAGAGCTTTTTATACTCTCCCATTTTAATAGCTGGTGCTTTTACTGTAGATAGTATATGGTTACAGAATAATGTGCATGGGTTTAATGTCTAGTATGATAATATCCAAGGTGAAGATATTGAAAATTCAATTAAAATATAGTTTAGGATATTAGCTTATTTTAATTTCCAGCCTCCTTTACCTCCATCCACCTCCTACACATCCAGGATTGAAGCTAGAAGTTACACACTGAATCTTTTCTCCTGTAACTCATAATCAGTACAAAGTTCTTTGTACTTCTTCAACTTCTGACTATCTGAAATCTCCTCTTAGAATTCTCCAAAATCCCTATGCTCCTTTAACAGAAGAGGACACTGAAATGTTGAGAAAGGAGTAGTTCCTATTAAGGACAAAGCTAGATGGGGACCCCTAAATCTTGTCTCTTAGCACTAAGCCCAGGGTCCCTCACACTTGCACAAGCTTTTTTTTAAACCACGGTTGCCTCTTTGAGAAGGTTTAGAGAGGGAACAAATTATTTCACCACAGCAACACAACTCCCTCATCTGCAGTTCTCAGTCACCTTTAACAAACTTAACTTTTGCCGTAGTTTATGCTTTTCTTGCTTGTTTGATCAATGCAGTTTTCTCACTATCACTGTGCTGCATTACATGGTACAGAGAAGAAAATAGAAGTCCTACTGAAACATGATCACAGAAACAGCAAAAATTTCAAGAGGCAAGCAATGAAGCAGAATCTTAGAAAAGCTCCAGCTGCTGTCCAGAGTTTCTGTTGATCCTTCCTAAAATATACAGGAGAGCACACTGTAGGGTTAGTCCCTTTGGTTGTCCGCTAAACTGAAGAGAGGTGTCAAGCATCACTGCACATAACAAAACAAAAATGTGCCGTGCTAGGACAAGCACTGCTAGAACAAAATAGAGATCCTTGTTTTTCTTCTCCATCTAACAATGCTCAGGAACTCCTGGTCCTGTAAACTAAACAACAATGGGTTTCTGTCAGATTTGAGAAAACATATACCTGAAGTGTTTATGCGGGCTGTCTAAATCTTACCCTGCAGTAATGGCAGGTTTTATCCTTGTCATATGAAATATTATCACTAACCTACTTGCTTCTGAAACTCCTCCAGTTTCCCAAATTTTATTATAATAAAGTTGTATATCTAAAATATTATACCTATAGTACCCCTTTATTTCAATGAGACCACATAGTTTCCATAATGAGAGGAAAGTGGCACACCAGGTTCCAAGATATTTTATAATCAAATGTGCTCTATATGCAGTTTACAAGATGTGAAGGTTGAACACCATGGTCCTCAGTCCCAGGTAACCTTAGAAGGGGGGCTCTTCAAGGCATCAAGTCACTGCCCTTTCTATAGCTTTCATGAACCTCATACAACTAACAAAAGCTGATTTACATAGATGGGAAAACAAAATAGACTGAGTCTCATAATTAAACAATAAAAGAGACTAAACAAAAAAAGTGCACCAGTCCTTCCCTTAGTACATAGTTCCATCTCTCATCACTGCCTGCAGAGACACCATTAGCCCCTGCACTTGGGTCAACATGGGTTGTAGTGCATTCAGATAACCACCCATCTAGAAACAGATGAGCTGTTTCTACCCTTCTGGTTCTCATAAGCCCCCCTGCACACCACCACTAGCACTGACCTTTTCCAATAACTGCCTTCGTATTGTTTGCTGGTGAAGTAGAAAAGACCTCCAAAGAGCTGACTCTTGATAACTGTATCAGTCAGAGAATTGGTGACTCCCAGTGTTTACATCCAACTAGAATGGAGGTCTTGGCCAAGGTGTACATGCAGTGCCCACCTGGCAGCTGCAGGAAAGATGCTCATCTGTACCATAGGGAGGTGAAGGAGACGAATGCAAACTTTCTTCCGCAGTGATGTAGTGATGTTGTCCTCCTGCATCACACCCATTGCCTGGTTGTAGTGTACTGGGAGACCAGTTGGCAGCAAATAAAGAAAGCAGCATATTAAAACTGGATAATAACAGGAAAAATCCACCCCACATTGCTGTATTTTGAGTGTGTTGCCTTGTTTGCTAGCTCCTGAGACATGCTCTTTCCAGAGGGGATAACTGTGTATGCCCTGCTTCCCGCACTTTGCTGTGGATTTAAATATACAGGCATTGCTACTAGGTGAATGCCATTTGAATTGACAAACTGGGATTTCTGCTGCGCACTTCACACTTAATGCAGCCCTGCCTGGGCTTTGAAGGCAACGGCTTGTTGCCTTGGGGTCTGAAACTAACAAAGCCAAGCAGAACAAGCCCAGGGCTCCCGTTGGATTGCTCGATCAAAGACAATATTAAACAGCAGTGTTTTCATAACTACTATTCTGGGGCTCTTGGAATGCAAGACAAAGGAGATGAAGTTAATTTCTGTTATCATAGCCTGGTGCAGCTGCAAGGGCCCTGGGAGAAGCCATCTTCTCTTGATGGCTTTTGCAGCCTGTGTCTTTGCAGGAGCTCCCATTAAGCACACAGTGCTTCAAAAGCTTGTCAGACACACTCGTGTTCCCCTCTTCCCCACACCATTGTCAAATGCGCCCCTGTTCCTTCTTTGACACCTTCCACACATCTCATTACAGACACCAGGGAGCCTCCCTCTCCATGACCACTTCCCTGCACCTCACAGCTCTCTGCTTCACCTTTTGTGTCACCAGCACTGCCCCTCGCAGTGCCCAAGGAGACCCAAGCTAAGGAAGTACTCTGCTTGGCGCAGGACTGCTGTGCAAGGGGACCAGACAGGGAACGAGTTATCCAGGTTCTGCTCTGCCACCGACCCAGCTCACAACCTTAGTGAAATACCTTAACCTTTTGTTTGTACATGGTCGGCTGGGATTAACAGGGTCCGGGCTATTTTAATTTTTTTTTTTTTTGAGTGACTGGCAAAAAAAAAGCAAACTTTCTTTAATCACATTTTCTTTATATCAGTAGATGTCACTGGTGATGGAAATCACTAAGCAGTATTGCAGGAGAAAGCGCAAGCTATCTTCTGATTAGGAACACTCTTTGAGATATTTGAGGCAATTTTAAGATGCCTCTCTTACAAACCAACATGGTCATAGTCAACAGATCACCTTGAAAGTGGATGCTTGTCAGCAGCAGTGCTATCCCAGGACTGCCATAGCTACACTGGGCTCTGATTTTTCCTCCTTGCTCTTCATCTAATTTAGCATAGAGATCATTTACGGAAAAGCAGGAGCGTGGTAGATTTTGCTTATACCCTCAACTTCATTGCAGTAAGGACAAGGAGAATGAGAAAGCTGGGTAACCATGAAAAACTTCAAAATGAGATTACTGAAAGGAAGGAAAGGGCTCCAGAGAGCTTTGTTTAAAGCCTTCCTCTTCACACCACATGTTATTCCTTTGAGGTCGCTCAGATAAAAGCACAAACTGGGGATAGGGCATGGAAATAGTACACTGCTTGAGATGTGCAGGGTACTCCAGGAACTCATCTATATCAATGGACAGAACACCCCACATTTCGTTTTTCTCAAACCAGGAGTTCACCTTGGGACTCTAAAGATCTAGGAAGATGTTCCCAGGAACCTGACTACCCTTGTACGAGAAGTACTCTTTGCTAATAACTGTCATCTGAGATTTCACAAACTGGATTCATTCAAGTTTTCCCTCCTCTCTAATCTCAAGTTCCCCAATTAGCTGAAAATACATTATAATACAGAAAAGTTTTGCTGAAAAATTTTTAATAGATCCAAGATCAATGCCCAGGAAATGAACAAAAATACATCATCAGGCTCAAACAAGAGGGATACAATTGTGTCCAGCTATATGCTGATACCTTACATATCTTCCTCATGTCAGCGTTTTGCTACTAAGTGGTCAGTACAGATCTCCAACAATTTCCAAACAAGAGTGTCCATTCTAATTGCTGGAGGCATAAAAAGAAAAAGCTGTTCTCAATCCAGAAGAGAAGTAGCCAGTCTTCAGTTTTAAAACAAACCTTCTAGATGCAAATTGCTGCATAATTTAAGTTTATTGAACATCTAACACCAGGAAATGTGCAATTCATGAAATTTTCAGTGAAGATATACGAATGAGAGTTCCCAATACATTTTTAAAATGTGGAATTATCAAAGTTTTATGCACTGTCGACTTTGGCCACATACAGTAGAGTTAATTGAAAGTGCAGTTCTAGCTTTAAAGGTATCCCTATGAAAGTGGCAATGCGTGTTTTATTGTCTCTTCTTCATTTGCAACTCAAAGGTGCCCAAGTTTATGCATGAAAAAGTGTTTCTTCTAACTGCCAGCCTGCTCTGCAACACTCTATTGAATCGGAGAATCTGGGTAGACGCTTTGCTTTTTGCATTCATATCACTGGTCCTGTAGTTTCTGGAAGCTAAGTAATGTGCCTATCTATCCAGATGCAACCTCTAAGCCCCAGATCAGACCCCATAAGAAATTTGCTTGGGGAGGATCGATGATCCTCTATTTGGAGTACCCTTGACAAAAGGAACGAACAAGACAGGAACAAACTGCATTTCACAGTGCTAGGAAAAGGCAGAAGGTTAAAGGTATCATCACTCAGGAGGGCAGAACAATCTTTCATCAAAGGACACGTGCCTTACAACTCATCCCCTTTTTCTTCCCCTCACAGACGTATACCAGTTTAGGATGTTTGTAGCCTCAAGCTGGAATACGTACTGCTGAGGACAACCAAATTGAACGACACATCTTTAACCTCCTAGAGAGATACAGCGTAAATCCAGCCTGAAGCCTCTGCTCCATGAAATTGGATTAGGGACTCCACATTGGGCCTACCTAAAACAGACAAATAGCCCTTACAGTTATTTTTTTTTTCTTCCTTGTTTTTTCACACAGAAAACTCCCCAAAAGCAAAAATTCAAGAGGTATTAGGAAACCTTCTACCCACAACAACAAATAAGGCCAGACTAGAACTCAAAGTCCAATGCAGAATTCGTGGTTTCTAACAAACATTAGGCCATACCTTCTCAGTATAACCCTGGTGCAGTAGGCAGACATCATGGAAACTGTTGGACTGCTCTGGTTTACTACAAATACATCTTTGGTCCTTTGTTTTGGTCATAAAGCTGCAGAAATAGGAAACATAAACTGGGATATTTGATTAAAGTTTAATGCAGGAAGATGAAAGAGGAGATCCATGCTTTTCCCTTCCTTGCAGCTGCAGCAAGCCAATATCAGGAGCAAAAAACAAGTTGGCCAAACTGGAAGCTGCAGGGCAGACACCATACTGAACATTTTACAAATGCAGCAGAGCTGCCCACCTCCAAAACTGCCAAGGGCAATACACAGGAATTTGGTCAGCTCTCTTTTTATGGCCACAGCACCATCCCCAATATTGGCTGCTGAGATACCTGCAAGGACTACGTGCTGCTGCTGCCACCTCTGCCCATAGAGCCAACAAGCACTTCTCAGCCATCTGCTGCGATAAGTGGGGGCTCTTCCACCACATGGCCTCCAGTGCAGCAAGCCAAAGCACAAAGATCTGGAACTTGTGTGCCTTTGGCAGTGTGAGCTTCTTTGCATGTGTCTGTGTGGCAGGTGCAGACCTTTTTTGTTCACCCCCTATTTAGCAATTAATGCAAGCCCCACGGAATGATGGAAGTTACAGAGCTCTAACTCTAACATGTATGGTAGCTAAAAATGCAACTTGGAGAGAAAAATTAGACCTCTCCAAAGCAGGCCAGAGCCAGGGATTAATGTGCTTTCTGAACTGTGGGATAACCACATTCCAGATCCTGCTCTATTTTGGAACAGAAACATAGATCTGAATGTCTTTAATTCTAAGCCAGTGCAATATGTCTTCACTTCTTTCAGAAAGGCCATTCTAGCCATGAGAAATCCTTCCTTGGAACGGTTTTCATTAAGCAACCACATTTTCTGAAAAAGTTTCTGTTTAAGTACATGTACAATCATTTTTACAGCACCAATTCTGACTCCTAACAAAAGTAGTGACTAAATAATGTCAATCCACTTTTTTCACTTCTTTCAAACATGTGAGTGACAGAAAAAACAAAAAAAAATTCACTTTGAGAAGAATCTCCCTTCCTATGAAGATTGCTATTAGATAATGATGCTATCAGATATCTAAACAGGAATTTCAGGGAATGGATGCCTAGGTTATTTTTGATTTTGGCTTTGAAATGCTTAGATTTTTCTTCAGAAGTTCAGCACATAGCAATACAACTGCACGTTTGCCACCAACTGTCCTCTTCCTTATAACAGTCTGGGTCTCTTCCTTTCGCAGTTACAGTTCATGCAGAGGAGACCCAGAGCTCTATCCCGTACACCCAGTTGTAGGAATCTATTTCAAGGTCTCCTGCTTCTATGCCTTTGCACCAATAACTAAAGGAGGTGGCAGCATCACGCTCTGACTCAACCACTGGGTGCAAAGCAACAAATGTTCTGCCAGGGTTAGATTAGCAAAATCCCACAGAACAATGATTCAAAGGTGCTGCAACAAATCAATTTCCTGCAAGCAACAAACACAATTACGAGACCAATTATCTTGCTCTCACCCCACTCCTCTCTCAGCAGAGAGCTAGGGCTGAGAAACCTCATCCTTTGGGCTCCAAACATATAGTCCAACTTCTCAGGTGACACTGCCATTGAGTAATGGTAGGAGCAGTGGTTCTCATCTCCCTTGATGAGTCATGCCACTAGAAGGCATACAGATTGCCAAAGTAACTTATAGAAAACAATATGTCCACTGGTCTTTGAACCAATATTTCAGTTCTCCATCTCCATGAGCATGCACCCTACCATTCAACAGCAACTCATCTCTGCCAACGCAGATTATCACCTTTGGAGTCTCTAATCTTCTCCACTTCATCATCTTTTGCTCAATTTCTCACATCTCCCCCTTTTTCCATTCTGGCACAAATGCAGAATCTCTACCTAAAGCAAAGGCAGGGAAGTGGGGGAGGGAAAGAGTTTGTATCCTTTCCAGGACTTACTTATTTCTTAAAGAGGAGATTATAATATGAAAAAATCAGAAAGTTCAGCATAGACAGCTGAAGTCTACAATGTTTCTTGTCTCTGATACAGAGTCCAAGCCCAACTGCACTCCTATTTCACCACATCTGAGCTAATGAGCTCTCCCACTATGCTAGGGTGCATAGGGTAAAGATGTCATTACCATCAGCCACCTTGCACATACCAAGGCTAGTCAGAAGTCCAAGCTAAATAGCATCAATTTACATCCAGAGTCAGCTATCTCCACACTTTGTTCCCTGGCACTGCTGGGCTGTTGAGACCCTCAAGCAGGCCTTGCACAGACTGGAAAAGACCCAGCAACACTGAACAGCTTGGACTGCATGCAATGCAAAGTAGTGTTCCTTGCTTCCTGCCCAGGAAACAGATTGCAATTTGGATAGTCCTGTACCTGAGCTAATAAACTATGATGAACTCTCTCTGGGTCTGCATCCATGGCACAAATAATGTTCATTCTGGATAATTCCCATTATGTGTCCTGGCTCTTTCACTCAAGGTGCAATACCTTTACCTCTGGAAGTCCATGGTGCCAGCCAGCACAGCATAAGCTACAAAACTCCCTCTCAATTTCTGTCTGTTCCCTTCCCAATTCTGTCTGTTCTCTTCCCAATGAAAGCACTAAACCGAGCAGCCAACACCACCCATTTCACTTTCATTACTCAGTTCCTGTTGTGGGTGAGAGAACAGCAAACAAGCTGGCTGATCCCCCTGCACCACTGATCAACTTAGCCATCTCCTACCATTTTGTTCTACGTCTGCCTCCCTCAAAGGCCTCCCTCCAGTTCTGGAGTCCTAGGAAGATTCAGCTTTTGGGACATGCCCAGAATGCTACAGGCTCAACCACATCAATTTCTGAGCCTGAAGGAACCAGTCCACTGTTCAGTTACACATTTTGAAAATGTGTGAGATAAAGAAAGAATAGAACATATATGTGTCATAAGTAGCAATGAGGAACTTGTCAAAGCCTAACACGACTTACAGGACAGAGTTACATATACTGGGTTTTCAACTCATCCAGAAGGCTCCCTTTTCCCACCTATCAGGCAAATCTGAATGAACACTCCATTAAAGGAAAGAAGGGGACAAAAAGTCTTTGAGTTAAACAGTTGATATAACCAGGATTTCAATTATTAGTATAGCAGAAGACTTCCTCATGTGTCTTGTGCCAGTATCTGCATCACAATAGAAATAATACATGGCAAGAAAGAGAAATACATTAAAGAATATGGTTCTTTATCAGACTGGAAGTATTAGTCGTGATTCAGAAATTAATGACAGCATAAAAATCTATTAAGGCATCTAGACTGTCTCTCAAGGGACCTTTTCAAGCTTATAGTGCATGGATTATTCTCCAGGGCTCTGCCCAGCCAAACTTCAGATATCCCAAATGACAGCAATTCCACCACAATTCTTAACAAAGCTATATCACCACCTAATTGCTTTCTTCCATTAAGTATTTTTCTCTCCTGCCAATTTTTTTGTTTCCTCCTCCAAATTTTCTATCATGAGAGACTCTTCTAGCTCTAAGTCCACACTAGACAATTCTTCATGCCTTCCCAGTATGCCTAGATCATTAGCATAGCTCCTCTTTAGTCATTTAGCCAAAACAGCTATATATTTAGCTCTCACAAGCATTCTTCATAAGTCAGTCCCTCCAGCCCCTTAATCATTCTCCTTGCAATCCTCTGAATTCCCTCTAATTTTGTTTACATCTTTCTGGAATTGAAGTGCCCGGAACCAAGTGTTGTAAACAACAACAGCTTGTTATCTGGCTAGACTGTAATTCTGGTGATCACAGCACAGGCCCCGCACATGCAATGCACACGCAGACACATGCACATGCTCATCCTCTGCCTCAGACACAACATCACCATGGGACACGAGTTCTGCACAACAGACATTCCCTCCTCCCCAGTAACATCAGCCAGGTCTCTTTCAAGGAAATCCAATTCCAAACAAAAGTGAGGGTAGATCTTCAGTACAGTCATTACAACTCTTATTTAAACAAGTTTTCTTTTGAATCTGCTATGCTGTTTTCCCCAGTCTTACAACTCATGATTGGTCCAGGAATGGTTACAATCCAAACTGAACAAGCATTCCTATTACCTAACACAAACACAATCTGCAACATAACTTAAAACCCTTCCACGAGCTGAACACTCCTTAGGTTCCAGTCCCATCAAGCAGTTGTAAATCATATCAAAAAAAGGCTGCTTCTACTTTTGAACTACTAAGGCAATCATGGCAATAGCATTTTCCCCTCAGAGAAACTGTTCCTAACCCTCAGTCAAGAGGATCAGGACTACTATACTCTTTGCTGGCCCTAATGGAAAACCCTTTCCCAAAGAGGCATTAGCAGGAGAAAGTCAGACCTAACTCTCCAGAGAAATAAACAGGATGATATGTCTCTGAGCATGTTCTTTCAGCTGTCTGCAGACTCAAGACAGACACCACTTACTGGCTGCACTCAGGTTATATTTTCAAGTTTTGGTTGCACCTACAAAGGCCACAATTTTCAGAACTTTTTTGTTTTAGATGACAGTTGAGACTTTGATGTAGTCTTATGACAGAAGATAACACATCACAGGAAAGCCTTTAAGCACTTGTGCCTTAATGTGTTCTTGAAACTTAAGTTGGAATTTTTCCAACAAAACACCTTTTTATTCCTTATTAGAAAGATGCCATTTCGGTGAAGCAGAAACATTCTGCAAAACTTTTTGCTTTGCTCCAACAAACTTCCAGAGAATTTGAGGTGTGGTTCGGAGAGAAACTTGTCAAGGTTCCTGCTGGGAACTCCTGGGACATCTGTGGGGTAGCCAAGGCACCAAGAAAAGGGTTCATCTAGATTAAGGTCTTCCTAAGCCCGTAACAATTTCAAAGCCTCTTCTCACTTAGCATCCCCAGTGCTGAAAGAATCTGCCATGTGGCAAAGAAAGCAGGGGCTTGAATCATCTGTCTCCCCAGTACATTTCACACTGCCATTCCTCCTTCAGCAGCTACAGCAATGCTTCAGCATCCAGGAGAGCTTGGGGTATCTTCTTTCAATTTTTCTGGTGGTTTGGGTCATTTTGGGCAGTAGAAGGAAAATGAGAGAAAACAGAAACTCTTCAGATTGACCAGGGGATGAGCAGAGCCTACAAGCAGGGGTCTTGTGACGTTCCTTGAAGCCTGAAGAAAAGGCTGCTGCTACAAAGATTTAGGCCAGACAGAATGGCCTTTTCTCCTTTTCCTCTGTGGACACAGCAGACCAAAAGAGAAGGAAGATTGTACTGCTCACCATAGCTCTAGGTCCCTCTGGGGCAATGCCACAGCTCATTTACCTCATGCTGAGGCCAGATTTTTTTAATTTTTTTTTTTTTTTTTAAATCAGCAACCCAATCTCTTGCAGCTCTGTGGCTGCTGGATAGTACAAAAACCAGTCACCAGTATGCAACTAGGATACATGAAAATGGAGGAGAGGTTCTGTACTTCACTTTAGAGCTCCCTGTTTTATACCTTTCCTCCCTTAGCTGGCCTAGACTACAGACAATTCTTACACCACTTCAGCTAACAGGACTAATTTCTTTTTCTTTGAATCACTGAGAAATTACTGTTCATAAAAGCCCCAGCCTCAATACAACATGACTCTTCCAGACAAATAGTTTCCTTTCCTCTTCAGGAGTCTAGAAGTGCAGAACATGTCACAGGGGCATGCCTGCAGTCAGGTCTATTCTACTCCGCTACCTAAACTGAGACTCAACAAAACACAGCCATGCTGGACAGAATCCATGCTGTTAAGGAAGCTAAACCAGCAAGGCTGTGGTAATGCAGGTATAGCCAGAGTACAGACTTCTGGTTTACTGCCTCAGGTTGCATCCAGCCTAGAGCTCCTTGGCTCATACAGTCTACAAAAGTATAACTATGTAAGAACAGTTGGCTCAGTCAGGTTGTACTATTTTTGAATATGTTGGTCTAATTAAAACACTGCAACTTGTGCATGTAGGAAAGCCTCCTTTTATCTTCTTCCTTCTTCTATTCCCAGAAACTCTCCCATGAAAGTGTAGGAGTCAAATATGTCCTTTCCACTCTCTACACTGTATTTCATGCCCAGGTGACTGAAGCATGACTAAGCTGCCACTTTACACTGAGGCTATCACGGAGAGATGAGGAGGGGCAGCCAAGCTACAGAAACAATTCTGTTTCACTGCAACAATCTCTTGCCATGTCAAGATAGGATGCAAATCTGCTATGAATAATGGTCACTCCAAAAGTATACATAGCTATGCAGATATTCCTATCAGCAATCACGCTGCATTCACCTACACTAACATTCATGACAACTCTCTTGCACAAAACACAACTCGGAACCAGATTGGTTAACATTGCCCAAGCATCTTTACCACATGACTTGTGCATTTTCTATCACATACACACACCCAAATACAGGTTCATGCATATATATATATATATATATATATAAAATCTTCTGTCTTGTATATGCACCTTCCCAAAAGTCAAAAAAGAGCTATTCAAAGGCCTCTGGTCATATCTTCATACACAGATCATGTACACAGGCATAAATAAAACTGGATGTTGTGATCCCACTGCACAAAGTAGCTTTACAAGGCAAAGAGTAGATACTCTTACAAGAAGATGTACCCATGCAACAAAAGTCTAAACACATTTACACATCAAAAATCCCTCAGATGCCCCTTTCAATAACCCTTTCTTCCTTCAGACAAACCCTTACCTGCAAATCTCTCCTTTTTCAGACACTCAAGTGTATATCCCTACAGTCAGCCTCTCTAACACATCCACACAAGTAGAAGTCAGGTAACACTCAGTGCAAGGCTCATGATCAGACATAGCTTTGGGTCAGCTGCTGAGGGCCAAGCACAGCCAGGCTCCATGCAGGTGCACCAACCAGAGTGCATGCACAAGAATATTAATAGTTATTGTCCTAGCAGGTTGTAAGGATTAATTGGTTCTGGCCTGCAACTCACCATCAATTGAAGTGCTAAGGGGCAGAGGGGAGGAAGCTGTGATTACACACTTACATTGCATACTCATATACTATTGATTTCCCAATTGGAAAGGCCCACAGCCTTCTGTTTGTCTCCTTGCTTGCTCCTTCCTTCCCTCCCTCCCTCGTCCCACTGTTCATGGCCTGCCTGCCACATCAATCTCCTCCCAATAGCCAAGAACACATCACCAGAAAAAAAGAAAGGGACACACTTTTTGAGGGAGACCTCTGCCAAACCTGAAAGAAATGAAGAAACCTGAATCCATCAGGTCACACACAGGCATACTCTAGGGAAGAGAGCAGGTTTCAAGCACAAGCCATCTTCAGAAGAGTTTCTTTTAGATACTTTATATAGCCTAGGAACTGGAAAAGCCCAGACTGTGAACCCACAGCTCTGATTACACTCATCTTTGCTTTCAGCCAAAACCCCTCCTCTGAAACCTGCCTTCTGATGCTATCTTTTTTTTAAATAAAGCAAACCAACCTCTCAAAAAAATGCAACACACAGGCCTGTCTTGGTCGGGTACATATATCCTTGCATTCCCTCCACAACCATCTCCTCCCAGAGATACCATTCAAAGCCCAGTACCTCTACATCTGACAACCATTGAAAAACCCTGTTCTATGCCTGTAGGTGGCCAATAAGCAGGTTTAGTGTAAAGAACCCTTTTCCCCTCAGCATGTAGTCATGCTGAACTTTTTCCCCATGAACTTTAATACTGCATATATGGCCAGCAAGACACTTCGCTGTGTGAGAGAATACAGCTTTGGCTCAAAGACATTAAAGCAGCAGTCCCTGCAAGTGCTATTCCCTCTCTTTCCACTCGGGTGAGCAGGGCAATGCTGCCACACCAGCAGGCAACCTACTAGAGGGAGCTCACAGGGAGATGTGTCAGCTTCCAGGACATCCAGTATCAGCCAAAGCACCACAGTGCAATGGCATAGCAGCGAATCAAGCCTGGCCTTTTTTCTTTTTTTTTTCCCCTACCTATTTCTGTAAGAATCATGAACACCAAGCATTTTTTCTTTTCTTCCATGCTGACTGCAGGGATCTCTGTCCTTCACTGACACCAGGAGGGGGCTGTGTCTCCCACATGCTCACCTACACATGCCCTTAGCTACTCTTTTTCAGAGTGGGACAAGATGGTCTGTGCTGTCCGTGGTATTTTTGGTTTTATTAGTGATAAATTGACAGCAGTAAGAGCATATTAGGTGTCAAAAAATCATTGCTCATTGAGTCTGAACAGCAAATGAAACTATGTTACGCACTTTTTAAAGGAAAAGGGGATACTGAAGAGGCAAAGATTCATGATTCCTATAGGGACTGCAGACAGCAAAACTGCATCCTTCCAGCAGCACCCTGCACACAAAGGAGGTGATATTTGGCAAAACACATGTCCTTGTGTTCAAAGGCACACAAGAAAGGTTTTCCCCAGACTCCTCCAGGATATACCATTGTCTAGTACCATTATAGATTTCGCTCTGATCATTCAGTCCTTTAACAATCTCTGTCAGCCAACAACCTCAGCTGATCCTCTTCCATAACAAACCCCACCAGATATTCTGATGAGCCCAGAAAAAGGGGCTCCCTTGCCATTACTCTTAATCACCTTTTGCCACCTCTTCTCACTTTACAGCATGCAGGTCAGTAAGCAGTGCTACATCTCCTCATCACCAGCCTTGCCTCAACCACCTGCCCCTCCAGGTAACTGCACAAAACATACAGCTGCTGCTGCAGGACCCACACATTAACATCCCTTCTCTAACCCATTCCAAAGCAAATCAGCCTTGCACAGAGTAAATCTGTTGAGGGAAGGGTCCAGGCCCCAGCAGCAAGGCAAGGACCTTGGCTTACTCAATGCTTACAGGAGGAACAGCCAGCACACAGTAAGGGTGCGGACTCCTAAAGCACTGGCTCTATGGTCAGACCTAGGAGGACAGCAGCCATATTCCTCACCCTGACTGGAAGAAGCCTATTGCTTGTGGAGGAAAAATGAGGTGAAAAGAGCAACTATAAAAGAGCACATCTCCTCCTCAGACTGCCATTAGCATACATAAGTGCTCCAAAGCTGAAAAGGAGTTCCCCCATTGGCACTAGGGCCTTTATTACAAAGCTAGTAAAACTCTTGTGTGAGAAAACTAGTAAAACTCTTGTGTGAGA